>NC_092873.1:522500627-523100627 GCF_028372415.1 Notamacropus eugenii
TTTTGTTGTGATGCCAAAGTAGGCATGTGTCAAGTCATTATCCATATTCTCTCAGCGACTTTTTTCAGTAATAAAATACATGATTTTTTCCAAGCATAGGATATTTACGGTTTCAGAGAGCTTAAAGTTTCCTGCCTCAGTGCCCTCAAAATTGTGTTGCTTCCAGCTCAGATGTCCCCTTCTTTTTTTTACAGGGGTTCTTCCCATCTTGATTTTATTTCTTACTATTTCTTTTTACTTGTGTAGAACATCAAAGACTGTGATATTAAAGCCTAGATATGGTAATTCATCCTTGGACATAAGAGTTTCTGATTGGAAATCTTGATAGGTTAGAGCATTAGGCTGAATCTAATAAGATCATATTATTTTTTTGAAATTCAATTTTATTTTTAATTCTGAATTTTCTATCTCCACATCCCTTGAGAAGGAAAGAAAAATAAAATTCCACTATGAATATATATAGTCAAGCAAAACAAATTTCTGTAGTAACCATATCCCCCAAAAAAAGAAGAGAAAAAGCAAAGAAATTTTAAGAAAAGAAGAGAAGCAAAAGGGAAATATACTTCACTCTACCCTCTCGATGTGGAAGTGGGTCATATGTTTCATCATGAGTTTTTTGCAATTGTTGTTGATCATTGTGTTATTCAAAGTTACTAAGTTTTTCAAAATTGTTGAATAAGACAGCCTTTAATAGTGTTAAATGCAAAGTCTCAGACAGGTTTTAAAAATCTAGTTTGGTACTGACTTTGATCTTTGTTCTAACAAATTGATACTCTGAATGTAAACAGACATCTAGTTTGGAAATGTCTCCCACAAGGGCAGCTGGGTAGTATAGCAGATGAAGCATCAGCCCTGATATCAGGAGAACCTGAGGTCAAATCTGACCTCAGACACTTAGTAGTCTGTGACCCTTGGGGAAAAAAAAGTTTCCTATAGAAGTGACCCATCATTTCCTGTCTGTGAAAATATACTCCATTTCATGTTTTGTGATGTATGATGCTCCCAGCATGTTTCCCAGTTCCCTCCCTGAAATCCTTATTCTATGGAGGCATGAGGCATCTGTGTGATCTACACATAAGCCTTTGCCCTCATTTATTTCTTACTCCAAAGCCATGTTTTCTAACACATTCACTTTCCACCCTTCTGCAGTCCTTGTGCTGAAGTCATCAAGAATGAAGTCAGTTACATGTCTTTCATTTGGAGCATCTTCAGTCTTCATCGAATTTCTCGTTCACTAATTGACCCTCCATGATAGATGTTGTAACAAAAGTGGCAATTATCTCCATAATACTTTCCAAAATGAGCACTCCAGCAGGAGATGAGCAAGTGGTCTAAGAAATGGTGTTTCTTGTTGCCTTTGGACAAAAAGATAAGCCAACTAAGCCAACTCCTTTATTTGCCTTTCTAAGAAAAACCTGTGTGCCATCCTTCCACTCAGCTGCAACGACTTTTTGTCTTCTACTTTCATTTGCAGGGAGAATTTCGAGATTGACCTAACACAGTCCAAGCAGGAATGTGTCTGTATGCCAGTGACTCCAATCTCATGTTTCAGAAGCCAGTCACTAAGCTAATGTCTATCAAAGGCTTAAAAACAACATAACCCTAGCTCCCTCTGCCCTCTTTCCTACCTTGTTGCCACGGCCACAGCTAAGGTCCATTTAGTTTTATTCTTTTGGTCCCCCTTGGGTCACCATGGCCAAGAATGTATCATATAGAGAACCCCACTGTAGTTAGGTAGACTTCATCTCAGAAAGCAGAAACTGGCTATTGCTGGGACAATTCTTGAATCCTTTGCAGTATGGAAGAACCTTCCAGAGCTTGTAACCCCTGACCCAACCTTTGAGACCCTAGGGTCACCTGAATGTCTAAGGAGGCATCATTATAGGTTGGGCCTTATGGGAGAATAAGTCTATACATATGTGTGTGTATGTATATGTATACATATATATGTATGGATGTATATATTTTTGTGTGTATATATGTAATACAAATTCCAATGAAAAGGAAATCACGGTCATTTTTTACTATCAAACTTATTGTCAAGTATTGAAGATATCATGTGAACTTTCTTATTGCCTTTTAATCAATCTTCCATGAGGGTGAAAGGATGAAATAAATATATTCTCAAGTTTTGGGTCCTGGAACAGTTTGTAGTCTGGAAGGTGGACTGAGATATCATGATCAAACCACTGCCGAATCATCTAGTCTCAGTCATTTTCCTGAATAATGTCCCTTGAATTTTCAAAGAATCTTTTCCAATCTGCTATTTAGAAAGTAAAGGGAATCTGTCCTAAGCTGGCACTCAGCATTTGATTTTCTCCATTCCAGAGGCAAATACCTTTGGTGAGCATGCATCTCCCTATTTTATGCCTTGCCTGACATTAATGAAAGAGGGTCATGCAACAAAGGTTATCTCCACTGTTTTGTCTTTCAAGGAATATTGCATGAATTTATGAAGGAACACATTTAAGGCAGCATTTTTCTCTCAAAAGTTTTTTCATAGCCAACGAAAAAGAACGCTTATTATGACATGCAGTTGGATGGATAATCTATAAAATTCATCCATTAGTAAGAATATTTGAGACAGACCCTGCAAATGGATAAGGATGTGGACCCAGAATTAAATAGGAGGAAGAAAGATAGGATTGTCTTTGGGAAATTGGAAGTTTCAATAATGACTCCAAACTTTCCCCAGAAATAAGAGGCCCACCTTTTGAATGTTAATATTCCACCAGTGTTATTTTATGGTTGTGCAATGTGGAGCACTAGAGTCTCTAAAAAGATAAAAACGAGTATAATGCAGCTAGGTGGGCTGGAGAATAAAGTGCAGAATGTATGATAGATCCAGAAGACCTGCGTTCAAATCTCCCCTTACTTATTTACTAGCCTTGTGACTCTGGACAAATCCATTAGCTTTCTTAGTGCCTCAGTCACCTCATCTGTAAAGTGGTGATAATGATAATAGCCCCTGCTTCCCAGAGTTATTGTGAACATCAAATGAGATGACATGTAAAGAGCTTTGTAAATCTTAAAGAAATACGTCTGTATGTGCATATAATATATATTCTGTTAATAGCAGTAGTGTCTAGATGTACAGTTGGAAAGGACCTAAGCATTTATCTAGTACAACATCCTACCACACACAGAAAAAAAGGGAACTGTGAAGAAGAACAAAAGATGTCATGAAAGAAATTCATGATAGAAAAATAAGATGGGGCTAATCCTGTGGTGGAGGTAAGAGCCGGGGAACCTGCTGTGTGCTTCAGTGGAATCTTCATAATATTGAGAAAATGAGGAAGGCTTCTTAGCACATTGAATGGACTATGATGTGGGGAACTTATGGGAGAGTCTGGACATGAATTACACAGGCTAAGAAAACTGGGCAGATGGACAGATGGATGGATTGGTTGTGATCTGGACCATCAGAGGAAAACATCTATGTTGTTGAGAAGCCAGATCCCTTTGAATATTTGAATGTTGATAATGAATGCTCCAGCTCTCTCATTCTGACTTCAGGTTTTGATCATGGAATATGTGGTATTTCTGGTTGGGGAGAAGGAGAAGAAGCTGAAAAAGGTTTCTTTTCATTTGTAAAGAGGTGGCCAAGTGGACTCTTTCATTTTTGGGAGCCAAAAAAGAAACCTGACCCCAAGGGAGTAGGCTGGAGGCATCATTAAAAACCTTTTTTTTGGGCAAAATTTTGAGGGTTGGATGGATGTCTGTGGGGTGAAAAGGCTACAAGCCAAGACCAAAGTGGAGGGAATGTTGGTGCCTGATTTTCTGTTTGCAGATGATTGTGCACTCAATGCAGCCTCTGAAGCTGAGATGCAACAAAGTATGGATCAATTCTCTGCTGCCTGTGCTAATTTGGGCTAATAATTAACACCAGAAAAACACAGGTGCTCCATCAGCCACCACCACACCATGCATACTTGGAACCATCAATTACAACAAATGGAGAAGTTTTGAATGCTGTGGATAAGTTCATTTACCTTGGTAGCGTACTTTCTAGGGATGTACATTTGACAATAAGATGGATGCACGTATTGTCAGAACTAGCTCAGTGTTTGGTTGTCTAAAGAAAAAGTTTGGGAGAAGAAAAGTTTGGGAGAGAAGAGGTATTTGACTACCAAACTGAAGATATACAGAGCCATTATGCTGACCTCATTTCTGTATTGCTGTGAAACATGGCCAGTCTACCAGAGCCATGCCAGGAAACTGAATTGCTTTCATTTGAACTGTCTTAGGAAGATTCTGAGGATCACCTGGCAGGATGAGGTACCAGATACTGAAGTCCTTGCTCAAGCTGAACTGCCAAGTATTCAAACTAGGCTTCAGAGAGTGCAACTCTGATAGGCTGGCCACATAGTTCAAATGCAAAATGTATGCTTGCCAAAAAGACTATTTTATGGAGAACTCACATGGGGCAGGCAATCACATGGTGGCCAGAAGAAATGATACAAGGATACTCTTAAGGTCTCTCTCACAAACTTTGGATTTGACTGTACAACATGGGAGATACTGGCACAGGACTGCTCCACATGGATGGCCACACCGGAAAGGGTGCTGTGCTCTTTGAGCAAAGCAGAATTGAGACAGCACAAAGTAAATGCAGGATGTGCAGATTTGGGATATCCACCCCAAATATTCATATGGGCTATCTATGCCCAACCTGCGGTAGAGCATTCCGAGGTCGTGTTGGTCTGATCAGCCACAGTTGGACACACTGAAATTTCACTTTATACTGGCAATGTCATTTTGTCCTCTTTGAAGACAAAGGCCAACAACCAACTCCTTAGGGGAGAGTTTTTCTTTTCTTCGTTGTTGTATTTTCCCAAACTGTTCCCATCCTGAAGGTACCAAAGAGACCATCTTGGGGTTAAAATACTTGAGGGCAAAGCTGCCCATCATTCTGGTGCATTTTAGATTTGAAGGAATGTAGAAGAATGCAAAAGGAAAGAAAAAAAAGCAGCAAGCAGACATTCCATTGTGTTGAACCTGGTAGATCCTTATCCCAACCCCTTCTGGAGGTAGAGAGCAAAAAATCCTAGGGGAAGAGGAGAAAGGAGGGGGAGGGAAACTGATGGGATGGGTGTGGAATTTGATTCTTATGGCTTAAGGACTCTGTGGATGGCATGTTTTTCATTCCATAACTTAGAATCTTTAAGCAGCCAATCACATAAAGGGAGAGCCTGGTAGAAGCACATCTTTCTTAGTAAGGCCCTATGTTCCTTCCTGCCCCAATGAAAAAAGCAGAACTGATCTAAGTGACATTGAAGGTTACCTGATCCTGTAGAAAAAATTCTGGTTTTGCAGTTAGACATTCTATCCCTGCTTCTTACTACCTGTGTGACAGTGAGCAAATAACTTAAACTCTCTGGCTCTCCAATCCTTTCCTCATTTGTAAAATGAGGGCTTCTGAGGTCCCTTACAACTCTAGACCGAAGATCTTAATACCCAAAGACTTGATATTGGTTTAGATTCCAGTTCAACCCCCTTACTACCTCTGCATCCACACATAAGTCACTGAACCTCTCTGGGACTCAGTTTCTACGTCTATAAAATAAGAAGGTTGGACTAGATGCTCTCCAACATCCCTTCTAGCTCTAAATCTATGCTCTTTTGGTCTTGTTCTCAGGGCCTTCATGGGAGGATTCAATTAAACAATCATTTATTAAGCTCTAGGTGCCATGCTAGGATGTAGGCATACCATGACAAAACCACAACCCTGTTTACCTCCAAGAGCATTCTACTAGAGCTAGGTTATACAGCCTGCACACAGCTAGGTATATAAAAATACAAACAAAATATAGACAAAGTAATGTTTTTTTAGTTAGGAAAAAAAGAGTACTTATAACCATGGAGATCAAGAAAGACTTCCATTTAAACCAGGCATACATTTTAATTATACATACTGGTCCTTCTGTTTTTTCTTCTTATGCAATTAAGACAGACAGAGCTTCTTTTGTAGCCTTATAAGACCCTGAGACTGACTCTCCCCAAAGCATATCACAACCATCTGTCTGACATCCAACATCCATGCATGCTAAAGCCTCCATGCTGATTATTCCCAAATCCAAATGTGTAGCTAAATGCTCTCACTAAGCTCTAGTCCTTTCTGTTTAGATATTTCATGGTTACTGTCAAATTACGTTGATATAGCAGTAGATCTGGTAGGTCCTGAATAAGTGCATTTCCTCCAGAGGTGCTGATGACATCATATCCCATCCATACCTTCTCATGCCATGGAACTTCATTACACATCCTCCAAAAGTCTCCTACCAGGACTCTGTCCAATATGCCTTTCTTCCTTCCAGGTCTTCTAAGCCTGGGGCCTGTAAGTTTGTTTTTATTTTGCTTTTTAATTTTGATAATTATACTTCACTAAAATTGTCTTCTTCTGTAAGCCTAGGTTAGATGTTTATCAACATGATTCTGAGAAGGGATCCACAGCCTTCACCACATTGACCACCCAAGGGTCCCAGATGCAACAAAAGTGAAGAGCCCTAGAAATAGACAGATTGATCTTGGGTTCATCTTGACAATGAATGGGTGCCAAAGGAACATGCAAGTTTTCCATAAGATATCTTTACCTCTCAACACATGCTTAAGCCCAGTCCTATTTGGATTATATGTTTCCTTGGTGGTATCCTTTATTCCATTTCTCCTGTAGAATTTTCTGCTATTGGAAATGGACTGATACAACCCACTAAGAGGTGAAAATGAGACATGGCCAATGTGAGATTTGTTTTGTTTGATTATCTCCTCTATAGGCAGCTAGGTAATGCAGTGGATCTAGTGTTGGACACGGACTCGGGAAGACCTGATGTCCAATCAGCAAATGCTACAAGTCAGGGCTTGATTTATTGATTTGTTGATTGTCTAGACTTAGGAAAGTCATGGAGAAAATGTCCATAATAATCCAGATTAAACTTTCAGGAGAGCTGGTTGTTAAATATTTACTAGCCCATTTACATACATAAATTCCAAACCAGTGTGTAACACATATTACCTTGGTCTAGCTCTGTGATTTCATCAGTGTAGGGAACTTCCAGGGCAGAAATTCCATACACAGATGTGGATCAACACCTTTTCTATAACTTACAGTCGGAGGTTATTGTCTACGAGCTTAAGTGACCCATTGATGTTCACCTGACTGCACCATATGTACAATGCGTTGCGAACCTTAATGCCCTATATACAGGTCAGCAGTTATGATTAGGGTTATAATGATGCATCAGAGAGTCTAATAGGAGGCCAGAAGGCCTCCAAGACCAACCATCTATCAACCATGGCAGGCTACCTCTCTATACTGGGCATTTTAAAAGTTTTAGCATGGTTTTCAGTTGACTAAGACTTTTGGAAAATCCTGTATATCTAATGAATAATACACTTTAAGGGATATGAGATGACTCCTTGTAGGATCAATGAAATAATTAATTTTGTCCCTGTTCAAGGTATAATGATAATCATGGATAAGTATTAGACTCCCAGCCAGAACCCTAGAATTGATCATTGGGTGAATAAAGTAGAATCTGTAGCGTTGGGAGGTTTTGCACATAATCCGTTGATGTGAAATTATGTCGCTAAAGGAACAAATCAAGAGATCAAACAGTAGGTCAATGATTTCAAGCTGGAAGGGACCTCTGAGGACAGCTAATACAACCCCTTCCTTTTAGAGGGGGATGAACTGGGGTCCAGAGGAGGGGAAGAGGCACACAGAAAGTGTAGGGGTCAGGATTTGAATCCAGATCTCGTGAATTCTCAATCCTGTTTTGTTTCTCTTATACCGTGCTTCAGGATGTTGACTTCAGCTGAATGAAAAGAAAGAATCTGAGAACCTAAAATTGTAGTATTTTTAGTCTCTGTGTTGGCATTGGTCTGAATGTTTCATATCAAATGAGATACAAGGCATTTTGTAAAGGCTGCATTTGGACAGTGCAGTGCAATGCAGTGCAGATGTAGCCTCCACCCCAAGATGTGTTTCCATGAGAAGCAGAGAAACAAAGATAAAGAATGGGTAGATCCTTCGCTTCCTTGAAAGAGACTTCCCCAGGGGAGAAGCCAGGGGCCACAAGGGGCCCTCAGAGCATTGTTGAGGTACTAGGGGATTCCATTTTGACACACTGAGTCAGAATGGCTGGTGATCATCATTCCTTTGACAGCTACAAGCAGAGGATGTGGATTCTAGGAGAGAGAGGGGCTAGCCATATGCAAAGGAGATATGGGTGGGCCGGGAGCAGCCAGATGCCCTAAGAGCAGACTAGGCTAAAAGGGCCCAGCACATTGGTGTGTGTGAGACCCCCAGTTCCAATCTGCAGCTTCTTTGGTTCATTTCATTCTTCTCTGGATTATTTCCTAATGAATCCCATGCCATTTTTTCCTATATGATCTCACTTCCTGTTTCACTTCTAACTAGTAGGAGGAGGTGTGTGTGTTGGGGGGGGGGGGGTGCATAGTAAAGACATTCATCCCCACTAAGTGACAGTCACTGCAGCTGGCATTTGAGAGCCTTTTCCCTTTTATAGCTCATTTTTGTTATGGTGTACATGAAACTGCTGTTAAACTATATGGCCATTTACGATGAATCTGTCGATGAGTGAGCTGTTCAAGATTGAGAGAAAGGAAGTTAACCCAAAGGGAGAATGGATTTTTTCTCCAGGAAACTGGGGTGAAGACATAATGAGCCAATTAGAGTGTCTGAAATTATGGTAATAGTCAGATAGATTGTCACCTAAACTGCTTTAAAAACAACAACTCAGAGAGACTTAGCAAAGAAATAAGCCCTTAAGTAGGGAGGCGGAACAGGTGCATGGATTGGGCATGGCTGTAGCCGGCCAACTCTCCTTATCTGGTGTTAGAAGACCTTGGCATTACTCAGCTATGCCTCCCCAGCCAGCCCTTCAATCTAGTGATGGAATAAACAAGGAGGAGGTTTGGTGGTATAGGCGATTGAGTGCTAGGCTTGAACTCATGTAGACCGGGGCTTGAATCTGGCCTCAGACACTTATTAGCTACTGGACTCTGAACTGTAGCAATGTTAACTCTTGTTATTTTTATTATCTGGAGTCAGAGAATTTGGGTTTCAATGAAGAGCTGTGTGACACTGAGAAATCCATTTCCCTTTTCTGGGCCTCAGTTTCCTCATCTGTAAAATGAGGGGGTTGAACTAAAATGTCCCCTAAAGTTTAAACCACCCAGGTCTACAAATTCAACTATTATTACAGTGGGAGAAATGAGAAACGTGAGGGGAAGGTGGAGTCATAGGAAAGGTCTGAGAAACAGTGAAGCCTGCTCCCAGCCGAGAGGGAATGAAGGAGGCACGTATTTCTGGGCATGGTCAATATGGGGATTTGTTGTGCTTTACGGCGCATGTTTGTTACAGGGATTCTTGTTGTTTTAGTGAGGTGGAAATAAATGCTTGCTAATTAAAAAAATTAGAAAAGGACATGTAACAGGAAAAAGCTAACACAAGGGAGAGCTATGCAGGATGAAACTCAATTAAAATTCATGTTTGACCAAGTCCATTCATTTATTCATTCAATAGGCATTTATGGCTGCTGAGTGCCAGGAATTGGGTTAGCTACCAGTGATACAGAAACAGTCTCTGTCTTCGAAGAGCTTTTGTGCTATCCAGGAAAACAGCATATAAACAGATAAGTAACCATAAAGTAACATGGGGGTAGGCGAGCATTGCTAGCTGTGAGGAACCAGGACTGACATTGTCAGTCAGTAAACATTTATTAATCGTCTCCTGTGTCCCAGACATTTTGTTGTGCCAGGCAGTTGGATGGTACAGTGGATAGAGCATTGGGCTGGGAGTCAAGAAGACCTGAGTTCAAATCTGACCTCAGATACTTCCTTGCTGTGTGCTCCTGGGCAAGTCACTTCACCCTGTTTGTCTCCATTTTCTCATCTTGAAAATGACCTGGAGAAGGAACTGGCAAATCACTCCAATATCTTTGCCAAGAAAACCCCAAATGGGGTCATGAAGAGTTGATCAGGACTGAACAATGACAAATGGGCCAGGCATCTTGCTGAGCTAAGTAGGTGGCACTTCAACTGATCCTTCAAGGGAGCTTAGGAGTCTTAAGAGGCAGAGCGAGAAAGGAAGCTATTCCTGGTATGGAGTACCACCAATGCAAAGGCATGGAGAGAGGAGGTGGAATCTCCTCCATTGCAATGGTGGACATGCACAGTCATGGCTACTAAGACCAGAAAAAAATGGCCCATGCAAAGATTATGAAGGATTTGGTTTTTTTAACCAAGGTCAGGCTTTTGCTCTTTCATTCAGGACATGACAGTGAAAGATTGTACTTTAAGGTAGAAAGTTGACTAGTTGTATTCTGAAGTCACTGAAGGCAAAACAGCAAATTTTAAGATTTAAAAGTGAAAAAAAGATGGGAATACTAGGTTTCTTCAGTGATTGGCACTGGTTTGATCAATTGTACTGGATTTTAATTGGTTGTTTTCAAGACAATTTCTGTTTTCCTGCCATAGCCACTGGTGTCCATAGTGTCTCTTCCACCCTTGATGATGTTCCCACCTTGTCCCCTTTCTGTTTGCTTCTTCTCTGCCTTATTCCCTAAGGCACAATGGATTTGAAATCTGAGAATCTGGTTTCCAGTCCCAGTTTTGCCACTTACACCCTGCGTGACTTTGGGAAATTTCTGTGACTTCTCTAGGCCTTGGTTCCTTAACTTTAAAATGAGAGGGTTGAATGATATAGCCTCTGAGATCTCTTTTAGCTTAAAAATCTATAGTCCTAATCTACTTGCATTGAAGGACGGGCAATTTGTTTCCCTTGTCTGGGTCACTGTTCCCTCACATGTTAAGAGAAGGCTTGAGCTAGATTATTTTCCAACTCTCGATCCTATGATCTGTGCATCTTTTCCATTCCAGCTTTCTTCCCTCTCTCTAGAGAGGCTGGCGATCCATCAGTCTGTCTCCTTCTTCCCTCTTCCTGATAGGGCCATCTGCCTTGCTTCTCAGCCATGAGGCCATCTGTCTCTTCTTCTGTTTGTCTGACTGTCTCTCCCTATATCCCCCATTTTTTCAGGCTTTCAGTCTACTTCAGTCTGCTTCCCAAAAAAAGGAGACTGTTTAGAGGAGGGGAAGGCACTTAAGTGTTAGGCCTGGGATCAGAATTGAGTTCCTTTCATTTCCTTGTATGTTGGGTATCCTTCTCTGAGACTCAGTTTCCTGATTTGTAGAATAAGTGGGTTCATAGAATTTTAGTGCAGAAGAAGCTTAGAAGTCACCTAGTCCAGCTTCCTCATTTTACAGAGAAGTTAGATCATTAGATGATCCTTAAGGCCCTCCTGGGTCCTTCTCTTTCTGTCTCTCTCCAAGGTTCCTTCCTCTTTACTTCCAATAGGAAGGGGCCTATGGTTGATTGAGGTGAAACACCTTCCCAAACCCCAAATTCCTCCATTCTGGAGGCCAGGGTCAACTCAGACTCGTTCTCCCTCTTCCTTTCCTCCTCCCTTCTTTCCCCTTCTTCTCCCTCCTTTCCTACCCCCTGTATCTTTCCAGTATCATCCACACAGTTCCATTTCCTTCACCCTTTCTCCCTTCCAAGTCTTGCGCTTCTTGCCTCCCCTTATGCCATCTTTTCCCTGCTCTATTCCTTGCTTCTTGTCTCTCCTCCAACCTCTCTTTCCAATATTCAGTGCAACAAATCTTTATTAAGCGCCTACTGGGTGGAATTTATTAGGAATATGGAGACAAAAACAAACAAGGAGATGAAGAAGAGCTGTTGGAAATATAAAAACAAAAGAAAAAGAAAAAGAAATTAGAAATATAAAGTCAAAAACAAAGAAAAAGAACTTGTTAGGAAAATAGAGCCAAAAAGTTAAAGAAATAAAGAAAAAGAAGTTGTTAGAAATATAAAGAACAGGAACAAGAAACAGGAAACAGTCCAGTTCTCCTGGAGCTTTCACTGGGCTTGATCAAAGGGAGAGCTAGAACATACCTTTCAGCTGGGCCTGGAGTCAGAACACCTGAGTTCAAATCCAGCCTCTGACCCCTTCCTGTTTGACTTTGAGCAAGTCATTCAACTTTGCCTCAGTTTCCTCAGTAAAATGGGGATGATAAGAGCACCTACCTCTCAGAGTTGTTCATAAATAGTTATAGCTAGCTTTTGCATAGATCAGGTGAGATAACGCAGGTAATGTTCTTTGCAAACCTTAAAGTGCTATATATTTGCTGGTGCTTCTTGTCTGACTCTGTGGCCCCATTTGGGGTTTTCTTGGCCAAGACAGCAGAGTGCTCTGCCATTTCCTTCTCCAGCTCATTTTCCAGATGAGGAAACTGAGGCAAACAGGGTGAAGTGACTTGGCCGGGTCACCCAGCTAGGACTATCTGAGGGCGCATTTGAACTCAGGTCTTCCTAGCTCCAGGCCCGATGCTCTATCCAGGGACCCACTCATACACAGAAGGATACAAAGTAACCTTCGAGTCATCTCAGGGGTGGGGGCGCACGGATGACACCCTCTCCCCCGCCCTTTCTCCTCCTCTCCACACCCCCTCCTCCAGGTTCTCCCCTCCCCCTTGGGGGGGCCCGGCTTCCCTAGTTGGCCCCTGGCGGGGCCACGCCCCCTCGGCCGGGCCCCGCCCCCGGGCCCTGGTTGGGGAGGGGGTCGGGAGGGCAGGGCCTGCCAGGTGAGTGCGCTCCGCCCCCAGCCTCGCTCTCACTTCCGCCCAGGTGAGGCGGAGGGGGGGCGCTCCTACGTCCTCGAGCCCCACCTTCCCGGGCCCCTGAGCCAGCGCCCGCCTCCCGCGGCCACCCTCCGGCTCCGAGCAGGTAAAGAAAGGCTGGGGTTGAGGGGTGGGGTTCCTGCTGCAGATCCCTCTCCGCCCCTCCCCCGTGGCCAGGCCTCCCCGGGCTCTGGCAGGGCCCCCCGACTCCAGCTCCCGGGAGCCAGCCCCTTTAAATGCCTACGTCAGCACCGGCCCACCTCGGCCCCTGCTCCCTGCTTTGGGGGTGCGAGGAGGGGCCTCGAGCGGCCGATCCGAGGCGAGCTCGGATTTGAGGGGGGCCAGGAAGTGGGAGGGAGAAGGAGCCGGAGCATTCCCGGCCCGGGGAAGGAAGGAGGGAAGGAAAGAAGGAGGAAAGGAAGGAGAGTGGGAAGGAAGGAAGGAGGGAGGGAAGGAAGGGAGGAAAGAAAGAAGGAAGGAGGGAAGGAAGGAAGGAGGGAAAGAAGGAAGGAGGGAAGGAAGGAAGGAGAGAGGGAAGGAAGGGAGGGAGACGGAGACGGAGTCGGAGTCCAGAACCCCTTTTTTCTGTCCTGCAGTCTGAGGGTAACCCACGCATCTGCCCGGCTCGGGAGCCTCAGGTCCTCAGCTGGGAAGAATCTTGGAACTCGTTTAGACCAAGCCCTTTATTTTTCAGAGGAGGAAACTGAGACCCAGAGAGGGCAAGGGGCTTGCAGGGGCCCATTTTCTTCTCCACCTGTTGAGACATTGTAGACTTTAGATGAACTCACTTCGGTTTCTCCCCGGGGCGGGTGGGGGTGGGAGGGAGAGATTGCACTGTCCCTGCTCACCTGCTTTTAGAGAGCGTCACAATTCATACTTTACACATGGCTCACCATCAGTGATGACAAGCATTTGCTGAGCACCTACTGTGCCTTTGCTAGGGCAAGGAGAGATCTGGACTTTGCTCTGGAAATTCAGTTAATGTTCAGAGGAAGGAGAAGGAAAGGGAGGAATCAGTCCCTGCCAGGTTTAGGGAGGTAGATGGTAAGAGTCAGAGATGTCACAGCCTGAAGGAACTTTAGGGATCCAAGGTGGCATCCAGATGGTACAGTAGATAGCGCTGGGGGCCAGGAGTCTGGAAGACTTGAGTTCAAACAGAGACACAAAACACTGTGTGGCCCTGAGCAAGTCACTTAACCTCTGTTTACGTTAGTCTCTTCATCTGTAAAGTGGGGATAGTAATTGCTCTTACCTCCCAGTGTTGCTGTGAAGGTCAAATGAGATGATTCTAAAGTGCTTGGCACAAAGTAAGTTCTATAAAAATGTCAGTTTATTATTATTATTATCTAGTCTGATTCCCTTCTTTTATAAGGATGTCAATTCAGCAAGCATTTATTAAATGCTTACCGTGTGCCAGGAGCTGTGGAGAAAACTAGCTTTGTATGTACTAGGTATGTATTTTTTATATGCCAAATGAGTGATAGGGTTAGTAAGTGGTACAGGAGTAAGGGGTCACATCTGTATAGGTCATGCCTGGTGTGGTGCAGTGGCAAGTGTTTTGGCCCAGGAGTATGAGGGGTTGAATTCACATTTTGCCACTGACACTTTCTACCATTGTGAACTTAGTTAAGTTACTACCTCTCAGGGCTTCTGTTTCCCCACTTGTCTAGTGGGGGGAGGGTAAATTAAATGGCCTCTGATGTCCCTTCTAGCCTCTGGTTCTTTGAGGACTTGGAAAAAGGGCTGGATTGTGACTCAGTGGAATTGAATTTGAATCTGCTTCTGACATTACCCATGGGACCTTGGGTAAATCATAACCTCTCTGGGCTTAGGCTCTTCATCCATGAGTGTTGTACTACATGCCCTCCACGGTCCCTTTCAGCTCTCCATCTGTGATCTTCTCTATGGAAAATGGTCTTTCCTTCTCAAAATTTCCTAAAACATCTCCTTTGCTTTCCATCACTACTAACTGGATACTTATCTGTATACATAGACCATGTTTCTCCAACCATCCCTATCCTCCTGGCCCCAGAAAGCAGGCTTTTTGAGGACTGCTCTGTGCCACTGTGGTTTCCCTATCACCTTTCATATAGAAACAGAATTGTTGACATCTGTATACTTGTTTGAGCGTTTGCAAGGTAACCACTTGATTCCTATCAGACCTCTGGGAAGTGGGTACTTTTACAGATGAATAAACAGGCCCATTCACTGACTGACTGGGGTCATATCAGCACTAAATGTCTAAAACTGGATTTGAATCCATGCCTTTTTTTACTCCAGGCCCAGCATTTTACCTGCTACCTGCATGGGCTGCCTCTCATGGTAGGCAACTAGGGAGTATTTGCAAAATTGAATTGAGGGAGTGATCCCAGGGGTCATAAGATCCTACATTTATAGTTGGAAGGGACTTCATAGCCCAAGTAGTCCAAAGAGCTCATTTTACAGATGATGATATTCCTAGGGTCATACAAATAAGGAGCAGACCTGCAACCTAAACATAAAGCTTGTTGCTCCAAGTTCTCCCAGTGGGAACAGCTTGGACATATTAAAGAATGTATAGCATCCCTTGTGTTGTCTTCAATATCTTTTGGGTTCCGTGTCTCATCCTCTTATCTCTTCCCTGCCTCCTACTGAGAGGAGTTCCCTGCCTCCTACTGAGAGGAGTTGTTGAAGACTGGGAAAGGCCAGTGGGCCAGACCCCACACCCAGGCTTTTCTTATTCTGGGCCTGAGAATCTCTGTTAGGGAAATCTATGCCCCAGGGGAATTCCTGCCTCCTTTGTTGCCAGGTAAATCCATTTACTTCTTTGCTGGGTGGGCTGAAGATTGGGTGGTATTAAAATCATAGGGTTAGAGCTGAGTCATGGAGCCCAACCTGTTCATTTTACAAAAGAGGAAACTGAGACCCAGAGAGGCCTCAGTCTTACGTGTTAGTAACTCTGATGAAATGTTAAGGCAGAGGGTTCTGAGTATTGATTAAAGAGGAGACAGCTTGGTCCCCTGCCAAAAGCACTGACTCAAGTCCAGAGGACCCTCTCCAGTGTTTGCCCCCTAGGTGGCAATGGGCAGCCAGTCACTCGAACCACAGTTTGAGTTTTCTTACAGTTTTTTTCCCCACAGTTTCCCCCTTTGTCAAATTAGGGGGTTGGATGAGAGAGTCTCTGAGGTCCTTCTGGCTCTAGTTTGAGGATCCCCTGATAATCCCAAGTGAGACCAATGGTGCCAAGGCAGTTCCCCGATTTAGAATTCAATCAATAATAAACATTATTAAGTGTCTGCTAACCTTTAGAACTGGGAACTTGGGGAAGCCTTAACCTGACCGAGAAGTCCAGCCACAAAGGGTCATCGAGCCTTGAAGGCTTCCAATAAGGAGAGAGAGAGTTCCTGCTAGCTAGGTGGTGCAATCAATGGATGGTGTGTTAGACTGGAAATTAAGACGAGTTCAAATCCTGCCTTGGATTTACTAGTGAAGTAACTCTGGGCAAATCACTTAATCCAGTACCTCAGCCTCTTTATGTATTAAATGAGGATGACAGTTACCTCCCTCAGCAGGTATGAAATAACATGGACAGTGCTTTGCTGACCTTAAATGCAAGCACTTGTTTGGTTTTCCTTCAACCTTTTTCCTCTCTCCAGCTTCTACCCATTGCAGAATCTCAGACTGGGGTGGCTTGTCCAACCTATCCCAGACATGTATTTTCATGTTGATGCTACAATTCAATTTAGATCAGCAAACATTGCTGATATCCTTTGATTTTAATTCACCATTTCTAAATATATTCCCTGCTCCATACCTAGCTAGCCAGCTCTTATAACAAAGAATTTTAATTAAAGTTAGAGTAAAGTAATTTCAGCAAAACGAACCAACTCATCATGGAGGCTGTGATTCAAGCGACCTTTGTGATTCTGCTGGTACGATGAAGCAGTTCTTGCCCTCAGGGACCTTAAAAGCTAAATTGAAGAAAGCATAAATAATGGGGGGGCAGTGAGTGAAGGCTGCATCAAGGGGATGCACTCCATCGACTAGGAGCTCCTTGAGAACTGGGACTATTTTGTGCCTTTTTTCCTAGCTCTTAGCACCATGCCTAGCACTTGGTGGGTGTTTGATTGACTGGCCTGGAGCTGAACTCTGACATGAGAGAAGATAAGTAGTTCTTAACAGGTCTGCCTTACCACCTCCTTAGTTGCTAATGACGGTCCTTCACAATCTCATTCTTTAAATTTTTAAAATTTTGTTAAGTATTTCCCAAGTACATGTAAAAAACTTTTTAAACAATCATTTAAAAAAAAATTTAAGTTACAAACTCTTCTTCCAACCCCTCCCCCTTCCTTGACAAGACAAACAATTTGTAATCGATTGTATATGTGAACATGCAAAACGTTTCCATACTAGCCATGTGGCAAAAGAAAACACACACACACAATAATTTTTAAAAAGTTTAGAAAAGTATGCTTCTATCTGTAGTTAGAGTTTTATCAGTTCTCTCCCTGGAAATGGGTAACATTTTTTTTTTTTTTTTTACCATGGGTGCAGTTGTCTTGGATCAATTGTGTTGATCAGAGTAATGCAGTTGATCATCCTTAGCAATATTGCTGTTACTATGTGCAGTATTCTCCTAGTTCTCACTTCACTTTATATCAGTTCATACAAGTCTTTTCAGGTTTTTATGAAAGCATCCTGCTCGTCACTTCTTATAGCACAGTAGTATTCTATCACAATCATATACGACAACTTGTTCAGCCATTCCCCAATGGAAGGACATCTCCTCAATTTCCAATTCTTTACCTCCACAAAAGAGCTGCTATAAATATTTTATACAAAAAGGCCCTTTTTTCTTTGATCTCTTTGGGATACAGACCTAGTACTGGTATTTTTGGATCAAAGGGTATGTGCAGTTTTGTAGCTCTTTGGGCATAGTTCCAAACTGTTCTCCAGAATGGTTAGACTAGTTACTAGTTCACAACTCTACCAATAGTGCAATAGTGTCCCAATTTTTCCACATCTCCTCCAGCATTTGTCATTTTCCTGTTGTCATGTTAGTCAGTCTGATAGGTGTGAGATGCTATCCCAGAGTTGCTTTAGTTTGCATTTCTCTAATCAGTAATGATTTCGAGCATTTTTTTCACATAAATATGGATAACTTTGATTTCTTCTGAAAACTCACTATAGTCTTTGACCACTTATCAACTGGAGAATGGCTTTTATTTTTTAAAAATTTTGCTCAGTTCCATATATATTTGAGAAAAGAGACTTTTATTAGAGAAGCTTGTAAAATTTTCCCCCCAGTTTCCTGTTTTTCTTCTAATTTTGCCTGGATTAGTTTTATTTGTGCAAAAGTTTTTTAATTTCATGTAATCAAAATTATCCGTTTTGCTTCCTGTAATCCTCTCTATCCCTTGTTTGCTCATAAAGTCTCCCCTTATCCGTAGATCTGAGAGGTAAATTCTTCCTACTCCCTCAATTTCTGTTATCATGCATTATGTCCAAATCATTAATCCATTTTGACGGTATCTTGATTTACAGTATGAGATGTTGGTCTATGCCTAGTATGCCAAATTGCCTTCTAGTTTTCTCAGCAACTTTTGTCAAATGTTGAATTCTTACCTCAAAACCTTAGATCTTTGGGTTTATCAAACACATTACTATTGTGTATTGTATATTCCATTATTTCCCTACTCTATTAAGCCAATCCTAGATTGTTTTTGATGATTCCTGTTTTGCAATATAATTTGAAATCTAGAACTAGTAGGCTACCTTCCTTAACATTTAAAAAAATTTATTCCCTTGATATTTTTTACTTTTTGCTCCTCCAGATGAATTTTGTTAGTATTTTCTCCTAGCTGTATAAAATAATTGTTTGGTAGTTTGGTTGGTGTGGCACTGAATAAGTAAATTAGCTTAGGGAAAATTATCTTTTTATTATATTGGCCAGCTACCCATGAACAATTAAACTTTCTCCAATTGTTTAGGTCAGTCTTTACATGTATGAAAAATGTTTTGTAATTTTTTATTCATAAAATCCCTGAGTTTGTCTTGGCAGGTAGATGAACTGTCAAGTATTTTATATTATCTGCAATTATTTTTATCTCTTCCTGTTGCGCTTTGTTGGTAGTATGTAGAAATACTGATGATTTATGTGTATGTGTTTATGTATTTTATATCCTGTAACTTTGCTGGTTGTTCATTGTTTCCACTAGTTTTTTAAGTTGGTTCTCCAGGATTCTCTAAGTATACCTTCATGCATCTGCAAAAAGTGACAGCTTTGTTTCCTCTTTGCCTGTTTCTATTCCTTTAATTTCTTTTTCTTGTCATTGCTGTAACTAGCACGGAGTACTAGTGGTAATAATGGACATTCTTGCTTCATTTCTGATCCTGTTGGGAAGGCTTCAAGTTTATTCCCATTGCAGATAACCCTTTTCTTGCTCTTGGTTTTAGATAAGATACGACTTATTTTAAGAAGAGCTCTATGGATTCCTGTGCTTTCTAGTGTTTTTAATAGGCGAGGGTGTTGTATTTCATCAAAAGCTTTTTCCGCATCTGTTGATACTCTGTGATTTTTGTTTTTCTTATTGATATGGTCAGTTACGCTAATAGTTTTCCTAATATTGAACCAGCCCACCGGGTCACAGCGTATGATCTTTGAGATATGTTGCTGTAAAGTTTTTGCAGTGATATTCATTAAGGAAAGTGGTCTTAGTTTTCTCTGTTTTCGCTGCCTGATTTGGGTATCAGTACCGCATTATGTTGTAAAAGGAATTTGGTAGGACTCTGCCTAGTTTTTTCAGAATTAATTGTTCTTTCTTTCTTTTTTTTATTTAATATTTTTAAAAATTATTTTTTAATGTTTAACAATCACTGCCATACAATTGAGATTTTATCCCCCCCACACCTACCCCCCACTACCCCCCTCCCTCCCCACGACTGCATACAGTTCTGTATAAGTTCTACATATACTTTCCTATTGAGTACATTTTCACTATAGTCATGCTATGTAGTCGGACTAAAATAAATGGAAGAAATCATATAACAAATCAAAATATGATACACAAAAACATACACATACACAAACATGATCTGCTACATTCTGCGAATGACTTCCATATTTCTTTCTCTGAGTGTGGAAGGCATTTTGCCTTAGAGAACCACCATTGGGATTTTTTTTTTTTAAGAAGTTGTTGCGTTATTACAAAATTCCAAGTCTACCAGAAAAAACTCTCACACACTGTGGTTGTTGCTGTGCACAAAGTTCTCCTGGCTCTGCTCCTTTCACTCATCATCAGGTCATATAAGTCCTTCCAGGCCTCTCTGAAGTCTTCTTGTTCATCATTTCTTATGGCACAATAGTACTCCATTACATTCATATACCATAATTTATTCAGCCATTCCCCAATTGATGGACATTCCCTTGACTTCCAGTTTTTGGCAACTACAAAGAGTGCTGCCATAAATATTTTTGTACATGTGGGACCCTTTCCCATTTTTATGATCTCTTGGGGATACAGTCCTAGTAGCGATATTGCTGGGTCAAAGAGTATGCACATTTTTGTAGCCCTTTGGGCATAGTTCCAAATTGCTCTCCAGAATGGTTGGAGGCGCTCGCAGCTCCACCAACAATGAATTAGTGTTCCAACTCTCCCACATCCTCTCCAGCATTTATCATTTTCTTGTTCTGTCATGTTTGCCAATCTTATAGGTGTGATGTGGTACCTCAGAGTTGTTTTGATTTGCATCTCTCTAATCGACAGTGATTTAGAGCATTTTTTCATATGATTATAGATATCTTTAATTTCTTCTTCCGAAAATTGCCTGTTCATATCCTTTGACCATTTATCAATTGGGGAATGAATTAATTGTTCTTTAAATGTTTGGTAGAGTTCACTTGTGAATCCATCTGGTCCTGGGACTTTTTTCTTGGGATCTTCTTGGTGGCTTATTCCATTTCTTTTTCTAAAATAAGATTATTTAAGTATTTTGTTTCCTCTTCTGTTAAGCCTGGCCGTTTCACAGTGATTCTAATTTCACTCTGAGGCAGCCAACTGGATAGAGTGCGGTGGAGGTAGCATTGGACCTAGGCTCCGGAAAACCTGAATTCAGACCTAGTTTCAGGCATTTACTTGCTATGTGACCTAGGTAAGTTTGCCTTAGGTTTCTTAACCTCCCTCCCAGGTTGTTGTGAGGATCAAATGATAAGATATGTGTAAGGTGGCACAGTGCCCCGGCACACTGTAGGCTCTATCTGAATGCTTATCCACTTTCCCCTTATTTACTTTCCAGTCTCTCTTTCCCTGCGTACTCCAGTCTTAGATAGCTGCCTGGGGGCATGGAGAGGTAAATGAGGCTCTCTGGTCTAATCTGCTGGGGTGTGTCCAAGATGAGATTAGGGGCACCTACTTGGCGCAGGGGATAGAGCACAGCTCCTGGAGTCAGGAGGACCTGAGTTCAAATGTGGCAGGAGACCATTACTAGCTGTGTGACCCTGAGCTCACATGACAACAAGTCATGGTCTCCAAAAGACCAAAACAAAACCTGACTCCCAAGGCCTACTTAGTAGATCAAGAAGTATTTATTATGAGCCTACTATGTGCCAGACACTGTGCTGAGTGTACACAAAACCAGGCAAAAAAACCCAATCCTACTCAGGGAGCTCACAGCCTAATAGGAGTGACAACATACAAAGCACTTTGTGAAAACATGATGTAAACAGAATAAATTGGAGAGACTCTGAAAGGGAAGACTAGGAAAGACTTCCCCCACGGTGGGCATTAGCTTCCATACTCCTGATTTACCACAGCCTTCCTTCACTATTGCTCACTAGGTGCCAGCTGGACTGGGCTGCTTTGATTTGTTCCCTCTCTGGTCCTTTAATTGGGCCTGGAATGTTTCCTCATCTCTGCCCAGTCAGTCTTCTTTTCCTTCAAGTTCCCCTTTGGAGGCCACCTCCTGCAGGAAGCCTTCCCTAATTTTCTCATATATTTGATCTGCAAGGTCTTAGGACCACAGATTTATAGGTGAAAGGGACTAATCCAGTCCCCTTATTATACGGAAGATGACACCTCGAAAACTGTTCCTTCCCTCCTAAAAATGGTCCTAGACAGACTTAGTCACATTCCACCATATATCCTACTTCTTAGGATCTTAGAATCATTGATTTAAAGCTGGAAAGGACTTCAAAGGCTGTCGAGTTTAACCCTCCCATTTTACCAATGAGGAAACTGAGGCACAGAGAGGGGAAGAGACTTGCCCAGGTAGTGTCTGAACTGGGATTTGAACTCAGGTTGTTCTGACTCCCACATCCAGAGCTTTGTCCAGTACTGTGTGCTACCTTTTTGAATACAACTCACATTCCTTTCTTAGAGTGTGAACTTCTTAAAGGCAGACTGTCATTTTTCATCTTTGAATTTCCAGGATCTTACATGGCATTGTAAACACAGTAGGTGTTTATTAAACGTTTAATGAATTGATCAGAATGTTGAAGAATACTGGACCAAGGACAGAGTGAGTCCTATGGCATTTCAGTAGAGATAGCTCTCCATGTGGTTCCAACTTAACAACTAGTTGCCAGATTTTGTTGTTAGTCATGTCCAAATCTTTGTGATCCTCTTTGGAGTTTTTTGGGCAAAGAGAGTGGAATAGTTTGCCATTCCTTCTCCATCTCATTTTCCAGATGAAGCAAACAGGGTTAAATGACTTGCCCAGGATCACTCAGCTAGGAAGTGTCTGAGGCCAAATTTGAACTCAGGAAGAGGCGTCTTCCTGATTCCAGACCCAGCGCTGTAGTTGCTGAGCCACCAAGCTCCCCCAAGAGACTGACTAAGGAGGTGGAAAAGGATAGTCCTGTAAAAGGAGGCACGTTCTGCCCATTTCCCGATATGCTTGAGCCACTGTTGGCTTTGTGATCAGAATTATCTTGAATGTTCCACGCATGTTCTAGCTCATTGACCCATGGAGCAGAATCATGAGGTACCTTTCCATAGAGACAGTTCCTTGTTTCTAGAGATGGTCCAGCAGTCTGGCATGAGAGGAATGTGCCCTGCTCACCTGGCAGAGACAGCCTGGCCTGTTGGCTAGAAGGGCAGACATTTGGGTGGTGGCTCTTCTATGCTATGGGCTTCCATGGAGTTGTAATGTTGAGAACATGCCTCAGTTTATTCCTCAGTCCCAGCTGTCAGGCTTGGGGAGCCTACCCAAAACTGGAGAAAACATTCTTTATTTGCAGTCAAAGGGCCTTACTAAATTCTGACTTCCACTTTCAGACTTATTAGGTAACCTCTCTGGGTCTCAATTTACTCACTGATTAAAAATTGTGTTTATCCATCACCTATCCATATCCATCTCTCTCTTTGAATAGATACATGTATGGATAATTATATATTAAATGCATTTTTTTTCCCAAATTCCTAGATTTCTCTGGTTGTTTGAAGAGAAGAGTTCAGGATGCCTGAAAATCCTGCAGCAAGTATGTATACAGTCTGTAGCTCACTTACAGAGCAAGTCATCAGGGAAGGGATGGAAGACCACTGACATTTAACTGGTGCTTTTCTCCACCATTTTCTCCCCCAGATAAGCTGCAGATCCTGCAGGTCCTTGACCGGCTACAAATGAAATTGCATGAGAGGGGTGACACCTCCCAGAATGAGAGACTCGCCTTGTTTTGTGAGACCCTGAAGAGCCCCCTATTCAACCAGATCCTCACGATTCAGCAATCCATTAGACAGCTGAAAGGACAGGTAGGCTCCAAGCCGCAGGCTTCCCTGGTGAGTGGATTTTAGCAGGGAGATGAATGGATTGATTTTAAGATGTGTTTTGGTGAAGTGCTAGGCTGGGATCACAGAGTTGGAAGGACAAGTCATGGGCACCATCATAGCTTTCTCCTGTTTCTGCTGGCTTGATGCCTTGGCCCCAACAGAGCCAGTTGTTAGGAAACTGTCTGAGTTGTCCCCAAATCGGCATCCCAGTGGCTTTCTCCTCTTGAATGTCATAGTGCCCATTGCTAGAGAACTGAGTCAAGAAGAATGCCATTTGAAGTGGGACTAGGACCAGACATCTGTTTTCTTATTCTTCAACTTTTGGATGGATCCCTAGGGCTACCAGTGCATATCTGCATCGCTCGGCAACTGAGGAGTCAGAGAGTGGCCTGAAGACCAGAGAAGTGAAGGGCCACATAGCCAATAGGGAACTGGGGCCGCCATATCACTTGTCTCCTGCTTCACGCTGCCTCTCACCGTACCATATAAATAAATATTAGCTGCTGCTGCTGCTCTTATCATTCACAGCAAATTCTAGACTTGAACCCAGGTCTTCCTGACTTTAGCTCGGATCTCCCTCTCCTGTCCATGCTCCTGTGTGCAAACAGATGTGTCTCCTCCTTTGGGGAACTGCCCCCATTGATGGCAATCAGACCTGTCTTGCCTTCGATTGACATGAAATGTTGCTGCTTAGTAGATGTGCCTGGTGCCTGGGCTGCCATCTGTCTTTATCACAATAGATTGTTTATTAAAGTGTTCCTATATTGGCCACTGGTGTGACATTGGGGAAGCCACCCAGCCTTCTGGGGCAGTGGTTTTCTCTGTAAAATGAGAGTATTGGATCAGGCTGCAATCTATGATCTCTGTGTCCAAAGGGAAAGCAAACAGACCAGTCTTCATTTTTACACCATCTGCATACCTAGGCTGTTAGCTCCATGTGCAACATGCAGTGTCTAATCTGTTGTAAGTCAGTGATAGGGGGGAGGGAAGAAAGGAAAAAGAGAAAAATGGCCTGGTCGCTTCTGTTTAAAAGGAATCGCAGGTTGTATATAGTAGATTTGCAGTTTGATAAAATCTCTTTTTTTCCTTTAACTTTGTTATGGAAATGCTAGGTTTATTTCTTAAGTTCAGAATAAAATAAAAACAAATATAATAGCCCCAGAAAAAGTCAATGCATGACCCTTTTGGCAGGGTGTGAAATTGTGTGACTGTTCTCTCTCCCCATCTCTCTCCCTCCCCCTCCCTATCTCTCTCTCCCTCCCGCTCCCCATCTCTCTCTCCCTCTCTCTCCCTATCTCTCCCTCCCCCTCCCCATCTCTCTCTCCCTCCCCTTCCCCATCTCTCTCTCCCTCCCCTTCTGTCTTCTCCACCCTGCCCCCCCCCCCACACTCTCTGTCACTCACTTTGTTTCTCTGTCCCTCCCAGCTTAGCCACATTCCTTCAGATTGCCCGGCCAACTTTGATTTTTCGAGGAAAGGGTTGCTTGTGTTTACTGACAGCTCAATTGCTAATGGAAATACCCACACAGCCTTTAATAACTCAGCAGCAGTGTTTCCTTGGACCCCAAGATCAGGAAATGAGGAATTTCACTCTGTCATCCAACAGATGGCACAGGTAGGTCAAGTCCCATCTTGTTACATATAGATTCTATGCCTCCTTCCCCCAAGGCCACATTTCTCATCTTCTTGACATTGCACTGGGTGCCCCTGTGCCTGGAATGCTCTAGCTTCTCCTCTCTCCCCTCCTTAGAATCCCTGTCTCTCTTTTGTGCAGAGTTCAACACCAGGAAGCCTTTCTCAGCATCCCCTGCCCCAGCTGTTGGTTCCTCCCTCTGCAAAATTACTTTGTATTATCCTCTATGTTTATATGCAAGCATGTTTTCTTCTGATAGAATGTAAGCTTTTTGAAGGAAGACATTTGTGTTTTTTGTGTTTGGGGCCCCACTTGGCCTGGCATTTCTGGAGCACTTCTGTGTGTGAGGCACTGTGCCTTTTTTTTTACATAAGTATCTCATTTGATGTTTACAAAAACCCTGGGAGGGAGACCATACTAATAAATGAATGAAAGAATGAATAAATCAGGCAGATAGATTAAAATCATTCCCATTTTACATCTGATGGGGACAGCTAGTGGTATAGAGCTGGGACCTGCATTCAGGAAGTTCAAATCCATCCTCAGCTTACTAGCTGTGTGACCATGGACAAGTCACTTCGCTGTGTTTGCCTCAGTTTCCTCATCTGTAAAATGGGCTGGAGAAGGAAATGGCCAACCGCTGCAGTGTCTTTGCCAAGAAAACCCCAGGTGGGATCATGAAGAGGCAGAGACTACTAAAAATGCCACAACAGCAACAACCAATAAATTCATTGTGAGTAGGCTTAGGCATAGGAACCTCTTCCTGGGGAGCATCCTGTACTGATTTAATCACAACCCCACCCCCTTAGTGCCTAGCATTCCATATATTGTTACTGTTCATCATGTCCAGCTCCTCAAACCCACATTTGGAGTTTTCTTGGCAGAGATAGTGGAGTGGTTTGCCATTTCCTTCTCTAGCTCGTTAGACAGATGAGGAAACTGAGGCAAACAGGGGGAAATGACTTGTCTGGGATCACACAACTAGTAAGAGTGAGGCTGCATTTGAACTCAGGAAGGTGAGTCTACCTGACTTCATGCCCAGAGCTCTGCCCACCCTGCCAAGTAGTAGATGCTTAATTAATGCTTGTCTACCCACTATATTTCTCCTTTTCTCTCTCCCATTTGCTTCTCCCAGAGAACAAGCCCATTAAGCAAAATTTAAAAGGAATTTATTGTTTGTTGATTGATTGACTTTATTTTAATATGTATTTGTATAGTTTTTCACGTCTTTGCTTTGGTAGCAGTTGTGGACATCAAGTAACGAAACCTCCAAACTGCGTTGGAGGTGAGGTGGACCTCCCTTGCCCTTATGATTGGTGTGAGAGCCTCATGTCCTCCTGGGAGCTGGGAGGAGAGAATGGCGTTGGTTCCTTGGATGGGGAAGGCTGCCTGTTATCTCTCTTGAGAAGTGATCTGAATATGTCTTCCCTTCGCCTTTGCTCTTCAGATCTTAGTTACTAAAACAGCATTGGGAGGGAGGAATGGGTTCAGTGCCTTCTTACAAACTAAAACAGGTGAGAGCTGGGGATGTGTTCCCAGCATCCCCTTTGTCTGACTTCCCTTCTCACTTAAGCTTAATCTGCAATTGATCTTTGATGTTTGGGACCAGATTTGCCTGTGAGCCTCAGTTTACAAATGGAGACTGATTTGAAAAGATAAGGCCAAATCAGATAGCAAATTCATTCATTTTAAAAGTACCACTTACACCTGAATCCTTCACCCAGCATGACCACTTTATTCCATATCTTTGACTGTTCAGCAGTTAATTTTTGTGCCTTGCTTTTGTTAGCCCCTTGGCATTAGAAATGCTGCTCTTTCAATTAATGTGCTATTAATGGAGTGAATAAAATCCTTGGCAATAAGGCCTGGAGCCACATGATTTCAGATAAAACCCATGTGAAGGGTGATGTTTTCTCCCAGTCTTTCAGGTTGTCCCAGTAGAGAGCAATAGGGACTCCATCTGCCCAAGATGCTCCTGGTTTTGACTTGAGCTTAAAAGCTAGGATTTCAAGACTTGAACTCTTTGCCTCTTGAAAATAGAATCAAAGAGAATTTTTAGTAAGAAACCAATGGGGAAAAAAATCCATAACATTTTGGAAGTGTTTGCAGAAATGCAGAAAACACACAGTAGGAAACAACATGTCCTCTGGGAGTTCTTCCTCTTGGGGTTCAGCTCATCATTGGGATGAAGTATCAAAATGCTTCCCCAACTCCCAGAGGTTTCAGAACTTCCTCAACACTGATTTGTCCTGGATTCGATTTTTACTGACGATTATTAAGTGAGAGTTTCCCCAGAAATCAAAATCCTGGGTCAGTTAGTCTCAGAACCATCTAAGGCAGCTCCATCTGGGCTCCTCAGTTTCAGAGCTACATCAGCATTAAGCTGTGGACTTTATTTCTCTACCCATCAGGGCCGACAGATCGAATATATAGATATAGCAAAACCATCCGTTGGAGGCCTGGGATTCAGCGTGGTGACTGTAAGAAAACAAAATGCTGGAGGCGTTGATCTCTTTGTGAAGGAAGTCCAACCAGGAAGCATAGCGGACAGGTGAGGGTTGTTTATGTCCACTCTTGGTTTGGTTTGTTTCTCCCAAGATAATTTTTGGAAACAATACTTTGTTGATCCCTTACTTTCCCTACTATCTTGTCAAGTCCCTTGAACTACCTTGGGCCTTAGTTCTGATCTGTAAAATGAGGGAATTGGATTAGATTGCCTGGAGGTCCCCTCCTCTCCTAGAGCCATGACCAAGGAGCTGAAGTAGTTGCACTAGCAAGTTCTGCTTGGCACCAGAAGGCAGAATCTGGAACTGCGAGGGGAAGGAAGTTACCGAGAGGCAGATTTAGGCTTCATACAGGGAGGGAAAAGCTTCCTGACAATTTGAGCTTTGGGGGTCACAGCGGATTTTACCTCATTTAAAGTTTTCGGGCAGAAGCCAAATGACCACGTAATTATCCCATTGTCTGACTTTTCATGACTGCATTTGAGATTTTCTTGGCAAGGACACTGGAATAGTTTACTGGCTTATTTGACAGAAGAGAAAAGAGAGGCAAGCAGGGTTAAGTGTCTTGCCCAGGGTCACGTAGCTAGAAAGTGTCTCTGGCCATATCTGAACTCAGGAAGAGGAGTCCCCCCGACTCTAGGCCCAGCACTATCCACTGCACCACCCACCTGCTGAGGGCTTCTATTAAGAAGTGGTTTTCCCAGGATGGATGGGCCTTCCATGGTATAGAATTCAAAACAGAAAAGAGGGATGAGGATGGAATCAGAGAATAGGATTGCGGAGGGTGAGTCAGGGAGGCAGGAGGCTAACTGTCCAGCAGTTCATTCCAGAAGAGCATTCTTAGAGGAAGGTAGGGTAGTCACCAGTGCCAAGTGCCAGAGACTGGAGAGGTCAAGAAAAGTCAACTGAATCTAGCCACGAAGATGCCTTTGACTGTATTGAGTAGCGTCAGCCTCCCGACTGAATCCTCATCTCAGGCAGGCTGGGGGTGGTTTTTTGGAGGCCATAGTGAGGAAACGGATTGGGTGGGTGTGGAGAACACCTTCTAATAGAAGGGCAGGCATGGTTTTTGTTTACCTTTAAAACCAAATGTCTGTTTAAAAAAACCCCAACAACCCAACAATTTGCAGGATGCACATAGTGTAACTTGTGTTAATTAGTTAATGTGTGCTCTGATGAAAAAACACTGAAGTGCTAAGTTGTAGTCTTTAATTGAAACAGTGTAATAAACAAGAAAACTCTGTAGCAACCTGCTGAATGTGGAGGCTGCATGCCTTGGATTTTTGTACATTTTTCTCCCTGAAGTTAATGAGCCACTTAACAGAAAGAAAAATGTCTTTACCTATTTCAAGGGATCAACGATTAAAGGAAAATGACCAGATCCTGGCCATCAATCACACCCTTCTGGACAGGAACATGACTCATCAACAGGCTATCGCTCTGCTCCAGCAGTGCACAGGATCTCTGCGGTTGGTGGTTGCCAGGGGATCACGACAGTGGCTGGGCCAAAGTGCCACTAACCTGAGTGATAGTAACCTTTCAGATAAGGTGGGTGAGAAAATAGAAGCCATGGCTTGGGGAGTTATGGCCCAACTGAATAAATCTTTCTAAAGATTTCCGGATATATGAATGGATGAATGAAAAAGCATTTGTTAAGTGGATTAGTATGTGCCAAAAGCAAAAACAGTCACTGGCCCCTTACATTATGATGGAGGAAACAATCCACCTAGCTGTGGAATGTCAAGTAGAGAAGAGTGACACACCTCATCCAGGGACATTGACCGTTAATGTAATCATGATTCCTGACTCCAGAACTGGAGGAGAAGAAACGGAAAGAATGTGGTGGGGGCCAGGCAGTTGATTAAGTGGTAGAGGTGTTGCCCTAAGTGTTTAGGGAGAGCCAGTCACCCTTCCCACCTGATTGAAGGTTAGATGTTCCTCCTGGCACAGTGCTGTTTGGGTGGAGAGGTGGTTGGTTGACCTGGAGCCTTTGGAGAGGAGGGAGGGAAATTTTGATTGTGTTTCAGGAAGGATGAGTACAATCCACTCATTTTAGCAACTAGGAAACTGAGGTCCAGAGAGGAAAACTTTCTTGCCTGCATCTCAAGACTTGTTAGTGTATGAGGGGAGATCTGACTTCACTAAAGTATTTTCATGTGGGCATTTCATAAAGAGCTTCCTGGGTGCCCCACCTCCCCCAGAAGGCCAAACTAGGAGCCCTGGTGTATAGCAACAGATGTAGACTTGCTGTCACGGAAGGCTTCTTATTAGCCAAAACTATCAGCCAGTGCCTTGGGCTGCCACACAAGGGAATCTGAGTAGTTTCAGCCACCCAAGGCTGGATGACCACTTGTCAGTGAGATAGCTAGGATTCTCCTCTAGGTATGAGTAAGACTACATGGCTCTCCAATTCTGTGACTGCATTTTTGTTATTATTCTGTTAGAAGATTGGGAAGCATTCTTTCTTCCTTGATGCTCTCTTTAGCCAGAGAATTCATTTTTGCTTGACCTTGGATTATTTTTTAAAAATTTTCTTTATGAAGGATCTTTTTTTCTTCCTTTAATTTTCCGTAAAAAAATCTATTTTCTCTTCCTCTTTTATCTCCATTAAAAAAAAAGGAACTCATGTAACAAATATAGATATTCAAGGAAAACCAACTCCCCCATTGACCATGTCCAAAAAATGTCATTTTGTGCTCTGAACTTGTGCCTTCTCTCAGGACATGGGAGCCTGCTTCGTCACAGGCCTTCGGGAATCCCTGTTGGTTATTGCATCCATCAGAGGTCTTAAGTCTTTCAAATTAGTTGGACTTTCCAGTGTTAGTGATATATAAATGGTTCTCCTCACGTCTTTCTACATTAGTTCTTAACAAGCGTTTCCAAATTTCTCTACTTCCTTCGTCCTTCGTTATAGCACACCTGTATTCCATTATACTCCTACAGAATAATTTATTCTTCTGTTCTCCAGTTGATGGGCACCCCCTCAACATGGTTCTTTGTCACCACAGAAAGAGCTGCTGTAAAATATTTGTACACATGGGTCCTTTTTCTTTGATCTCTTTGGGGTGTAGACCTGGCCATGATGTCTTTGCAAAGGCTCTATAGTTAGAACCAGAAGGGCTGTTAGAAGCCAGCTCGTCCAACCACCTCATTTTACTGAGGAGGAAACTGAACCCTTCCCCCTTCACCCAAATGAAGTGACTTGCTTAGGGTTGTGCAGTTAGCACTTGGCTGGGTGAGGATGGACACCAGGTCCTCCCAATACAGCCTTTATGCCTGGTATTCTGCTGCCTTACAGTTCAGAACAGGGTCCTTTATGGCATGGCATGTCACCTGCGAGACTCAGTTTCTTTAACTATAAAGTCTTACAATATCTGTTCTATTTAATGGAAATGTTTGTCATTGTGTTGTTTTAGTATATGCTTTTTTAAAAAAAATTTTTATTTTTAGTGTTCTACAATCACTACCATAAAACTTAGATTTTTCCCCCCTACCACCCCCCTCCCTCCCCAAGACCGCACACAATTCTACATAGGATCTGCACATACTTTCCTGTTGAATACGTTTTCACTATAGTCATGCTGTATAGATGAACTAAAATAAATGGAAGAAATCATATAACAAATCAAAACATGATACACACACACACACACACACACACACACACACACACACACACACACACACGATCTGCTACATTCTGTGAATGAATTCCATGGTTCTTTCTCTGAGTGTGGGAAGCATTTTGCCTTAGAAGACCATTGGGAATTTTTTTTTTTTAAGTTCTTGCGTTATTACGAAGTTCCAAGTCTACCAGAAAACACTCTGGCGCACTGTGGTCGTTGCTGTGCACAAAGTTCTCCTGGTTCTGCTCCTTTCGCTCAGCATCAGGTCATATAAGTCCTTCCAGGCCTCTCTGAAGTCTTCCTGTTCATCATTTCTTATGGTGCAATAGTATTCCATGACATTCACGTACCATAACTTATTCAGCCATCCTCTCTGAGGATGCCCATCAATTGGGGAATGGCTGAATAAATTATGGTATATGCTTTTTAAGGAAAGATTCTTTCTCCTTGATAACTTTAAATTCCTAATTGCTCTAATAGAGCATCTACTAAGCATTAAGAGTAAACGTGTGAGATTTTGGATGGATGCATGCCTGTAGGCTGTTGTGGTGGGCAGCCAAGTTTCTAGAATGTGTTGCTTATTTCCAATGGAAATTAGAACAAAGTATCAAAATGAAATCTCCTCTTTCTGCCTTTAGTCCCTTTACGCACGCTCTCACAGCACCAAATCTATGGCTTTCCATCACTGAAACTCCTTAGATACTGCAGCCTCCCTTCGATTGGAGGGTGTAGCTGTCCCAAGGCATACCCCATGTCTCACCTACACACAGTTCTCCAATCACTGACTTAACTCTCCTTCCCTGCCTGACTTTCCTTTCATCTGGGATGCCTTCTGGGTCTATCTTGGCCTGTCAAAATACTACCCATCTTTCAAATTCTAATTCTAGTCCTTCATAAATGTAACTTGTCTGTCTTTCTATTTGCCTGCCCGTCTGTATCTGTCTTTCTCTTAGCCCCTATATCTCTGTCTACTTGTCCGTCTCTCTCCATAGTGTACATCTTCTATCTCACCTACGCAATATATGGTCAGTTCCTTGAAAGCAGGGCCTGTGTCTTATCCCTCTTTTAATGCCTTTCACATAATAGATGCTCAGTATTTTTAAAACTGTTGATTATTTGAAGTTCCTCTCCATACAGAAAACCCCTAGAAGTGTTGATGGTGGCCTGACTGTAACAGATGCTTTTTGCTGTCAATGGTAGATTTGCTGGGGTCACGTTGAAGATGTGGAGCTCATCAATGACGGCTCTGGCTTAGGGTTTGGAATTGTTGGTGGAAAGACCAGTGGTGTTGTGGTGAAGACAATTGTTCCTGGAGGATTAGCACATCGGGTAGGTGGCTTTTCTGTGTCGTCTTGTTATTTCTTGTTGTTCAAAGACGTTGTTGGTTTATAACTTAGCGATTTTTAACAAAAACCAACCTGAGTCACAGCTGCAAAATCTCAGAATCTCTGATTTGAGAAGGAGGTCACAGGTCATCTGGGCCAACCTGTAGCTAAAAAAAAAGGCCTGACCTATTGTAGCCTGGGTATGTCAAGAGAGTATCCATTTCCCCAAAATCATTGGTCTTACAAGTCTGTACAGCCAGCACACAGGTGTCCTTTGACAAAACTTCTTCAGCTTGGGCTATTAGGCACATAACTAGCCTTGTTTTAAATGTCCTGTTTCTCCCTGACCCCAGCCTCCCCCTGGCCACCAGGCTGCACAGTTTTCCAGCCAACCAAGCCTTAAAAGGACTTTAAAAAAGGATCAAGACAAACGGAACAAAAAGGCATCCTCTGCCTCCCCTTCCAAGAGTCTGTAGTAGCCTTACGTGTCAGTAGAACAAACTAGGTGTATGGCTACCTTGGGGCAGGTTTATCTGTAGAAGCCCTTTCCTGTCAGCTTGGGCCATGAGGCTCTCCATTCCTTTGGATTGCCTTTTGCCAAGGGAAGAGCTATTCCCCTTGTGATCCCTGGGAGCCAGTCTGCCTTAGATTGTTTATCTTCGGTCCCTTCCTACTCCTTTTTCTGTACCATTTACCACATCCTGTGCCCCTTACCTCCAGAGTCAAGGTGCTGGCCTCTGGCCCACCCTCTGTGATTCTTCACTGGAGACTGAGCTCCTCATTCCTGTAATAACCCAAGTTCAACCAAGAACTGTTGCTCTTATCAACATTTCAATTTCATTAGTGTGTCTGATAGAAGGATGGTGAATTGATTTGGTTAAACTTAATTACACTAAGGTGGCTTTTTCCCCCACTATCCTTCCACCCCCCTCCCCACCCAGCATCCTCCTGTTAACTCTCCATGGACAACTGTTTGCCCAAATAAATCTTCTGTTGGTGTGATTGTGAGTGAAATACTTTGTCCTTTGCTACACCCCTTAATTCCCATCCTGTATGTCTGTTCTACTGAAGTATAAGGCTACTCTAGGCAAAAGATGCCTTCTTTGTTTCATTTGCGTCTAGATCCTTTTTTTTAAAAATAAGTTTTGAATTGGTATCTTTTGTTTTTACATCACCAACATTTTTTCATATATCTCTCCTCTTCCTGCCACTCCTTCACAGAAAGAACCATCAGGAATAATACAGGATGAAAAAAAAGGAAGGGGAAGAAACCGTTTCAGCAAAACTGTCCAAAGTAGTTGGCTGTTGTATGCAGCCATACCCATATATATATATGTATGTATATATATGGGTATGTATGTATGTATTACATTATTGCAATCATTGTGTGTGTGGTTGTCTTGGTTCTGCTTACTGAACTTGGTATCAGTTCCTGTGTTAGATGCTTCTGTATCCATCAGAATCATTGTTTCTTACAGCACAGTAATGTTCCATTTCATTCATTTACCACAATTTCCATTTCCCAACTGATGGGTGTTGGCTTTGTTTATTCCCCACTTAATGGGTCTTACTTTGTTTCTGGTTCTTCAATGCTAGAAATGTGTTGATGTATTTGGGCAGTACACTTTCACAAGTTTATTCTTCTAAGAACTCTTCTGCCCCTCTCTGATATGACCCTTGCAATGAAATGGGCCAGTGTCTATTCCTGAAGGGCTAGGACAAGAAGCCAACTTGCCTTAAGTCAAGTCAGCAATCTCACGACTCCCAGGCACACAGGCTCACTGTCTCTGGCAAGAGTGAGGGGGTAATGTCAAAGGAGTGTGAGGAAAGTCCTTAGCATGTTGAGTACACTCTTGTGTTGAACTTTGGGAAGGCCATGCTTGAGAGATGTCCAGGATGGGCTGTGGTGGATGACCTGTAGTGTCAGTGGTGGGCCCCATGGCGATGGGATCACAGACCCACTGGGTTTTATGTACTCCCTTTGCAGATTCAAGTCACACTTCTTCTGTGACCTAGTAGATGTATGTAGTAGTGTTTGAAAAAATTGGTGGCACTAAAAAATTTCTTTTTCTTCAGCCACACTAGTGATAGTGTCTCCAAACCTCTCTGGGCTAATTTTCAGATAACAGGTATACTAGCCATCACTAGGCCCTGGGAAGGACCAGTCAGACCTGGCATTTGGCTCATGGACCATTGAGAACCCAGGCTCACCTCCTTCCTCAATGAAATACCAGAATAAAACTTTGATTAGGGAGTATTGTGTTTCTTAAAAGAGAATAGTTGTGGGTCCCAGAAAGTTGAAGTTTTAAAATAATTTTTTTTTAAATAGAAGGGCAGTGCACCAATAGATAAATGGAAGGATGAATGCTTTTGGCCATTGTTGATTACTGACCCCGCTTTGTATCTGGGTTTGTATTTGGCTCTTGCTCTCTGATGCCTCTTACTGATTTCTGATACCTGGACAGGTACAGATTCAGCTCTGTTCCCTTTAATTTGCTTGCCTAGTCTACAGATGATGGAAGGAGGAGGCCTCCTGCAAAACTAAAATAAAAGCCAGCAATTTGAGATGCGGGAATTAAGAAAGTAGTCTGTCATTTCAGAGCCTTCCCTATCTATCAATCTGACTAATAACTGTTTTTGCCCGGACTGGTTCTTGAGAACACCTGCTTTTCTGTAATGAACAAAATGTTTGGCTTCCAGTGACAGATGCAAATTAACTGCCACAGTTTAAATTAAGCAAGAGGTGAAGTAAAATTGGGAAAAATATATATATAGTGCATTTTAAAAGAGAAAGTCAGTTCAAAAGCATCAAGTTATTTCAACGTGCAGAGTGGCTCAGTCCAATCCCACAATTGCCTACTTTATGCTGGGCATTCAGGGTTCAAAGCCAGAACAAAATGGTCCCTGACCTCAAGTGATATTCTACTGGGGAAATAGAAAAGAAGACATCCAATGTTGTTATTTGGTGAGGACAAGGGTCACCAAATGGGGCCAATGGTGGCCAATGCCCTTTAGCTCAGCATTGAAGGGGCTAGACGTTTCACAAAATGATAGTGGGAGAGCATTCCAGGCAGGAGGGGTAGCCTTTTAAGGAGGTAGAATATTGTCTGCAGGGAATAGTAATGAGGAAGGTTTGCTGAAGTCATTAGTGTACCACAGGCATCTTTATTTTCCTTCACCTCTAACTAAAAATTAGCAGTTATTTAAAAATCTGATTCTGAGAAGGAGCCGTGGTCTTGACCAGACGGCCAGAAGGTTCTGAACCCTTGCCGGAGAGGCAGTGTGGTTCTGTGGAGAGAACACTGGACCTGGGTTTGAATCCTGACTCTTCCCCTGACTACCTCTGTAACCTTGGGCAAAACTCTTCCCTACACACAACACCTGGTATTCTAAAGAAGGGATGGCTTTCCTGCCTGGAATGCTCTCCCATTACCATTTTGTGAAATCTTTGGCCCCCTTCGATGCTCAGGCAAAGGGCCTTGGCCAACATGGGGCCCTTGCTCAACTGCCTAGTTGATGGGGCTTCCCAAAATGACAACATTGTGTATTCTTTGTATTTACTGACCTGCATGTGAGTCATTTTTCCCCAGTAGAATATAGTTTTTAAATATAGATGGGAGCCAGGTTGGTTTTTACATGCCAGACAGATTCATCTAACTTTTAGAGGCAATAGGAAAACCACCTTGAGAAAGGGGTATTGGGTGACAGGGTCAGATCTATGCTTTAGGAATGTGACTTTGTCAGCTAGAAGGAAGGAGGGAGAAGAAGATCATGTTATCTCCCCCATTAAACTGGGAGTTCCTGGAGTGCAGGGCCCCTTTTATTTGCCTCTCTCTGCATCCCCAGCAGCTTAGCAGAGTGTTTGGCGCAGAGTAGGTAGCTAGGAAATGCTTTCAGAAGTCTGTGAAGGCCAGACTCGAGAGTGTGGACTACGTGTCAGAGGCAGCAGGCAGCAGCATCTCATCCTTTACAACCTTGGGAACATCTCTGTTGCAAAGTGAATACTTGAGTTTTGAATACCGTCTTTGCTTTATTCGGTGCTGTGCCAGAAGAGCAGAAAATGGTTTTATCTCCCACTTGATGTCTTTCATTTTGTGGTTTCAAAGAATCACTGTGCCATTCTTCAGCAGTACCACTCAGGTAGAAAGGAATTGTGGGAAAAAATGCTCACAAGTGGTGTTCCAGTAATTAGGATTTTCTGTTCAGTCAGTGGCCAGGTCTGCAGGCATTAACCTGTTAGAGAAGCTTATTTCAGGGGGAGGGAACCTGTGAAATTTACTAATAGATCCTATTTCTTCTCTTGAAAATGCTGGTGGGTTGGACTAATATTATTTGGTGGGAAAATCAGGGGGTATTCACAGTCATAACAGCTCATATTCAGATAATGCTTTTCTGGTGCATTATCTCAGGCACCCTGTGGGGACAGTTGTTCCTTTGAAGTTCCAGATCTGAGCTCTAGTCATCTCTCCTGATGAGTGATCCATCCATCAGGGATTCAGTGAACCAAGAAGGCTCTGCGGCTTAGCGGAAGTGACATAGGCAGATTTGGGCTCAGGGTCAGGGTCAGGGCTCTCAGCTGAGAGACCTGTCTCAAAGTCAAAGGAAGGATCTGCCTGGACAGAAGGGAGAGGGGTCTCCCTCCTGGAAGAGCTTCAAGCAGAGGCTGGGTGAAGGACAGCTGAAGAGCAGAGTCAATTTTTATAGTACAGGGGATGTTGCTTTGGGGTAAGGGGTTGGATTGGGTAACTAAGTGATTTTATTTGAGGTTTAGATTTATTTATGTTTCCCTATCTATCTAGACCTCTGATTGCATTCTTGTGGGGAACTCCCGAGTTAGGTCAAATCAACAAGCCCTATGAAAAGAACTCCTGATGCCGTTTGGGAGCCCATCCAAAGCTTATAGTCTCAGAGAGTAGTCTGGGGCACTGGGAAGTTAGATGACTTTTCCCATGGTCGTGTAGCCAGTCAGTTTCAGGACTCGATTCCAAGTCTTCCTTACTCTAGGCAGAGGCCCCCATCCACTGTACCATGCTGCCTTTTGAACTTTGATGACTGGAATTAATTCAACAAGAGAGCTATAGTTTGTGTGTGATGCTATTAACCTAGCCTTGGGCAAGGTATTTGATAACATATCTTAGTATACGTTTATTGACTGATCACCTCCTAATATTTCTGCAGAGAAGATGGTGGGGAAGTGGACTAGATGATGATATAGTTTGATAGATTCAGAACTGGTTGAATGGCTTCAAAAAGAAATCCTCAGAGATCAGTGTCATGTATGGTCTCCGGTGCCCCAGGAATCTGCCTGGTTCTGTGCTCATTACCATTCTTTATAGGTACCTTGCAAAGGTGAATGGGCAGTATACTTATCTAAATTGCCAGTGAAGGGGAGAGTTAACACACTGGATGTCAGAGCCAGGATTCTCAAGATCTTGACAGGCTAGATGCATAGGCGGGGAACCTATGTGGCCTTGAGGCTACATGTGACCCTCTAGGTCCTCAAGTGCAGCCCTTTGACTGAATCCAAACTTCATAGAACAAATCTGGGATTTGTGAAGTTTGGATGTAATCAAAGGGCTGCACTTGAGGACCCAGAGGGTCACTATGTGGCCTAGAGGTCATAGGTTCCCCACCCTTGGAGAGCATTGAACTGAATCTAATGACAGAATTCGGTAGGAAAGAAAATGTGTTTCATTGAAGTATAAAAAAAAAATTACTTTCTCAAGTGCATTTTGGGAAAAGGATGGTTGATCAGTAGTTTTTCTGAAAGATATATGGAAGTTTCAGTGGATTTCAGGCTAAAGGTGAGTAGAAGAATGATATGACAGCCAAAATAAATTATGAGAATTTGGGCTGCATGAGAGATATAAATAATGTCTTAGAACTAGAGGACTCAAAGTCTTGTTCTGGGTCCTGTGCTATCACACCTCATATGGAGTATGGTGCTTCATTCTGGGAACCGGAGTTTAAGAAAGACTTGGGTAAACTGGAGAAGAGCTACCAGGAAGGCAGCCAGGTTAATAAAATGGGAAGCAGAATCATACATTTGAAAGAGGACAAATCCTACGTGTGTGTGTGTGTGTGCATGTGCACGCATGTGTGCACACGTCTTAATCTGATGATATATAATATATAAACTGTCTGGCTTCAAGGAGTTTCCATTTTGTTCGAGAGAAGGATTCAACACATGTATAGATGTATAAGGTAAGACACCAAGTAGTACAAAGGAATTTCAGTTCTGCTCTCACAATGTAATCTCTTTGAGTGGGGGTTAATGCCTTGCTTGCCTCTTTTCCCAGCACTTTGCAGTATCTGGAACATAGTAAATAATGTTTTTTAAAATTCATTCATTCATTCATTTTCTGTTTCCTTGGCTCATGCCCCTTGAAGAATGGGAAGCTTCAGACAGGGGACCACATCTTGAAGATTGGCGACACAAATGTACAAGGGATGAGCAGCGAGCAAGTTGCTCAAGTCCTGAGGAACTGTGGGAATTTGGTGAGGATGGTGGTGGCGAGAGACCCCATTGGGGAAATTTCTGTGACTCCTCCAACTCCACCAACTTTGCCTGTTGTTACACTGCCTTCGGTTCCTCCATACAGCCAGAGCTCGGTGAGTACACGTTTCCATTTTCAATCTTTTAAGCTAAATTTGCATAAAGGCCCATTTGACAATGCTTTTTTCTCTCTGGTCACTACTGAAATAGGGTAGCCATACTTATGAATCACACGGATAGACTCAGGATTTTGGAAAAGGAGAAGAATAAAAGGGGAAGGCAGAGAAAAAATGGGTAGGATTAAGAGAAAGCTCAAGGAGGAAGAAAGGGAGGAAATTTGTATGTGCTGGCAAGTCTGGGCCCATCAGTGATGAATTCAGAGGTCACTTTCACACAGTGCCTGGCACATAGTAGGTGCTTAATAAATGCTTCTTGATTGGGCTTGACTTTCAAGCCTCTTGCATCAGAGCTGGCTTCCTGATGTGGAATCATCCATAGAGTAAGTACAGCTGGGAAGGGATTTGGAGGTCATTTAATCCAGCTCCTCATTTTACAGATGACAAAACTGAGACTGAGAAGAGTGAAGTGACTTGCCCCAGATCAGATCGGTAGTAAATGTTCAAAGTGCGATTGGAATCAAACTCAGAGCTCTTTTCCACTGTGATATGTTATATCCACAAGTGCTGGTCTGACCAGTAGAGCTAAGTTTACATTCTGACTTGGCCGATAATTGTGTGACCTTAATTAGTTCACTTAGGGAGTCACTTTGCCTACCTCAGCCTTAGTTTCCTCATCCATAAAATAGGGGGATAATTTGACTAGATCAGGAATTCTCACCCTGGAGTCTGTGAATTTCTTTTAAAAAATATTTCGATAATCATATTCCAGTATAAGTGCTTTTCTCTGTAATTTATTTTGTGTATCCAGTGCTTCGCACAGTTACAGACACATAGGAGTAATTTAATAAATGACCGTTGACTGACCGCATTTTTTTTTATTTCATTAAAAAATTAATATTTAATTTTATTTTTTTTGGTTGATTAGATATTTCCCAATTACATATAAGCATTTTTTTTTTTTTTTAGCATTTTGAGTCCCAAATTCTCTCCCTCCCTCCTTCCCTTCTCTTCTTTGAGAAAGCTAACAATTTTTATTACATGTGTGAAGTCATGAGAAACATTTCCATATTGGCCAAATTGGCAAAAGAAAACACAGACAAAAACCCCCAAGAAAAGTAAAGTAAAAAAAACCACTCCAGTCTGCATTCAGAGTTCATCAGTTCCCTCTCTGGAGGTGGGAGATCATTTTTTCAACATGGAACCTTTGTATTTGTCTTGAATCATTGGACTGACTGCATTTAACAGCAGTGTTCTAAGATGGGCTGCAGAGGCTTGGTCAGACTGCCAGTAGTTAAGTCCAGTTAATTTTACAGGCAAGAAAGCAGAAGGTCATCAGAGATTGAGTGACTTTACACAAGGTCACATGGCTAGTAGCATCAGAGGTGAGATCGCAACCCAGATCCTGTGAATCGTAATCAAAGCACACTTGAGACTAAAGGGTTAAAGACAAAATAAAACCACCTTTGTCTCTCTCTTGGTGGGTCTCAAATCCTGAGGGGCATTTAGGTGCCTTTTCTTTCAGTGTACTTTGTCATTGCTTCCAGGACAGCAGTTATTCTTGTTATGGCCACTCCCTCTGCTATTACAGATAGCGATTCCTCTATGGCTCAGATGACTTGGAGTCCTTTCTATTCCACAAACAATGACTGATAAAACTAGTGAGATCCTTTCCTTATGAAATGTTGGGAAATTCAGATATTTGTGTTTGAGAAGTAGCACATACATGATGAAGGCAAGGTTGCCCGATGGAAATCCTGGAACCAGAAAGTGATAGAGGGCCGGGTGTTGGGGAAGGAGATGGGACAAATAAAAACAGCTGGATAAGAGGAGAATAGGGAGAGCACATGCTTCCCCCTGCCCCAAGTGCCTGGTGATGGCTGGTGATTTTGTTGCTACTTAACTGAAGAGCAACTTCATAAGGAACAGATCCTTTAGCTTTGATTTCTAGAGGTTCATGGACCCCTAGAGTGGTTCTTTGTGCTAGGATTTAGCCTCTTTAAGACTTGTGATTTGTTAATTTTTTTACGAATTTATTTATATGTGTCCTGCTCCTTGCTGCATCCTTCCCCCACTCCCATACCATGCATTCTGGGGAGAAAAAAGAGAGGTTTTTTTGGAAGTTATTTAAATGTTTTTCTTCACTTTTCCTTTTTTGTTAAATTTTTAAAGGTTTCAATTTAAATTGTTTTAATTTTAAAAAACCTTTTAAAAAAGTGCTTTGATTTCCATTCAAAATAGTTTTGTGATGATTCCTTCCCCGTCTCTTCTTCGTGATATTATAAATCCAAAGGAATGCAACAATTTATTTATTTATTTTAGCTCAGCCACTGGGATAATATTTTTAGCCCAAGCTGTAATATAGTATTTTTGATATTTAGTTTCAACTTAAGGTCCTTTCTTCCCTCAATTTAATGTATTTTCCTTTTTTAATTTCAATCATTATCTGACCTCTAATTCTATTGTATAACATCCCTATGAAAAGACTTCTTTGAAGAAAAAGATCTTGGAAAAGTAGAGCGTATTTTCACAGTGACATAGGTATATATTATCATTGACAATTTACTTAACTTCCTCATTTGTAAAAAGAAAGGGTTCTGACTTTCCCACACAAGATATGTGATATGTATGTCTGAGTCACTTCAATTCTCTAGATCTCAGTATGCCCACTTGTAAAATGAAAGGGTTGCACTGGATGACTGTGGAGGCTTCTTCACCACTCTATGATCCTCTGGTATTATATGCCATGATTATCGATTGAAATTGGCTTTTTCCTCTTCAGGTTGATGCCTCTCTTTTTGATACTTATGATGTTGAACTCACTAAAAAGGATGGCCAAAGTCTTGGCATTACGATCATTGGGTATGCTGGGTCCTCGCATGCAGGTAAATGCCTTTTGTTTTTTACTTGGAAGTTTTCTTGGATGATTTTCAAGTTCGGAGTACAATTCCTTCAGTACCTTTGACTTTTGGACATTGAGGAACAAAATCCATGAATGTGTCATAAAAGTGAATTACTTCTAATGAAGGACAACTGAGAATTGAGATTCATCCTTTGAGCTGTTATCTCCTCAGTACATAGTAAACACTTAGTTAATGTACTGTCTTTCCCTTTCTTCCTCCCTTCTTTCCTCCTTCATTCCATCTCTAGCATGCATGTATATATCCATCCATCCATCCTTCTATCCATCCCTATCTGCCTGATTATAATAGGCAGCACCAGAAAGTTTTATAGTGCTGGTGCTGATTAACATATGATTTCTCCCTTTTTTAACCTTTTGTTTTTCAATTAATAAGCATTTTTTCTTTCATTCCTATCTCCATTTTAAAAAGAGAAATGAAAAACAAAACATTTGTAACAAATATGCATAGACAAGCAAGACAAATCTTCACATGGACCACGTTGAAAATATTTGTCTCATTCTGCACCTGGAATCCTTTCTGTCAGGAGCTGGGTAGCTCCTGATAGTTATCAATTTTAGTACTGGATGAGAACTCGACAGTTAAAATGTAGGTAGAGGTAGAGCAGTACAATGTCAAAGGACCCTAATTCAAATCCTGCCTCTTGTCACTCTGGGGAACTTTGAACACGTCATTTCCCCCTCTGAGCTTTCATTTTCTCATCATCAACGTTATCATTATCCTTGTCCTCACTAGGATTTACATTAGAGCTTTAAGGACTTTTACAAATATGATCTTATTTGATCATATGTGGGCTGGCTTATTATTATCCTCATTTCACTGAGTACAAAACTAAAGTGGATCAAATTTAACTAACTACCCAAAGAAAGTCTACCCAATCCCTTGAAGGTCTTCCAATGGACAGGATATCAATAAAAATATTACTGTCAATCTCTTCATTAGTACATTATAAATATATATTTCATTAAATCAGGAAAGTGAAGTATCCTTTTCTGATGAAGTTTCCTGAATTCCCCTGGACTTCCTATGTCTGACCCCTTGGGCTACAATGCTCAACCCCAGAACTTTTTTTGAGCACAGGAACACAGCTACTGAAGGATACTTGCATGCTGGTCTCCAAGTGAAAACAGAAAGACAGTATTTTTAATGCTGAGATGAAACACACAACACCTCTACTCTCATATATTTTTAGAATAACAATTTCAAAATCTAGAAAAATATGATTTTTTTTAATGTTAGAGCAAAATAGTTTGACTTTACATATACTATCAGATTTAGTAGATATTACTTTTGCTTATTCTCGATTGTTTTCTTTTTTTAATTTTAAGGAATGGCTCTCTAGATGGGGCAGGGAGGGGATTTATTAGAAAATCAAGTGGGGAAAATAAATAAATATTTTTAAGGAAAAGAAAAATATACTTTGAAAACTTAAAAATCACTTTTTGGGCTACATACTTCGTAATAGAGATGTGAGGGACTCAGATACAGATTAAGACAAATATTTTTTGGACATGGCCAAGGCAGGAATTTTGCTTGATTATGCATATAAAGGAGGAGGGAGAAAGAAAAATGGGTTTTTATTATTTTAAAAAATAAAATTTAATTGAAAAATCATATGCTGATGATTGTAGATGATTGGTGACTATTCTAACAATTCTTTTTATTTTGTGAAATATTTCTACATATAAAATTTTAAAAAACAATTAATTAAACTTTTGAATTCATCATTATTTCCTTTGCTCCTAACTTTCCCCCATCCTTGACAAGACAAGCAGTTTAATATTGATTATACATGTAAAATCATGCACAACATTTCCATATTAGTCACGTTGCAAAAGAAAACAAACAAAATAATAAAAATTTAAAAATATAAAAAAAGCCAACTCAAGTTCACATGAAAAAATGGAGCTAGAGAGCATTTTTTATTTAGGAGTCTTTTGGAGTTGTCTTGGACCATTGTTTTGATCAGAGTCTTTCAGAGTGGCTCTTCCTTACAATGTTGCTATTACTGTGTACAATGTTTCCTTGGTTCTGCAGACTTCACATTGCATCAGTTCATGGAAGTCTTCCTAGGTTTTTCTGAAACCATCCTGCTCATCATTTCTTACATACTGCAGCCTGTTCAGTCATTCCACAATTGATGGGCATATACCTTCAGTTTCCAATTCTTTACAACCATAAAAAAGAACCAGTAGAAATATTGGTACAAATAAGTAGAAATAATGGTACAAATGCATCTTTTTTTTCTTTTCTTTGATCTCTTTGGAATACAGACTTTGTATTGCTGGGTCAAAGGGTATGGACAGTTTTATAGCTCTTTGGGCATAGTTCCAAATTGTTCTTCCGAATGGTTGGATTAGTTCAGAACTCCTCCAACAATGCTGCATTTGTCATTTTACTGTTCTGTCCTCTTAGCCAGTCTGAGAGGTATAAGATGGTCCCTCAGAGTTGTTTTAATTTGCATTTCTCTAATCAATAGTGATTCCAAGCATTTTTTCAGGCAATTATGGATAGCTTCATTGTCTTCTCCTGAAAACTGCCTGTTCATATTTTTTGACCATTTATCAACTAGGGAGATGGCTCTAATTTTTATAAATTTGTCTTAGTTTCCCTTTATGTTTTTGAAATGAGGCCTTTATCAGAGAAAGTTATTGCAAAAATTTTTCCCCAGCTTCCTGTTTTCTTTCTGATTTTGGCTGCATTCGTTTTATTTGGTAGCTCTAAGATTCTTAGTGATTCTGTGTGATTTGTGGAAAGACATAGGTCAGAAAAGCTCCCACTGTCTCCTGGAAGGGGGTGTGTCCCTCATCACTGACTTGATCAGAGCCTCTTCTAAGTACCCTGAACTAAGGGAGGGGAGAAATAGCTATTGCCAGCAAGAGTCAGAAACAAAGGTCAGACAGTCTTAGCTGGTTTATGGTTAGAAATATGGAAGGTCAGGTTCACAGAGTCAGCACTTAGTGCTGGAGTAGAACTTGGAGCACGTCTTGCCCAGCTTCCTCATATTACAGACAAGGAAACTGAGGCCCAGAGGAGTTGAGGGACTTGCTCCAGATCATATAAGATAGAAAGTGAGTGTGCTGGCCCTTGAGCCCACATTTCTGGCTCCAAATCTAGCCCTCTTTTGACTGCTCCAGGATTATATGTAATTGATTTTTTAAAAAATTGATAGTCTTGCTTGCTCATAGCAGGTGGAAAAATTAGGGATGCTAATATATTCAGAGTTCTGAATAATTCCTGTCAGGCCCACCTAGTGCCCTTTTAGCCTAATGAAATACCTGTTTTTAAATCTTTTAGTTTCTTTCTTAAGTGCCTCTCACCCCCTTTTCTGAATTTGGAAATGCAAATGAATTCCAAAATAGCTAAATATGGGTTGTGTATTTGCGTACTTCCATTTAGGAAAAATTGCTGTTTGCATTTGAAGACAGTCATTTTTTCCTAAGACTTTTTGGAGAAAGAGCGTCTGATTTTCTGAGCTTGGCTTCCATCCATCCATCCATCCATCCATCCATCCATCCATCCATCCAAATACCTATTTAATGACTGCTCATTTGGTCTTTCATTCATAGTATGTGCAGGACATTTTTACTAGCCATTGCAAGAGAAACCACAGAAGTAGAAGACAAAAGAAAGACTTCCCCTAAATATTGCTCTTTGATGAGTAACTACAACATCACCTCCTCCTAGGAGATTGAGGAAATGTAGAAGATATTTTAGCATGTCTTGCTGTTCTAAAGAACAGAGAGAGAAAGAGACGAAAATTCTTTCATTCTACTAGAAATTAGAGGCAGTCAGGAGTGAACATGAAAGCTAGAGCAGATATTGAACTGAATATCTAATGAAGAGTTGAATAGTTTTGTGGAATTTTTTTCTTCCTCTTTTTAAAATTCTGTGTTTTAAGGAATGACTCCATGGTTGGGAGGAACAGGAGGGATATAGGGGGAAATGCATATGACATAAAAATAAAAGGTAAGAAAAAATATTTAAAAGAAAACCTTGCCCAAATCATACCTTTGCCATATGCTATTTTTTAAAAAATGTATATATCCCATTTTTGGGGTACCTTTTTAAAACACCTTACAGATGTATCACAACCAACACTCTTCCCCTAAGTATGACTGTGAAAACACTAAAGCAGAATTTCCTAAAGGTACATCTGGATTACTTTGTTAACAGATCTCTCTGTCATGTGGCTCGTTCCTTGTCTCAATAGTTTTATGCAGTTTCATATTGACATTCCTCTTTATGGTTGATGTGTTGTCCACTTTCCTTGGGGTAGACAATATGGGCAGTTCAGATTTCACCTCCACACTCATTCCCTTTTTCCATTGATTTAGGTGGGAACAGGGTACCTGTTTTCACAATTCAAAGGGTGTCATTTAAAGAGAGGTCAACCTTGCTCTACTGGACCTCTTAGAGCAGGTATATAGGGAGAGTGATACTAGTTTAGAGCTGAATTGAACACCATTGCTGGTGTTACAAAGACAGAAAGGAAATTGTTCCTACCCTCAAGGTGCTTACATTTTATTGGAAGAGACAGAATATAAATACAGAAGAATATACAAAATATACCCAAGCTAACTTTTGGAGTGGCTCTACTTAGAAGGATACGGCAAGATATTGTAGGTGACTTGTGAATACTGAAGAAGACAAGGTTATTCTGTGAGACTGAGGGGAAGAGGGAGTGGGCTCTCATGTAAAAGCGCAGGGACAGGAGATGGGGTGCTGTGTGTAAGGAACAAGATTTGTTTGGCTGGACCATGGAGTGCAAGAAGAGGAGTAATGTAGAAGAGGAGTGATATAGAATAAGCCTGCTAGGGTTGGTTGAAGTCATTTTGGGAAGGGCATTAAAAACCCAATGGAAGAATTTGTGTTTGATAATAGAGAGAATAGTGAATCATCAGAATTTATTAAATATGAGAATGACATGGTCAGACTTGCCCTTTTAATAAAATCGCTTTAATGGCTAGGTGGACAATGATTTAGATAGTCTTAGAAATTGAGACACTGAGTGATGGTGAGGAGAAGGGAAGGGATAGGAGAGATATATAGGAGCCAAAATGACAAAACTCGGTCATTATTACAGATGTGAGGTGAGTGAAAGGGAAGAGTCTAGGCTGTGAACTCAAGGGATAGAAAGGAGGGTAGTGTTTTCTTTTCAACTAAAGAAAGTCAGAAGAAGGATGGGTTTGGGGGAAAATAATGAGTTCTATTTTGAACATAGTGAAATTGAGATGCCTTTAGGAAATCCTGGTTGGAATGTCTAAGAGCCGTTTGGGATATGACCACTACTACTAACACTACTACAAATACTACTGTCACCTCTGCTATGGCTAGCTAGCTGAATTCATGTAGTACTTTAAGATGTACAAATTGTCTTATCAATTTGATTGTCACAAAAACTCTATGAGATAGGTACGTAGTTATTCCCATTTGACAGATAAGGACACTTGGGGAGATTGATGTTAGATGAGTTGCCCACGTCACACATGTAATTAGCGTGTGAGGCTGAACTTGAACGCAGGTCTTTTTGACTCCAGGTCCCTCATTCTATCCATTGTGCCACGTAGCTGCTTCAAATTATGAATAGAGCTCAGGAGAGGTTGGATATATAACTTTATGAATCATCCGCATTGAGATGAATACTTTAACCCATGGCACCTAATGAAGCCATCAAGTGAGAGAGCATAAGAGAAAAGAGCCCAAGATAGGACCCTGAGGTTTGCCCACAGGTAGGGGCATGATATGAATAATGATGTGGCAGAAGAGACTGAAAAAATGATCCTCTATGTAGGAGGAGACCCTAGAGAGGTTGGTGTCTTAAGAAGTTAGAGAGGAGAGTACCTGGAAGGTGAGGGTGATCTAAAATGTCAAAGGTTGCAGAAGGGTCAAGGAAATTTGACAATAAAGAGGTCACTGGTAACTTGGAAAGAAATCAGTTCCATTTGAATGAAGAGGTTGGAAACTGGATCTCTGTCATCAGTTGGCCCACGAAAGATGATCAAGTACGTCCTGACTGTCATGTTGATAGCTGGCAGGTTATGGCCAATTTACTGTCCCCCAGAGATAAAATGGATATATTTGGCAATGCAGTTAGTTCCTTGAAACATGCTTTTTAGCTGATTTTTTGTTTGTTTTCATATCACCTTCACTTCCAAATACCAGTCCTCTACCAATGGAAACTTCCATTGTCACAAAGAAGTAAATTAGACCAGCCTGCTGATTGTCACCTTGGAAATATGTTGGACATCGGTTTCATTGTCAGCCCTTCAACTCAGTTACTTCATGTCCTGGAGATGAATATTTGGCAGTCAAGCAATAACTAGTGATTTATTTCTTTTTCATTTCTCTTGTGCCCATTCAGGGGATGTCTCAGGGATTTATGTGAAAAATATAATACCAGGCAGTGCCGCAGATCATAATGGCCAAATTCACGCTCAGGACAGGATAGTTGCTGTAAGTAACCATGTTTAATTTGAGAATTGGGTGAAATTAAAAAAAAATTCTCATTATTATAATATCTCTGTGGGGATGACTTTTTAAGAGTGTGAAGGGGGGTTGGATCGGGCATTCAGCATATTCTGATTTCTTGAAGTTCATCCAACCAAAAAGCTCTTGGAGACCAGGTTTCTACATGAAAAGATGTAGGAAACTTCTCCAAGGTGGAAGGATGGTAGGAGGCTGGTAGGAGGTTTAATACTGCTGGTAGATCCCAAAGTCTATAGTGATGAGCTTCCACTATTGCAATGGGACTTGGATTATTCTTTGGGAAATATACTTGGGGCATAACAGAATAACTAAGAAAGATTGAAGGATCCCCTTTGCTGGAAATTTTTTATTGATCAGTTTTATTATCTCACATAATTGAATTATATTTTTGCTTAGAAATGGATGGATAGATGGCTTCTTGAGACTCTTTGAAGGCTGAAAGAGATCTCTGAGACTTCAGAAATGTGGGGGAACAAGAGTCTGCTTGTCCCAGGACATCACCCAGCCTGCAACCAGGGGATTCCTTTTTATGTTTGATACACATTCCTTTTAGTACAAACTAACCTGCCTCTTTCTATCTAGTCCTCAAAGAATTGGAAAGAGGATCTAGGCTTCATTTCCAGTAGAGTTGTGTCTGAGAAGCTAAGGCTTCCCAACAGCTTATTCCCTAGTGAAACTTTCTAAATAGCACCTACCTCCCAGAATTGTTGTAGGATTGAATGAAATAGTCATTATTGAATGCTTAAAACAGTACCTGACACATTAGTAGGAGTTAATAATTGCTTGTTTCCTTCTTCCTTTCCTCTCTCCCTCCTTCTTTTCCTTCCTCCCTCCCTCCTTTACTTCTTTCCTCCCTTCCACAGGTGGATGGAGTAGACATCCAGGGTTTTGCCAATCAGGATGTTATTGAGGTGTTGCGCAAGGCAGGAAACACGGTACACCTGACTCTAGTACGAGCAAAGGCATCCTCTTCCTTACCTCTTCCTCTTGACAGATCTTTAGATGAAGGTAAATCTTTTTCATGCCTCCCTTTTCCACAAAACTTGTCATTTCAGTGGGGTCATGGCTGTTGGATTTTCCTGGCATTTGTACTTCTGTCCAAATAATCCTGTTTTATGAAATTTGGTGATAAACGAATCCACTCGAATTTATGCTTTCCCTTTCCTAGGCCTCAGTTTACTCACTGTAAAATGAGAAGGTTGAATGAGGGGAATGTTGAGAATCTATGGCCCCAAGATACCTTGGGACCAGTAAGCAACAGTGGAGTGCTCGCCATTTGTTGACCTTGAACTGCCTGTTATGATGATGTAGCATTCCTGAGTGGGAAGACATTAGATCTCTGACATGTGGCCAATGCCAATTTCTTACTCCTCCAAATGGAAATGAGAATCCGTTCTCCAACCAGCTTGTCCTTTCCAAAATCTGTCTATTATTCACATTTGAATAATAAAGTGGTGGCACCTTCATCTTTGGGTCTTGGCACTTGATAAACCTTAAATCTTATATTACTTTGAAAGCTACATTTTATTCTAAAACTCCTATGGATTTAATCTTCTGATTGACTTTATAATGTCATGAGAAAGAATAGATTTGAAAAGACAGAGCCCAGTGTCTTCACTGCTGCTTTTCCCTGACAGGACTTCTTTGATCCAAGATGTTGGCTATAAATTTATACCTCTTTCATTTCTTAATGTATTGACCTCAAAATGTGACTGTGAACAGAGGATGAAAACCTAAGGAAATATCTTTCAGTACAGCAATGATGACTTGAGTAAACTATTCAGAGTCTAGTAATGTTACAGCAGTATTTATCTGGGGGGAAGAAAGTTGATTTTCTCCAGTACCGCAGCTACAGGGAGAACTTAGATCTGGAAACTTTTTCCGTCAAACTGATAGTGATCTTTATTTAAGCTGAAGCACTCAGTGTACCATGAAAGTAATTTTGCTGTTAAAAGTAGATGACCCATCAACTTCATTTTATGTTCCACATTTAACACCACCAATATTCTTTGAGAGGAATAGTTATAAAAATGCAGTGTTGGGTTTAGAGAAGTTTAAGTCAATATTTATGTTAAATCTAATGGTTATAACAGCTGATATGGGGCACTTGACTCTAACTTGCTGTCCATGGTAGAGTGTGTCAGTTTGGTGAGCAGGAAGAATCTTTTATTGGGCAAATCTACGTTTTAAGGTTGTGTGGGGAGGGGAATGATGGATAGTACATCAACAGGAAGCCCTGACTTTGAGTAACAGCTCCAACTTTTCATAGCTGTGTGATCCTGACCAAGTCACTGGACCTCTCTGATCTTCAGCTTCCTCATGTGTAAAATGGGAACAAGAATACTTCATGGTGTGTCTCATGTGGTTGGGAGACTCATTCATTTAACAAGTGCTTACTAATCATCTGCTCATTGCTAGGTGCTGGAGATACAAACATAAACTAGGATGGTTTCTTTGCAGGCAGTGGAGAGAGAACACTTGGCAAAGTAGGCTACAGGGCTACATCACTATGCTTATTATCATGATCCTACAGTCTGTCTTTAAAGTCAATTTTAATTCAGGCAGGTTGTAATTTTAAAAATTTGGTGATTTACACAAAATACCCTTCCCTCTTGTTGCTTCATCCATGAAGTGTCTTAACTGCTCAAGATGTAGTTCAAAACTACTCAACATTTCCATCTGTTCCCTCATCTTTAAACTGAGGGTGTTGGATCATAGGATTTCTAAGTCCCTGTCCAGTTCTGATCATAGAAGCCCATGAGCTTAGGTTGTTATGTCCATGCAGTTTCCCCTATCTTGAACTTTAAACTCCTTTTGGTAGAATTGTGGATGATCCTGAGTTGGGGAGGTCATTTTCTATTGCTTTGTTTCGATACTTACAAGTATTTCTCCACAGAAAATTCCTGGAGGCAAAGAACCTTGGCTTTCGTTTCTTTGACGTGTCTCACCTCCTTCCATCCAAGGGCACAAGGCTCCATCAAGAGCTTAGATAGTGCTGGACACCAGAAGCAGTACTGAAGAGGAGGGACCTGTGGAAGGAGAGCTTGAAGCACTAGTAGAAAGGGTCTTGAAAGCCAAAGTTCAGTCAGAAAAAATAAATGCCTCAAGTACCTCGCGCATCAAGTTCTAGGGATACAAAGAAAGGCAGAAAAACAGTCTCTGCTCTAAAGGAGCTTACAGGCTAGCCTGTCTCAGATATTCACTGGCTATGTGACCCAGGACAAATAATTGTTCTGTGCCTCAGTTTCCCCATCTGTAAAAATCAGGACAGTAATAGCACTCGCCTCCCAGAGTTGTTGTATCAAATGAATCAGCCTGTGTGAAGTGCTTTGTAAACCTTCTGCACAAAAAGCTAGATATTTTTATGAATACCTTTTGAATGAATGAAAATATATTCACAATTTTAAAAATAATATTGAAGAACCTTTTAATTAGCAATTTTAAGACTAAACATAAGGAGACATTTTGAGACAAGTAGTTAAATTATAAATGGATGATATTTTAGATGAAATGAATAAGTCCTTTTCTTTATGGATTACTCAGTATTTTACAGAGTGCTTCCATCTATCTTATTTCATAATACCCTTTCTGAAGGGCTTGAGAGAAGGCCAAGAAACTGGAGAAAAGGACTAAATTGGTCTGGAGAAAAAAGAGTACTAGATTCAGAATCAATAATTTTTGTGTGGGGGGAGTGAGGTATTTGGGGCCCAGGCTCACACAGTTGGTAAGTGTCTCAGGCCAGATTTGAACTCAGGTCTTCCTGACTCAAGGGCTGGTGCTCTATGTACCATGTCACCTAAGTGCCCTCAGAATCAATCAGTTCTTGATATGGTCCCTGACTCTGCCTGTGTGATGTTGAATACGTCACTACACCGTTGCCTTCCCTTTCTCCCTTTATGAAGCAGGTATTTGACTAATCCACAAGTTCCTCCAGGCTTGAAGTATAAACCACGATGGGTGATTTCATGAGGCTAATTTGATGTTTGGGGGACTTTTGTAGCACCACCCAAAACGCCAACCTTATTTTTACCTGGAGCTGTGGAGACTGAAACGAATGTAGATGATGAACATGAAATGAAGCAAGACAGAATGGATCATTCGAAGGACGAAGATAAAGCCAAGCTGACGCTGCAGACTTTCAGTAGGTCCACGCTGCTCATTTCAGGGGCTTGATGTCTTACACCTTCTGTTTTCAGTAGCTTGGGATCAGGTCCTGATTCTGCCATTAACTCACTGTATGTTCTCATCCCAACTCCTTAGCCCTTCTGTGCCTCAGTTTTCTTTTCTGTAAGATCTGAAAACTTGGAGATCAGGCATTCTTAACCTTTCCTGTATTATGGAATTATAAAGGAAACCAGTTATATTGAAATAATTATTAAAATATTAAAAAAACACAAGTTCATGAACCCCAGATTAAGAACACTGAGAATAGACTTCCAAGATTCCTTCCCACTCTAATTTTTATGATTCTCTAAAGGTCTTAAATGCTTCCTTTTTTACTGCAGTTAGTAAACGTTAAAAAGAAAAACCCCTACAAAACCTTTTAAAATGTTAGGTTTCTCACATGATATATATACATATATGCACGCACACACATACTGCATGTGTGCAGGTATGCATATGCACACCTACACAATACATGTACACACATATGCACACATGTACAAACAGTATGCAAATACGTACACACACATGATATGCATGTATATGTGCATATGCACACATATATGCATATATACATGTGCACGTTATATACACACATACATATGTACAAACATACACATATACCTACACACATAATATGTATGTGTATGTCTATATACACACACACACATATACACACACACATATGTCTATTGAAATTTCTCCCTTGCTCTGTCTTCATCCTCTGATTTTTCTTACTGTTGAAGATCTTTGTTTTCCTGTATGAAATTATTGGTATTAAGTAAATGTTGAACTCCTTCCCAAATCTGGAATACCTTCAGCTTAGTTACAGGGTTGGTGAGCCCAGGTTCCGTGATTCATGTCTTCGGGGGCCTTTGGTTTAGGTTTGATGTCAGGAAGAAGTTCCTGACCCTGTGAGGCAGCCACAAGTGGTGTAGATTGCTTCAGCAAAAATAATAGTTATTATACTGACAGCATAACAGCATAAGAACCCTAATAGATAGCATTTGTCTAGCTCTGTGAGGCTTACAACGTATTTTCCATATTTGATCTCACTTGATCTGAAAGGTGGCTGCTATTATCCCCATTTTCTAGATGAGGAAACCGAGCCTGAGGAGAGATTAAGTGACTTGTTCAGACACATACTGACCTAAGTATCAGTCCAGCCCCTTATTTGCTGTACCACCTAGTGGCTTCTTGGAAGTAGTGGGTTCCCTGTCATTGAATGGATTCAAGCAAAAGCGAGATGACTCTTTTGTCCGGGATGTTTTCAAGGATATAGCTTAGCCTGGGTGGCCTCCAAGATCCCTTCCAATTCCATATGTTGGTCTATATTCCCCCTCCCAACCTCCATTATTATTTCCTTTGATTTTTGCATTAGTGGGGAGTATGAGGAATAGGATTTTTAAGACAGATGCATGAATGACTGGACATGGCTACCAGCCACTGCATCGTCCCTGGAGCCCATCAGGAGCAGATGTGTTCTATGTTTTGGTCAGTTACTGCTCTCATTTCATCACCAGTGGCAGGAGTCCCATAGACATTCGTGGAACCATATAAAGAGCAAAATCATTTGATTCCTGATGGTGACATGTACATCCTTACACACCTTTCCACCAATGACAGTCTTTCCCAAACTGATTTGGAGGACTGTGTTCCACATGAAGCAACTAAGGATCCCATGAGGGAAGTTGAGATTTTTTTCTTTGCTACTATTTCCCCAACCTTGGAAATACACAGTGAGAAGCAATATGTTGTAGTGACCAGAGGACTGGTCTTGGATCAGGGAGATAGGAGTTCAAGTCCAGCTTTAGATACCTATTCGCTCTTTGAATGACCCTGGGCAAGTCATTTCTCTGACCGCCCCTAGCAACTCTCCTAAGACTAAGTTATAAATGAATTTATCTCTGTAGCAATTGAGGGAGTTTTTACACCAGGTATTCCTGCCATGGAAGAAATCTGGGGTAAAAATAGTAAATATGAAATTAAGGATTTGCCAAATGTTTGCACAAGAGAGATTTGACAGGATAAATTTTGATTAATCTTTTTCCCCCTCTAAAATTGCCCAGTCCCTTTTGATCCTGAGATTCCCAACCAATCTATGTCCTTTCTATCAATATATTCCAATTCTATAAGTGCTCTTTGTTTTAATTAGTTTGGGAAATGCTGATCTGTAAAGAGGTTTCTACCTTTTGTATTTACTGTAAAAGTGTAATGGACTTTGACTTGTGTTTCTCAGAAATACCAAACTTAATTCTTTTTGAGATGTGAATGTCTTAATTCCATTGGCTTTGTGGGTTTCCCATGGTCCATTTACAAAGGCGTGGTTCTTGTTTTCCCAGGCAGATCTGTGTTCACTCATTGTAACGCAATAGGTCAGAATAGTTAAACTTCTCACATTTCTTGGAGAATCCAGCCCACCGCTGTTTTAGAATTCAGAGTTTTGTGGCTTTTTTTTTTTTGCTCCATTTTGAAGGTTTGCCAAAGATTTTCATTCTTGTGCCTGGCACGTAGTAGGCATTTAAAAGCTACTAGTTGAATTGAACTCAAATGTCAGGGGAATGATAGATGGGAATCTTGAATCTCCTATTCTAACAAAATGTTGCCCCTCGCTGTGAGCACTTACCATGGTTTCATTTTTACCCTCTTCTTTGAATAAGAACCAGAGCATCAGAGAGTCACAGATTGGCAGCAGAAAGGGACCCTGAAAGACGGCAGGAGTTTGGATCTCCTCTTTAGAGAGAGAATGATTGATGCCTAAGCATTTGGACCATGTCTATGCAGTCAGCTTTTTTTGGTCTGTTGTTGAATTTGGGCATATTAGAATCATGGATTTAGAGTTGGAAAGAATTTTACAGATTAGTTTGTTCAAAATCATTTTATATAAAAGGAGGCCCAGAGAGGTTCATTGATTTGTCCATGGTCACACAAATGACCACCATGAAAGCTTATTATTGGGGAAACCTCGTCATCCAGTGAGATCCCTCCGTCTTGGTACTCGAACTCATCTCTCCCCTCTGATTGGAGGATGGAGCTGGGAACTCCAAAAGCTCCGTATAAAGATGGAGCTCAGCTCAGACATCTCCTTTCTCACATGACTGCACTACCCCGGGACTTCCCTGACCAGTTTCTCCACCATGCTCCCATGTTGGGTAACTCCCCCTCCCCCACCTTTTAGTAACTTCTCGGGGGTTCTCTTCTCCCATTAGATTGGGGTTGTTTTTTTAGTTTGCTGATTTTTCCTCAAAATTTATTTATTGATTTGTTTTCAATTTTCAACAACCACTTCCCTAAGTTTTAAATTTTCTCCCCTTCCCTCCTCTGTCCCCAAGATGGCATGGAGCCTTAGATGGGCTTTACACGTACATTTTTATTAAACACATTTTCATATTAGTCATGTTGCTTAGAATAATTAAGATGAATGGGAGAAACCATGAGAAAAACTAAACCAAACCAAAACGTAACAACATAGAAAACAGTCTGCTTCATTCTGTGTTTCAGTTCTATAGTTCTTTCTCTGGATGTGGATGGCATTTTGCATCAAGAGTCCTTTGGGAATATTTTAGGTCCTGGCATTGCTGTGAAGGGCTAAGTCGATCACAAACAGTCCTCACACACCATGGCTGTCCCTGTGTACAATGTTCTGGTTATGCTCACTTCACTCAGCATCAGTTCATATAAGTCTGTCCAAGTATTTCTGAAGTCTGCATGTTTGCCATTTCTTATTAGTTTCCTGATTTTTTTTTTCTGCAAATTATAATTTTTATTTTATTTTCTCCCATTAGACTGTAAGCTCCTTGAAGGTAGGGATGGGTCTTTTTCAAAAAATGTGTATCCCTAGTGTTTAGCACAGTCCCTAGAACATAGTAGGTGTTTAATAAATGTTCAATGACTGACTGACTGACACAAGTAGCGAATGGAAGATCTAGAATTCAAGCCAGCATCCCTTCACTCCGAGGATAGCACTCTGTCAGTGGCACCATATTAAATCTCTTCTTGGCTGTTTCTATGAGATAAGAGCATAAGAGAATCTGCATTGATTAAGTGCCTGCTGTGTGCCAGGTAACGTGCTAAGTGATTTCAGAAATGTTGCCTAATTGGATCTTCACGCCAACGCCGTGAGGGAGGTGCTATTAGGATTCTCATTTTATAGTGGAGGAAACTGAGGCAGGCAGAGGTTAAGTGACTTACCCAGGGTTGCACAGGTTTGAGACTGGATGCACTCAGGTCTTCCTACTCCCTCCTCTGTACTTCCTAACTAACTGCCTTCAGATCGATTAGATTCAATGTTTGTTTTCTGTAACCTGTGTGCAAGGCACCGAGCACCTGGACTGGGAATTGAAAGACAAGAATGAAAGGAGTTTTGCCCTTCAGGACCTCAGTTCTGTTGTTCACCTCTTCCCCCATGTCTGCCCAAGACTCACCTCTCAGCTTCATAGTGTTGTTTTTTGGCATGCCAGCCATCTTCCTTTATTATTATTGGTTCCGGACTCTTGAATCACAAATGAGTAGCTACTGTCCTGGCGTTGGCAGAGATTTCTACCAGAGCAGCTTTACTAAGGATGGTCCTTTGCATCAGTCTGAGAATTAAGCTTTCCTTTCCCAGTAGGGAAGAGACTGGAGGAAGGAGGGGAGTAAGAGTGAGGAAGAAAAAGGACAGCCCCATCTTGTAGCTTCTGTTGAATCCATCTTCACCATCTATTTCCAGGATCTTGTTGTTGTAAATTCTGGTCATCATGTGGGGGGGACTGAGGGTATAGTGCAAAAAGCCCTCAGACTGGAAGTTAGGAGACAGAAGTAAGCTGGACGCCCAGTTTTGGCTCTTCCTTGTTTCTCCTTGCCTGGAATGCAGTCTCTCCTTCCCTTGCCCTCTTCAAATCCTCTGCTTTCTTTGTCAATACCCATGTACCTGTTAGTACACCTATCCTCAAACTTTTTGGTCTCAAGATCCCTTAAAAATAATTTACAGTCCCCCTTCCCCTAGAAATTTCATTTATTTGTGTTGATCAACATTGGCTGTGTTAGAAATTAAAATGTCTTGGTTTTATTATAAAAAATTTGACCCCGAGAGCCACTGCCATGCTAGAGGAAACATTGCTGGCTGCCAGTCCATTCTCTCTCCTTCCTGTTCAGATTACATTTTATATACTCATCTGCTTACCTGCTGTCCTCTCCCACCATTCCAACAGGAGAATGGAAGCTCTTGAGGGCTTGGCATTTTGATCTCACTATCCTCACAACCAAGCATGGCAGCTCGGATATTGCAGGTGTTTAATAAATACAGGGCATCCCAGAAGGGGCTGTAGTTCTAAGCTATTAAAACTTAATAGCTAGAAACCTTTTGAGATATCCTGTAACATTAGATTGGTTTGGAAGTCATTTAAACCACCTGAGGCACCATTTTCTCTTGATAAACTGGGGATAATAATACTTGATCTGCACAGGAAAGTGTTTTCTGCACTTAAAGTTGATGTAGAAATAATGCCTCTAGTTATCATTGTTAATATCCTATTGGATATGCACAGTATGGTAGAAACAGTCCTGGCACCATAGTCAGGGAACTTGGGTTCAAATATCATTTCTGACATTTCCTACTTACGCATTTGGATTTTCCATTGTAGGTTCTCTCTGAGATGCTAGGATGAAAAACTGATCACCCAGCAGTCATTCTTCTGGCAGAGAGTCTGTCTGAACCCTCTGATGCTGATACTTGAGTGAGGGATATGTTATCAATCGCTGGGTCTATATTCAGTCAATCAGTAAGCATTAATTAAGTGGCGATCATGCGTGAGCTCTTGTGCTGGACTCTGAATGTACAGATGTAATAGTTCTTACCCTCAAGGAGCTTATGTTCTGTTCATAAGCTTTTCAGCTTAGTAGGTCTTATCTGAACATATTACTCCACCTGCATAGCCCTTGAGAACCAAAGTCTGTGCCCTCCCTGTCTCCATGAGACATCTGAGGTAGATGGCGTGATGGATAGCATGCTCCACATGGTGCTAAGAAGACCTGCCCTTGATGACTAACTAACTAACTAACTTGATTACTAACAAATCACTTACCCCTTATGTCATCTGCGAGATGAAGAGGTTAGATTCATGAGCCTCTAAGAGCCATTCCATCTCTAAATCTGTGACCCTGTGATGTCACTTCCGCTTGAAGAAGTCACTTTGTGAACAACTTGGGATTATTGGAATGGCTTGATCTAACTCACATTAGGAAACTCACCTCGTTGTGCAAGGGAGCATCTCTTAAAGATTCCTGAGCTTTGTTCTCTAATGATGAAGGTGCAGCCCCTAATGGAGTGTTGTCGGCATCTGAAATGCGCTGTCTCTGCTTGAGAACCAAAGGCCCTGGGGATGTGGAAGGCCACATTGAGGTTTGGAGCCAGATGGCTTATGCCAGCTGCGTTGGTCTTTCTTTGACTTTTCCAATCTTGTGACAAAATGTTGAGGCTTTTGTGTTTTGTGTTTTCTGTGTTTTGTTTTTTTTAAAGGGGCAGAGAGTTAGTTTTTGAGAGCTCTGCCCACAGAGCCAAGAGCATTAGGCTCCTACCTGTTTGGTGCTGCTTAGACTGGAGACTTTGATATCTGGGCTGTGCCAGGAGTGAGGTCACCCAGAGGGGAGGCTGGATGACATCATGTGATCACCTCACTTTGTAGGGTGACAGTTGAAAAAGATAGGTTAGGGGAGCTGTCCTCCCTACAAAGACTGGCTCAGAACCAGACCTTCTCCATGAGCTCCTGCTACTGATGGCCCTCATTAAACCAGACAAGCCTCAATCCCTGCCAAGTGTAGAAAGAAGACTGAGCCCCAGGTCATATGGCTACATGCTCATGAGAACAGAGATTTCCCAGAAGGGCAAGGTCCTCTAGCAGAGTGGAAGACATCACCCAAGGTGGCTTGGTTTGGCATTAGTTAAAGAGTGCAACTTGGAAACAAGAAGACCTGGGTTCAAATCCCACTTCAGATCCTTATGAGCTTTGTGACCCTGGGCAAGTCCCTTCAGCATTTCCAGTCTCAGTTTCCTCATTTGTAAAATGACAAAGTTAGAAGCTCTGAATTTGACTGTATTACTTGGAAGTGGTTAACATTTAAAGCAATTCAATCCAGTAATCATTGGTTAAGCATCTTTTCCGCTGCTAAGCCCCAGGGATACAGAGGGTTATTGTTGTGTTTGTCCTTCATTGCCAAAGAAGACCATGCCATCAGACAAATTATGACATGACTTGCAATTGACTTTGTTTTGCGTGCGGAAGGGCTGTGCAGGTCACCAGCCTGTCCAGGGACCAGATATTCATCAGGATGACTGGAGATGGCCTAGGATGCAATGGGGGACCTTGGCCCCTATACAGAGGATAAGAAAGCAAAGATCACTTCTCTCAGATGGTTTGCTTTCTAATGGGAGGGAAGGAGCATGTAGACATGGAATTTCATCCAATCAGTGATCTTAATAGCTAGCATTTAATTCCTCTGGTCCTCAGCTTCCTTCTCTGTTCAGTGAGGGAGTTGGGCTTAAGTTATTTCCAAGTCCTTTCCATCTCTGTCTGTGATCTATAATTGTGAAGGGATTAAGGCAGTACAGTCTAACAATCTTTTATTAAGCATCCACTGTGGTGCCAAAGAGAAAGGAGCTGTCTCTGTCCTCAAAGAACTTCTATTCCAAGGGAGGGTTACATTATGGGGGTTCCAGGGAGAAAGGAAGTTCAGACCTGTGATTGATTTCACCCATGTGAGGACCTCCTGGTGTGGAAACTTTCCTCCACTGATGCAAATCAACAAGACATCTGTAAATTTTAGTGATGCCTTGCTTGAGAAGTGAGAGGATTTGGGACTTGCCCACAGTCCCATAGCCAGGTTGAGGGAAGACTTTAATTTCTGTGTGTTTTTTATTCCAAGCTGGCAGTTGAGCTGGTACCCCAAGCTTCTGGGTTAGGTGTTGGGCAGGGTGGGCTTGGATGATACTTGGAGAGGAGGGACACAGGTAATTAAAGGGTTGAGAAAGGGGGCCCCTGAGTGGAATCTTGAAGGAAGCTACAAAAGAGATGGAGAGAGATAGCCAGCAGGTACAAAGCAATGTCAAAGGGCTTTTATTTATAACCAGAGGTTTGGTTTCTAGTCTTCATTTGTAAATCCTCCTTTCTCCTTACCTTTAAGACTCTCCATCAAAGAGATGAGAAAACTCCCCAAACACAGCTGGCAAGCTCCCTCTCCACAACTTAGGGTCTTACTGAGTCACTTAGGGCTCTTCGCAGTTAGAGGACCAGACCAGGGTCACGCAGCCAAGATGTGTTGGAGGCACATCCTCCACCAGACTTGGGAGTGGCAGGTGGGCTGGCGAGAGAAGCCTGCTTTGCTTAGAGCTGGCACTGGCGTTATTCCTCAGATTCACCTCTGTCTTCAGCTGCTCACTCAGCTGGAGATTGATTTGCTTTCCTTGTTTTCCATTTTTCTATTTCTCTCTTTAGTCTCTGTTTTTACTGGAAAATGCTGATGTTTTCTGTTCTCAGCTCCTTATTTTTTACATCTAGATACTGTTCCTGGCTCTCTGGAAAATGAACTGAAATCCAAGTGGGAAAGCCTGTTGGGCCCCGATTATGAAGTGATGGTATGTTATTGTCCTTCAATAAAACGTACTCACGTCTGGATTAATGTGAGGCTTGTAACGTAGTAATTAGGAGAAACAAGTACTTCTGGGAATGACTTCCCTCCCCCTTCCCCCAACCCCCTTCCTAGTATTGGAAATAACTGATTGGGAAAATCACAGCGGTTTAAGATACAAGAACTGTCAAGGATGAAAAAGAAAGCCAACTGCGAGTCCCCATGGTTTGCTTTCACATTGGAACGATTTAAGGCAGAGTCGGCAGAACAGCGAGTAGGTGGTGGTGGGGGGAATGCCTGCTTTTAAATTTGTCACATTCATCAGCTACTTAGAGCGGCTGGCATTTTGATGATTGTCTTTGCTATCTGTTTGTTTTATTGGCTGCCAGTGCAGCTTGGGATATTAGTCCTGTGTTTCACCCAGAATCTTAGACTTTTTATGGGAAAATTGAAGGAATGATGATGGAACAAAATTGGGGACGTGTTGTGGGAAGGGGAGTCATTTCATTTGGGTTGGAATTGTACGGGCCTTGAGCCCCTTGGATTTCCTTTCACCTGTTATTACCATCAAATAAAGGATTTCTCTGAGAATCTTCATGATGGAAGAGAGTTTGACATTTAGAGAAGATTTAAACTTGCCTTACAAAAGCTTTTTGTGATTAAGAAAATTCCCCTTGAACCTTTACTGATTTTTCCTCTTATATGTTTACTCTTAAGCTAACAGGGATAGAATGTTAGAATACATAATGTTACACTATCATAACATTAATATGTTCAAGTATAACATTAACAAAATAATGATACTTTGTTAGAATGTAGAATAAACATGATCCCTTATGCTGATAGACTTTCATTAGATGACATAATGATGATAAGATGATAGCTGCCATTTATAGAGTAGCTACTATGTCCACATGCTGTGCTAAGCATGTTACAGTTACTCTCATTTGATCTTCACAACAACCCTGGGTGGGTAGTAGGTGCTATTATCCTCATTTTACAGTTGAAGAAACTGAGGCAAGCAGAGATTGAGGGACTTGCCCAGGGTCACACAGCTAGTAAGTATCTGATGCTGGATTTGAACTCTGGACTTCCTGATTCCAGGTCTAATGTTCTTACCCACAGACCACTGGTATCAGTGTCAGAGTTGGAAGTCTAGTTCAATCCATTCACTTAAACAGAACTGTAACTAGGGTGAGCAACTAGTGATTTATCCTAGGGTGTCAGTTTTGGAGAGTGCTAATAGTAGTTGCAGCCTCTTTAGTGGGTAAAACAGCAGAGTTTAGAACAGGGATGGGAAATTTGCAGCTTTGAGGCCACATGTGACCCTCTAAGCCCTCAAGTGGGGCCATTTGACTGAGTCCAGTTTAATGACTTTGGGGACAATTATAAACACACACATACACACATACCTTCTTCCATGTAACTTTTAAACAAGTTGGAAATCTTGTAGTAAGTGAGACACTATGGGAAAAGAGATGAAGCCTGGGACGACAGCTCAGTAGACAGGGGCATCTATGTCCTGGCAGTGCTACTATTGGCTGTTTGATCATGAGGTAAATTACTTTTCCTCTCTAGGTGTCAGTTTTGTCTCATTTGTAAAATGAGAGGATTGTACTAGACAGGGATCCTATATATTTTTTTTGTATCCCTGGGCCCCTTTGTTAATTTGATGACACCTATGAACTCTTTCTTAGAATCATATTTTTAAATGCGTAAAATAGCCTAGTCTTATGAAGGAAACATCATATTGAAATACCATTATTTTAAAAAGTTTTGGGATCTCAGGTAAGATTCTAGTCTCGAGGATCTCTAAGGTATCTCCCTGCTCATACATTCTATGGACTTTAAAAAACAACAAAACGAGGAAAATAGAAATCATTCTTTTGGGACACATTTGCTTTTTGCCATCCAATTCTCTTTGCTATAGACTCTGGCACTTGGAACATACTGAGTCCTTTCAGAGAGATTGACCAGGTGTGAGGCAATTACGCAGATCAGATGGGGTCCCGAGCACATGGAGGCTTCCCAGAGCATTTGATCAGATAGCTTGGCATAAGAGGTCTTTGTGTTTTTCTTTGTTTTGTCCTTATAAGCATGTAACATTTTCTAATTCCTAAATTCTCCAGGTTGTCATTTTGGATACACAGATTGTTGATGATGCTGAGTTACAGAAATTTTCAAAGGTAAGTGTTGTTGGTAAAATAAAAGTTTTAAAAAAATGTTTTTAATCTTTAAAGTTGCTTCTAAAATGCTCCTCATTGTGAAGTATTTCTTAGTTCTCATTTTGTCCAGTCCTCTTCTGTCTGGATGCATCATGTGTCTTGTATGTCCCTCTTAATATGTTGTCTCCCTCATTAGAGTGTCATCTTCCTGAGGGCAGGGACTGTTTGTGCAATTTTTTCTATTCCAAGTACTTAGTATAGGACCTTGGTGTTTAATAGATGCTTGTTGACTTTTTTTTAGCAAGTCCTGTGGCTCACAATTGTTTTTAAGTTAGTTATTTCTGGGTTATAGGTGTTCTCTCCCTTTTCTCCTCTAGAATTGAACCTTTCCTTGGAACACAGTGAAATTTTACAACTAATAGAGTGACTTTATCCTCCACCATAGTGCCCTATTTTTCTTCCTAAAGAAAGGAGATACATTTCATTTTTGGTTCTTTTGAAATCATATTTTTCCTTTTAAAAATGTAATTAAAATTTTTTAATTGCATTTAAAAAAAATCTTTAGTTACTCCTTTTATCCCTCCATCTCCCTTCTCCTATCCCCCTATGAGAAAAAAACCCAAATCCCACAAATACATAGTCAAGCAAAATAGATAAGATATAGAAGGAACTGATTTAAATTGGTAAGAGTAAGAGCCATTCTACATTTGATAAATGGTCAAAGAACATGAACGACCAGTTTTTAGAAGAAGCAGTTCATTCAGTGAAAAGATAGATGAAAAAATGCTCTAAGTCACTAATAAGTAGAAATGCAACTTAAAACAGCTATGTTGTGCCACCTCACCTTTCTGTCGAGAAGGAGACACCGTGTCTTGTTGCAAGTCCTCTGGAATCATGATTGATCAGAGGGATAAAGTCTTTGAAAGTTGTTTGTTTTTTCCCTTTGTAGTCATTATTTATATTTTTCTCTCTGTTCAGCTCATTTCACTCTGCATCAGGTCACATAAATCCTCCTATATTTTTCTGAAGCAACATCCTTCATCATTTCTTCATCATTTCACAATGCACACCCCTTTGGTTTCTAGATCTTTGCCCTTGCAGAAAGAGCTTTTTTGAATATTTTTGTATCTGGGGGAACCCTTTTCATTTCTTATCTTTGGCAATTGTAGAAGTAATATTGGTGCCACTGGGTCTAAAAGTAGACACCATTTAATAAAACATGATTGTACCAATTCACAGTTCCACTAAGAATATATCAATGTATATGTTTTTCTATATTTCCTTTGCCATTTGCCATTTGATGACTTTGTCACCTTTGCTGATCTGACACATGAGGTGAGGTCACATAAATTGCATTTCTGATTATTAGTTATTTAAAGCATTTTTTCATATGCTTTTGATTGCATGAATTTCTTCCTCTGAAAACTGGTTGTTCATATTCTTTGACCATTAATCAACTGGGGAATGGCTCTTATTCTTATAAATTCAACTCAGTTCCCTATATATCTTAGAAAGAAGAAAGAAACTTGTTGCAAAGATTTCCTCCTTTTTAACTGCTTCACTTCTGATTTTATCTGCATTGGTTTTGTTTGTGCAAAAATTTTAACTTAATGTAATAAAACAAATTACCTCTTATGATCCTCTTTATCTTGTTTGCTCACGAACTTCTTTTATCTAGGTAATTTCTTCATTGCTTATCTAATTTGTTTATGATGTAAGCTTTTATTTCTAAATCATGTGCCCATTTGGAGCCTATCTTGATGTATGATCTGTCATGTTAATTGCTTTTCAGTTTTGCCAACAGTTGTTACTATTTTTTTTAAAAATATGTTGAATTATCTTCAATAGCTGGAATCTTTGGGATTATCAAATCCCAGGCTACTATGCATGTTTGCTTCTGATTGTAGTGTGTCTGATCTCTTCCCCCTTATCATCTTTTCCAATTTTTGCACAGTACCAAATTGTTTTGCTGATTACTGTATTGTATTATAATTTGACATCTGGTTCTTGTAAATGCCCTTCCTTCCCGCTTTATTTCACTATTTTCGGTAGGATTCTAGACCTTTTGTCCCTCTAGATGAATTATGAACCATAAATACATATTTTTTAACAGTTAGACTTTGGCTTCATTTTATGTTCTTTTCATTTACATTACCATAATCACTATGATTTTATTTTTCTGATCTTCCTTAGTTCCCTTAACCATTTAAACACATCTTCCTGTATTTTTTTGACTTTCTCATCTCATACTTGCCATTTCTTATGTCCCAATAAAATTTATATTACCACATAATATTCATATACCACAATTTATTTTCAGCTATTCCTTAATCAATGAGCCACTTTGTTTTCCTGGTCATTATTCCTAGTTCTTTGTGCTTTCTTATTTATAGATTATAAGCTCCTTGAGGGAAAGGTACTGTTTTCTTTTTGTTTTCATATTTCAGGTGCCCAGCACAATGTTTGGCCCATAGTAGACACTTAATAAATCCTTGTTCATTGATTTATTATAAAAAATGCTGGCGTGATGATTTCAGATACATCATACATTTAGATGTCTCTATCTCCATAACACACCAAAATATTTGTGTATGTTACCAAAAGAGTTATAATAGCAGTTTTTGTAGTTACAAATCAAAACTTGTGTTTCATGTATGTGTATGTGTGTGTTTATGTGTGTATACACACAAACATAAGTTTAATATGTATGCCTTTCAGAGTTTTATCTTAAGTATTTATTGAGATGTTAAGAGTAAATGTCAAAACAAAAGATTTTTTAAAAATAGGAGCATTGCAGGTGAATGATATGGGACCCTAGCTATGACTTCCAGAAGTGGAGAGGGAGCAGCTCATTTTTTGACTTTGATTACCTCCCCTCCCCTACAGAGGTGGTGTCCTTGTGAGTCTTGATTTAGTTCTTTAAATTATTTTATTTGGCATCTAGTAGAAATTGGAAACCTAATGGCAAGTTCCAGATATTTAAACTAATAAATCCATTGTGGACCAGATGTTGACATGCTAAAAGTGAGCCACAATCTGAGTCATGGGGTTGAGTATGCTTCTAAAAACTTATTTTGTTTGCTTTTGTAACTAGCAACCAAAAACAAGAGTTAAGCAGAGTTTTTCTTCTTGGTCATTTCAAATTAACCAGATTGTAAATTCTATATCCCTCTCTGTAACCAAAGAATCAGAGGCCAGAGGGATGGAAAAGCATTGAAAGAATCCCTCAAGGTTGGAAAATTTTATTTTACTACCAATGGGAGTAGCAAATGGAGACTTTGTTTTCTGCCAGTGTTTCCGAAAGAAATCATATTGTTACAATTCAGTGGAACTAACAGGTAGAGCTGGGCTTGATCTCATGTGTATCCATATGCATAGTGAAATGAGCAGTAGATATGGATGTGGAAGACCTACATGTATGACTTCTCCTAACCCAGTGAGCTTCTCTAAAGGCTCAGTTTACTCATCTATTAAATGGGGATGCTTGTGATGGCCTCAGAGTCATTTTTTTTCTAATTAACTTTTTCCAGTTATCAAACATTTAATTTTTTCTCTCTCACCTTCTCCCTCTACAACTTGAAAAAAATAAAAAAAATAAAATCCCAGTGATACATCATCAAGCAAAGCAATTTCCCACATTGGTCATTGCAGTATCCTTGTATGTTTCATTCTGCTAATGTCTATTACTTTTCTGTCAGGAGGTGGGTACTGTTTTTCATCTAGAATCATGACTCATCATTAAATTGATCAAAATTCCTAAGTTTTTCCAAAATTGTTTTTTTTTTTACAATGTTGATGTTTTTGTATAGGTTGTCTTCCTAGTTCTTCTCAGTTTACTTATCTGTAAAATAGTAATATCACTCTCTGTGACCACTTCAGAGAGTTGTTTTAAAAAGTGAACTTGATAGTATGTATGAAAATGCTTTGAAAATTGTAAAACACATAATTTTAGCCTCAAGCTAAAAATTAAATGTTTTCTATCTCTAAGGTGTTTATAGAGACATATTTAACCCTTCTCTCCTTTTAGAGTCTGTCATGATATAATTATCTTCCTCAGTTTTGTGTGTGTGAACGTATTTCTGGTTTCAAATAGATCTTATAGAGGCTCCCCCCCATCCCCTTTTTCTTCCTAGGCCTTATGCTTGCAATTCAGGTAGCTTTCTCGAGGGGTGGAAAAGCAGCAGGGATGAAGCGCTGTGCTACCCAGGCCAGTAAGCTGTTCATTTTTGACATAGATAAAAGTTTTTGCTAAAATAAAAAAGCATAACAATTAACTTTGATCTACCAATTATTAAAGGAAGGGGTGCCATTTAGAATAAAATGACTTGCAAGCATATAAATAAAATTTTGTGCTTTCTTTACGTAATTTCAATTGTTCTAACCCTTGCTCAAATTATTCTTGGTTTTCATGATAAAAGTAAGATGAAAACAATTTCTAACTCACTGTGAACTTTTTCTTACAATGAGAAGCTATCTGGGACTTGGGAGCAACTTTGTACTTGGCAGTTAGGTTTTGGGTCTTCAGGACAGTTTTGCTTCAGAATTTCTTTTAGGTGAATTTCCACTGTCTTTGCTCTAATCCACAGAATTGACTTTAAAAAATTTATTTTTTTTATTTTTCTAAATTTGACAATTTGAGGATTTCCATATATAAAGAAAAAGTAATTATGCTTAAAAACATGAGTCTTCTTTATGTATAGCTTTGTCTTGAAAAAAATACATACCATATTCAGCATGTTATTTTAAAACCATCATGTTCGTGCTCTGCTTCTACCAAAGAGGGAGGCCCCTTTCGTGCTCCTTCTTTGGAGGCTAGCCTTGTTCATTATATTTTCACAGCATGTTCCCCATTGTTTTGTGGTAGTTTGCATTCACATTACTTCAGCCTTTGTGTATACTGTTTTCCTGCATTTATTTATTTCACTTTGCTCCAGTTCATATAAGTCTTCCCATACTTCTCTGTATTTCTCATATTCATTGTTTCTTGTTACATAGTAGCATTTCATCATGTTAATAAACAGCTTCTTAGATTGTGATTCCCTAGCTACTGGGCATCTACTTGATTTCGAATTCTTTGCTACCACAGAAAATACTGGTCTATTGTAAATATTTTAATGAATTGGAGGGTTTTCTTTTTATTGGAGCAGAATTGATTTTTAACTACTCTCTTAAGATTTCTGCAAGAAATGACTCTCCATATAGTTTTCAGTAGTGAAGATAGGGGAAAAAAGTGAAATATGTTGTATATACACCATATCCACTGTGACTATCTTTGTACAATCCGTAGACACTTAATTTTCTTTAAGCTGTGGGATAACAAATCTTAATGATTCCGATACATTAGTACACTAGTATTTCTTTATTAATCTATCTAGACTTCTAGTGTTTCAGAATCTGACCTCTTAAGGGAGTTGAAGGAGTTAGGGCTATTAGTGTGTCATCCACGAGAGTGCACACACACATACACACACATATTTAAATTGGACCAGCAAGAAATAGTGATTTCCTCTTAAAATCTCTTTTTAGATCTCTTTTTAAAAATTAAGAAAAGTTTTTGTTACATTTTAAGTTCTGAACTGTCTCCCTCCCTCCCTCCACATAATCCTTTTTTACTCTAGATAGATGGCATGTGATATAAGAAATGAAAATATGACTTTTGAAAATTTTGTTGTGATGACTAAGAAATTTGTTAACAAGAGACAGAGAAATGGTGGAATGTATGGATGGATGCCTCTGAAGTAGGAAAAGAGAGAAGACAAAAGATATTTGGGAAAGAAGAATCTGAGGGAATTGTTGGGAATGAAGAGTAACGACTGTGTGAATAGCTGTAACTGTGCAAATTCACCCGGTAGATGCCTGGTTTGGGGGACCCTGGTCTTAGATTCCATGGAGGAGTAACACATCTATGTTGAGGTGTCAGTGATCTTTAGGGTACATCTGGTACCTGCTAGAAGGAGCTCTTTCCCTTTAGGGCCCTGGAGGTTAATAGTGACTGGTTAGTTGGTGGTTTCACCAAGACTGAGTGACTCAAGTTGAGTTAAATGAAATCCTGTCTTGGTCAGATTTACTTGGGGCTTTGTAAAATATGTATGTGAAGGTAGAAGGGTGTGCTGATTTGATCAAAGCTCATATAAACCCCAAGTCCTCCTTGGTGTCTCTCTTGCACTTATTCCCTATGGGGCAATGTTGCCATATCTTGCTCCTGTCTCTGTGACCTCTCTTATATACATTCCATACCGGCTGTGGTGCAGGCCCTCATCACATCCCACCTAGACTGTTATAAGACCCTTCTGTTTAGTCTGCCTGCTTTGAGTCTTCCCTCACACCAGTCTGGCTTCTCTGCCTGACTGCCAAGCCCATGCCTGACTGTATCATGTCCCTTCTTAGCAAACTCCAGTGGTTCCCTATCTCCTCCTTAATCAGATGGAGAATATTTTGCTTGACTTTTAAACCCGTCACATTGTAGCCCCTTCCTTTTCCCCCATTTCTTTAACTTACCCTTTTAACACTCTCAGTGATCCAGACACATTGGCTTTCTTGCTATTTCTTACACATAAAACTGACTTTGATATAGCATATTTTAAAGCATTTGGCAAGAACATTTTTTCCTATTAAAGATCACTGACCAAGATAGGGGGAAAATAACGGTCAGTGAAGGCCACATAAAATAGCAGTTTATGTTTAGGGAGAAATAGGAAAGATTCTGATTCTGTACATTAAATGTTCCCTCTCCCTTTTAAATTAGAAGTAAGGAGCATGGAACATTCAAACAATTCAGTAATGCTCAAAAGCGTGTTTCATATGATGACCAATTAAGGGACTGAGAGACATTCAAATACTGTTTCAAGGATAAGGAAGCAAGGAAGGCTGAAGGGGAGGGAGAGGTTGGCATTCTTCTTCCTGATCTCCATTCTGCAGCAACAGATCAATCACACACTTCTCCAACCTTCCTTCCCATCCAATAATCTGCCCAAATTGCTTTCCACCCTCTGGTAGCTCCAAATTTCTACTGGCCAAGCTCTTGCCTGAGACCTCACGATCGCATCCAGGGGCATAAGAGATCCCATGACGCAGTCGCTAGGTTGCTAGAATTACCATCCAGTGACCTGGTTTTGAGTCCTGCCTTTGCCACTTACTAACACTGTGACCTTGGGTAAGTTACAGAACTTCCCTGGCCCTCAGTTTCCTCATCTATAAAATGAAGGGGTTGGACCACATGGCCTCTGAAGTCCCTTCTAGCTCTTAATCTGTGACTCATCCTTTCCCCAGCCAAAGCTGGTCTCAACCCAGGTACTCTCTCCTGCTTCTTGAGCAGCTAAACTTAGCAGCTAAATATATATCAAACCTTGCATTCTTGTCCATTCTGACTGGAGGTTCAGGAATATTGTATGAATGGGATGATTTCAGAGAAACAGGAAGACTTATATGACTTGATATAGAGGGAAGTGAGCACAACCAGAACATTTCTTACGATACCAAAAATACGGGAAAGACAAGCAGTGGTGAAATCCTAAAGCATTCTGCTTGATGCAATGAGCAGCCGCAGTTCCAGCCTGGTGATGAGTGCCTGGCACATACTAAATGCTTATTGATTGATTGATCGATGAAACTTGCTACTCTCCTCCTGATGGAGAGCTCATGGACCCAGGATGTAGATTGAGACGCCCAGTACTCCAGGAATTAGTTTTGGTCAATTGTGCATTTTTGTTAGAAGGGATATATTTTTCCATTCCTTTTTTCCCCTTCTAGTTGAAGGTGAGAGGAAGAGAAAAGTGAAGTTGAAAAAAACATTAAAAAAAGATGGGGAAACCAAGGCCTGGAGTCTTTCAGTGACTTGCCCAACATCAAACAGGTAGCCAATAATGTGGAAAAGATTTGTACTCAGGCTCTTTGACTCTCCAGCTATTCCTCTGAGCTTGGGAAAAGTATACAAATTGGTGGGATAGATTGTAAGAACAAAGGGTATCAGTCAAACCTCAGTATTGGAAGTAAAAAAAAAGCAAGAGTGCCTGGCACTAATCACAGAGTCATAGGATGTAGAGCGAGAGGTGACCCCAGGGATGCCCTTTTCAGTGAACAGATTGGGAAAATGAGACCACCAAAGGGGAAGTGAATTGCCCTACCTATGAGAGACTACCTTTTGACTTTCTTTGTATCCCCAGGAATTAGGCACTTAATAAATGCAAGCATTGACTTGACTTGCTCAAGGTCACGTGGATCGTTATAGTTGAACGATGGATGATCCGACCGCATATCATTCAGCTTCCAGAGGAGGGGAGCCCTGCTTGGGGAATTTGATGTTCTGGTCTTTTTGATGCTCTTTCATCCTCTCTCCACCAGGAGAAATACGTTAAGAAAGGTCTTGGTGGTGGAATCATTGACCAGTGTCCATACTGAAGGAGCTGGTGGTGGGTACACAGATGGGAGATTCAGATCAGGGGACAGTCTGGGTGCAGTATTTGGCCTTGGTCCAGTACTGGTGACTGGGCAGGGAGGAGCGGGGGGGTCCTCTGAAACAGAAATTGCCAAGAGTAGCAGAGTTCTTTCTCCTTGTGCCACAATGCCTGTCTCATATGAAGATGGAAGACGCTTTGCTAGTGTTTTTTCTTGTGCTGGACCCCCTACCGTCAGCAAGATTTCCACCCAGCCTGTGGGTCCAGGTGATGGATTGGTCTGTGCTACTCTGACACCATCTCCCCCATGGTCTTTTGGTCCATCAGCTAACGAAGTGAGCTGGCTGGCAGGCGTTAGCGGGTAAACTGCCACTTCTGATGCATTTCTCTGAGTGTTCTAGCGTATTTCTGTTTGATGTACTGCGGTGTTGGAGGGCCCGTAGGCTGGTTGACATCTTCAGTATTTATGGAGTAGGTAGAGGTTGGATTTCTCTGAATTGGGTGGGGAAGGAAGAAGGCCAAAATTTATATAAGAAAAGTGGAAGACTGGACAAGGGGATGAAATTTGGAAACCCTAGGGGAGTGGTGGTGGCAAAAACCAAGTCAACAAGCATTTATTAAGCACTTAGTGTGTGCGCCAGGCTCTGTGCCTGGTGGTAGGATACAAAGAAAGACAAAAATCCAATCCCTGCTCTCAAGGGGCTCACATCCCAATGGGGGAGACAACATGTAAACAACTGTGTACAAACAAAGTCTGGACTGGATGAGCTGGGAAGTATCTCAGAGAGAAGACATTAATGAGCACTCAAGGGCATTCATCAGAGTTTCTTGACTTAATATTTGCGCAATGTTTTGCATGCGTGATCTCACTTGGTCTTCACAGCAACCCTGAGAGGTAGGTGCTATTATTATCCCCATTTTAGAGTTGAGGAAACAGGCAAATAGAAGCTCAGTGCTTTGTCTGTGGTCACCCAGCTAGTAAATGTCTGAGACTTCGTTCATTTGAGCTCAGATTTCCTCGTGTTCTGTCCACTGTGTCCCTGGAAGTCATAAGCCTCTGACGTTTTTGAGAATAGTGATGCTATTAGAAATGGTCCTGAGGCAGAGTATTTGGCCAGTTTTGGAGAAGCAAGAGCATAGGACTTTGGGTCAGGAATATCTGGGTTCAGATTCTGGGTCAGACACAACTGTTGGTGAGTCCTTTGGGGTTCAGGGTCCCCATCTATAGATGAGGGATTTGAACTTGGTGGTTTGGTTCCTTTCCACTCTGGAGGCAGAGAGTGTAGGTCATGACAAGTGACAGAGCTCAGGTCTGGGTGGTTGCGGGATAGTAGCAAGAGATGGGCGAGATAGAGGCAGTTCTGCTTGGCTTCTGATTGTGTGGTAGAGGAAGGAAAGATTTTCTGAGAAGCAGCTGGTGATTACTAAATGCAATGATTTGTTTCTGTTTGGATTGTTTGAATACAAGCTTAGTGGGGCATGAGTGAGCCCCACGTGGCTTGGGCATTAACCTCTGCAGACTCCCAATGACTGCTCCGATGACAGGGACTTGGTGACAACTTGGGACACAGAGCAAATGAAGAGGGAGGGAGGTGGAGATAGGTAAGGAAAAGAACCAAATAATGAGTGAAATGTTGTGTCCTGAAGAGCGTGGTGGAGGTCATGTGATTCAGGCAGCTTCAGTTTGTCCTTCAAACATTTACACCAGGACGCTTGCACTTTCTGGTGGAAGAAACACCAGTCATCAGAGAGACTTCCTCAGGCTTGAGGTGGCCAGTTTGCTGGATGCCGCCCTATTTCAAATATGATGGATTTTCTATAAGATCATGAAATACAGCAAATATAAGCATTGTTTATCTTTGGTTCTGGTCTTGCAATTTCACCACTGGGGGGAACTTCCAGGGGAGAAATTCACTCGATCGATGCAGATCAGTGATCCATCTGGAACTGGCTGTCTTCACAGGTTGCTAGAGAGTGCCCTGGATGACAACCACTGTGTGTCTGGAAAGAGGGACTTAAATCCAAGGCTGACTCTCCAGCCACTGGGGGACACTGCCTCTTCCCCAAACATTGCTGCATTTGAATTCACAGTAATATAAAAAGCTTATCTTTTGAGACCAGACAGGACACTCAGAGTTTTGTCTGTCACAACCTACAACATTCAGACCCCAAAGAATTTTCAGATTGGTCCTTGAGCTCCCCAAAGTCCCCTGCATCTGATGCTCTTGAGGAGTGGCTGTAAGTGTCTGAACATAGTACACGTTTTGATGAATAGATTAATTTTTCTGGTTAGTCCTTTCACCTTTGGCTGTTGGCCATTGGGAAGGCAACCTTTTATATTTGGACGGATGTTTCATGGGGTGAACCCTAAGTGTTTTTATGATTGGTTTCCCACAGCTGCTGCCTATCCACACCTTGAGGCTAGGAGTGGAGCTGGACTCCTTCAATGGGCACCATTACATTTCTTCCATCATGCCTGATGGGCCAGTGGCCCCTCTCAATCTGCTGAAGTTGGAGGATGAACTGCTGGAGGTAAGCTCAAGAGGACAAAAAGCAACCCAAAGACATGGGTTGTACTGGACATCCACTGAGGACCCACAGTTCTCAGGTTTTGTGACTCAGCTCTTTAAGTTGCACATCAACCCTGTCTTCCCTGCACCTAGAGATTGCTTTTTGTTGGAATTTAGTATGAACTATTGCAAGTGAAATGTGGCCCATTTATTGAACCACTCAAGAGAGCTGCCATCTTGTCTGGTCCAATTGTCTTGTCTACATTCTCCAACAATTTCTTTATGGAGTTTCTACCAGCATTCTAGAGGCCTACCTCGAAGTCTTTTACTTTATGTCTTAATGTTTAAAAATGTTTTATTGTCACATGGGGTTTCTCACATCAAAGTCACCTCCCCATTGCCCTGTACTCTCTCCTTTCCCTCTCCTCTTTCTCCCTTTCCCTTTGTCCATCTCTCTTTATCTCTGTGTCTCTTCATCTCCCTCCCTCTCCTTTCTCTATCTCTTCCTCCCTCCTTCCCTCCCTCCCTCCACCTTCTCCTTTTCTCCCTGCATATATACACAGGAGAAATAGACACAAATAGAGACCACTCGGTCTTCTCATCTGACTTGAAGTTGAATCCTGTATCTCTTGTTGCCCTTCACTTAGAATGTGAACTCCTTGAGAGTCCCAACTGTCTTGGTATCCTTCCATATGGGAATGATAGCTTTAGCTACAGGTAGAGTTAATCATAAGCGTGTAGTTAGAGTTAATGAAAACCATCTAGGACATCAGTTGAAAGACTTGTAAGTCTTTTAATGGCTTACTGCTTAAGCTCATTGTAGTTTTCATTCTGAATTTAAGAGCCAGATAGAAGGGTAATTTACACATACACAGTAGCAGAGAAAAGCCAGATTATGGTTCATGAAATGTCAGGATTTTGCGTGCTCAGCCTGTAACTTTCAAAGCTATCCCCCTTGTCTGTTCTCCCTTCTGTTCCTTTCCTTTTGTTTTTTTAAGAATGATTGTTCGATGATTCTCCTTTTTTTTTCTTTTGCTACTCTGTCTCTTATTTCCCACTCTACTCCTCCTCCCCACTTTGGGGAAAAAAGAATGGCACCATTCTGTCTTTGACTTCTTTGGGACATATGCCCAGGAGTGGAATCTCTCAGTCAAAGGTTCCGTTGACAGTGACATTTTGGTCAATGTCTTGGCATAAGTGCAAGTTGCTTTCCAGGATGTTTGGGCCACTCTCTTCTTACACCCTTAAACAATCTGGCTTTCTCCCTCATCAGTCAACTGAAATTTCTCCCTCCAAAGTTACCAGTGGTTTCTTAATTGCTAAATTCAGTGCTGCTTTTCCTCAATCCTCATCCTTCTTCACCTCTCTGCTGCCTTTGATAATGTGGATCACTTTCCTCTCCTGGATATTCTCCTCTTTTGAAAATTCCTCATTTTACAGCTGAGGTCCAGGGGTGCTCAGTGACTTATTCAGTGGCATGCAGGTAGTAAGCATCTGAAGCAGAATTTGAACACAGCTCCTCTGCCTCCAAAGCTCGTGTTCGTGACATTTTATCACACTATGATTGTTTTTCCTTGCTCTCTACAATTTGCCCCTTTGCTGCTTTTTCTTGGATCAAGGTTTCTATGACTCATATCAAAATATGCTACATTCTCTCTCCATAATTATTTTTTAATCTCCTAACCACTAATTCATCTCCAGAGAACCACCACTGGGGCCATTAGGAAATCCCCCACATTGGCAACCTTTTTGTTAAGGAGTTGTTAGGATCATAGACTCCTTGATCTCCAGCTGTTAGAGCCTCACTGAGTATCTAGTCCAATCCTTCTAATTTTACAGATGAGGAAACTGAGGTGCCAGGAGGTTAATTGGCTTGCCAAGATCATCAGAGGGAGCATTTGAAGTCAGGTCCTTTGGCTGTAGTGCTCTTTCTATTATAACTTATTGATTTTCCTTTGACTATGGGATACCAACTTGAGTGGCATCCAGTACTTTAAAAAAAAAATCCTCCCTGCCTTCCATCCATTTCTGATTGTTCATATTCTTGGAGAACAAGGAAAGCAAGGACAGTTGGAGCTCAAAGATTATTTCTTGTTTTCTAAGCTCTCCTCAGCCTCAATATTTTCCTCAAGGTGTCAGCAATTAGGAAAGTGGGATTCTCTGGTTCACTTCCCTGATATTCCCTTGCAAAGGTGTCAGTGATCTCTGAGTGTGAACCTTGGAGCAGGGTTGGCCCATGCCCCCCTTCACTTGTTATTCCATCTCCCAAGCAGCTTCAGAGTCTAGGTGGCCCAGGGCTCAATGCCCTGAGGGTGGCCTTGCCATGAAGGGGCTAATAAGCCAGGACTTCCTAGATAATCAGTCCCTGAGTAACTGAGACTTGACAGGGCTTGGGACAACATTATAATCTCAAATAGAAGTCTTAGTGGAATATTGAACATTTTACAATAAAAATTGGTGGCTTGAGAACAACTTAATAGGCAGCTTGTGTTAGACAAATGTAATTATATATATTGTAAGTCTTCTAGCCCTTTTATTTAAGACCAAAAGTGTATCCAAAAGTTGCTGAACTGAAAAAAAAATGTTTTATTTGCTCCTTGGAGCCCAGAACCTGAAGCAGCGATGTGCTTTGAGTTTCAAACGCTGAGCCAAGCTGCAGACCAGGAAGCTATGTGCAGCAGTTATATAAATCCCCCAGGAAAGAAATTTATAGTGAGGATTGTGACTGCCCCCCTTAACTCTGGCAAGTAAGGGAGACTCCCAGGCAGTGCTGTAATAATTGGAGGCAAGTTCAATGAATAAGTAATGAGATAAATAAATATTTAAATGTACACCAAGATAAAAACCTAAAACGTGATGTTATAACTTGTTACAGCAAAATGCTACACGTGACATATTGCAATTCAGCAAATAGTTACTCCTGGGTGCTTAGCTTGGGGATATACGTTGATGTACAGTGACCCAGTCCTTGGCCTCAAGGGGTTTATCATTGAATATAGGGTGAAACAGCAGGCATAATACTCTGCCTTTGTCAGACCATTTCTCAGAGATTGTATTCCTTAGGAAGGATGATGAGAGTGTGCGGAGAAGGACCACCATGATGCTTGTCTTGGGGATGGAAAGGCCTTGGGTCTGTGTCCTTTGAGGATTGGGAGAAGGACCTGGGGATTTTTAGACCAGGGAAGGGAAGGCATCTTGTTCCTAGGATGGGAACAAGACAGCTTTCTTCTCCACCTTGGGATGATCATGAGGAAGAAATGTCAGCTTGGTTTTCTTTGACCCCAGAGAATGGGGAGCCATTGTTGCAGAGATGTGGAGAAGCAAAGAGGCTTGATATCAGAACCTTCCTGAACAGCAGCTAGAGAAGAAGCATGGCGGAGTGGGTTTAAGACCTGAGTTCAAGTCCACCTCTGGCACATTCTGCCTTTGAGATCCTGGGCAAGACACTTAAATCCTCTGTGTTCCCAGAGCAGTCATTTGGACTATAAACTGCTGAGCAAGTGCTGACCCGCATTGTCAGAATGTGCTTCTTTATCCAGGAATTAGTCAGTTAGCATTCAAGTGCCAGACACTGAACTAAATACTGGGGATACAAAGAAAGATCAATCCCTGCTCTTAAAAAGTGCGGTCTATTGGAGGAGACAATAAGCACCCAAATAATTACTGTTGAGATATATATTAACAGAGGGAAAGCCCTAGCATGAAGGAAAAGGCATCTTCTAGAAGGAGGGATTGTAGTGGGAAGCCAGGAGCCTGAGTTGAGGAGGGAGAACATTCCAGGCATCGAAGAGAGCAGAGAGAATGCTTAGAGCCCAAGAGGCAGTGAATAAAATTTGTCAACTGCCTGCTCTGTGCCAGGCACATGACTGAGCCCTGGAGATACAAAGAAAGGTTAAAAAAACCCACCTTCCCTGCCCCAAGGAATTCACCAACTAACTGGGGAGAAAACATGCTAACAAATAAGTATAAACAAGATTGATGCAGGGAGAAGTGGAAGAAATCCACAGAGGGAAGAGGCTGACATTCAGAGGAAATGCCTGCACCTGAAATCCTAGCGTAGCCCCTTCCCCTTATCTCTACTGAGAGCTTCCAGGAAGTGGACTGGGCTGCTCCCCCTCAGCAGGTCTGCAGAAGACTTAGGGTGCCTAGTTGCTGGGGATCTTACATTGGGGGTTTCAGTTCGGGGATCATTTGGACTAATAGTAGTGACAGGTAATACTTATCTAGTGCTTTCAGGCTTTTGAAGTACTTTGTGTTTGTTCTTTCCTTTAACCCTCATAACAACCCTGTGAGCTAGATACTATCATGATCATTGTTTTATAGATGAGGAAACTGAGTCTGGGAGAAGCCAAGTGTTTCATCAAGGGTCACACAGAGTCTGAGGGAGGACTTGAACTCAGGTCTTCCTGATTCCAGATCCAGTGTCCTGTCCTTCAGATCCTAGCTTTTTAAGCATCAGAGACTTTTCATCTGCTCCCAAATCTCTACTTCTCCTCCTTGCATTTGTTAGGAACCTTGGAACGTGGTCTAGTTCTCCTGCCAGGGTTAGATTTCTCCAGTGTGTGAGTGTGTGTGTATGTGTGTGTAACAGAAGTTGATGCTTTTGTAAATAATTAAGGGCTGGGGGAAGTGTTTCTGGCTTGGGGGCTAAGTTCCCGAGCAATGGTAGGTCCTGGGGAGAGCTTTCTAGAGACTATTGATCCATCCCTAGGCCTGCTGCAGGCATTAGAGCTGATCTCGTGTTGGCCACATAAATCCTTGGTCTCCTAGGAAAGCTTCTGTACAAGGCCCTTAACCATGAACACAGTCAGTTGTAGACATTAGCATGGCAATGAAATGATGTAGCTGGTTAGAAGAAAACTTCACTGACAGTCAGCGGTAGTATTTGAATGAAGAGGAGGTAGAAGACAGCAAATATTCTCCTTGGGGCTTTTTTTTTTGACATTCAAGGCCTGATAACATTTTCTTTTGCATGGGCTGTCTCTTGACAGTCTGGGGTCATTGGAAAGGCTGTGTTCCAAGGTCATCCTCAGCAGACCTGTTCCTTTCTGTAGGCTCCTGAATGTCACCACCTGTAATCCTACATCAGCATTCTTGGGAAGGCACTGAATGAAGAAGTTTTTTTTTTATTGAACAAGTGTTTGCTTATCTGATTCTCACAAAAACCTGAAGGAAGATGGCAATTGTTATCCCCATTTTACAGTTTAGGAAACACCAGAAAGAATTACCCTGGTGTTTCACAGCTAATCAGTATCTGAGGTGGGATTTGAACTCAGGTCTTCCTGACTCCAGGACAAGTACTCTGAGCACTGTGCCACCAGCTGCCTCAGGTTCTTAACCTGGGATCTTTGAATTTACAAAAAGATATTTTGATAACTCTCTTTTGACATAATTCATTTCTTTGTAATGCTGTGTACTTTGGTGGATTTAAATGCATAATTGTAAGAAGGGACCCAGAGACTTCAACTAACTGCTCAAAGGATCCATAACGTAAAGAACCTTGGACTCCCAGTTTTAGAGGCTTCTAGATGTTCCTAAGGCCTCTTCCAGCTATAAGATTTGGGGCTTTTACTCTTATTTCAGAAACTTTGTTTAACAAGGTGTATGACCCTCCCACCTCTGCTTTCTAACGCCCTCTTCATCTATCTTGTCCTGCCTCTCAATTCTCTTGGGACCTTTGCAATTTTTTCTTTCTTCTGTTAAATTTTTAACTGGCTTTTCAACGAGTTGGAGTACTGAAGAGGCTTCTTGTTATGGTCAATAGATTCCTGGACTTCAAATCAGGAAGACCTGAGTTCAAATCCTTATTTAGCTACTAGCTGTGTGTACCTGGGCAAGTCATTTAACTTTACTTTCCTCAGTTTCCTCATATGTAAAATGAAGATAATGATACCACCTCTCTCCTAGGATGGTCATGAGTATAAAGTGCTTTTTGTAAGTCCTTGAGGTCTATTTGAATATTAGCTATTATTGTCTAATAATATTGCTAGTAAAATTGGCAGATGGGCTAAACCAGGTTGAAAAGTAACTGATGAGCTACAAACCTGACCTGAATTAGGGGGTATCTACCCCAAGCATGTGAAGGTTTCCCCTGGTGGAATGTGCAGATGAGAACAATTTGTTCCAATGGCCAAGAAGACAGCTAAAAAGGGTTCCATGGAGCATGAAGAGTTCAGCCAGACCTTGAGGGCACTAAGATCATCACTGCATCCCAGGCCTTGGCCAGTCATCTTGACTTTTGTGTGTCTTGCCACTAGACTTTGATGACCCAGGAAGAGAGTGAGGCTGATGACTTTGTGCAACTCTGCCTCACTTAAATCTGATTCATGCAGGAGTCAAGACATCACCCTGCGATGCCATCAGTCCTCTTTGATGACAAAGGACAAAACAACAAAAAACCAACAACAGCTGTTATTAGTACTTGGTTGTGTTTATTGCCTGCAATCTGCTTTTTCCCTCTTCATCAGATGATACAAATCTTCCCATGTTGTCTCTGAGCCTATTGCACTCATCATATTTCTGTGTAATAGTATTCCATTGCATTCATACCCCATAGTTCTTTCAGGCATCTGTTCCCCAATTGATGGACACCTATTTTTTTCTGGTTTTTTGTTCCTCGTATGAATCTTTTGAAACTTGTAGATCTTTAGAAAGTGCCTTCCTCTGTTTTGTGGTATCCCCAATGCTGTAGGGTGGTTTTAATGTACAAAACCTTTTGTAGCTTAAAATCACCTTCAGACTTTTGGGATACCCTGTATCCATGTGGAACATTACTCCAGGATGGTGCAAATAAAATTGTTACCCTCAGATCTAAACAGAAATTAGAAGCTCTATCAGTAGGAACTTGTTTTCTTCCTAACATGTCAATGCTGTCAGAAACTATTCCTTTGAAAAGCAGCCTCTTATAAACTTCCATAAACCTTTATGTATTTCTCCTATGATTGAATTACAGACTAAAAAGTTAAGAAAAAACAACCTTTTTGTTTTTTCTTAAGGAGTAAGTTAGAGTTGCCGTAAATCCATTTGAAGAGGTTGATAGAACAGGAAGACCATCTGGGGCTGTAGAATGCATTAATGGATGCCTTGGGGTCTTGCCTTATCATTCAATAGCTAAAACTTAATGGATAAAAAGATTTTTGCTTAGCAGGACTTTTTCCTCTGAATTGCTAATTGTTCTTATGTACGTCTCTCTTATATAAATGAATTTAGAATCCTTCCCAATGCACATTTGCCTTGTCTTTTAAACTTTCAATATAATGTATCCAAAACTCTTTAATGAACTGAAATGCTTATTCTTCCTATTCTGACAAATCAAAAAGTTTCTTTATTCTGTATTGAGTATTTAATAGTCCCTGAAGCCTGAGAGAGAGGATTTGGTTACCTTGGTCCATTCTATTTTGAGTTAGATTTTTAAAATAAGACCTTTTCTTTGTATGACAGTCACTTCTCTGAGTGAGAGGATATGTCTGCCCATTTCCAATTAGAAACTTTTTTTTGACAGAAAAACAAAAGCTTCTGCATCTGACAATGTATGTAACATTCTGCCATGGTATTCCTCCACCTCTTTGCTCTTGGTAAATTTTGGACTTCAATCCCAGTGCATCCGCATGCCAGCTTTTGAAAGCTGTCGTAGCACAAAAGTCAGAAACAGAAAGGAATTGAAGATCACATATTATCTTTCCAATTCTGCAACCCCCAAGCACTTGTCCAGAAATCCTCCTGGACATTTGAAAGGCATGGCAGTCTTGGAAATAAGATGCTTTATTCTTTATTAATTTCTGAAAACCTTCCTGGGGTATCATTCTTTGGAAGTGTGAGTACTTTTAAAAAACTAGCATTTTAATGACTAGCGTATATCTGTTTATGTATCTAACTGTATCTTTAAAGTTTGCAAAGCACTTTACATGTGTTTTCTCATTTGCAGCAAGCCTGGAAAGTTGGTGTACTTATTGTCCTTATTTTAGAAATGAGCAAACTGAGGCAGTCAGATGTTAAATGACTTGCCCAGGGTCATACAGCTAGTAGTGCCTAAAATCAGATTTGGGCAGATCTTTGACTTTAGGTTCAATGCATTTGCTCTGTTTTTTTTTTTCATGTGTTTGTATTCTCTCTTTCTCTCTCTCTCTCTCTCTCTCTCTCTCTCTCTCTCTCTCTCTCTCTCTCTCTCTCTCTCTCTCTCTCTCTCTCTGTCTTTCTCTTTCTCTCTCTTTCTCTCTTTCCCTCCCTCCCTCTATAGTACCTAGTAGTAAATGTCTCCTAATGTTAGTTACTACAGTCCTTATGAGAAGATTCAGTGGTGCCTATAATTTGTGACGTATTTTCTGTGTGATGGGCAGAGAAATGTCTGCTAAACTCGGCATCACCAGACATGGAAGCAAATCTTAGTTCCACTACTTGGTACCTTTATGACTAGATTCATAACTTCCCCTTCAGTGACTTCATCTATGAGATTCCTTCAAAGTGTTGCTGTCCCCTCCACATCAGGACCCCCATTGTTTCCTTCTGTGAGTTCCTATGGTGATGTGCCGTGATCGATGCAATAGAGATGACACCTTTTATACATTCTTGGCCTGCAAACATCAGAAGAAATTGTACAAGGAAAAAGTCACTGCCATTATGTTAGACTCATCTGGTGGGGGGGAGGGTGGTCATCTGTTTTAATCTATTATGGGGATCGTTGCTTCAGGTATCTACCCTCCCAAGCTTAGAAACTGTATTTTTTGTTTCCTATATGTAATAGTAAAAGGAATTATAGATTCAAGGATAATGTACCGGGGTTTCATCAGTATTATAAAATCTCAGACTTGAAAAGGACTTTGGAGCCCTGCTGGCCCAGCCATTACAAATACATCTATTTGATTTAACCTTTTTAGTTCTGGCCTTGGGTTCTAGACTATTCAGATCTCTTTGATTCCTGACCAGGCATCTAGACATGTGAGCAACTGCGTGGACCTGGGGAGCCTGCCATTGATTATCTAATGAGAATTGCACCATTTACACATTCTGGCCAGTTACTGCATAGCTTTCAATGAGGGGATTAGCCTTGATTTATGTTAACTTTAGGGGCTTATTAACAGAAGCACTCAAGCTTTAGCAAAAATCATTTGATTAAATTAGAGCTTTTGCTGTTTGGGTAAGAAAATGATTATCTGTTTTATTTGTGTGTTTTTGTGTAAATGAGGAATTTTTTTTAATGGCAACCTCTGCTCCTTTTAGTCTCTGACTCATTCGTCTTCTCCATAGGTCAACGGTGTTCAGCTCTCTGGAAAATCCCGCAGAGAGGCAGTGGCATTTCTCAAAGAAGTACCACCCCCCTTCACTCTGGTCTGCTGCCGGCGTCTCTTTGATGATGAGACCTTTGGGGATGAGGCGAGTGTCACCGATATTGTCATCGATGAACCAAAGGTATTCATGAAATAGGCCATAGCTAAGGTAGCCACTCCCACAGTATCCTTGAAACACTTGGTTTGCTACTTATCTCAGTGCAATCAGCTCTTTGTCCTGTTACTCCAAATTTACATCAAAGTTATAACTACATACTTTTATCTCAGGAACAAGTCAAATCAACAGGGTATTTGTAATGTGTTTACTATATGCCAGGCATTGTGCTAAGCCCTGGGGATACAAAGAAATCAACAGGCATTTATGAAGCACCTACTATGTGCCAGCCATGGTTCTAAACAGTGGGATACAAAGAAAGTCAAAAACTTTGTCCCTGCTCACAAGGCATTCACATTCTAACAGTGACATTCAACATGCAAGCATTCTGCCCAGACAAGCTATGTAGAGGAGGAATTAGAGATTCTCTCTAAGGGAAGGCATTCATGTTAATGAGATTAGGAGAGGCTTCTTGGAGAAGGTTGGCTTTTAGCATATACTGGAAGTAAGTCAGAGAAGCCAGGAGGTGTAGATAGGGAGGGAGAATTATGACATGAGATGGCTAGTTAAAATGCCCAGAGATGAAGAGTTTTAAGCCAGGCCCAGCATGGAGGCCAGGATCACTGCACTGTAAAGTACTTGGAGGTGAGTTAAGTGTTAAAAGAATGGAAAGTTAGAAAAGGAGCCAGCGCAGAGGACCTTCTGTTTGATTCCAGAGGCAGCAGGCCCCAGCCTGAGTTGACTAAATAGGGCCTGGGGGACTGTACATGCTTACTCCCAGTGACCTGAGAAAGTCCCATTGCTTCCTGCTGAATTCACTTGACCAAGTTTAAGATGTTTGTCAGGAATCAGTGGGATATTATGGAGAGAGAGCCAGGCTCAGTCAGGAAGACCTAGGCTTGACTGTCCTCTGGCACTAATGGGTTGTGTGACCCTGGGCAAGTCCCTTAAGCTTCTGTGCTCCAGACAATTCCTAAAACTCTAAAGTTGGACATGAGTGCCCTCTTTCTATCCTTCAACCCTCAAAATGACAGTGTTGCTGGATTTTAAACACAGAAAGGATATTTCTTTCCTGGAGCCTTTAAAGTATGTCCATGGGAGACCAACTTTGAGTTGAATCTATAAAAATCTTATGAAGACCTTGGAGGTCGGAGGAAACGGTAGCTTCTCTGTTGTCCCTCTTTCCCAATGCTCTCTGACACCATGTCCAGGGTATCCTGTATTTAGCTTGTTTGTCCGTAGTTGTTGGCATGTTGTTTCCCCAACTGAATTGTAAGGTCCTGGAGAGTAGAGACCGATTTTGTGTTTTGTAGCATCCTCACTGTTTGGTACGGTAACCAGCACATAGCTGGTGCTTAATGAATTTTTAGTGACTAAGACCTAAGGGAGGCAGCATGGTATAAAGAGAAACCCGGCAGCTGTGGCCCCAGGTGGTCCTAGGTTCAAATTCTACCTCTTAACACTCAGTATATACCTGATCTTTGACAACGGAATTCAGTTCATCCATTTTGAAAATGAGGGGTTGAAAGGCCTCCCATCTATGATCTCAGCTAATTTTAGTGGTTAAAATGTTAAGTATTAATTAACTATATAAAGAGAATAGTGACTTCTTCCTGAGAAGAGTCATCAGATCATAGATTTAGAGCCCCAAAGGACTTGAGTGGTGATCTAGTCAATCACCATATTTTTACAGAGGGGAAAACTGAGTCCCATGGAGGTAGAGTGACTTCTCCAAGGTCATACAATAGTCAGTGGCATAGCTAGAATTTAAGCCAACATCCCAAGACTAAATCTTTTAAGTATTTTTTTTTTAAGACTTGAAGTTTCTTAATAAAAAGGTATCATTTCTAGTTGTCCCTACTCCCTAAAAAATTGAACCATCCTTTATAACAATAAAAATAGCAACACAAAACCCACTGAGTATTGACTTTGTTTGAATGTGTATGCCTTGTTCTGCACCAATTGTCCACCACCTTTCTGCTTAGAAGTGGCGCCTGCTCTAGATTCTTTGCAGTGGTCTTTCCAGTGAACCACACTCCCCATTTTCACTTTATCATCTCTTTCCCTATGCTCCAGCCAAAGTTCACCTGTCCGTAATCTTGCCCTTTTCCCTCTTCTTCCTCCACTGTATTTCTGTTTATTCCTTGTACTTGGAGCATTCTCTTGCCCTTTTTCTTTTCTGGTTCAGTTTTTGCCCATCTTTTACCCAGTTCCAATGCCACCTCTTACAGGAAGCTCTTTCTGATCCCTCCGGACTGCCTTTACCCCCAGACTTCCTATAGATCTTGGTTGTCTCTTTATTGTATTTGTCATGGGTGGGATCCAACATGCCACAATCAGAGGGAGACATCACAGGTATAAGAACTGACTGTAGCAATTGAAGATTTTCCCAGCTTTCGTTTAGAGCAATTTAAATATCGAGAAGTACAAGATAATAGTAACATAAGGGTAGCTAGCATTGCCACTTTGTAGTCCCATTTGTTCCATATAACAACCCTGTGAGCTCGGTGAGATGTTCAGTAACTTGCGAAGAGTCACACAGCTGGTAAGCATCCTGGGTGAGGCTCCCCAGTACATTATCTATGAAATCTCACTTCCTCTCTCCATGATACAATTACAGATCTGTAGGAATAGTTTGTATTATAGTTATGTGCATGTTTTATGTCACCCGTCATGTACTGCTCTCTATATAGAAGGTGCTTAATCCACCAATAAGCAGGTATTTATTAAGGACCCCCATATGCCCTTATTAGAGGTACTGGGGGTGCAAACACAGAAATGTTATAACTTCTGTCCTCAAGCAGCCCACGTCTTCTTGGGAGAGATGTCAGGGACATACATTTATATACAGAATCTATATAAAATGAATACATAATAGTTTTGGGGGAAGACATTTAGTAATCATTGGGTTGTATCATTTTCCTGATAAAAATAATTAGTTTTTCCTACCCATCTACTGCATTGTGAACTCTAGAAAGGCAAGAATCCTGTGTTTCCCTAACTTTGCTTCTCCCCCAGCACTGTGGTCTGGGCAAGTAAGTGGTTAATAAATGTTTGTAGACTTCAGGTGAATGAGCCATGAGGCAGTCAGCTCAGAGGGATCAGCCACTGGGGCCTTGTGACCCCTCTGAAATGAACTGCTTTGTGGTGACTTACCTGTGAAGGGGGAGAAAAATGCCTTCGACCTCATCTTCCATGGTGTGCAAATCACCAGCTCAGCTTGCTACCGCTGCTCTCCTCATCCATCATTCATCCCCATCATCATGAATAGGAGCTGGAAATTATGCTAAATTTCTGCCTGGCTGCCATTAGTTGATTGGTTTCTGTCTTGTAACTGAACATTTATGCAGAATTAACAAAACTGGAAGTTTAGAAGAGGGTGTGTGTGCGCGCGCGCGCACACATGTCGATATATGTGTGTGTGTATGTGCACATGTCAATATGTGTGTGTGTGCACATGTCGATATGTGCATGTGTACGTATGTGCACATGTCAATATGTGTGTGTATGCACATGTCGATGTGTGTGTACGTATGTGCATATGTCAGTGTGTGTGTGTGTATACACGTGCACATGTTGATATCTACCTACCTGATTTGAATATGCAGCTTTTACACTTTGTACGCCTTGAGAGTCCTATAATGAGCCCGTGTTTTAGGTGACACTGCTTGCTTTTTTTAAACTTACTTTGCTTTGACTTCTATTTCTCCCAAGTATCAGCACATTCCATTCCAGACCTGCCTGGCTAGCTACTTTGGCCAAATATGAATGTTCTTTGATTAATCAGTGAGCACATGAAGTGTCTGCCTTCCAGCGTCATAGCAGGCAGGCTTTCCACTCTCCTTCTGGAAAGGGAGGATGGGATCGTTTCCTTCAGAATCTTCTCCGTTTAGCTACTGGGATGAAATTGAAGGGAGGATTTGGATGCAAAAACTTGAATCCTCATTTCAAGATTTAAGTTCCACAGTGTTTCTTAAGTTCCCGCCTCTTTAATAATTTTTAGGAGCTAGAATGAGGGTGATTGGTCCCTTGCCTTCCCCTTGGGCTGTGTTGACCTCTAACATCTATCTGGGTGTTCCCTTGCTTTGTCTGGACGTGTCTGGCTTCCCAAGTGATTCATTTTGGTTTTGACAACTTTATTTGTTTCCCTTCTTCCCCTGCATTATTTTTTTCCCACACAGTTTTTCTTCCATTTACCTTTTCAGGGAAGATGAGTTTTTATGCCATTCATGGAAACTCTACCCCAGTTTTCAACAGTTTTATTGTTCCTGTTCATTTTTAATAACTACATTATGTTTAACAAGACCTAGTGATCCCCTTTAAATCCCACTGCACTTTGAATTTTCTTTGTCGAAAAAGAAAATAAAACAAACCCCAAAGAACTTTGAAATAAAAGGACTTCATTCCTGAATCTAAGGAAGTATAGCCCATTCCATCCTTGGAGTTCCCACCTCTCTGTGGAGAGAAGGGAGCTGTTTGCAGATCATTTTTCCACACCTGAGTGTTTGATGCAGTTCATTGTAACTCAGCTCATTATAACACAATTTTGTTGTTTCTCATGCTGGCCAAGTTTTCTCAAAAGTCAGTTCATCTTCGCTGTATATTCCTGAGAACTAGATAATGAAAAAGAGAGATAAGTTGGGCCAGGGAGGGTGGAGGTCAGACCAACAGTTGTTTCTCTGTAGTTTGATGTAATGATCAAGAATTCAGGGGATGCTACGTTATTAATCTTTTCTGATCTTTCATCTAAAGACATGACTTAAATGCTTATTTTTCTTTTTATGCTTCTAATGGAATGGCAGAGCTCATGGAAGTATAGGAGGTCAGTGTTCATGCTTTGATACAGACAATGTGTAAGACTCCAGCTCAAGAAGATGCTGTTAAAAATGCTTGAATTTTCATGTGGATTTGGTTTTTCTGATTGTGTTGGGTTTTTTTAAGTCTTTTTTAAGTTTCTAAAGAATGTCAGCGGAAGCTTTGAGACTTTGCAGAGTAATTAAAAATACCTCCTAATTAATAAGGTGTGCAAAGCCCTTGATTTGCATGATCTCCTTTGGTCTTCACCATAACCTTGTTAGGGAGGTGCTTGTATGACTTTGGCTTCACCAATGAGGAGGGTTAGCCTGGGACACAAGAAGTCCTTGGCCCAGGGTCATGAGCCTTGTTAAGTCCCAGGCAGCATTTGAATCCAGACCTTCTTGGCTCCAAGTCAGCACTCCTCCATATACTTTGCTATACTGCCATTCTATCCCAGCATTCCAGGGTCTCAGATATTAAATGCCTCATCATCTTTTCACACCTAAAAGGGATGAGTCTGAGCTTTCCTGATTTTGTGTTTCAGGTTGACCCCAAGGAAGAGGTTCACCCTAATGATGATGAAGATGATGGGGAGCTGGCCCTCTGGTCGACTGAGGTGAAGAAAATTGAGTTAATTAAAGGTGTCGATGGCTTGGGATTCAGCATTTTGGACTATCAGGTCATTATCTCTATACTATTACATTTATTTTTGTCATTGGACATATCTTTATTCAATTTAGCTATTGACCAAATATTCAACTATATTAACCAAGAAAAGCACGATTCCATACAGACTGACTTATCATCCAATAGTCTGTATACACACATATATACAAATATACTTACATGCATGCACAATCACATACAACTTGCTGATAGAGAAAATCTCCTAGGTCACTACTGGGAGATTAGGGAGTTTGTTACTAATGTGTGTTCTGCGGTTTTTTAACTCAAGTTTGGTGGAATGATATCATATCCCTATGGTGTCTTCTATACGCAGTGGAAAGCATTTGGGCCGAAATTTGACTAGTACAACTCAGGTCTCCTTAGCTTCCACTTGGAAGTGCATGGGATTCCATGATCATGAACACTTTTTGTTAATATAGATAAGCTTTAGGAAACCCAGTAGATGAAAAGTGGCAAAGTTTTATAGCGGATTCCAGGGAGATGATAAGTTTCCAAGGTATTCTTTGTTGAGTTTCCTTCTAACATGTAACTGCATCCCTTCATGATGCAGGAACCAGTGTTCATGTGTTTATTATATTTTGTTTTCCAAATTAAATCATCATGTACTAGTAGAATATAAACTCCATGATGGTGAGGGATGGTTTTTTATCCGTCAACCAAGCATTTATTAATCACTTAATAAGTGTGAAGCGAGTAGTAGGCATCAAAAAGCAAAACTCTAGCCCTTATCCTCATATTCTCATAGCAGAAGACAACATTTAAATAATTTTAGAGGTAAGATAGGGTAGATGGGAGGCAATCCTCAAGGGGATGTACTGGTGATGGAAGGCATTGGGAAAGGCCACCTACAGAAGGTGGGCTTTCAGCCAAGTCTTAAAGGAAATCAGGAGGCAGAGCGGAGGAGCAAAAACATTCTAGCCAGTGAAGAGGCACAGAGTCAGAAGATCAAAAGGCTTCTGCTAGGAGCACCTGGAAGGCCTGTGTCATTACCTTGGAGAGCTTGTGAAAGCTAGTCAAGAGACAGCATGCTGGAATGGTAGGAAGGAGCCAGAGTATAAAGGGCTTTAGAAGCCAAGTAGAGGACTTTATATTTGATCTTGGAGGTGATAGGGAGCCACTGTTGTTTACTAAGTATGTGTATGGGGGTGACATGGTCAGACCTGGGCGTTGGGGAGGTCGCGTTAGCAGCTGACAGAAAGATGAAGGAACTTAGTTTTCTTTGAGTATATTTTTTTCCTTTTAACCTCAGTGCTTAACATTTAGCAAGTGCTTAATAAATGCTTATAAATGACTGACTGACATGATAAGTGCTTAAATGTTTGTTAAGTTGAATTTAGTGACCTAATATTTGGTGGATGATGCAAAGATAGACCTGGCAGAGAAAGGTAAAAAGAAATATGTTAAATTTTGTGGCTCAGGATTAGGAGTCAAAACAGGAGCAAAGTTTACAGAGTCCCTAAAAAAGCTGGTATCAGTATAGACTGCGCACTTTGCTCGCGGAGAGAATCAGAAAGTGATCGGCGTGGCTTACTTCTGAAAAGTACCATAAAATAAGAAATGTGTGGTGAAAAAGAGAAAATGATTGGCTGTTGTTGTAGGCCTCATTCTCAAATCTGCTGTCTGGACACCAGTTTACTCAAGCTAAGATCTTAAATCTCTGTCCAGTTAGAGGAAAGGATAAAGGGGAGAATGAGATCCAAGAAGCAGATAAAGCATATCCAACCTGATGAGAGCCCCTGTTGAGGCAGCCACTGCTTCCAACTTCAGTGTCTCCCTATCTCCAGGGTAATTATTCTGAAGAGGTTTATCCTGCAGATAAATAATGAGTGGTTAAGGAAGGAGGGTATTTGCAATTGGGGGGAGGGGCCCTCTTTTATCCCAGACTTGCAGTCATATGAACCCATTGCATCATGGTTCTTTAGGAAGTCTTTCCTCCCATGAAGCTTCAGTTTACTTCTTTGCAAATCCTTCCCTTTACCCTGCATTTTTCTGTTGAGCTCAACAGAAATCTGCCATCTTCTGCAAGGCAACTCTTAAAATATTTAAAGATGGCTACACGTCCTATTTGAGTTTTCTGTCTCCACTCCAAACAACTCTTCAGAAAAGCTATCAATGTTCACGTGTGGGAAACGAATAAAGGACAGACATAGAACTGGAGTATGACCAGTTTAGTGGAAATAGTTTTTGTAAACTAATTGAGCTTAAAATCCACCTGAGCCAGGAAATATGTGATTTCCTCACTAAGTTCATGTCCCAATTTTGAAAACCAAGCAAAATAATAATCCTAACATGTTAGAATAGAGTTTGTTTTTCTTAGCATGGATGAAGACTTTACTTCTTCTGTTGTGGAATCCAAAGAACATGGCATTATTAAGGTGTGTGTGTGCGTGCATGCGTGCGTGTGTGCGCGTGTGCAGATGTGCGTGCACGCGCCTTTATAAATACCCTTCCCAACTCCTCTAACTTGTTTAGATTTGTGTGTTATGGGAGAGATGGTGAGGAATGCAGTGTGGTGGTATTTAGAGAATTGAAGGCATGGTTGCATTTGGGGAGAATGAGGAAGGTCTTGGTAAGATGCCGCTTGAGTTTTACTAGTCAACGGAGTCTGTTTAAATGCCTGTGTTTGATTATCACAGGGAATTAAAACTCTTGGCAAAAATGCTTTTTTTCTTGTAATGTGCATATTTCAATATGCTAGTGCAGCCTTAGCTCACTGTGGTTTAATAAAGCAAAATGTACTCTCTTTCTAAGCACATAAAATGCCTCCTGATGTAAAAATCAATTCTTTCCTCATAGAAGATGACGATTGGGAACAGATGAAAAGACAAATAGTTTGAGAGCATTATGTAAGAACATAAAATCCCAAGTTTTGCTGGTACAATTGAAGACAACCAAAAATAGATCCTGACTTAGTCATTTTTGCTGGTACGCTAGCTGGCATTGGCAGTCACCCCTCTCCGTCTTTGGAATATTTCTTCACGATGTTGTTAGGCAGATTGGCTTTTGAGTTGTTGATCCAAATTAATGATTGCTTTTCATAATTACGTTTCTTTAGTTTAATCTCAATTTTGGAATTTTCAGAATGGCTTCATGCTAATTAGATCGTTAGAGGTAGCATGAGCCAACGAGACCTAGGTTGAAGTCTTGTGTCTGACAGATATTGACTGTGTCACCCTGGGCAAGTCCCTTGGCTTCTCCATGCTCTAGGCAACTCGGGGAAGGCTACATGTTAGAGAGGAGGTACTGAGCTGCATGACTGGAGGGACTTTCCTAACTGTATCACTGAAATCGTGGACCCTGTCCAAAAAAAATAATTAGAACTCAAGGAGTGAATGAAGCCATATTTTTATTCCTTGATTCCCCTGGACCTGGTTTACTGGACTTTTCAGTAAACTGTGATTCTGGCGGTCATGAGCGTTAACCAGAGTTCATCACAAATAAGCCTGTTGGTGATGGCAAGTCAATCCAAACAGTCACGTTAGTGTTGTGGTCATGATGACAGTAATGGCCACTGTATTTGTAACACTCTACATTTATTAGTCATTTTGATGCTTAGTGTCATCCTGTGAAAGAGGTGCTCCTTTTTACAGATGAGGACACTGAGACTCCCAGAAGGGTCACGTAGCTTGTCTGAGGCAGCATCTGAACCCATATCTTCTTGATTCCATTACATCATGGTTGGGATCTGCCAATACGGGTCTCAGCCTCCTTCATCATCTGCCTTTGCAGCAAATGTTCCCATCTGAGAATCATGACTCAGGATAATGAGCTGGCAGCCTGTTGGTGTAGTGAGTCTTTGACAGGACAAAAAGCTTAACCTTATCTTAGTGTGAGCTCTTTCCCAAGTCAGGAGAGGCTTAGGCATTCTAGGGCCACCTGTGGAGAGAGGCTCACATCTCTGGCAAAGTTGTTTAATTAGAAACCCCGATTCCCTGAACACGGCCGTTCATTCCAGGTTATTCAATTCTAAAAGCATTAATTAAGCTTCCACTTAATTAATGTTACCTGTGACAGGCACTGTCCTCAGCAAAGAGGAGCTCCAACTAGCTTCTGTTCTCAAGTTTACGTTCCTCCAAGGGCATATGTAAACCTATAAGTAAATAATAACTCAATACCCACAATAAATAAATAAAACGATAAATACAATAAAACCCGGTAAATAAAACAGATGTGTAAACGTAACTCAGTAGCCATAATAACAACTTTCATTTCGACACCGAAGCACTATCTCTATTGAATTGTGCTGTAATATGCAGTTGGCACTGGTATCTTCTCCATTTTTCTCATGCGGAAACTGAGGCTGAGAGAGGGTGGGATTTACCCAGTGTCAAGCAAATGATAAGTTTCCAAGGCAGGATTCAAACTCCTCTATTTTCCTTACCCAGTTTTACCAACAAGTACGTATGTGCTCACATGCGTTTGCACTTGTGCTCAGTCACATGCCTTTGCACTCACACACACACATGCACACACACACCATAACAACATATGCCTTTTCCCCAGAGGTTGTGTATATGATTATACATATATATGCATATATATACATATATATATATTTGGGTATGTACATAGGCACACATGTGCATACCACACATACACACACACATACACAGAGTAATTTCAACAGGGGCAGGGGATCAGGAGGACACTCTTTTAGAAATTAATGGTAACTTGCAAAATCTCTTTTTATGGGAACTGAACTGTTTTCTCCAAATAGTGAGCATTTACTAAGCTCCTACTGTATCCAAGATGCTAAAGACAAAATGAAGTAGTTTCTGATCTTGAAGAAGTTACATTTTGTCTTGTGTGTGTGTGTGTGTGTGTGTGTGTGTGTATGCACTGTATATCATACAGACACACATATACATGTGTGAGCATAAATCACGTGTATATATATAGATATATAGATAGATATATAAAATCAAGATATACATACACACACACACACACACATATAAAATAGATGTAAGATCAAGATGCATTTTTATGGTGGAGATCCAGGTAACTGAAGGTCAGAGAGTCAAAGCTTCTTTCTGGAGATGCGCTCTGCAGTATCCATTGACTTTTGAATACAGAATTTCTTGCTCTTTTATAAATGTTTCTTCATCTGTACGTTCTCTCTTCCCTGTCACTCTTGGTACGTAGGCATTCGTTTTCTGCAAATTTCATTATTTTAAAAGGGAGTAGAATATTTCTTTGCAATGGATCAGTTACTTGGAAAGTGATTTTTGAATACCCTTATTATTAGAAATCTTGCTCCTCAGTTCTAAGGACTCAGATCAGTTTCCTCTCCTGTTAAGTCTAGGAGGAAAAACACCAGCCCTGAAGCTCGCTCGGCTGTGTGTACATCACGTTTTGGTTGTTTATCAGTAAAACGTGTGTCACTGTCACCTCCTGTGACATTTAGATGACAGGGTCTCTCAATTTAAAGTTTGGGGTTGGGCAAGTTAATTAATTGGTGAGGTTATCACTTGCTGTAATTAGGTAATAAACACTAATGAGGGAAAATAACTTTTGCCAGGCCAGGTGAAGGTTTAAAACAGAGCCATGAAGGCCATTTCCTGGCCTGGAGCTCATCTCATTTCTGTTTGCACCATTTACTTATGGGATCCCATTAAAGCAGCTTCTCACCGTTATCTGAAGCTCAGCACGGGTGATGTTGTTGAAAAAGCTTGGTAACACAAAGTGGGTATTTAGGTACATAGCTAAGGTATTACGGGACTTAGCATTTGGGGATATTTATTTCAATAACGAAGCTTAAATACTTTGGCCCCTTGAGGAGAAACTAGGACTCATTGGAAATGCCCCTACTGTTGGCAGAGATTGAAGAAGTGGTGGAGGAGGAGGTGGTTAGATAGTGCCATGGAAGCAGTGAATGTGAGCTTGGGTCAACTTTAGGAGACAGTGGAGGATAGAAGGGCCTGGCATGCCGTGGTCTGTGGCTTCACAAAAAGTTGCACATGATTAAACAATGGAAAAGCAGCAACAATAAATTTTAATGAACCCCATTTTTTTCCACTGTGGTTTCTTTCCTCACTAAACTAGCAAGACATTGCTAGAAAAGCTTGGTTAATTATTAATTTGGTCTAGCCCAGGGCTGCTTAACCTGGCCCTATGGACCCCCAAGGAGTCTGTGGAATGATTTTCAGGGGTCTATGAACTTGTTTCTAAAATCTATTTGTAATCCTTTGTAACTTGTATTCATTTTATGCATTTACAAACATTATTCTGGGTCCTTGGGTTTTATCAGACTACCATTGGGGTCAATGACCTGTAATAAGTCTGTAAAAAGACCCCCCTGGCGTAGTTTCATTGCACGTAGGAAATAACATGAGACTACAAATCCATTGCAACATATTCTCAAGGATGCTTTGCTGTTGTCTTATGCTTTGAAGAGCCCTGGTGGACGCTGTGTAGAAGCTAGTGTATGGAGAAAGTGAGGCTGTCATAACAGCCTTGTGTAGTATAAGTTCAGGCCATGTGCCCGGAGGTGGAGAATGAGGTCTTTGCCTCCTTCCTGTCTTGACCTTGGGGCCTTGTTTGTATGGGGATCTTCTGGCCCTGGCAAAGTCAATCAACTTCTTGTTTTATTTCATCCCTGATAAGGAGATAATAATAGTAAGGAATGTCAAGCCTTAAACCCACTTCACTCTGGAGCTCATAGATTGGACAAGTCCCCACCCACCTAGCACTGAGTGGATGTAATAACTAAATAGTAATTGTTTCTCTTTTACCCCAGAACCCCTCCCACTTTGATTATTGATTTGTTTATTTATTTTGATTAAGGAAGCCTATTCATTGAATGAGTGGATGTCACTCAAAGTGAGAATGTGATAAGACCTAAGCCTAAAAGGCCAAGGTCTCCCACTGCATCCTGGGCTGTCTCCAGTCATCCTGATGAATATCAGGCCACTGGACCCAGATGGCTCAGGAGGAGAAAGTGAGGCTGGTGACCTTGCACAGCCCTCACACTCACTCAAATCAAAGTCAGCTGCAAGTCACATCATCATCTTGAGGTCCTTTGAGAATGAAGGACAAACACAACAATATACTAATCCTTGCATTGCTTAATTTGCAGAAAATTTAAGAGAAAATTGGTTTGTAAACGTTATAGAAGATCAAGTTACTATTAGATTTGAAAATAAGTTTGATTTGTGCCTTTTTGTTTTTAGTTTTCTGTAACTTCTTACTCTTTGTGACGCTTTTGGGGCTTTCTTGTCAAAAATACTGGAAGGGTTTGCCATTTCCTGCTCTTACTCATTTTATAGTTGAGGAAACTCAAGGTCACGAAGCTTGTGAATGTCTGAGGCCAATTTTTGAACTCATGAAGAGGAGTCTTTCTGACTGCCTGCATGGCGCTCTATGCACTGTGGCGCCACCTAGCTGTCCTGTGCCTTTTGTTTTTATATCCTAGTTATTTCCATATACATAGACTTTTTTCTCTCCTAAGCATTGAACTCTTCTATCTAATAAAGAAAAACAATTAGCAGGAACCACACCCAGTAAGGTGAGTCTGTCTGATGGCAACTTCTCCTTCTGCTAAGAAAGATATTTTGTTATCTGCTCTCTGGGGCCAGGAATGATCAGCACAAATACTGTGAGGTCTTTGAGTTATTAATTTTTTTACTTTTATTTATGCTCTAATTGCTGTGCATCTTCTTTCCTTGGTGCTAAAGGAACAATCATAAATTCTGACCTTCAGGCTATTTATTTCACTCTGCTTCCATTTGCACAGGTTTTCCCGTATTCCTCTGAATTCCTCATATTTGCTATTTGTCAGCTGTTACTGAAATTAAATGTTCAAATTATTTAAGGCAATAGAAGCAGAGTGGATTGCATGTGAATCATCTTGTGCCGACTGTGTCCTCGCTTTGTGTCTGGGCTGCCTGCTCTTTGTGGTCTGCTTGTTGAGAGTGTTCATGAAAGGATCTCGAGTATAGCCGACTCTCAGGTCTTCCCAGGATCAAATCTGAGGGCCATCTATAATTCCTGTGACCGGCCAGGATATGCTTACTATTTTTTATTTTTCCAAAGTCTCATTTTAAAATTCAGACCAATACATGGGCAGTGGCTGCATTGTAGTGAATATGGCAGGTTAGCTGTTCAATTAAGCAAGGTGATAAGCAAATCTGCAGAAAAGTATGCTTAGGTGTATACTGATAGATGGGGAGTCCAGTCCTATGTATCAGTAAGCCCTGTTTGCATTAGAAGTGGGGGTAACTATTTCTGTTCCTCCTGTCCTATGACAGATTAACTTAGTTGGATTGGGCTGAATATTTGTAAGGATGGTTGAACCTTCTGCACCGTGCCAGTGGATAACACTTCTAGCACACTGCATTTGAAGGTAGATTTCTTGGAATCCCACCTGTCACTTTCTTCCTATATGACCTTGGGTAAGTTTTTTAGCCTCTCAAGGCCTCAGTTTCCTTATTAGTAAAATGGTGAGGAATGTTTTTCTTTGTCGCCCATTCTAGCACTAAATTCTAGGATCTTATGCTCTTAGAAGAACAAATAGTCTTTTATATTAATCAGGCCATCTAATGGCTAGCATCCCAATGGACTTGGGATTAGAAAGACTTTCGAATCCTTCCTTCCTCACTCACTTCATTCCTATGTGACCTTGGACAAGTCATTTACCATCCCTGAAAAGTGGGGATGATAATCATATCACCTTCCTCAGAGCATTGTAGTCGATCAGTCAGAAAATGTTTACCAAGCACTAGAAATTTTTTAAAAAAAGAGGATAGATAGCTCCTGCCCTCAAGGAGCCCACAGTCGAATGGGGAGAAAACTCACAAATACCTATCTACAGACAAGCTAGAGACAAGTGAAATTGGAAATAATCAACTGAACGACGAGAAGAGAATGAAGGGGTTTTAACTGGGATTTGAAGGAAGTCAGCTAGCGAGCTAAGGAAGATGAGGAGGGAGAGTCCCCAGGCACAGGGAGACAACCAGTAAAGATGCCCAGACTTGGGTGATGGAGGATCTTGTTTGAGAAACAGCCAAGAGGCTAAGATTACAGAGTAAAGAATAGTAAAGTGCAGGAAGATTAGAAAGGGGGGGATGAGGACCAGGTCATGAAGAGCTTTGATTGCAAAGCAGACCATAGGTAGCCACTGGAGTGTATTGAGTGGTGTGGGGACTTGGTCAGATCTGTGCCTTGGGAAAATCACTTGCCGCTGAGTGGTGGATGGACTACAGTGGGGAAAGATTTGGGGTGGGGATCAAATGAAATAATGAGTGTAAAGCACTTTGCAATTCTTAAAGCATCATCTAAATATGATTTGTTATTACTCATGTTATAATATTGTAGCCAATCTCCAGCAGCAGCCTAGTCTCCCATCATTTGCTTGCCGCTCTTAGATTCATTCTCATTATAGAAAAGACTGCACCCAGTGATCCCACTGTTCCTGTGTGAATAACTGACATGCCAAGTGCCCCACAGATGACACAGCTGGGCAGTCTGGGGTAGGTGCAGGCACCAGCCAGAAATTTCTTTGCGTTTGGAATTGCGCTGAGTGTCATACTCATAAAAATCCTGAAACTGACTTTAGCTATTAATGCACTGAATATTATCTGTGACATTTTTATTACTGCTAAAGATAAAATTGTTACTTAATATAAAGTTGATGACATATTTTTTCTTACTTGGTTCTGCCTGTGCTTATACAATTGACGGCAGTCATTTGTTCAAGGAAGAAAATCCTTTGCCTTAATTATAGTTTTTGTGATTGTTGATGCAGAAAACCACCTGAACCCATATTTTCATTGTTAATGAGCGCTATTAAGTAATGAAGGATAAGTATCTTATTTAAGAATACAGATTTCCAGATGAGGAAGCTCACTTTGCTCATGGAGGCTGGCACCTTCTCTGCAGTGTGTAATTGTTAGAGAGTTGCCTAGACTGCAGACAGATTCTGTCTCTTACCAGCATCACACAGCCAGTGGTCGGACTTGAGCCCTAGCCCTCTTGGCTTCAAGGTCATCTCTCTATTCACTGCCTCCGTGAAAATGATTAGGCTGGTTGGGAAAAATAAACATGCTCCCTAATTTATGAATTGTCTCTTTAGTTATTTAGACCACAATTAACCCTTCAGCAAGAACAATTAGCCTTTAGCAAGAATAATTCATTTAAATAACAAGCTCCGGGGAAAGACCTTTTCTCCCTTAAGCCTGCTTCTCCCCAAGGTCTAAGTCGACTCCCTGGTAGGAGTGAGATGGTATTTGGAGGTTTGAAATGGTGTTGGATGGTCTGTCTCTTCCTGCCCTCTCCCCCTCCACCATGTAGGGTTGTATCCCAGAATCTCTTCCCCTTGGAGTCTTGTTCCCTGAGAACTTTGCCTGAGGCTGATTCCTCTCTGGGACATCATTTATCTTCAGATCTGATAGAATCTCTCCTATTGCTTTACTCTCTCAACATTTAACAGATATTTGTTAGTCACCTACTAGGCTCTTGGCACTGTAAAATGCAGGGAGATTATGAAGGGGAAAAAAAGCGAATGCTTGCCCTCAAGGGGCGTGGCATCTGAGAGGTTCCTGCAGGAAGTGACATTTCAGCTGAGCTTTGAAGAAAGTTTAGAATTCTTTGAGGCCGAGGTGTGGAGGGAGGGCATTCTGGGCGGGAGGGGCAGCCAGTGAAAAAACGCAGTGAATGGGGGGTGAAATATTGGCAAAGACTACAGAAGCCACTTTGGCAGGACTGTAGAGGGAGAAAGGTCAAATAAATCTGGAAGGATTGGTCCATACCACATTTTAAAAGGCCGTCAATGCCAAATGAGGGATAAAAGGGACCCCACTGGAAATACTTCAGCAGAGGCACCATGTGGTAGCGCTTAAACTGGGGGCTTTTTGTGGCTTCCCTGGCTTCCAGTGTTGCTGGTCACCATTCTGACAGTTTTAAGGTTTACCAGTTAATCCAGATACATATTAATATCTGCATTACTGTGCGTACAAATAAAAAGAATGAAATGAACCCTACTCTTAAAGTCCCTCTCTCCCAACTCACCTTTTCCGCACCATCTCCTTTCCTCTTCTCTCTTCTTTCCCTCTCCTCTCATCCCTTTTCCCTTTTGTTATCCCACTCTTATTTTGTGCAGCCTCCTCCTCTCCTCCTTATGCTTTTCTCCCACTCTCCTTCCCTTCCTTAGATCTGTGAAATACCTCAATTTCTCAATCTCTTATCAGTAGCTTTCTTAACTACTCTTCATGGGATGGTATTTATAGGAATTCTTTCCTTTGTATGACTTGTTTGTAATCCCCCTCAATTCTAGTGAGATCTGTTGCATGCAGAATAAGTAAATGAATGGATGGATAGTGGAGTACATTCCATAAGTATTTGGGTGGGTGAGTGGGTAGGGTGGTCTGGTAGGTGGCTTCCTCCCTTGGTCTCTTCTGTGTCAGCCCTTGTTTGGGTTTCCTCCCAGTCCGTAGCCAAAGTCTTTAGACATTATTCTTGCTCTCCACGGATGCAGTACAAGTTGAGATATTTCTAAAGAATAATTAGTACTGTGTGCTTGTGATATTGCCAAAGAGCTAGTATTGATGGTTTCATTAGAAGAAGCATCCCAAGTTAGCAAATCATTTGTCTTTACTTTGTTCAATGCTTGAGCAATATTGGACATGAGCCCTAGGAACTGGATGGAAAACAAAACAGTGGAAATGGATCCAGCAGACTCTTGGGTAATTTTCCTTTCTTTGACCCTGAAAATTTAACTTCTAGTGTATCTGCTTAATGGAAGACATTATGTACCCCATGCCCCATCCCAGACCAATTTAGCTAAGATTAGGTAAGATTCCTCCCCAAAATTAGCCAGAGACAAAGAGCATCATCATCTGGGCTGCATTTGACTCCCTTCCAGGTTGGTAGGACTTCCCTGAGTTTGTTGTCATCTTGGTTTTGGCCTGCAGGAACCCAAGGTCATCCCAGTGGCATTGATGAGACATCACAGAAGAATTATTTGTGTAATTACTTAGTAAGTAACTCAAATTACTCACCTGAAGTAAGTAACTTATGAGTTAGGTACTTTAGGGGACAGTATATTGGATGTAGAGTCAGGAAGATGAGTTCAAATCCTGCCTCAGGCACTTACTGTCACCCAAGCTCTCTGTCTGCTGTCCTTTGCTCATCTGTAAAATGGGGACACTAACAGTAGCAGCTGAGGCTCAGAAAGGTTGTGACTTGCTCATGGTTACAAAGTTCATAAAGAGTAAGGATCCTTATTTCATTGTCATGATTCCAAACCCACAACTCCTTTCTTTGCAGAAGTTTTTAAAAATTTATAATTTAAATTTGTAATTTCAATAGCATGGCATAGTTGATAAGAGTTTTAGATTTAAAATGAATAAGATCCAGGTTTGAATCCTGCCTCAGACATGCCTCAGCTGCGTGATACAGGGAAACTGACTTAATATTTCTCAGCCTCAGTTTCCTCATCTGTAAAATGATTTAGGCTACGTACCTTCTGTAATCCTTCTAGTTGGATATCTGTGGTCCTAGAATACTAAGAAACAGTAAAAAAATATTTCTTTGTTTCCCTCTGTTCACATGCTCCTTAGGAGATAGCATGCAAGTGTGGACAGCGTGGGGTAGTTGGATGCTGAGGACCTGGGTTCAGATCATCATTCTGCTACTTGCTGCATGGCATTGGGTCAGTTACTTTAATTGTCTTAGCATTAATTTCCGAATCTAAAACCTCAAGCTAGGACTGGATACCCTGAAGTCTCTGCCTACTCTAAATCTCTGGTCCTGTGACCTAGTGATCTTATGTTGATTTATCTGTGCACATTTCAGTCTCTCTCGTGTCCTCAAACAGAATCCAGCCAGGTGGCACAGTGCAGAGTTCTTGGCCTGTAGCCAGGAAGACTTGAATTCTAATCTAGCCTTTGACATTAAGTAGCTATGTTATTTAAACTTTCTATGCCTCAGTTTACCTGGCTGTAAAACAGGGATAATAGCTCCTACCTGCCAGGGTTGTTGTTAGGACAAAGGTAATATTTTTAAAGCACTTTGCAATCTTTAAAACATTATATCAAAGCTGTCACTTGTTATTAATCTTTTGAGGATAGGTACTGGTTTCCTTGTAACTTTGTATTCCCCAAAGCCTCCCATTTATCTTGCTCATAAAAGGGGCCTAATAAATGTTTCTTCAGTTGATTGATTAAATCTCTAACAATGTATATTTTCTGAGAGTGTCCTGGGTCCATTTCTCAATCACAACCAAGCTGTAGAAACAGATAATAGAATCGGATGGATTCTGATATCACAGATGGAGTGACTTACCTGTCTCCTCATTTGTTCAGGATCACAAGGCAATGGTGAAGGTCTTCTTGTACCTTGATAATTGAGGTTGAGCTTATTTTATTCCATGATATTTCTTTAAAAGTTAAAAGACTGTGGTTCTGCAAAAGCTGTTTGGTGATTCCTGTCTTCCAGTGGGTGATGCTGCCATTGTGGCTACACTTTATTTGGCTTGGAATCTCAAAGGATGATTAATTGGGTTCATTGTAGTTCTTCCCAGGACAGATTATAGAATTATGGATCATTTTATCCAAAAGGTCAGAAAGCTTCCTGCCCATAATCAGATTGGCTCTAGGGAGGGTTGAGTGTCTTGGTTACAGGAACTCTACTCTGATGAAGCAGGGAGACTTTGGGCATGTACTGTGACCTCTCTAGATCTCATTTTCCTCATCTTTAAATGAAAGGCTGGGACTAGATGGCCAGTGGGGTTTTATGATCTGTGTCAGAGTCTGTGGCAGAAGAACTAGATCATAGATTCAGCACTAGAAGCGATCTCAGAGGCCTCCTTGTCTAATTTTTTCGTTTTGTAGATGAGGAAATGGAGACTCAGAGAAATTAAATGACTTGTTGTCCAAAGCCACATTGACTAATCCTTGAAGTTATGATTCATAAATACTGTCTAATTTTATATTACAGTTTTCTGTGAATTCACATCAATGCCCTACTCTGGTGATTTCTGCTCTGTGCAGTGGATGGCATTTGATTTCAGCACAGCAAATAGTCATTCGTTGTCGACCATATATATAATATTTCAATAACTTAGGATCTCATTATTGCCTTACTGCTGTAGAACTCATCTCTTCTGCCACTTAGTAGGATATATGAGAGTTATGGCCAAAATATTCATGACTCCATGACCAATCTGGTGGTCTGCCTTCTCTACTTTTTCTAAATTGATTATCAGATAAATCATCCATCCCCAGCCTCGTATGCAAATTCTTTCCAACTGGGTGGGGCCAGAGCTCTTGGTCCATTTTCAGAGTCTCCATGTCACAATTAAGCATGAGAATAAGAATTTTAGTGAAAGTGATAATATTGTTTGTGTCATATCCCTGGCAGGAAAGAACTGTTAGAGAACCCCTGACTTGTTTCTTTCTACTTCCTTCAAAGCATAATACTCTTGTAATTATTGACCAGAGTTGTTCATAAATCAGTTAAAGAAAAGCATTTATCAAGTGCCTACTATTTGCCAAATATTCTAGTAAAGATATAAAGACAAAGATGAAATAGTCACTCCCCTTAAGGAGCATAGGGTCAATCACGATAAAATGAATCTTGTACCCATATAAATATAGGAAAGCTTTTAGCTTAACTCCTGGGTTTCAAATGTAAACATTATTTGCTACCATTATCCACTGATGTAGGCCAGACTTGTTATTATACTCATCAGCTTTGATGATAAATCCTTCAGCAGAAGCATGTCATAAAATCCCAGGATCATGATTTGGAGCTGGAAGGGATTTTAGATGCCATTAAGTTCAAGCCCTTCATTTTACAGATGAGAAAACTGAGGCACAGGGTGGTTCAGTGATTTGTCCAAGGCACCATAGGCAGTTTGGGGAAGAGCCAAGATATCAAGACAGACCCTCTGTCTCTAAGAATCCTGCCCTCTTTCCATTCAACTATGGTACATTGATCCATGTTCTTCTTTGAAATGACCAGTTCCATAACTGCTGTGCCATTATAATGGTGATGGCAGTAACATTTGAATAGCAGTTTAGCACGTGAGTTTTATTTATCCATATTAACTTATTTGGTCCTCACAAGAACCCTGTGAAGTGTTACATCTGTCCTTGTTTTACAGGGGAGCCTGGCCAAGGGGCTTATAGCTAGGGTTGGAGGTGGAATTTGAATGCAGGTCTTGATTTCAAATTTCCTGATTTCAAATCTAGCAGTTAGTCAGCTAGCATTTTTAAGGTACCTACTATGTTCCAAACATTGTGCTAAAAGATGAGATGCAAGGAAAGGTAAACATAGCCCTTGCTCCCAAAGAGCTTGCATTGTCATGGAGGAGACAAGCCAGCAGCTGTGTTTAAACGGAACCTAGACACTAGAATAAACTGGAGGAACCCAACAGAAGAAAGACTCTCTCTTCATGACACCATGGCGAAAGACCCAAGTCCCTGGGAAGCCGTTCAGTGCTCCAAAGGCTCCTCTCGATTCCACCCCCAGTGCTCACCTCACTCCTCGGTATTTCTCAGTCATCCCTGCTTGTGGCACACCAATGATGGGAGAATACAACTAAAAGAATTTGAGTTTAGCAGATGAGTGATAGTTAATCCACTGTCCTAAGCCTTTAATTCACATTGTGCTCAATTCTGGGTGCCATATTGTAAGCAAGAAATTCAGTGGCAGACCCAGGATTGGGACTTGTGTGGGCTAGAAGGTTGCATGTAATACAGGTGAGATAAAACTGAAAACGGAGAATGGGGCCTTGTCCTGGAAGGCTCTGAACACCCCACTAAAGGAATTTAGTCTCCTCTCAGTACATAAATACCAGTTTCAGCATGAGAGAGGTAGGTTCAATATGAGGGGGAAAAAACCTTACTTCCAGTATCCCAAAGTAGAATGGGTACAAGGGATAGTGGGCTGTCCATCATTGGAGATGGTGAGGCGTCTTTTCGTGGTGTCCTCAGTATAGTCTTTTTTTCCCCCATCTTTGACTTATTTGCACTTTCAGCACAGCAAGTAACATTTAATAATAACAGTTTAAACTTTAGTGTTAAAACATATCAAAAATTATCGTTAAAATTTTTGGATTCATGAAAATTAATAACATAATTCAGGGCTTTCTATAAAAGGCCCTTTTTCATGCAGAATATGACAAAACCATTGCAATCTGTGATAAAGTTTGTATGCAGTTTTATTCTTTGATGCTGTTGTAAAAACAGCATTATTTTCAGTTTTTCTTGGAATGGGTATTATTGGTGACTGATAGCTGGATTCTTTTTCAAATACTTTTTGGGCATGATGTCCTCTGAGGTCTCTTCTTGCTATGATGTGAGTTTGGCATTATAAGACATTGTTTTATCCCAGATTTAAAACAATCACCCCAAAGCAAAACCACCCCCTGATATTAATAGAAATAATTAGGTGCTGCAGATTCTCATTGACTTCCAGACTTCAGGTTTCTTGAAGGCAGGGACATAGCACATAGACACAATGCACATGGAAGGCATTTTCTAAATACTGCATGAATTTGAGGTATCGTTGCTGCTGCCTCCACTGCTGGTAATTATGACAGGGATATTGACGTAGCCCTGGGTTCAAATCCAACGTCGGAAATGTTCTAAGTGACTCTGGGAAAGTCTTGTAGCCTCTCTGTGTCTGGGCAGCTGTTGTATGCTAGTGAGTCCCACCATTCTACTTCAGAATTACCCTGAGTTTCATCAATACCTGGAAAAGAATCCCAGTGTGGAAATCACAGGTGCAGCCCCACACTTTTTAAAAAGCTAATTTAAATGTCACTTTAAGGTTTGGAAAGCACCTGACACCGCTCATTTTATTTCAAAATCACAATAACCGTCTAAAGAGATACTGTAAATATTAATCCACTATTCCTCCATCTCCCTCTCCACCCCCCACCCTGCCCATTTTCAGATGAGGAAACAGGCTCAGACCTTTGTCTGTAGTTAAACTATTATTATATATATCTGTGGTGAGATTGGAATCCAGGTGTTCTAACTTTGTCCAGCACGCTGTCCACTCCACCCCTCTGCCTCTTACCCCAGTAGATTAAGAGAGCGTATGGTCTTAGACACCTAGTAGAGTTTTCAGTTTGTAAAAGCCCAAAAGTATGAGCTGTAATTCACCGTTTTTACGGTTGCTGCTTTCTTTCCCAAGGCATCTTGCTGGGCTGATTCTTGTGCTCTGCCTTTCCAGTCCACCTCTTTGGTGCCTGATTCACCTTAGGGGGATTAGAGGATGGCTGCAGAAAGCTGACCAGTCAGTTTGCTGAAGTCTGAAAGGATGTCCGCGTCCGTATTCATCAAACAGCACCCTATAGCTTTCTGTTGAATCAGCCACATGGCTGCTTTTAAAAGGCATTTGTCTGTAACTGAACCTTCACTTCACCCCAGAAGTATTGATAAAGGTTGTTTTTTGCCCATCTTCCTATTTCATCCACATTTATTTTCACAAACATCAAAGTACTGTAAGCTTTGATACCAGCTGTGCTCAAGACTTCTTTTCACAGAGGATTTGCTTCCTTTTTCCTCTATGGGAACCTTCCATGTCCTTTAAATCATTTTAAGCTGCTTCATTTGGGAGGTAAAAAAAGTCTTAACAGTGCAGTCCTGGGGTCAGTGGAATGTGGCTACCGGGGGAAATTCTCTCATAGCTTAAAGCAGGCTTTTCAGTGGGGCAGGCCTGGGTGACTGAAGGGAGCACACTCCTGGTGTGTGGAGTTTGTGTGTACCCAGGATGAAGACTGACTTCCAGAAACTTCCCTGCAGCCAGACTAAAGGCACCAGGAGACAAGCAGCCACTTAATAAGAGATCAAAGAGGCTCTGTGTGGGTCAGCTGGGAGTCCCAACGGTACACATCAAAAGCCTCCGCTTAGCAGGGGGGCCGGCAGAGAGCTTGACGTAGCAGGAGGTCTCAGAGATCTGAAGTCAGGGCTGCTGTTGAACGTGGGGGGACGTTTGTGACTCCTCTACAATATGAATTTAGAAGGAAAATCCCATTGTATCCAAAGGGAGAAAAAAGAAGCAGACAGGCGGCCAAGGCTTGCCAAAGTCTCTGGCAGTTTCTCAGGAGGTGGCTGGCGGCCTTTCATGGCCAGTGTGTTCTCTGAGCTGTCCCAAGATCCTTCCGGGGAGGATGACAGAGGACAGAGAACCAGCAGATGCCCAGTGTGCCACACCTGTTGGGCTCCTTCCTTCAGCTGTATTTTAGAGCCAGTTCAAATGTTGAAAAATGTGCGACTGTAGTTTTGAAACCACAATAACACTTGAAGTGATTCCTTCTACGTTGATCACTCAGTCACACTTACTGAGCGTGCAAAAGGCAGAAAATATGTTCCCTGCCCACTAAGAGCTCACAGTGAATACCTCCAAGCATACAAAGACACCGATGAAATAGCCCCTTCTCTGAAGGAACCTCCATTCTGTAGAGCAAGGGAGCATCACTTTGGTCTGTAGTGAATTACAAAAAATATTCTGACAACTGCATTTCAGTTTCCTTTGTATTTTGTTTTATTCATTTAAAAAGATAATTCTGTGAAGGAGTCCATAGGCTTCCCCAGAGTGCCCATGGTATCCAGGACACAAAGAGTTTACGAGCACTTTCTCTGGAGGGAGGATGGTTTAATGGAGGGAGCATTGGACCAGTCAAAGGCTTGGTTTGAGTCCCAATTTTACCATGACTCACTATTCCTCTGACTTTTTCCAAGTGTCTTTTTGTCTCTGAACTTCACTTTCTTCATTTGTAAAATGAACGCCTTGAATTAAGTGACCTCCAAGGTTCTTTCCAGCTTTAGATCAATGATCCTACAGGACCATCTGATGCAGCATAATGGGGGCTCCCCTGCCATAGGGGGAGACAAGATGTAAATATATAAATTTATTTTAAAATTATCTGGGAGTTTGGGGCGGGAGGGATGCTGCTGGTAGCTGGGATTTCAGGAAAGAGCCCATGTAGATGGTGTTTGAGGTGAGTTCTGAAATCGCTGAGGGATTCTCAAAGGAGAGCTATGGAGCAAAGACATGGAGGTGGGAGATGGGAGGTCAGGTGTGTGGAGCATCCAGAAAGCTAGTTGGCTGGACCAGAATGTGTGAAAAGGGGTAGTGTAGAATGAGGCTGCCAAGTCAGGCTGGAGTCAGGGCTTTAAATGCCTGACAGAGGACTTTGAACTTGACCCACGTAAACCATAGCTCACTTCCTCTGGAAATGATGGGGGCTTTTGTACAGTGTCATAGCCAATATATGACCATCACTTGATTCCCCTCCCCCCTTCTTCCTCTCTCCAGTATGTAACACAGTATCTGGCACATAGACTGATGCCAACCTTTTGGTGATGAGCTGCTCACATTTATATGGCATTGTATTGTTCATGAATCACTTCAACGGGAAAGCATCATGGAACAGTGGAGGGAGGTGGTCTCGAGGTTCAATCCTGACCCTGGGCACTGGTGAGCAGCCAGTTACTAGAAGGAGTTTCCTTAGCCAGAAATTCCCCATACCAAGACTTTAGGCAAACTGTTTTTTCCCTGCCTCTGTTTCTTCATCCTTAAAAAGGGATAATATTAATCTCTAATGAACAGGATTGGTATAAGTTTCCAATAAGATAATAGATATCCAGTCCTTTAGAAGCCTTAAAGCACATAAGTAAATAAAAAGCTACAGAATCCTCTGAGGCAGACGATGCACATTTTATTATCCCCATTTTATGGTTGAGGAGACTGAGGTCCGCCTTTATGTTGTCTAATGAAGTGTGTGGGTCTGAGACCTCTGACTCAAATAAAAATAAACGACTTCTGAAGGTAGAAGCAAAGCAGCAAGATTTTATTACGATCTCATGAGAAAGGGCACCTCCTCTCTGATAAGTAATCAGGAGGCAATTAGAGAAGGCAAAAAATAGAGATTATATAGCCCTAACACAGATCCCACCCTCCCATTGGCCTTTTACTCTCATTGGCTGGGAGGCAGACTCACAATCTAAACATGACAGTCTAGGCATTATGTTGATGTGGCAACCCAAGGAGGGTTGTGTTATGTTGATGTGGCACATGATTTCTGGGAATCCTAAACTTAGGCCTAACCATCTACTAAAAGTCTTTTGTTAAGCACTGAGAAGTCTTCAATAACTTCATTCCATTCAGAAGTGACAGTGCCTGGGACTTGGTCAAGTTCTTTGATGCCTCTGGTCTTTGACTTTTTTCACTCTGATATATACAGGGAACTGAAACATTTTAAGTTAAAAAAAAATTCCTTCAGTATCTTTTACCACCACAAAGACAGGACAACTATGGTCAAAGAGGTGAAATCAAGGGCCCTCCCTAGACTTCCCTAAATGGGAGACACAAATATTTTCACATATCTACTGTGCCTCTCCTGGCACATAGTTGGAGCTTAATAAATGCTGGTTGATTGATCAGTGGATGGCCAGGGATCTAGCTCTACCACTAATGTCTTTGTGACTGAGAGGTGACTGCTGTCCCTGGACTTACTTCTGCCTTTGAGGAGGTGGGGCTGGGGAATCTCCAAGATCCTTGCTATTTCTAATTCCTGTGAGAATAAGTGTAGCAGCTAATTGGATGTTAGGCACCATGGCTCCGAAGGGCTTTCTATTCCTTCTGTCATTTGATCTTAGCCCAGTCTGGCAGGCTACATTGCTGAAAGGAGAGGCAACCTGGTACAAATGCATTGGAAGTCCAAGGACCTGAATTTGAATCCTACAAAACATTCAGTAATCCCTTCTTGTGTTCCAGGATCTGTGACAAGTTTGGGGACACAAAGAAAGGCAGCCCCTACTCAGGGAGATCACAGACTAATGGGTTGGGTAATTTTATGGGAGGGAGGCACAAGCAGCTGACGTATTGGGTTGATGGGAACAGTCAGCAAATGCTGGATGCTGAAAGTGGTATTTGATCCGAGCCTTGGAGAAGGTGGAGGTGAAGAGTGAGAGCTTTTCAGGTGTGGAGAACAGCTGGGACCAAGGCACAAACATGGGTGATGAGGAGCAGTAAGAAGACTTCTGCAGCTGGACCTCTATTTGTGAAGAGGAGTTGATGTAGAGTAAGGCTGCAGGATGGAAAGGAGTCAGCTCAACAGAGGAGTTTGATCCTCGCAGGAATGGGGAGCCTTTGCAGTTTATTGAGAAGGGGCCTGACACAATCAGATCCATGCTAGGAAAATCCCTTGGGCAGTGGGGGAGAGTGCTGGATTGGACAAGGGAGAGACAGGAGTCAGGGAGGTTATTTAAGAGGCAATAGCAATATTTCAGGTGAGATGTGATGAGGGTCTGATCAAAGGGAGTGGCCGCTCAGTCAGTGATTCATTAATTGCTTAGAAAGTACCCACATGTTTCTCACACCTCTCTCCTTTTTGTTGTGCCCCCTGCCTCTCTTCCTTCCCTGCCTCCTGGTACCTACCAGAGGGAGCAGCAGCATGTGCATCTGATTAAGAATTCACTGTTGGGGGTGATTATGACATAGCTGTGGCCACGTTGAAACTTCTGATCAGTTTGTTTTCCCCCCAAAGTTGGCAGCCGTAGGGGCCATTCCTAGGACTGGTGGACTCCAAAGGGAACACTGTGAGGTTTTCTAGCCTCTGCTGCCTGCCCTCAGTTTGCTAATGATTTGTAATGGGGGTTACCAGGTAGGTGCTGCCATGGAGTTATTGCATGTCTGCCCACAGGGGCCCCCTTGGTTTCTGTCCTGGACTCTGGACTCAGCCCCACTGTTAGCACAGTTTGTATGCATTGCATCTTGGGGTGTGTCTACATTACTGTGTGACATGACCTTTGCAGGTTGAAGTTGGAGTTTTGGGCTCAAGGTGGGGGGCTGCTTAAGTGCTAGTTATGATAAAGGGGAGAGTCTTCCTGAAAGCAGGAGCTTATAGGCAGAAGTCCTTCCAAAGGGTGCTCTTAGGAACACCTTCCTGGGCCTGTTCCCTATGTCTCTATGCCCCCTTTTTCTGTTGATTCATTTTTCAGCTTTATGAGTTGATATCCCCATGAGAATGTCATGTCCTTGAGGACAGGCACCATCTTTCTTTTTAATTTGTTCCTGTATCCCCAGCACTGAGCCCACTGTCTGGCACATAGTAAGTGCTTAATAAATGCTTATTGATTGACTCACCAGCTATGACAGAGACTGGGGTCAGGAGGAGAAGGGCTGAGGGAAAGAATGGTGCAGGCTGTGCATGGTAACTCTGTAGCCTTTCTTTGGGAGAAGCTTTGGGATGGACGTGAGGTTAGGGACTGAATGTGGCATCATGGGAGGGTCAGAATCTTTGAGTAAGGAGAACTCTTAACTTAACAAGTCAAAGGAATGCAGAACTAGAGGTATAAGCAACCAGCCAGTCCAACCTTCTTATTTTCCAGATGAGGGAAGTGAGCCAGAGGTGAAGTGACATGCCCTATTGCACCCAAGTAGTCAGGTTAAGTATCACAGGTGAGATTTGAATTCAGGACAGTGCTCTTATCCCTGTATCATGTTTAACCTACTCTCACACTTCCCCCCACCTCCACTTAACAGGTATCAGCCCCTAAGAGTCCATGGTCAGAAAGCAAGCCATGGAATTCACCAGAGTTAAACAGCAGTCTCAGCTCTTGTGTTACAGTGGTCCATTTGTCACTCATTTATCTTCTAAACTGCAGCTTTTTTCCCTTTTTGTGTCATGAACCCATTTTGGCAGACTTTGTTCTCAGAACAAATCCTATCCATGGACCCTTTTGGGAGGCATAGGCCTCTTGAACCCATTGCTATGTATGTCTATGTCAAATAACCTGAAATGGAGGGGAGACTATCGCCACAGGATGAGCTAACCTGCCTTTTCCTTCTGATCTTTGGAGGAGGAACCTCAACTAGTCCAATTCACTGCATGGTGATAACTGTGCAAGACCTTGGAGTTAGGAGACCTTGGTACAAATCTGACCTCCAACCTTTGGCATGTCAACATCAAGTCACTTGGACTTTGTGTCTTCTTCTATAAAATGAGGGGTTGGATTAGATGGTCTGTGCTGTCCTTCCTAGATGTAAATCATAAATCCTGTGATCTATGCTCCTAAGGAATGCTTGCTATCACACACCCTAATGTGGTTATCAACCTCTGCTTAAAGAGCAGCTGACATACTTTCTGTGAGGGGTTTTTACCCTCACAGAAATGCAGATGAGGAAATCTGAGGTTGATGAGGTTAAGTGGCTTGCCCAGGTCGTACAGCTACCAAGTACCTGGAGCGGAATTTGAACTCATCTTTCTAACTCCAGGGCAAACACTGTATCCACTGTGTTACTTAGCTACCAGAAAAAATGCTTCTATCAAGTTTGTGTTGTCTCTGAGGATTTTCCTTTTATCAGTGTCCTCCTAGGAGTATAGGATTAGTAATTCAGTCTCTGCCTCAAAGACTAAGGATATTTTATTCACTTTATTAGTGACTAATTCCTTCACAAAGTGGTTATGATGATTCACAACTCCCCCCAAAGCATCTTAATTGACCTATTTTCCCATTCCCTCTAACATTAACTATTTGTCAATTATTATGAGATTATTTTGATTTGCATTTGTTTTATTATTAATGATTTGGGACATCCTTTCATGTGGTTGTTAATCCTCTGCCATTCTTTAAATACCACCTGTTCATATCCTTTAACCACTTACATATTGGGTAATGGCTTTTGATTTTATATATAAATATAGAGATAAACAGATAAAGATTCATGTGTGTATATATAATATATAGAGACAAGAATATGTTCATATATATTCAAATATATGCATTTGTATACATACATATACATAGATATCTACAGATTCACTGTATTTCTTGAATTTCAAGCACTTATTAGAGAAATTAAATGCAAAGCTTTTTTTCCTATTTGTCCATTTTCATTTCTTATCCTAGATTGGTTCATTTCATTTTGTAGAAGCTTTTCAATTTCATGCATGATTGTCACTATTATCTTTTTTAATTGTCTCAGTCCTTGTTTGGTTAAAAATATATCTCCTGCCTATAGGTATAAAAGATAAATTATTTTCCTTATTTTTTATGGTACAATATTTAATATCAAGGTAACATTCATATTGACTTTGTTATGGGATATGGCATATAATATTGGTTCAAGCCATATTTGTGCCAGATTACTTTCCCACCAGTTTTTAAAAATCAAATAATTCTTTCCTAAGTAATATGCTTTCTGATTTACCAAACACTGCTCTGGTGAATTGCATTGTTTTTGATTCTCCCTTGTCTAGTCTATTGTATTTATCTATTCCTCCAGTTTAAAAGCAATGCCAGATCATTTTCATGATTGCTGCTTTGTATTATGGCCTAGGGTCATGAAGTACAACATTCCCTTCATATCTACCTTTTTTCATTTTATTTCTCCAAATGAATTTTATCATTTGAGTTCTATAAAGTACTGCATTGATAATTTTACTGGTGTAACATTAAAACTGCAGACTAAGTTTGGTAGGATTGTTTTCTTTTGCATTGACATGGCTCAGTCATGAGGACTGAATATTCTTCCAGCTAAGTTGTACTTTACTTATTTTAGGAACATTTAATATTTGGACCTATATGGGTATTTACTGAGCTTTGGTAGATTGATCCCCCAAATTTCATGCATTCTCTAGTTTTCTTTGATTCCTTTTCGGATTCTGTTACTATTAGACATGTCATTGATTATTGTGGGCTTACTGTGTAGATTTCAGATTTCTTGACACCAATCATTGTCTTAATTAGTATCTTTGCTAATTTCCTAGGAATTTCCAAGTAAACAAACAATCATGCCATCAGCAAGAAGAGATATCTTTATTTTTTCTTTGTACATCTATATGCCTTTAAGTTTTTTCTCTTGTCTTATTGATATTACTACCATGCCTGTGTGCATTTGTCCTTCGTTGCCGAAGAAGACCCTGCCATCAGAGAAATAATGACATGATTTGCACTTGACTTTGTTTTGAGTGAGGGAGGGCTGTGCAGGTCACCAGCCTCACTTCTCCTCTAGAGCCATCTGAATCCAGTGACCAGATATTCATCAAGATGACTGGAGATGACCCAGGATGAGTCAACTGGGGTTAAGTGACTTGCCCAAGGTCACACAGCTAGTGAGTGTCAAGTGTCTGAGGTGAGATTTGAACTCAGGTCCTCCTGACTCTTGCACTGGTGCTCTCTCTACTGCACCACCTGGCTGCCCCTACTACCATGTCTAGAATAGTATTAAATAATAATGAAGAAAGTGGCTACTCTTGCTTTACTCTTGTACTTACTGGTAAATCTTCTAGTGTATTTCTATTGTATATGATGCTAGGTTTTGATTTTAGAAAAACATTTTTATGATATTTTTTAAAAAGGTCATGTAGCCAACCTGTGCTTTGTAGTTTTTCTTTTAATGATACGTAGGTATCAGACTTTGTGAGAGGCATTTTCTATATGTGTTAATGATCATGGTTTTGGAACTTTTTGTTTCTAGTATGATTAATTATGTAGATGGTTTTCCCATTGTTGAATTAATTTAACTTGCTCATAATGGGTGATTTGGATAAATTTCTGTAATCTGTTGAATTAATTTAACTTGCTCATAATGGGTGATTTGGATAAATTTCTGTAATCTGTGATAAGACTTTATTTAAAACTTTTAATTCAGTAGTCGTTAGTGTGATTTTGCTTTTTAGTTCTCTTTCGGTGCTTTTTTTCTTTCCTAACTTAGTTATTAGGGCTATACTTGTCAACTTTGCCGAGGATGGTGTAGGGTACTAGGAAAGTCATTGAATTTTGAGTCAGGTGATCTAGGTTCAAATCTTAGCTCTGCCATTTCCTAGTTATGTGCTCGATCACTTCATTTCTCTCATCCTCTGTTTCCTCATATGTAAATGAGCAAAATAATATTTTAATTCCTCACCTGAGCAAAAAGAACTTTCTAAATGTTAAAGTCCTGTAGAAATGTAAATTCTGTTTCTCAGATGCTCATAGAGAAATAACTACTCTGGGAGCATGATATTTAAAAGAATCCAAGAAGATTTCTTCAAATTTAGATTTCTTCAGATTTTCTGAATTGAAAGTGAATACCTCTATAAATAAAAAGATCGCACCACAAAAAATCATAGATCTTAGAACTGGAAGGAACTTTGCTGAATCAATCAATAAGCATTTATCAAGTGCTTAATATGTGTATAGGTATTAGATCTATAAAGACAAATGAAATATCCCCTGTAGCTTACATTATGCTGTGTGTGTGTGTGTGAATACATAAATATGTAGGTAATACACAAATTAATAAAGAGTCATTTGGGGAAATGACACTCATTAGCAGGCAGAAGCTCTGCTCAGGTCTCGTGCAGAATGAAACCCTTGAGGTGAGTCTCAAAGGAAACTATGATGCTATGAGCGAACATAATTCAGGTGAGAAACCTTGGGGGATGGCCAGTAGGAAGACCGAGAGGCTTCAGGAGACTTCTGTTCAGTTCTAAGCTATCTGTAGTTAAGGAGATGGTCAAAATGGGGTCATTGAGACTCCTTCCATGCTCTGACATTGTCTGGCAGATGGTCCATAAATCTCATTTCCTTCCAATTTCTAATCCGTCGCACCAGACTGGCCCCATCTCAGTCTCATGTTCCAACAATTCAACGTATCCAGAATCACTGGATCAGTACATGGATAAACCGGGTTCTCAGATTCTAGGCCTCTCTCTACTGCACCATGTTGTTTCTCTGAGATCAGAGACTCTGTCCTTCATGAATGCAGTCTGGGATTGTCACAGGCCGGATACGAGGCATTTTACACAAAGAAATGCATTTGAAGAGCCCAGTTTATACTGTAAGTGCTGTAAGAGAAGCTGATCCTCTCTAAGACTAGTCTCAAGTGCCCTCTATTGGCTAGTTCATGTCATGTCAGCCTGGATTTCTGCATCCTAGCCTTCTGATGGAGAATGTCTCCCCCAGCCTCATCCTTGATAATTCTCTTTCCTAAAGCCAATGGGTTGTGCAGCCATTGTTTTCTATCACCTGGACGCACTCGGTGACCCCCATGAAAGGAAATACCTTTTCTTCATATTCCAGCTGCAAGGGAAGCCTGCAACATTGACAGTAGCCCCTGAGGAAATGAAACCGTGATTATGTATAAGGGAGGAGGGGGCAGATAGGTGGAACAGTGGATAGAGTGCCTGGCCTGAAGTCAGGAAGACTAATCTTCTTGGGCAAGTCATTTAACCTTATTTGCCTCAGTTTCTTCATCTGTAAAATGAATTGGAAAAGGGAATGGCAAACCATTCCGGCATCTTTGTCAAGAAAACCCCAAATGAGGCTGTACAGAGTCAGGCATGACTGAAAACAACTGAGCAACAGCAGCGGTGGGGGTTGGGGGAGTTTCCGAAGTTACTGGTTTATTATCTTCTTCTTGTGTGGGGGAAGAAACTGGTGTTTTTGTTTTTTATTGTTTTAAGTAATGGGTCAAGAAGAGGCAGATTCATCCGATCCCGAAGAGATCACCATCTGATAATGTCATGAGTAAATCATACCGTGGCCACAGTCAGAGGTCTTTAAGAGACCAGCTGCTCTTATCAGCAAGATGAAAATAAGCTGTTTGTACAGATGAGTAGAGTATTTCTGGCTCTTGCATGACGTAACCTATTTCTGCATCCCAGAACCACAGATTTAGAGCCAGGAGGGACCAGAAGGGTCACTAATCCAACTCCTTCTTTCTATTGCTGAGGAAGACTGAGGCCCAGAGAGTATCGAGTTGGAAGGGACCCTCAAAGTCCTTGTGTCTCATTTCCTCATTTTACGGTTGCAGCTCAGGTTCACACATTGAAGTAAATCTCTGAATCGAATTAGAACCCTGGTCCGCCTTCCAGACTGCCCCTCTCTCTGCCCCTCTACAAAGGACTGGTTTTCCAAAGGCCACACAGATATCCAGGGGCACAGCTCTGAGTGGGTTCATCATTAGGAGTTTGAGACTCACTTTATCATTATCACAGTCACTATTATAGCATTGTGGATAGAGGTCAGGAAGGTATGGGTTCGAGACCTACCTCATACATTTCACCTATGTAACTGTTGGTAATAGCCACCCCCCAGCTTCCTCTTTCTTCCCCCCTTCCCCCCACTCCCAGTTGCTAATCTGTATCCGCAGAGAGAGTTTTTCCATGCTGATTAAGTCACAAGTTCCAGTAGATCTCTCAAGCCTCCTGCCCCCTCCATGATACTAGTAGCATGCACCTTTCCAGTGCTTTATTCCTTTCTTTGCCTACACATTATTTCAATGAAAGGCTGAGATTACTGAGAAGTTTAGTTATTTGCCCAGGGTCACAGAACTGGACATATCCAGCTAGACTTGAACTCATGCTCCCAGGCCACCCTGCCCTATGCCACACAATCTTTTCTCCTCTAAGAAAGCTACAGTCGTGAGGGTCTCCCAGCTGCCTTTCAGTATACACGAAGTAAGAGCCCAGGGAGGTAACCTGTGAGGTGGTTTGTCATCTCCCTTCCCCTCCTGAGAAAAAGGATATATTCCAAAGTCTTTTGTCACCAACTGACACCTTAAATTAAAGAGATAATTGTCGAGCTTATTTATTACTGTGTCAAGCCTCAACTGGAATGGTTTCATATTTCAGCATGCAAAGTGTGTTGTGATTCATGGTGGCTGGGGCCCGAGCAGACAGGTCCTTTATATTACTGCAGTGATGGCCCCCCGATGCACCTGCCTGCATCTTCCCTCCGGCTCCCTTCTCTGCCTAGCCAAGAGCTCCCTCTACTTGAAAACATGAGCGTATTGATAGCCCCACAGGAAAGCCTGCCTTTAAATGAGTATCTAAGGCTCATTTATCTCTGTGGATCAGGGCTTTTTTATTTGAGGAACTTGGCATTTTCATATTTTGGTTACTGTTTTTCAGTACATTTGATTTCCTTTCTAATTCTGTATATTTTTATTTTTTAAATTTAAAACCATAATTCTGAGCAGGGATTCACAGGCTTTACCAGCCTGCCTTCCAAAAGATCCATGACACAAAAGATCAATGCCCTTTAGGTATCTGAAGGTGTACACATAAGACTTGTTAGAAATCGCCAAGATCCTGCGTTGAAACTGACTTGCTGACGAAGGGAGGGAGAGTCAGATTTCAAAGCATTTCCTACGGAGCAGTTCCCATTGGTTTTACTTTTTAAAAAATATTTTTGTTTATTTTGGTAAATAATTCCCAATTAAATGTAAAAACTTTTTTACTATTCATTTTTTAAAAATTTCAGTTCCAAATTCTCTCCTTCTTTCCACCCCTCCCTTCTCCTTTGAGAAGATAGAAAGCAACAGGCTATTGATTACACATGTAAAGTCATGTGAAATGTTTCCATATTAGCCATGTTGCAAAAGAAAATACACAATGAAAACAAGAAAAAGAAACCATAAAACAGCATGCGTCAATCTGCCCTCAGAGTTCATCTGTTCTCTTTCTGAAGGTAGATAGCATTTTTCATCATGGGATCCATTAATTTTAGGTAAGGTGCCGTCCTTTGCAAGGCTTTGAACCTGCATGATAAAGTTTATCCCAAAGAGACACACAAAACAAGGAGATTCAGTCCTTTGAAGATCGTTCAACTGCTTTAAACCATCTTCCTCACATCTTTCCTGCCACCTTTATCTGACCTTTCCTCGGTCCCTGGAATCCAACAGATTCTCAGTTTGCTAATCCAGTAGCACTCAGGATGGATTTCGTTGGAGAAACTAACAGTGATTCTCTTGAGTTACTAAGTCTTCCCATCTTCCAGTATAGTTTCCCTGTAAAAAAGTTATCGAAGCAAAAGTGGATAGAATGGGGCAGGCAGAGATGTTCCCTGGCTCGGTGCTGACTTGGTCGTATGTCGCATCCTTTTCAAAGCGGTGGAAGTTTGCATGAGCTTCATCTAGTTTTTCATTATTTGATATGAGCTAGTTCTGCAGAGGCTGGCTAGGCGCAGGACCTGGTAAGGCTGGGTTTGATGTGGAGCCAGTATCTTGTCTTTTTGTCTTTTCTATAATAATAGGTGTGTATGGATATCTTTTGTTTTCATATCACCTAGACTTCCTTATGTATCCCATCTCTCCTATCCTTCCCAGAGTCATCACTTATAAAGGAGGATTTTTTTAAAAGAATAAAAAAATTCACCAAAACCTATAAATAAGTCAGAAACCTTGCGTGGATGCTTTCTTGTTTCTGGCTCTTTGTCATGTTTTATTTTAAAACTTTTACTGGTAGCTCTTCTCTGTCCCTATCTGGTGAGCCTAAATGGGGAAGCGGAGAAACCTATCCCCCCAAACTAATGAACATATTAGAAGAGTTGGATAGTATATGCTATATTTCACACCCCTAGTCCCCCACCTCTGAAAAGAAGAGAGGGAGGTATATTTCCTCATCTCCTCCTTGGATTTGTTAGGGTAGTCTTCCGAAAGAACAGAGAAATAAAATAAACCCATCCTGGTAGGCTTATCTGAGTTATCTGGGTTTGCCTTGTTTTGCTTGAAGACTCAGCTTGACCGTCTCCCTCTTTAAAAGACTCTTTCTGATGCCCTCAGTTGTTAGCACTCTCTGTTCCACTAAAGCTCATCATATTCATTTCTTCATTTCCTTTATTTACTCCCTGTGTGTGTGTTCGTCCTTCATTGGCGAAGAAGACATCAGAGAAATGGTGACATGACTTGCAATTGACTTTGTTTTGAGTGAGGGAGGGCTGTGCAGGTCACCAACTTCACTTCTCCTCCAGAGCCATCTGAATCCAGGGACCAGATATTCATCAGGATGACTGGAGATGACCCAGGATGAGGCAGTTGGGGTTAAGTGACTTGCCCAAGGTCACACAGCTAGTGAGTGTCAAGTGTCTGAGGTGAGATTTGAACTCAGGTCCTCCTGACTCCTGCACTGGGGCTCTATCCACTGCACCACCTAGCTGCCCCCAACTCTGTGTGGAAAAGTAGTAGTGGAAAGGATTCTCACTCTGAAGAAGTTAGAGATCTTGGCTTTAAATCTTGCCTCCAATGCTTACTCTCTGGGTGACTTAGGGCATACTGCTCTCTTGGTAACATTCCCATTTTATTGTGTGAGAAACTGAGGTTTGGAAAAGTTAATCAGCTTATCCAAGTTAAATGTCTAGTAACTAATAGTGCCAGAATTTGAACCTAGGTTCTATCTCTGAAGTGAGAGGTCCTGAGTTCAAATCTCATCTCTGGTAAGAATCAGTAATTACTATCTGTGTGACCTTGGGCAAGTCACTGAGGATACCTCATTTTATCTCTTAAGAAACTGAGGCTTAGAAGACCAGTTAACCTGTCGAAGTTATATATCTAGTGCCTAATAGTGTCAAGACTTGAACCTGGGTCTTTTGGCTCCACATTGCATGCTCTTAACAGATTATTACCTTACAGTTAGCTTTTCTATCTTTAGGGTTCACAGAATCATGGGATGTCATCCCCTCCTCAATAACTCCTGTGGCTCCCTATGGCTTCTAGTTTCAAATACAAAATGCTATGTTTGGCATTCAGAACCCCGCGTGGCCCCCTCTTACTTTCCACTCTTCTTATACCTTCATCCCCACCATGTATGCTTTGATCCAGTGACACTGGTCTCCTTGCTCTTCCACAAACAAGACACTCCCATCTCCCAGCTGGGCATTTTCTCTGGCTGTCTCTTATTCTATGGGCATTCTTCTTCTGTTCCACTTACTGGCTTCCTTGGCATCTCCTAAGTCCCAGCTAAAATCTTCCCTTCTATAAGGGGCCTTCTTCAAGCCCTCTTCATTCCAGAGCCTTCCCTCTCTTAATTTTTCCTCCATTTATCCCGTATATAGATTGCTTTGTGTAGATTTGATTGCTTATTGTCTCTCCTGTTAGATTATGAGCTCTTTGAGGGCAGGGACTATCTTTTGTCTCTTTTTGTATCCCCAGTGCTTGGCATGGTGCCTTCTACAGAACAGACAGTTAATAAATGTTGTTTATTGATGTGTCTTGAGTGGTAGGAAGATTTCTAAAGGCTGTGGACACCCTCACCATAGTCCATGTTTCCTTCTTCTGGCCCATATCAAGTAAAGCTTTAAATGATTTATGTGGCTTTGTATGTATTTTATAACAACAGTGGAATATAAGCTCTTTGAAGGCAGAGCCAGTTTCATTTTTGTCTTTGTGCCTAGCACCAGTGTAGCATCTATCGTGGCTTATTACCTTGTTTTGAATTGGTAAATGCCAAAGCAATGCTGACATCTTCTTTCTCTGACTCCTTTTTCAGGATCCATTAGACCCGAACCGGACTGTGATCGTGATCCGCTCTCTAGTAGCCAATAGTGAAGCGGAACGGGGAAGGGAATTATTGCCAGGCGACCGCCTGGTCTTTGTTAACAATCGTTCCCTGGAGGATGTCACTCTCACCGAAGCCGTGGAAGTGCTGAAATCTCTGCCTCCTGGCAGAGTGACCCTGGGCATCTGCAAGCCTTTGGTGGTAAGGGTCATACTTTATTGCTGGGCTCCTCACTGGCTTTTAACTGACTCCCAGGTTCCTTTCGACAGTCTATCTGTGTTCACGTCAGGCTGTGTTGAGCTCTTGTGCTGGGTTCAGGGGAACCTACAGTGTTTAGGTAAGAGATGGAAACTACCTGTATGTATATTGAGTAAGGGAGAGGACACATGGTACTCAAATATGTTGACAAATATACACCCATACCATGAGAGTGAACAGCTGGGAGGAGGACGAGCATTGGCTCACCACCTGAGGTAGCTTCCAAGATGCTTCTTGAATGTATGAATATATACTACTGTATCACATTGCCTCTTAGTGATTTATGTCTTACACCATTCTTTCCATGCAATATGTTTATTTACCCTGATTTTATTGCTAAGTTCAGAGAGGTAGAGATTTGCTCCAGGTCACCCCACTAGAACGTGTCATCTTACGGCCTGACTCCCAAGTCCAATATTCATTTCCCTGTCCACACACTATCTGTCTTTTCAGGCAATCTGTCCATCAGGATCACTGGCTTCATTTACTCTAGAGAGGAAGGATGTGACCCATAGAAATTATCATTCAAAATGTGCTAAGACCCACCCAGGCTTTCCATAGATCTTTTTAAGACTATCGTTCATTATTCTCACTTCAGCTCCTGCTGGTGCTCAGTAGTGTCTTATTTCTTCCCTCATCATCTCTCTCATTTCATCTGCCACAGTGATTGCCCCAGATCTTTTCATCTCTCCACTTACCTTTATGCCCATCCCTAATTCCAGCACTCTTAGCAGATGACTTAGCTTACTACTTTACCAATATGGCAGCCCTCTGACTTGTCACCCACCTTTCCACCTGTCACTAAGACTGATCCATTCCCTTGCACTTCTGATCTTGAGAGAAGGGTGGACGTGAAGTCAACCCAGACACTAGCTGTGTGACTTTGGGCATATCATGTCATCTCTCTTTGACTTCCATTTCTTCATCTGTAAAATGGGCATAATTGCAGCCCACACCTCCCAGGATTGGGGTGAGGTTCCAAAGAGAATATTTGTAAAGCACTTTGCAAATCTTCAAACCATACAATGCTACCTATTATTTTTATTCTTATTCCTTATTTTTATTTTCTCTCCTAGACTGTGAATGCTGGAATTCATTTTCTCACTTTCCATTCTCTCATTCTCTGCTAGTTCCCTGCCATCTAATTATAAATGTGTTTATGCTTCCCAATCTTAAAAAAAACTCTTGCCTTGACCTTGCTCTCACTCCATATTTCTCAGCTCCCTCCCTACCATATAGCTTGAAAGAGTTGTCTATATTTGATACCCCTGCTTTCTTACTGCTCAACACAATCTGTCAACAAGCATTTTAAGGTAGCTAATATATGTGGGGACAGCTAGATGGTGCAGTGGATAGAGCACTGGGTTTGGAATCAGAAGACTCAGCTTCTTGAGTTCAAATCTAGCCTCAGACACTTCCTAGCTGTGTGACCCTGGGCAAGTCACTTAATTCTGTTTGCCTTAGTTTCTCATCTGTAAAATGAACTGGAGAAGAAAATGGCAAACCACTCCAGTATTTCTGCCAAGAAAACCCCAAATGGGCTCATGGAGAGTTGGACAGGACACTGAAGAAAACAACCAAACCCCAAATGCCAGGCATGGTGCTTATAAATGAAAAAACAAGGCAGTGTTTGCCTTCAAGGGGCTTCTTCTGCTCTGGGCAATATGACTTGTTCACAAGCCTTTCCTAATTACCTGAACAGCTAGTACCTGCCCTCCTCCACCTCCCACATATTTATTTTTGCATTCATTTTTGTAGGTAGCATCTCTGCTGAGAGAATAGCAGCTCCTGTAGAATACAAGGGATTTCGTTGTTTTTGTCTTTACTTCTCAGTATCTAGGATGGTGCTGGCACATAGTAGGTGCTGTATAAATGCTTATTCCCTTTCCTCCTCCCCCATGACTAACACTAGCAGCTTTTTTCCCCACTTTTCTTCTTCCTTCACTGTTGTAGCATTTGACACTCTTAACCTTTTCTTAAGGAATACTGGCTCCTTCCTTGCCTTTGGACACAACCCAGCTTTTCTTCTTCCTGTCTGTCTAGCCCTTCTGTGCCTCAGTTTCAGATCCTTGTCGTTTAAACTGGATCCTCACTTTTATTCTTTCTGTCATTTTCTTCTGTGGCCCATCTAGCACTCTCTGTAACACATTCCCTCTACCCCCTTCCCTTCCCTTTCTTTTTCCTTCCTCCCACTCTCTTCATTTGGTTATTTCTTTCATTCATGGCATCAACTGTGAAATCTCCTATCACTCTGTTCCATGGAATCTACCTGCATTTCTAGCTGCCTAGAAGACCTCAGTCACTCCATGTATCTGCCATATATCATACGGGTGTGTGTGTGTGTGCGCATGTATGGATGGATGGATGCATGCATGGAGAGAGGGAAGTTACTATTTCTAGGTAGCCCCAGGCAGCAGGGGCATTTTCCTTCCCATCTTCACTCCTGGGCTCACCTCAAGATTCATTATCCAGGACCTAGAAATGGTTTCCCATAAGTGTGAAGTTCTCTTCAGGATGAAGACTTTGCCCCTAATATGGGGGAGGGAGCAGCAGGTTTGTAGTTAAATAGATAGTCTAAGTCAAACATCCAACACAGAAGGGACTACCAGTGCATTAACACAATATTTGGTGTATAGTAGGTGCTTAATAAAGGTTGATTGGTTCATTGACTTGACTTGGGTATAACCTGGTTCAAGTGTTCCTCATCCTTGGGTCAGGTACCAGGCTTGTTCCCAGACTTTGGTTTTACTTACAGGCCAGTGACTTCTGACTCAGATTTATTTCCACAACACCAAGTCCTCTTGACGAAAAATTGTCAATATTCTTTTCATTCACCCCATTCTGTCTTCTCAGTGCCATAATCATCATGAATTAGACCTTTACTTCACCATCTCCTTGGCTTACTTCAACAGTCTCTGTAGAGGAAGTGAATAAAATCTATGCTTTATGAATTTGGGAGAAATATTCTCTCCCCAGAAAAAGTAACCTTAGAGGTCAAAGAGAGTAAGCTACAGAGTTGTGTAAATAGACAGACTCTCAGTCTGTATTTTATTCAACAATAGGAAAAGCCCCTTCTTCTGTGAAGGAGTCCTCCACTATCTTTGAGATCCTTTGCCCCTCCATGATGGAATTTTTCGATTAACTATGGAGAAACATCCTCACCAGAATAGACCTGATCTTTGGCAATTCCTGAGATGATAGGGTCAACAAGTAATAAGCGCAAAGTTAAGATATTCTTCCTTTCCTCCTCCCCTCACCTGACATCCTGTCCTTATTGGGAAAATGGCTGAGCAGCTCTTACTTGATTGGGTCCTCCAGCCACCTGCAATGTTGGCCTAAGGCTATGTAAAACTCAGCATAACTGTGTGTCTCCCTTTATTCTTCGGGCTAGCTCTCCACCTGCTAATTACTCATCAGCTGATGCTAATTAACCTTGCTGTCTTCTAGCCTTGCCTCTTATTTGATGACCTCCAGTCAAATGGAGCCAGGTGGGAGGAATTACTCTTCCATAGCCTCTTCGAGTCCTCCTGGTAGGGTTTTCCAACCTCTACTGAGCAGCTTCTCCAATCCACCTTTCATACCACTGCTGTCAGAATTGTTTCTGTCCTTAATCCTGGTTGTGTCATTCCCCTGCTCGGAATCTTTGGTGTCTTACTTTTGGCTGTGGTATGAATGCTGTTGACCTTTTCCTTATGACAAGTCTGGCTTGTCGGCTGGCCTGATCTCCCCAGCTGCTGGTACTCACCCCGCTCCTAGGTCACTACGTATCTGTTTTGTCTGTAATTTATATAAATCTCTATACAATTCATGTCTTCTCCCTCCTTAGAATGACTCTTCCTTGAGGAAACAAGACTGTTACTTGTTTTGTTTTTCTCCATCCCTTGTTCATAACACTATGCTTCTTGTGTAGTTGTTGATAATATTAGCTCTAAATTACTTTAAGGTTTACAAAGCATTGTAAAGATATTATCTCATTGGATCTTCACAACTATGTTGGGAATTAGGTGCTATTATTATGGCCATTTTGCAGATGAGGAAACTGAGCCAAAAAGAGGTTAAATGACTTGCTCAGGGTCACATGGCTATTAAGCGTCTGAAGCAGGTCTTCTTCTGTCTAGGTCCAGTGCTGTAATCACTGTACCACATACCAGATGAGTGGATACTTGATAAAATATTTCCAGATCAATGTGATACTAAAGCCCAACTGGATAATTCTGTGCCACTTGAGCATGCCCTCTGCCTTCCCACCATCCTGCTTTGCTCATGCTGTTTCCTGGAATGACCTCACCTTGATTGGGGAAAGACTTGTTTATTTCATTTCAATGCCCAACATGGTGCCTTGGACAGCCTGGCATACAGTCAGTGCTTAATGATTACTTGATAATGGATTGATTGCATGGAGTAGTTGCTTAATAACTGTTTAATTGAATTTAGCTCTAAAGTTTCTAGTCTATCTACAACCAGGGCCTTCCTTCAAAGCAGTCTTCTTATTCCAAGGACATGAGCTCCTCTTTGTAGCCTGGGGATCTTACTGTCTCTTTGTTGGATGGTAGGGATGTTTGACTAGATTCCTAGACACTTCTGTGCCTGAAGACAGGGGGCTCCTGGGAAACTCTAGAACTTGGGTTCTTCCTAAGGATTTTCCTGCCTAGAGTAGGCCTGGTTGGGGAGTCCCACCCTATTTTAAAGAAAAACAAAGATCAGGCATTAGCCTTTGCCAGGCAAGATGATGACCTGCTGGTTCTGGCAGAGGGGCACAAGGCATTTTCCGAAGGCTTGGCCAGTTGTGGGATGGAAGTGCCCCAGGCTTTCCTTTTTGAGAGTCTGACTGCCAGTGAGCTTAGGAGGCCAGTGATGCAGTTGGGGGAGAGGTCAGCATGGTGACTCTTTCCTGCTAAGTGAGCTCCTCTCCCGTCTCTGTGCTGTTGGCCCAGCTGGCTGTTTACAAGCTGTGATGTGAGATGCCTCTTGGCTACAGCCAACAATGGGTCTTCTCTGGGGCCTTTATATTTTAAAAGTATATAGTTTTAAAGATTCCCATTTCTTGCATTTAATCCGGAACTTCTGCCTAATGCTTCCTTGTACACAGAATTGGAGATGTTACAAAAGAAACGTGACCTTGGACCTTTGTCCTTGGCCTTTGCCATCTAGTTCAGGAGGCAAGACAAATGCCCATGAAACAGTAGAGAATGGAATGCCAGTTCTGTGGGCTGGAACATGACCTTTCTGTGCTTCTCCAAACTGGGGCTCCTGGGGCTCACTCCAAAGGGGTTACAGAGACAGTTTAAATAACTTGCCCTTGGAGCCTGCTATTAAATATCTGAGGCAGGATTTTCTCCTAGATTCCATGTCCTACCACCTAGCTGCTTCCAAGGCAGGAGAAGTCAAGAGAGCTAAGGTGACCTTCAACTATTTTAAGAGAAGCCTGGCAGCCAGGAAGAAGCAGCTAACACTGTTTTTGTGCTCAATGTCCCCCCTTCTCAATTAGAGGGCTCTGGAATTAGGACCAGAAGAGTGGACAGAGAAAGGTGACCAGGAAGGTAAAAGCCTTAGTTAAAGTGATAGGGGATGTTTAGCCTAGAACGAAGATTTGCTGGGTTTAGGGTCCAGGGGGCAGAGATGGGGGGAGATGATAGCTGTCTTCTGGTACTTAAGGTGGAAGCACGTGAAATCGTTATTGAGAATGTGACATTTGACCCCAAAAGGCAGAAACAGGAGCACAGGGTTGGAGCAAGGCTGATTTTAACATAATAGGAGCAAAAGCTTCTTAATAGGGACAGCTATCCTGGGGTGCAATGGACTGCCTTGGGAGGCGATGACTCCCTCTCATTTGAGGTCATCAGCCAGTGGCTAGATGGCCTCTTATTGGATATGTTCTGGAGTCGATTCTTGTTGGGGTGCAAGCTGGCCTCTGAGAGCCCTTCTGTGTTTGTGATTCTGCTGTTCTGATTGTGGTGGAGTTGGGGAAATCAAGATAGGGCCTTTATAAGAGATGAATTGGGATCAAATGAACATGTTTTATAAAAAGGTAAATTTTATAGATCTTGTTATCTAGATTTCCCCTTGTATTCCTCCCCATTTCCCCTCTCAAAAAATTGTCTCAAATGACAGATTTTTAACAAGAAAAAAATGGAGAAAAAGCAAGGTATATTTTTAACAAGAAAAAAAGAGAAACAAGCAATCAGCAAAGCTGATGAACATATAGAAAAAAATATCCAACTGTACATGTAATATTCCAGCCGTTCGGGCCTCCCACCTCTGCAGAGAAGTGGGGGAGGGGGGTTGTCTTGTGATGTTTCCTCTTTGAGACTTGCTTGTAACTTTGTAACATTCGCATTTGATTGTTTGTTTCTTTCTGTAGCATCATTGTAATCTTTGGATTTCTTGTTTTCTTGATTCTCCTTACTTCACTCTGCGTCAGTTCATGGAAGTCTTTCTCTGATTCTCTGATTCATCATATTCATTGTTTCTTTCTACCCAGTATTATTCCATTCTGTTTATGCCTCATGGTTTGTTTATCCATTCTCCAAAGGTCTTTGTTTTGCCTCCAGTTATTTCCACAAACAAGCACCATTGTCAACATTTTGATGTATTTGGGGACCTTTTTTATCAGCTAATATCAATATCCAAAATTAAATCTGGGGTCTTTTGTTGAGAGGTACTCCTCAATTATAGGTGGAAACCTTTGCATCTTTTCAAGTCTTAATATTTTTGTTTATTCTTTGTCTTGCCATTTTTGAGATCTAATACATCTGGCTTTTTTCCTGTTTGGGATGTGAAATCTCCTTCCTTAAGTGTTTACAATGTAGAAGGCTTCACTGTTGAGAAATCCCAAATACTTTTGCTTACTGGGAAGATTCAGATTCAACTTTAAGAGGGTCTGAAGCTGTTGTGTGTGTGTCTTTTTTTAAATCACATTTCTTGCTTTCTTTTTAGGTTGAAGGTAATGAGGAGACTACATCATATGCCTCACAACCAACTGCCTTTGAAGAAACGCCCAGTTACTCAGGACCCATGGAGACAATGGACTCCTCTCTGATCCTGGAAGCTCCCTCGGTAGGGAGCAGCTTGGTTTCCTGTTTCAATAGACAGTTTACTGCTGGGCAGAGCTTTACAAAGGAAGAAGTTTCATCTCACTTGGTTCTTTCCCCACAATTCCTATATAGACAGAAATTGAATGCTCCTTTTTTTGGAAGTGGGATCTTTTTGGTTTTTAATTAATTCTCTTTATTTATTTATTTTTAGTTTTTAACATACTCTTCCACAAGATTTTGAGTTACAAATTTTCTTCCCTTCTCTCCCCTCCCCCAACCCCAAGGTGGTATGTATTTTCATTACCCCTCCTATCACATCCCCCTCCCCCCATCCCCTTCCCTTCTGTTTTCCTGTAGGGCAATATAGATTTCTATACCTCATTGCCTGGACATCTTATTTCCCAGTTGCACGTAAAAACAATTTTTAGCATTCATTTTTAAAACGTTGAGTTCCAAATTCTCTCCCTTCCTCCCTCCGGACCCACCCTCATTGAGAAGGCAAGCAATTCGATATAGGTTATACATGTGTAGTCATGCAAAATAGGAAGTGGGATATTTTAAACCCTGACTTAAAACCTTCCTAAAAAACACATTAACCCTTCTCTTGAAAGCTAGAGTACTTCCTTTTATTTTGCCTTAGCTTTGCTGCAAATTGGTATGCATAATGAGTCCTGTTTTAATTGGCCAAGAGCAGTCTACTTACTACCCCTTACAAGAATTCTGTGGTGGTTCAATCAGTTAGCAAGCATTTATTAAGTGCCAATTATCTACTGCATGAGGCTGAATAGCATAGTGGTTAGAGCCAAGAAGACCTGGTTTCAAGTCTTATCCCTCATCTACACTGACCAACTCTCTGAGACTCCCAGTTATAGAGGTGGTATTGACTTGTCTTATTGGGGGAGGAATCTTTTTCTTTGTCTGGGAGTTGCCGATGCCCATGAAATCACAAGTCTGAGAAAAGGAAACATCCCAGGCACTGTGGTAGATGGGCTGGACATGAAATGAAAGGGAGATACACCCTCCCTTTTAAGAAACTGCCTCTTCTTAATCCTCGTGGAAAGGTTCTGTAACTAGGCAACCCCATCAATAATCTTGTTTTTCAGAACCAGATAGTCATGATTCAAATGAGATCAGAGATAAGAAGGACATCATACATGTTAGTGATGAGGAAGATGAGAATGAGGAGGAGGACGCAACCATTTCCCCATCAAACCAGGCATCCTCATATTGCCAAATGGACAAATTATTTTGCATTTGCACCTGCTCTTGGGATGCCCTGTTTCCTTCAAAACTCTGGCTGTCTCCAAGAAATTTGTCCCCATTCGGTGTCCTCTTAGAGATCGCTTTGCCATGGAAATTCTGAGAAATTTAGCATGATGGTAGGAGCAGTGTCCCAGGGGTCAAGACACTTCAGTTGAAATCTAGATTCAACCACTTATTTTGTGTGACACTGGTCAACTTACCTCCCTTTCTGGACCTCAGTTTCCTCATCTGTGAAAGGAAAGGTAGGAATTAGATGGTCTCTGAAGTCCACCCTCATTGTGAACATGAGATCTCTTTTCCTTTATGGATCTCATTTTTTTCCACTATACACAGAATCAAGGTCCTGGGAGTGAGGATTCCTGACATCCTTGCCTGCCTGGAACCAGTGATCCTATAAGCAACTTCCCCTTTTTTGGATTTTCTTTTCTTCCTCTACAAAATGAGAGTGTTGCTCTAGTATAGGTAACACTCTGTGGTCTTACAGTCCACAAACCCATCCTTTCTCTCTGCTTATTTGAAGAGAAGTAGCTCTAAAATGACACTATTTGGCTTCCTTAATTCATTGAGGAAGCCGGTTGGTTTTGAGCATTTGTTCATGTTCCTTATTTGTTTGTTCCTTTTTAAGGGTTCATTGCAATTATGTATAACTGTTTGCAAGAAAAGAATTGGTAGAGAAGAAAATTCCCTGAACGATTATCCCTGGACTCTTCTTCACATTAGTGACATTTAGAATAGAAAAAGTGATTCATCTTCAGAAGGAATTTCTGATTGAATGGGGGCAGGGCTCAAGGAGAGGCATCATGGACCTGTTACTGAGAACATTTCTATCTGAACCCATTACTGCTGCTGTTAAATATTAGAAAGCATATCTTATTTAATGTCCTTGAGCAGCTTGAAGTCTGGTAGAGAAAGATTAGCCATATCCCCAGGTCAATGCAATGCAATCTAAAATGCAGTTTTTGCACTCTTCGAGGATTTGTAATTTTCTCAGTGGACATATTCCTTCCATGCGCCAAGATTCTGTCATCTTCTCTCTAACTTTCTGGATGAGTTTTGAGAATTGTCATAGCTAAAATATCATTGTGCCAGGACCCCTCCAACCATCAGTGTCCTCCAGCCCAACAGGACCATGTACATTTTAAGTATGTTCTGCCCATTCTTTTCTGTCTAGTGGCAGCTAGACATGTGTGCTAGCACCATGCCTGGAGTCAGGAAGCATCTTAATTTAAATCCAGCCTCGTCGTGTGACCCTGGGCAGGTTATTTAACCACTGTTTGTCGCAGTTTCCTCATCTGTAAACCAGGGATAATAATAGCATCCACCTCCCAGGGTTGTTGTGAGGATCAGATGAGATTATAATTGGAAGGCGCACAGTAAGTGCTGTGTAAGTGTTAGCTAATGTTGTTATGTTGTCTCTGCCTCGTAGACTTTAAGATCCTCAAGGACGGGGACTATTTCTCTTTCATATTTGTGTCTCTCTTTTGCACTGGGCCTGGTACATATGAATTAGGATAGAGACAACCTGTGATTTCAGTGGGAGAGTGTCCTCCCTCTTTGAAAACAGGTTGGCGCCTTTTCTACAATTTATCTTCAAAGTAGTTAGTACATGAGAGGTGAGGTTACTTGTCTACAGTCACATAGCTTGTATGTTTCCAAATAGGGCTTGCAGCTGAATTTTCCTGATTTTGAGTCCATGCTGCCTTTCGTGTAGCCCATGGGAGATAATGAAGGCTTATTTATTGACTGGTTATTGATTGGTCAATTCATTAATCAGTGGTCTGCCCAAACTTAGCCAGGCTGGTCCTTAGAGCACATGAGATGGATTTAAAAAAAGAATTTAAAAATTGCAACCAATATACGAAAAAATAAAAAAACAACCAATATATCAAAAAATTCTCATATTTTATATTAGGGTTCCACTCCCATGATCCATTACTTTTGCAAAAAAACTGGAGAGATGTGTCTTCTTTTGGATTTTTGGTCCTTCTTTGAGGCTAAGCTTGGTCATCCTAATTTTAAAGAGTTCATTTTTGATAGTTTAGTGTTAATTGTTGAGGATTATGATGATTGTAGCATTTATAATTTAATTAAAATAAAAATGATACATCTTGGAGGTCATAAGATAGTTAATGTGTAATGGAGGTTCATAAGTAACCTCTCACCTTGCCCAGGGCACATTTTTCTTGCCACTGATTTTTAGTACTAGTGACTCTCCTGGGAAGCATGTCAGCTAGTAACACAGTGTGTGGGGTGACCAGAATGACATACTTCTATGCATGTCCTTGCAGGACCTTTTGTGCAGAGAGGGTGTGTGAGAAATACTGGTGAGTGGTTAGAGGGAAAGCAAACAAGGTCTGCTTGGATGCAGGTATAGCAGGCAATTTCTAAACTACCAGATGTAAAATACAGTCTTGAGATCCTCAGTTGTTCGTTGATGCATTTGTCTGTAGGAGTTCCGAGATGATTCCGTCCTTCATGAAGAGGACTTGGATGAGCCTTTCCTTGACTTGGGAAGGACATTCCGTGTACAGTCAAAAGAAATCAACACTCAAGAGGCGTGGGAGATGCGTGCTTTCCTGAAACCCAGAACACCTGAAGTGGGGGAAGAGAGAGAGATGCTTGTGGATGATGTATATGACTTCCAGGATATCTTTCAGAACATGGATTTATATTCTCCATCACTGGGCAAGAAGGATCTTCCCCTGTCTCCAAGCCAGGATTTTCATTTTGGCACACAGTGGCTAAGTCATCCAGGGGCTTATGAAGCTCATGATCTGAGATCCTTGATGCACCCGAGTTCCCAGGAGGTACCACAGAACATATATAGCAGTGAAGCAATGGTAAGGAGCCCCAAAGCATCCCATTCTCTCCTTCCTCTCCTCTTCCTCCATGGGCTTCAGAAATGAAAAATATCTGTATTTCACTGGCATTTTTCACTCTAAATCATGATTACGGCATTTTTGAGGTGTCAAAGTGTACTTGGGGATGTTGGCAAGAATTAACTAATATTTTATGGGAGATTCTGTATCTTTAGATGGAAACCAAGGGGTCTTTGGTTCATTTTGGTCCCGTTCTTTTCTTCTATATCCTTGATGGATTGTAATTTTATCAGCATTGGTACATGTTCCTCCAGGTTGAACTGAGAGCCCTGGGTGACATAAAAGACACGCATATGGTGTTGAAGAGTTTTCTTGGTTGTAGAAGCCATCCTCTGAGGCCACTGTCATGATGAGGCTCTTTGTCTTGGATTGGCTGAATGGTCATTTGAGGACAGACACCCATGGGTTAGTTCATGGTCACAGTTTCCAGGGTTCATTTCAGGGGCTTCCTCTTTCTGGAGGACATTCTTGATCCCCCGAATCGTTAGTCTCCTGCTCTCCATTACAGATACTCCTTGTTAATTATTTTTTAAATATCCTCTAATTATTCATCTATCCATGCTGTCTCCTGAGAGGAAGAAGGGCAGGGAAATCTTTGCATGTCCTTTGCATCTAGCCCAATGCCTAGCACATAATCGCTACTTAATGATTGAACAAACAAATATGTGAACCAAAAACATTCATTCAGAAATTGCACTGTGCCAAGTTCTGTGTTGTTTGCCAGAAATGCAGCAAATATTGGTAACAAATGCTTATGGGTTTCCTGAAGCATTGAATTTGAAGTCAGAATATCTGATTTCCCAACTGGGCTCTACCAAAGACTATATATCATATTGGCCAAGTTATTTCCCACTCAGTTTCCCCATCTCTAACATGATGAGGTGAGAAGGGGAATTGAAATCAAGAGGAATTAGTGAAGCCCAGGGGAAGTTGGATAATTAGCATACTCAGTGACCACAATTGTTTTGTCACTTCCTCCAGCTCTTAGTTAAAGTGTAGGAGCGGGGAATCATGGGAAGAATCCAGGCCTGAGGTTTGACCAGGGAAGCATGGTGATCAGACCACCAGGTGAGGGATATGAGAGCGAAGGATGTTGTGGATGAATAAGCTAACTCTAGAGCAGAGGTGGGAGAAGAAAAGCAACGTCATGTCCGTGTCTGAGAAAGTCCTGAGAGGTGGAGGGAATTAGAGCTCATTATAGTGGATTCAGAAGGGACAAGGTACAGAGAGTTCATAGAATGATGGCAAGTTATAATCCGAGTTTTTGATTAAGGAATGGGAACATGTTGGGGAATGGAGAGATCTCTGATGCATGGCTGAGGTGATTCACAGAAATAGTTCATAGGGTTAAGGAGGTTAATTTGCTTCAGAGACCCTCTGTGGATGTAAAAACCCTCTGGTATAATGGCAACAGTTGGGGAGGAGAAGACAGGTAGAATGACCTGGGGCCTGGTACCACAATGGCAACCATCGTATGAACTGGGTGGACAATTTAATTGGTGGGAAGAGGGTTTGCTGAGTGGTAAAATCTGGAAGTGGTGGCTCAGAGCTAGGAGTATTCTAAAGCCCTCTTAAAGAGTAGTGTACTGGGGGTGTGGGTGAAGGCACAGCCAACACTCAGTATTTTTTTGACCCTGAAAAGTCACCCTAACCATCTTGGACCTCAGTTTCCACATCTTTTAAAATGAGGGTGATTGACTGGATGGATCTTGTGTTCCCTCCTGCCTCGAATCTACAATCCTTCAGTCCTGTAACCTTCTTAATATTCCAGAGAAGTGGAATGTTTGCTTAGAGAGAAAAGCTCTGGAAAGGTAGTTATTACCTCCTTCCATTCCACCTCCCCCTTCTGCTTTATGCCTGTTCAGTTATTAGTTTGTTCCCCAAGATGTCAAACCTAAGTAGATTTTTTTAAATGTAGAGACCTTTCTTCCCCAATATTTGTTTGTGCAAGTGTGGCGTTCCTTTGCTAGAGGTTATAGAACCCTGCTTTCTTCTAATGCTATCATAATCCACAAGGCTTCCGGCACATTTAGCTATTTTTGCTAAGCCGCCAGCAGCGCCCAGCATGGATGGCTTACAACTGCATTTCCTAGACATGTTTTTGTTCCCAGAGTCTCATTGTAGAATATGAGAATGTAGACTAATGGAGGTTTAGGCTGCTTTTGCCTCAGGGCTGTTTCTATAGCACTAATTGACCTCATTTTTCTGTGTTTATATTTGGAAAAAATGTTTCTGTTTCCTTGCACTCCAAGATCTTCCTTTTCCTCATCATCCCCAGTCACATGGTGGCTCCTTATTCAATTTCTCCCACTCCTTGAGCAGCATAAACTATTTTCTGGCCTCCTCCCCATGGCCTTTTCTCTTGGCCTGTCAGAGGATTGTAGATCTGTGACTGGAAGGGACCTCAGAGGAAGCCTGATCTAATCCCCTTGTTTTTCAAATGAGGAAGTCAAGGTACTTGTCCAAGGTCACATAGGTAAATTCCAATGACCAGCATCACTGGCCTGTAAGCCCCTCTCACCTATATATACAGTCCATAATGCTGATAGGAAGTGCTTCCCCTTGTGTTCTGTTGAACCCTGGATCTGTTTACAGCAGATTCTGTGTCTTCGACATTACTTGAGCAAATCCCTACCTCAGTTTTCCCCTCTGTAAAAACAGGAATGATAACCATACCTGCTTGACAGGGTTGTAACAAAGATCAAGTAAGATCACCTTAAATCTGCATACAGGCACTATTTTTTATTTCTCTGTCACTATCCTGTGTGACATGGGTCACATCATCCAACTGCTCCTTGCCTCAGTTTCCCCATTTGTAAAAACCAGGATGGTAATAATAACCTCCTCTACATGGTTGTTATTATGATGAAATGAGCCTCTTTGGAAACTTTAAATCCCCATGTAAATACCATTTTATAATTATTAATTATCGTTATTACTTTGTCACCACCTTACATGAGCTAGGTCATATCATCTAATCTCATTTGGCATCAGCTCCCTCTTCTGCACAATGAAGCATCGGGTGATCCAATGATCATTCTCTGATCACATGATCAGTGGTGATACTGATGGTTGAATCTCTTTCCTTCAGACATGGGCCAGGAGAGAATAAGCACTGATATGCCACCTACCACGTGCCAGGCAGGATTAAGTGCTTTGGACAGATATCTCACAATGATCCTGGGGATGGGGTAGTTAGTATTCTTATCTCCATTTTACAGTTGAGGAAACTGAGGCAAGTGGCAGATAAGGGACATGCCCAAGGTCACATGGCCAGATTTGAACTCAAGTCTTTCTGATTCCAGGCCTGGCCCTGTATCTCCTGTGGCTCAATATAAGAGCTAATCAAGGGGCTAGATAGCTTCTACTGGGTCTTTTCCCATTGTGTGCATTTCAGTGGACCACCTGGCCTGTTATTCCCCTGTCATCACTCTCAGCTGCCATGAGATTGCTACCTCCACTTCCTGCCATGTATTTCTTGGATGCCATATCTTATCCCACATAGCAATACCATATTATTGGAAAGTGGCTGTGGTCTACTTCCGCCCTCCACCAGTGTTAAGTCTGTGAGCACAGATATTTGGGGCAGGTTCAGGGGACAGAGAATGAATTATCCCAGAATTGATTGGGAGAGAGGAAATAAGGACCTGGATTGAATTCAGCAAGTTATACATTCTTCCTGAAAAGCCAACACCCAAGGGCTTTGCACTGGGATAGTGGATGGAGTGTTGGATTTCGACGGGAAGACCTGGGTTCCTGTGTCTTCTCAGAAATTTACTAGCTATGTGACTCAGAGGTAGTCACTTAACTTCTGTCATCCTGAGATTCTGTGGGTAGTAAGAGCACTCATTTCACAGGGCATTGCAAAGATCAAATGAGAGAAGATATGTAAAGCATTCTGCAGTCCTTAAGAATCTCTCTCTCTCTCTCTCTCTCTCTGTTTCTCTCTGTTTCCCATCTTCCCTCCCTCCCTGTCTCCCTTTCCCCTTCTTCCCTTCTTCCCTTCTTCCCTTCTTCCCCTCTCCCCTCTCTCCCTCTCTTCTCTGATTATGGTTGCTGCTCTTATTTCATTAGAAGATGCATAATTGTCTTTGAAGTACTTTATGGTTGCAATTCTTTGAATTTCCCCTTTTCCCAAGGAATCACAATTATTTATAAGAACTTCCAGAATATAAATATGAACATCTCCCAGAAAAATGTATTGCCCTTCATGATGGACCTGAAGGATGCATCAAACAATGAGCCTATCAACCCCTGGTTACTAATATTTTACTATGTTCCATACATTGTGGCTGGTGTACAAAGACACAAACAAACTGTCCTCAAAAGCTTCCGTTCTCTCAGAAAAGACATGTTTGTTGCTCTTTGCTGATTGGAATCAGTGGCTGATAGCCAAGTTGGTTTTTCATTATTTCTCCCATGATGTTGTTCTAACACACTTTTCTTTCTTGTGCTATCTAGATCAACGAGGATTTTGGCAAAGTATCTTTGTCCTCCATCTCCTCTGATGAAAGCAATATGTGCCAAGGCATTTTTGGTGACCTTGAACACTCAGAAGCCATCACAAATAGCGGCCTTGATTTAGGTTTGTGCTTTTGGTTATCCATCAATGCCAGTTGTTTTCATTTTGCTGCTGCCAAAGCCATATTTGAATGTACTGCTTTTCTCAATCACCTCAATCCTTTTGATTTCACCCAGATTCAAATCATTCAACCCACCATGAATTCAGGCAGTTCCTCATCTGGATCTGCCTTGTTCTAGGTACTAAAAAAGCAATCCAATTTTCATCTTGCTTTTAGAGTGTGGAGATTCTGCTTTGCTGCAGACTTGTGTTTTTTTTCCTGCCGCATTGAGTTTTTTATTATTAAATAGAGAACAGTGCTAACACCACTACTTTGAACTGGAATCAGAGAATTACAAATAAATCTCTGCTAATCTATATTAAAAACCTGTTTCCATTAAACCATACTGTGAGCTCATGGAATGGAGCTGTTAAATATGAATAGGGAGAGGCATACTTTAAACATTTATGAAACGCTGCACTAGCTCTAGGTTCAGGCCAATTTTGATACATTAAGAACTGCAAGTTTCCATTAATGAGCCCATCCCTCCCCGCGCTTAGTCCTTTTTAGAATCAATATTGATTCTTGTATCCCAAAGAAAACTTTTCCTTGAAAATCCTTTTTTTGGGGGGGAGGGGGCAGAAATTATTGAAGCCTCTGATGTTATCCTCATACTGTCTGCTATTCATGAGATTTTTTATGACACAGAAATTGACTTAGCTAGTATGATGTTTCCACTTCATTTCAATTCAGCAAACATGTTTAAAGTGCATACTGTGTGCCTGGCCCTGGGGATACATGACAAAGTGGAACCTGCCCTTATTTTCAGGTAGCTTACCTTATATTGGGGAAATAAAGCAGGAATGTAGAGTGAGCATCATTGCTAATAATCACTGATAACTGGCCAGCATTTCATTTTTGCCTGTCCGTTTATTGTCACCGCTCTGCAGATTATTGTCCTGGTTCTGCTTCTTTCATTCTCTATCAGTTCATATAAATCTTCCCCTATTTCTCTGAATTCCTCATGTTGATTATACACTTGAAAGTCTCCAAAGTCCATTTTCTCCCACCAGCCCTTCAGGCTCTAAGGAAAAGGGACCTGTCCATGCTCGTCCAGGTTAACAAGCAGAACAATTGAGATCTGACACATTCAATAGATCCAATTCTTCCTCTCCTTACCCTCCCCCCTGCCAAGCCAGGTGAATCCGTGCTGGGCATTGTGAAGGATGAAGAAAGATTTTTGTTTCTCAAATGACCTTATAACTGAGTTGGGAAGATAAGATGCTCATAAAAATGTGTCTAATTGTATGAGGCAGCGTAATTACTCACGTTTTTATAGCATCTTCCTGAATTCAAATCTAGCTTCAGAGACTATCTGTGTGACCCTCAGCAAGTCATTTAACCCTGCTTGCCTCAATTTTCTCATCTGTAGAATGATTTGGCTGAAGCAAGAAATGGCAAGCCACTCTAGTATCTCTGCCAAGAAAGCCCCAGATGGGGTCATGAAGAGTCCAACATGACCGAAATAACTGAACAAGATCATGAAAGCCCACCTGAATGGTTGCAGACATGTGAGGGTTTGCCTTCTTATGTATAGGCAATGAATTAAGGAACTGTCCTGATCATCCCTTTTTATTTACATTTTCAAAATTTGTATTTTTTTTCTGTGGAATCATTGCATCCCCTTCACCTCCCTCAGTAGAATATAAGCTTCCTGAGAGCAGGGAGTATTTGTTACATTTTGTCATTGTATCCTGACCTGTCCCTTTTACAAAAGTCAGTGCTTAATCTACATTTGTTGAATAGCCAATAATGGCCTTGGACAAAAGAGTTCTGGATTTTAATTCAGAAAAACTGAATGCCTTATGACTCTCCCTGTTTATTAGCCGGGTGACTTTGAGGAAGTTGATTTCATTGTCCTGCTGCAAATAAATTCATCTATTACTCTTTATCAGCTTATATGTAAAGTGTTCCTGGGACCTCCTTTGTAATGTAGCACAAGGTTTCCTATGCTCAAAATTCTTTTACTTTTTATCTTTTCCTGATTTTATAATCTCATCCTAAAAAATATTAGTGTTTCAGGGATTTCTTTTCTCCTTTGCCCCCAAGCATTGGCTTGCTTTTCATCTTGAAAATCTTCTTTCTTTGAACTTTCCTGCCTCTTTTGATGTCTCTCCATAGCTTCTCAGACCTTCACTCCACAACTCCGGAGCTGCTTGCCTGCTTTTCACTGTTTCCTGACCTCTGAGGTCCTAGTGACTTGACCACTGAAAATATCTGTAAGCTATAGCACTGTTGGGCAGTAGATAGAGCACAGGGCCTGCGGTCAGGAAGATGACAGTGCTAAGGCCCAGGGTGATTAAGTGATTTGTCCAAGATAACAGAGGCTGTCGGGAATGGAGCCATTAAGTCTCCAGCTCATCGTTCCTGTACTCTGCAGTCTCATTAATGGCCTTGAGCTCCTACCACTAGCTGAAGGAGTTGGAGATGTTTGGCGTAGAGAAGACTCTTGTCTTCATGTTTTATAGATGGATGACCTCCAGACCATTGCTCTTCTTGCCCTTTTTGTTCTGGTTGACACCACTGACAACCTTTTCCTTCTCGTTACTTTTCTCAGTTTTCAGGACAATGCTTTCTCCTGGTTCTCCTCCCTCTTTGACCCCTTCTTCTCAGTCTTTGTTGTGCTGGCTCATCTGCATCTGCACACCCCCAGCTGGGGATGTCCCCCACAAGCTGTGTGCCCCTTCTTTCCAGCCTCATCTATTTTCTCCATATTTTTGGTGATCTCAGCTCACATGGGCTCAATATTCTCTGAAGGCAATGTTCAGTTCTAGATCTCCACCCCTGGTCTCTCTCCTGTCCTGTCATCATCATTAGGAGCATGACATTTAGACAATCTGAACCAGCTTTCCCTCAGGCATTTCAAACTCAACATGCATTTATCTGAGCTCATTAAATGTCCCCTCACCCCTCTTCTCTCAGCACATCCCCATTTCAGTTCAGATCCCCACCACCCTTCCAGTCACCTTGGTTCACAACCTTAGTGCCCTCCATGACCACTTGTTCTCACTTTCTCCCATCTCCAAGCAGCCTGCCAAATAAAACTGCTTCTACCTTCCCAAAGTCCCCCATTCCCATCCTTCTCTCTCCACTTATAAAGCTTCCTCCTTTGTTCTAGTGCCCATCACCACTTGCCTTGAGGAATTGCAGTAACTTCTGATTAGTCTTCCTGCCTCTCTTCTCACTTTCCTCTATCCTTAACACAGCTTCTAAAGTAGTTTTCCTAAAGTGCACAAAAGAACCATATTACTCTCCTACTCCCAAAAGCCCAATAGCTCCCTGCTGGCGGCAAGGTGGGGCACCCAGGGTCAGGAAGACTCATCTTTCTGAGAGCAGATCTGGCCTTAGACACTTAATAGCTGTTTCACCCTGGGCATGTTGTTTAGCCCCATCTGCCTCAGTTTCCTCATCTGTAAAATGAGCCAAAGAAGGAAATGGCAAACCTTCGCAGTATCTCTGCCAAGAAAATCTCAAATAGGGTCATGGAGACCCAAACACAAGTAAACAAACACATACCTCCCTTGGCTCTGTGAGCAAATATAACCTCTTCTGTGCCATTCAAAGCTGTTCACAACCTGGCCTCCACCTACCTTTGCAGCCTTGTGATACATTTCCCTTCACACACACTACATTCCATTTTCCTCTAACTGTTCCTTGGAAACAACGCTCCCATCTCCTCCCCCTCATGCCTGCAGTGCTCTCCCTCCTTACTGCTGTTTCTTAATATCTCTGTCTTCCAGGCTTAGTTTAAAAGCTATCCTCTATATGAAGCCTTTCCCAATTCTGCCCATCCCCCCCCCCCCCACCTGCCAGGCTCTTCCCAACCAAATTATCTTGTAAAGTGCTGTGCAGATCTCAAAGCACTGCACTCAGTAGCACACTACCATCCTCCTCCTCCTCATTGTCGCTCTTAGTTCATTTTTATTTGGCCACCTGTTCACCAGACAGGGACTCAGAGGTGTTCAGTGATTTGCCCAGGATCACCCGGGCAGCAAGTAGCAGGGGTAGGAATTGGCCCCAGGGCCCCTGACTTCTAGGCTTTCCCTTTCTACTTTACCTGGTTTCTCAGAAGAAGCCAGCAAATTCTTTTGGATACATTACTTTGTAATAAATGGGTATATGTTTATTTGCTTAGTATCGAGTTGGTTTTTGTATGTCAACATGTTGTTTCCCACCAAAAAGAACGTAAGCTTCCTGAGGGTAGGGACTGCCTCATTTTCTTTGTTCTATCAGAGTCTAGCAAAGGGCGTCTTAAACTTTTTCTCCTGGTGACCCACTGGGGGGTCGCAGCCCACTATCTAAGAAGCACCCGTCTAGCACATGGTGGGATAATCTTAGGAAACTGCATAGACATGGATTACTTGCCCTTCTTTTCTGTTGCTTACCATGCTGCTTTTTTGCCCTCCAGACCTGAGGATGGCAAGCAATTCAGAAGGTCCTGAAATGCTGGTGGATCTCCCTGCAGTGACCCAGAGGAGCGAGCCGGCAGATATACCTGTCTATCAACTGCCCCAGAAGCGAGGGCTTTCCAAGACTGGATTGCTACCTGCTAAATATGCAACAGAGACATGGTACACTCCTAGATCCCGCCTCATTATCTGGCTCTTCCCCTTCCCTCCCCTCCTCTCTCCCTTGCCCTTCTTGTCCTTTCACTTTAGAGCCTGTCAGGAGGATTTTCTTCTTGGCATGTCATTTTATAGAAGTTACCAGTTTGTGATTTTCATTGTTAAACCCAGAAGTCCTTTTTCTCAGGGGGAGATGGGGAGAATAAACCGATTGTGTCATTGGAACCTCAAAGTGCTGGCTCAGCGCCTGCAACCTAGAAGCCTTGGCTCCTCTGGGGGCCTCAGAGAAACCAGAAGGCCTGCTCAGAGGGCATGCTTGCCCCTTACATCTCCCTACACAAGCCCTTTGAAATCACTAACAAGTGAATATTCATTGCATCTTAATCTCAGACATAAAGGCCAGAGACAAGCTGAGCATCCATCCTTTCAGCATGGCCTAGTGAGGCCTTTGGGCAACGTCTTGTCCCAGCAGTTAGGGCATCATACCTGTCCTGTGCCATGGAGTCCCCTCCCTTCTCATGGTTCTGCTGTCCCTAGCAGAGCACCACATGTGGGAGTACACCCAAGCTGATACATACAAAGGCTGCTAATATTTAATAGGAGGTCCCCAGACTGTTGTATAGGAACATGCAGGGTGGAATTAGGCCCACGGTTTCATTAAAAACCAAAAAAAATGGACATTTCCTTAGTAAATAAATTATTTTTTTCTAAGTCCATTTTATAGAGATACATTGTAAATGTAGCCCATAAGGATGCTCCATACTCTCCTTGGGTAATCTAGCTGCCTCAAATACATATATATTATATACATAAATACATAATATTTTATACATTCATATACATGCACATATATCTATAGACACGGGGGAGCAAGAGAGAAAATTTATGCAATTCCTTATTATATGGCTTAATATTTCAAGTGCTTTTTTCTAAATAATGTATTGTTGTGTTCTGCTTGCTTTTTTTTTAAATGACATAATTGATACCTTTTTATTTTATATTGCTCAATTTCTCTAGCCTTCTTCCTCAAATAGGGAAAATGAGGTCCAGATGGATTAAGCCACGTGCTTGTGGCCAGAGACTTAGGAGTGTCACAGCCTCCTAAAGCTGCTGAACACCTTCTCTTTCATGGTTACCTTCCATCTAATCACACAGTAGGTGCCTAATAGAGCATTTGTTGGTCAGCAGATCTCTTTTGTTTATATACATGAGATTTCCTCCTTTAGAATGTAAGATCTTTGAAGGTAGGAACAGTTTCTTCTTTTTCTCTGTATCCTCAGTGCTTAGCACAGGACTAGACACACTGTGCACTTTTAATAAATAGTAATTAACTGATTAATTGATTTTTGATACACCCTCATCAAAGGGCTGAATTTTGTGTTTGGCAAGCTGTCAAATTTTCCACTCATTTTAAGAACTGAAAACCTGTTTGTTGGTCAACTGATCACAGTCACCTTCCTGGGAATGCTGTCCCTTCAGCTTATCTCTGTCCTTTCTAACCCCTAAAGCCGAGCCTTATGCTGCTGACATGGCCTGGCCCAGATGGTCTCCACAAGATCACAGCTACAGTTAAGAGCATTTTCACACATCCTCATGTCCAACCCCCTCATTTTCCAGATGGGGAAATCTGTTCCTGGTATCTCATGTACCAGGAAGATAAAGCCCATGAATGTACTCATCTCATGAGACTGTCTGCAGGGCCTTTTCCCATGAAGTTTGTTTATCCTTGGGAGGTTGAGTCTTTGAGTTGAATGGAATAATGTTTGTGATCATATTTTCCTACTAAGATGCCAGAGTTAAGTGTGGCTTCCCGTGAGGACAGTGGTGGATGGGAGCCTAGAGACCGTCTCAGGTTTCTAAGCTTTTAAGGGAATAAATAACAGACAGCTAAGTCTCATCTACAGCTTGAGTGCTCTGGGGTTGACCCCCAGAAGTTTAGTTGTTGGTGACACCAGCATAGAAAGGAGTATTGATGGGGGTGGAAGAAGGCTTTCCCAGGTGTTGGGACTTCAGGACTGTGACACCAGAGAGTGATTTCCCTACATACTATTTGTTTATCATAGACAAGTCCTTAATGGTTGGAGTTCCAAATGTACCTCCCTTTTGGAAGGAGATGATTCATCGTCGTACATGAAACTCTAATGGAAGACAGCTTGGGCCATGCATCATTATCAATCACATTCAAACAATAATATTTTTATTGGAATGTTGATATCTTTAGGGAAAAAACTCAGGCATTGGATGCTGGGGCAAGGGTAACAGACACTTTTTATCCCCCACTTTACTTGTGGTTTGGGGTTTCACCTTTCACAAAGTGTATTCATCAAAAGAAGATATTTGTAAAGTGGTTAGCACGGTGATTGGCACATAGTACTTAATAAATAGGTTTTTTTTCCCTCTCCCCTCACCCTGTTGAGTAGTACTTTACGGAGCACAGCATTTTTTATTCAGTTGGATATAGTGATTGAATAAGACTTGCTAAATTCCCCATGTGGAAAGTAGTAAAAAGGAGGTGCTGTGGCATGGGAAGGGCACCTGATTTGGAATCAGGGCACCTGCATTTGAATCCTGCCTCTTGGACTGACCTTGGACTTAAGGAGGCTCAGTGGTCTAGTGGAGAGAGCTCTGGATTTGGAGTCAGGGAAATGATCTGGTGCTCATTAGCTCTGTGACCGTGGACAAGTTACCTTTCCTTCCTGAGACTTCATTGTCACATCAGCAGAATGTGGATAATAATACCTGTAGAGCCCATGTCACAGGATTATGAGGATCAGAAGAGATGAGAAAAACAATGCTGTAAACTGCTTTGTGAACATCAAAGTAGAAACAGAGGGAGGAGATATTATCATTGCTGTTTGGGGGTCATGGAAGGTGTGCCTAGTGCTAGGTTAGGAAGACGGGGTTCCGGTATTGGCCTCATCATTTATGTGCCAATTGTCCATTGACAATTTATATTACCTTTTGTTTATCTGCAAAATGAGGACAATAATGGGTAATAATTTTCATTATCTGTGCTGATTGAAGCTTTGTACCATTGTGAATAACCAAGTTAGCTGTAAATATTAACTCTAAAGCCAGCAAAAACTTTCTGTCTTCCTTCCTTCCTTCCTTCCTTCCTTCCTTCCTTCCTTCCTTCCTTCCTTCCTTCCTTCCTTCCTTCCTTCCTTCCTTCCTTCCCTCCTTCCCTCCTTTCCTCCTTCCTTCCTTCCCCCACGCCCATGCCCAAAGCACACCTGAACTAAAATAATATTAATTTCTGTGTCTCTTTACCTTAAAGATCTGAAAAGTGCTTGTCTAGAGGATACTTAGTGTGACCATATTTTATGCTTTTATGGATGTTTTTTGCTGATATTCGCTTCCTTTTGTCTCTGTCTCTCTATTTCTCTGTCTCTGTTTCTCTCTCTCTCTCTCTCTCACACACACACACACACACACACACACACTCCTTCCTTGTAACAATAAAAGTATTTCAAATGGAGTTTTGAGGATTCTGCCCCCATGTTCTCCCCTCCCTTCTAGGAGGACTGAACTAGATTTCCCCACTGGAACCTTTGGAGCGAACCTTAGGAAAAAATCTGTGGCATCGCAGAGAGCTGGCCTTGGAGACAGGAAGATCTGGTTTCATATAATCCCTCTTGGATATACTGGCAGTGGGACTCTGAGAAAGTCACTTCTCCTTTTAGGGTTCTTGGCTACTCTCTGGGACAGTAAGTTACAAAGAAGTTAATAGAAGATACGTAAAAACAAAATGGAAAGCTACCCAAGGGGGATAGGCACAAGAAGCCACTTGTAGAAGGTGATGTTCCTAAAGACTATCTTTAGATATATCTTTCAGGGGTCACATCTATCTGAAATTCTGTGATTGTGTGAACATCATTTCTGCCATCTTGGGCAAGTCATTTGCCTTCTGGGCCTCAGTGTCTTGGACCGTCCCTAAGATTCCTTCTAGTTTTCAGCCTTATAGTTTTAAGTGTCATAAGGTTTGTGAGAGCTGTCCTGGTAGGAACAGACTAATGTAGATCAGAGAAATTCAAGAAGCTGTCCCAGAGAAGCCAAAGGATTACAGCCGAGCCTGCAAGGTTTGGAGTTTCAGTCAGGATAGTGTCTTAAAACATTCTAAAACAAAAGAAAGCAAGGTATTGTTACAAAGAATATCTGTAATTAAAAAAAAAAACTTACTGTAAATTTTTTCTGTCACTTACATTCCCTGACACATCTCTTTCTTGTCCTCCTCCCTGAGAATTATCTCTTATAATAATTGAAAAGAGGAGAAAAACAGTTCAGCCAATCCAATGTGTTGGCCAAGTTTGACAAGACCGTTCTACCACGGCACTCCCTCCCCTCTGCAAGGAAAGTGGGAGCTTCCATTTCCGTCCTCTGTTACTAAACATGGTCATTCTATTTCTGCAGCATTAACTTTCAGAGGTTGGTCATCAACCTTCTGACTTGTTTTGTGGTGCACGTGGCGTGTTTGTTTTGCTCAGCTGTTAAATTCATCTCCTTACCAAGAGCTGGGAAAGCGTCATTTAAATGATTTGTATTTGTAAGATCATGTGGCATAAGACAAAGGGTGTGGAAGAGGAAATTGATCATGGGCATCTTCAAGCTTGGAAAGAGCATTGCCGAATCTCAGATTTGGCAGTGACCTGAATGCCTGACCAGTCCCACCCTCTGTATTTCTGACCCATGGTCATATAGCATCTGCTTGAGAAACCTCCAGAAAAGTGGAACCTCCCCTTTCTAGAGACGGTGCCTCCTGGTTTTGGACAGCTCTCATGGTGAGGGAGTTTTGAGCTTAAACTGACCTCTTTGCATCTTTCTACCCATCGTTCCTGTTCATCTTTTTAGTGCTTAGAAGAACAAGCCTAATCTTGCTTCTATGTGGCAGTTTATTCAAAGAACTGAAAACAACCAGACCTTCCTTCGTTTTTGTCTTCAGGCTAAACATGTGCAAATGCTTTAATAAAACCTCTTATGTCATGGAATCCATGCTCTCTTCTAGCCTCATTGCACCTCTGGACCCTTTGCACCTTATCAGTATCCTTCCTAAGCCATGGTGTCTAGAAGTAAATACAATCCTCCTGATATGATATGATTGGGGCAAAGTATAGTGAGACTCTCTCTTTTCTTTTCCTGGAAGTTATGGCTTTCTTAATGCAGCCCCAGATCAAATAAAACCCATTGATTTTTCTCCCTCATCATGTTGTTGACTCATTAGGGTTGCTTTCCACTAAGACCCTCAGATCCTTTTCTGAATAATTTCTGTCTACCATATGAAGCTGAATTTTTTTGTATCTAAATGGAAGACTTTAAATGTTTCCCTTTTTCATTTTATAAGATTCAGCTCAGTGCTATAAAATCTGTCAAGATCCTTGATGGTTTGCTCCTAGAAGACAAGCAAAAAATAAGTCCTTTTTTACTATGGGCCATTCACTATAACTTGCTTTCTGTACTCCCAATAGTATCCTGTTTTGTTTGGATTCTGGTTTCTTGTTTGATGGAAATGTAATAAATTAAATTGCCAAGTTATGAAATAAGTTGTCTCATACCATGATGGTAATTCTGCTTCAACAGTGTAACTTACAGATGCTTTGGATTTTTTCCCCAGTGATTTGCCAGAGAGAGAAGAAGGAGAAGGAGAAGAGACCCCAAACTTCAGTCATTGGGGTCCACCTCGAATGTACGTTGATTTCTATTCATTTTTTTAAGTGTGATCAAAAATTTCATTTTCATTTACTTGATGTTAGAGAACATATTAATTTTTTACTAAAGACTCAGGAATTGTGATAATATATATATAGACTGGGATGAAGTCAATTCCGTTCCACAGGCATTTATCAGTCCCTCAACAAGGATCCATTACATGGCTTCCATGGGCTAGAGGCAGTGTTTCCCAGTGGGTAGAGCTGCACCCAGAGCTAGGAGAAACTGAGTTCAATTCTCACCTCTGATGTTGAGATGATGTGATTCTGGGTGAGTCACTTCTCCCAGGTTTCCATTCTCTAAGACTGTTCCAACACTCAGTAGGTAGGGGAGGGGTTGGATGGAGGGAGAGAATTTGGAACTGAAAATAAAAATTTTTTAAAATAATTAATAAAAAGACTTAGTTACAGAGAAGGTGCAGACCTGTATGGGTGGGGAACTGGAAGCCCCCAAATCAAATGAAATCTCAGGTCATTTCCTGTGTCAAGCGTGTGCAAAATTCTTTTTTTTTTTAATTATTTATTTTGTTTTCAACATTCATTTCCACAAAATTTTGACTTCCAAATCTTCTTCCCATCTCTCCCCTCCCCTCACCCCAAAACGGCAAGCATTCTAATTACCCCTACCACCAATCTGCCCTCCCTTCTAACATCCCTTCCTTCTCTTATCCCCATCTTTTCTTTTGTCCTGTAGGGCAGGATAAATTTCTATACCCCATTACCTGTGTTTCTTATTTCCCAGTTGTATGCAAGAATAATACTCAACAGTTGTTCCTAAAACTTTGAATTCCAACTTTTCTTCCTTCCTTCCTCCCCACCCATTGCCATTGAGAAGGCAAACAATTCAGTATTAGTTATATATGTGTAGTTTTGCAAATGACTTCCATAGTAGTCATGTTGTGTAAGACTAACTATATTTCCCTCTATCCTATCCTGCCCCCTATTTCTTCTATTCTCTCTTTTGACCTTGTTCCTCCCCAAGAATGTTGACTTCTAATTGCTCTCTCCTCCCATTGCCCTCCCTTCCATCATGCCCCCTACCCTGCTTATCCCCTTCTCTCCAACTTTCCTGTATTGTAAGATAGGTTTTCATACCAAAATGAGTGTGCATTTTATTCCTTCATTTAGTCGAATGTGATGAGAGTAAACTTCACATTTTCCCTTTCATCTCCCCTCTTTTTCCCTCCATTGAAAAGTCTTTTTCTTGCCTCTTTTAAGAGAGATAATTTGCTCCATTTCATTTCTCCCTTTCTCTTCCCAATATATTCCTCTCTCACCCCTTAATTTTATTTTCTTAGATATGATCCCTTCGTATTCAACTCACCCTGTGCTCTCTGTCTTTCTCTCTCTCTATATATATACGTGTGTGTGTGTGTGTGTGTGTGTGTGTGTGTGTGTGTGTGTGTGTAAAATCTCACCAACCACCCAGATACTGAAAGAAGTTTCAAGAGTTACAAATATTGCAGTTCAACTTTAGTAAGTCCCTTATGATTTCTCTTTCCTATTTACCTTTTCATACTTCTCTTGATTCTTGTGTTTGAAAGTCAAGTTTTCTTTTCAACTCTGGTCTTTTCATCAAGGATGCTTGAAAAGTCTTCTATTTCATTGAAAGACCATTTTTTCCCTGTGTGCAAAATTCTAAGGATTGTTGTCTTTCAGTCATTTTAACTCTTCAAGATCTCCTTTGGTGTTTTCTTGACATTGTACAACGGCTGGCACATAGTAGGTACTTTTGTTGTTATTCAGTTGTGTCCAACTCTCCTTGACCCCATTTGGGATTTTCTTGGTAGAGATACTGGAGTAGTTTGCCATTTCCTTCTCCTCATTTTACAGATGAGCAAACTGAAGCAAACAAGGTTAGGTGACTTGACCAGAGTCACACAGCTAGTGTCTGAGGCTGGATTTGAATTCAGGAAAATGAGTTCTAGATATACATAAACAAAAATGAAACCATTTCTGCTCCCAAGGAGCTCACCATCTGTAGTGCTAGATATCATACACATATTAAATGTGTATGCATACCTGTATGTATATAAATATATGTGTGTGTACATATATACATGTGTACACTTATACATACAGAGAGACGAACAGAGCAGTTGGATAATTAACCTTGGATGAGAAGGCACTGGCATCTGAGATTAGTAGTTAAAAAACCAGTATCTGCCTTCAAGAAACTTATACCCCATCCTTGTAATTCTGATGTCTGTAAGTATATTCAAGGCAAGGACAGCTCAGGGACCTGGGAATAGTTGGTAATCCTCGCTCTCACAGAGATTTCATTTCAGTGGACCAGGTTACAACATGTAAATGGATTAATTCATTTTAAAACATGTACAAAGTAGTTGAGGGAGGGAAAGGAGAAATAATTGAAGTAAGGAAATATTGCTTCCCAAATCATCAAATAAGGTTATTGTAGACTTTTCACTTTAAGTACAGAGGAAAATTCATGCTAACCCTTGACCATCCACCACAGTAATCCAGTTTATTAGTCCTTTATAAAGAGCCTACTATGCACAAATTGCCTTGGCCAGATCCCAAGGATGTTCAAAAAGCAGTGAAATGAAGGCTGCCTTGGAAGAGCTTCCATTGTACTGGGAAGGAAGGGACCTTGACATGTAAGCAGATGGGTAGAGCTTGTGCAGGTCTGAGGTGAGAAAACCCTGGTAATGGGGTGGGGGAAGGACCAGGGACCATGTCCCAGAAGAGGTGATTCTTGAGCTGACTGTTGGAGGAAGGCCAAAGTTGTCAGCTGCAGCCCAAGTTGTGCTTAGCTCTTGTTTTTAGTCTGTGTTTAGGGTCCTTTCCCCAACCACAGCTGGTCCTGTAGTGCTTCCTTATGAAGATGACCCTGTTTTCTTGAGGGCTTTGCCAGTGAAGCATAAACTTCAGTCAGTGGGGAAAACCACCACCACCAAAACTCTGACTTTCAAGTCAGACTTCACCTCTGACACTGATATTTCTGTGATCTTAACAATTACCATCGTCATGTTCCCTGCATGCCACTTTCCCTAATCTGTAAAATGGGTGTGTTGGATGAACCAGAGTCTAAAGTGCTTTTTGCCTCTTGGTCCTTTCGCTTGTGAACTCTCCAGGGTCCTGCCAAGTTGAAAGGCTTTCAATGCAGGCTAATGAGGGACTTAAAGGCTCTACTCTGAAGACCTGCTTAGCAAACATTGGCAAGCTCCTCACCCCTCAGACACAAATACAGTGGGTTCTAAGTCAACAAACATTTATTATTTTTTGGCCAAAGCCACTCCTGCAGTCCATTTACTAAATGATATTTGGTGCAATCTGCATCAGGTACAGGAGCACCCACAGTAATGGTTCTTGCTGTAATGAATTACACTTAACATTGTTAGGATATAGATAAGGAATATGTGAAGGACTGGAAGGGACTGCTGAGGTCATAGAATCAAACCCCCTCATTTTACTGATGAAGAAACAGAAGCTCTGGTTAGTTAAGTGACTGCCCCCAGGCTTCACAGGTGAGATCATAGACCGCATCTCTAGAGCACAAAGGGACTTATGCTGTCTGCTACACCTTCATGGCTCAGTGGGTACAGTCAGGAAGACCTGAGTTCAAGTCTGGCCTCAGATACTTTCTAGCTAGGTGACCCTGGCCAAGGCATTGAACCTGTTTGAGTCAGTTTCCTTATCTGCAAAACTAGGATAATAATAGCACCTTTCCCCCAGGGATGCTGTGATGATCAGATGAGATATTTTATCAAGTCCTTTGCAAATTTTAAAGCACTCTGTAAATGCTTGTTGGTATACAGATAGGGCAGCTGAGGCCCAGAGAAGTTATATGCCCAAGATTACATAGGTAACTTCATGGATCCTAGATTATAACCTTAATGGTCCCTCAGTGGCCATGTAGTCAGACCCCTCATTTGATAGATGAGGAAACTCTGAAGTAGCTCTCTCAAGATCACACAGGAATTAAATATCAAAGGCTGGATATGAACCCAGATCTTCTGACACTCAATCCAGCAATCTTTTCCCTACTCTTTAATGCCCTCCCTTCTAGTCTGACCCCTGACCATGCTGGCAGCAGTGGGGAAGGCATCAGGGAAGGACCTAGTCAGCAAGTCATTGTTCTGATTAGAGAGTCCGGTCAGGTGTGGCCAGAATGTTGGACATCTGGAGCAACGTAAAACAGTTCATGCCCCCACGTGACCTCTCTGTGTGACCTGAAGTCTTAATGCCATTGAGATGTGTTTTTAAAGAGAAAAAAATATGGTGCCAGTGGAAATCTTACTGGATGAAATGTTCCTAAAACAAAGGTTTACAAGCACTGTATTCATGCATTGGAGGAAGGGATCCAGACCTGAGGCCTGATAAAGACATCTGAAAGCCATGTAGATGGGGGGGAAATGAGAAAACTGTGCTGGGCCCCTTTCCTAAGTGTAGGCACCATAGCTCCACCCTCATAGCAGAAGGTCCAGTCAGGATAGCAGAGGGGACTGGGGACAGCTGGGTGGGACCAGGGAACAGGAAAGGCATCAGGTGGGAGGTGCCATTTACCATGAGCTTTGAACGAAGCTTTTGTGTTTGCTTGTGTGATCATGGATGGACACTTAACCTCTGAGTTGCCTGATCTACAAAACTGGGGTAATCAGACCTGAGATACAGCATGGCATCATGGGCATAGGGCCATCCTTCCCATCAGGCATATCTACAGGTTCCTGGAGACATCCTTGCTGTATGACTCTATGTATGTAAATCCCTTCTCTTCTTTGGGTTAATAACACCTGAGAGGAAGGATGGCCTAGTGGATGGAGAGCCAGCCTCCAAATCAAAGAGGCCAGGATTTGTCTCTTGCAAAATATAATGACTTTTTGACTCCAGGCAAGTGAATTGACACCTCAGTGCTCCCCAGACTGCCCAGATGCCCATGGGCATTGACAAAGAAAACTTCAGCAATGAAATCCCAGGTCCTGAAGACCACCCCCCAAATTATAATTGTTAAATATGAATAATTCCTTCATTTGGACCCAAGGGCCTTGAATGCCTGCTACTGCTCCAGTCTATTATGAGCCCCTGCGTGGCCTTCAGAGCCTGACTCTTTCTCAGGCTTGTTCTACTTTGCCCCACTTCATGCTTCCTTCCCTCTAGTCAGAGTGCCCCCTCCCCCCGTGTTCTTCATGCACACACATGCACATCTCTTCTCTGCAGGCTTTTGCATAGGCTGTCTCACATGTCTAGAATGCCAGCCTTCCTCACTTCTGGCTGCCTTCAAAGCTCATTGTAAATGCCTGAAGCTTTTTCCTGTGCCCTGTCCCTGCAGCTACTCCCAGCACCCTTTGCCCCCCAATTGGATTCTCTGACTTCAGCCTCCATCAATGAGGGGGCCAGCACAGTCTTCTCCCCATTTCCCAGCAGCTCCATTGATTTTGGACTTCTCTCTCCTGCCCCTGGCCTGGCTCCTTTCCTCTGTGTCCCCCCTTCCTCGATGCCTTCCCCACGTTCTGCTTCCTTTTGTCCTCTCCCATCAGTAGATTCTGTGCTCCTGGAGGACAGAGGCTATTTGTTTTTATTTGTACTTGTATCCCCAGTGCTCAGCACAGCCCCTGGCCCTCTTTTGACCCTGCAGCTTTCTCTCTATTGATGTTACATGTAAACCTAAGCCCAGATATGCTCCACATGTTCTCTCCACTGTCCACTGCATGCACCTTGTGGGCAGGGACTTTCTCTTGGCTTTGTAACCTCAGCACAAGCCCTTAAGAAGTGCTGATTCATCGATTCCCCTGTGACCCCTCAGCATCTTGTTCGCCCTCCTCATTCTAGCTTTTAGCTTATCCCCGTTCTTAATGATAATATGAATATCATAACGAATGTACTCATTAACTCACACTTAACTCATGACTGCTCATACTCAAAGTTTTCTCTCCCTGCCTGCAATGCCAGGAGCCTAACATGAAGCTTCAGTAAATCCCAAGGCAAGTCTTTGCATTTCCTGGTTGTTGGGGAAAGTTTCTCTGACAAGTCTTGGTGTTCTACTTTCTACTTTCACCCCCTGAGCTCCTGGTTTTGTTCTCTTGGGCCAAAGTCTTTGCATTTCCTGGTTGTTGGGGAAAGTTTCTCTGACAAGTCTTGGTGTTCTACTTTCTACTTTCACCCCCTGAGCTCCTGGTTTTGTTCTCTTGGGCCAAACGGAATAAGTCCATTCCCTTTTCTACACAGTAACTCTTTAAATACTTGCATTTTCTCCTCTGGAGGCTCAACATCTTCAAAACCTTCAGCCAGTCCCATGTTATGAGCTTAGGGCTGGTGGCCATCTTGGATAGCTTTCTTTGACCATTCACAGTGTACTTTCTAGACCAGGGTGCCCAGAACTGTGTGCTTTGGTTCCTGAGCCCAGTGTCTTGATATAATAGGTGGTTCATGAACATTTCTCAGTCAACTTTCTTTGCAGTAATCTTCAGCTTTCTTGTTCTTGTATTTAATGCTTATTCCTTGGGATAGCCCTCCAAATACCCCAGAACAGCTCTTCTTTTCTCCTTAAACCTTCTCTTCTCTTGCCCAGAGTTATCCAGTTCAGATCCCTTAAAGGTCTAAATGTGTTATGGGAATACTTAGTTGTGTGGGTCACCCTGTTCTGCCCATGCTCTCAGCTAATATTGTTCCAAAATATGTGAACTGAATACAATGCTTTGTATTCAGTTGTGGCTGGACTGAGGTTAGAAATGAAATTAGGTATGGAAATACGTTTCACATGATCGTGCTTTTTAAACCTGTATCAGATTGCCTACTGTTGTGGGGAGGGAGAAAAATTTGGAATTCATCTTTCAAAAATGAATGTTGAAAACTATTTTTACATGTAATTGGGGGGAAAATATTATTAAGTATAAAAAGAAAAAAAAAGAAATGGAATTAGGTTTTGAGTGGGACTTTTCACCTCCTTGGTCCTGAGGGGCTATGCCTCAGTTGAAATGAGGGTGTTGGGTAAAGTCTGGGAGACGAAAACATTTGGGTTCCATGCTTGGGACCTATATGAAGTCACTTAACCACTCAGTTTAAAATGACTATAATACTGGCACCTGCCTTCCAGGGATCCTGTCCACTTCCAAAAGGCTCTTAGCAAAGCTTAAGGAGCTATGAAAATGCTCGTTGTTGTTTTGCCTTCATGCCATGACTAGATGGTAAACTCTGTGAAGGCTTGGACTTGGTGGATCTAAATGGTGATTCTCTCTTATCCCAAGCACACAGGGAGGCCCAGCATCTGTGAATTCAGTGAGATTCTTCCAGAGCTATGAAAAGCATGATGTTTGTTTGTTCTTGTGCAGTGTGGAGATTGTGCGAGAAGCCCATGAGTCTCTTGGGATCAGTATCGTGGGTGGGCAGACGGTGATCAAACGCCTGAAGAATGGAGAGGAACTGAAAGGCATTTTTATCAAGCAGGTCTTAGAGGACAGCCCAGCGGGAAGAACCAAGGCTCTTAAAACTGGAGACAAAATCCTAGAGGTAAAAAAAATAGCATCTTGCTGAAATATACAGATATCATGACACTGGCCGGTTGGGGAGGGTGGAGTAGGGGGGAACACAGGGATAAGGCCTGTGTGTGCTTTGTGTCTTTGATTCTTCCCAAAGACCCTCGTTTGGTTACCAGAGCCACAGTTGGACAAGGCTGCGTTGTGTCACCACAAAGAAAAGGAAAAAAAGAAACAGATTTTAAAAGGACTTTTTTACAAAATGAGACAGATGGTGGGAATCACGCTTCTCCCACAGTCTTTCACAAATTTCTAAATTTGAAGCCGACATGCCAGCGAGAGCCCCGTTCTTGTCTGGACTGAGGCATTGGCCCCTGGGAATCTAAGACTTCATGCTTTTCTGATGAACATTACAGATATCGGGCTTTGAGGGTGTGGGCCTGAAATTTAAGGGGCATGTCCTACCTTGCAGCCCCTCACTGTAAGCCCCCTTCGCATTGTGTTTATTAGGAGTGACCATCTCAGGCCTCTGCCTTCTTGGAAGTCCTGCCTTGCCTTTTTGTGTCCTTGAAGAAACTTTTTCCTCATTTGGCCGGAGGCAGGTTGTCTTTCTGGCTGCCTTTGAACTAGCATTGAGATGCCTTCTTTCTATCCCTCTTGGGTTGTCTAGATTAGAATGGTCAAATTCACAAGGTCCAGGAATTGGAAGGGACCTTGGAGGCCACCTTGTCCTGACTGTTTTTCAGGTACATTACTGTTACAATGGGCCCTTCTCTTCCATTCACTCACTCTGTGGCCATGGCAAATTCCTATGCCTCTCTGAACCTCAGATTTTTCATCTGTTAATTGAATAATTGCTTTCATTGTTATCTTTTTATCTCCAGCTCAATGCTTAGTATGGAGGAGGAGGTAAATGAGCTCTTAATGAATGGAATAACAGCCATTTTTGAGGCTGTCATTCTTGTGTGGCTGGCACTGTCTCTTCTGACTCAAAATCCCACCAACTCTTGCCCCAACTATCTTGAATCCCAGTTGAAATGAATGTCATGTGATATTTCTAAGGTCCCCTCTAAATCCAGGGGGATTTATATGAAGTTTCTTTTTAAAAATATGAATATTTAATTTTTTATTTATTAAAATTAAATTTAAATAAAAATTTAAATAAAAATTAAAATTTATTTAATTTTTATATGAATATATATGTATCATGTATTCATACATATTATATGAAGTTTCTTTTTTTGTAGTTTCAATTTGTAAATTTTTTTATTTTTTAAAAATTTATTTATTTTTAGTTTTCAACATTCATAGCCACAAAATTTTGAGTTCCAAATTTTCTCCCCATCTCTCCCCTCCCCCCACCCTATAACGCCTTACATTTTGATTGCCCCTTCCCTCAATGTGCCCTCTCTTCTATTACACCCCTCCCTTCCCTTATCCCCATCTTCTCTCTTTTCTTGTAGGACAAGATAGATTTCTATACCCCATTACCTATATTTCTTATTTCCCAGTTATATGCAGTAACAATTCTCAACATTCATTTCTAATACTTTGAATTTCAACTTCTCTCCCTTCCTTCGTTCCCACCCATCCCCATTGAGAAGGCAAGCAATTCAATATAAGCTATATATGTGTAGCTTTGCAAAAGACTTCCATAATAGTCATGTTGTGTAAGACTAACTATATTTCCCTCCATCCTGCTCCCCATTTCTTCTATTCTCTCTTATGACCTTGTCCCTTCTCAAAAGTATTTACTTCTTATTACTCCCTCCTCCCATTTGCCCTCCCTTCTATTATCCCCCCCACCCCACTTGTCCCCTTATATGAAGTTTCTTAATTATATATGCATATAATAACAATTATATTTTCAGTGTTTTGGGCAATTGGGCATTTAGGTGGATAGAGTGATACAGGGGATAGAATGCTGGGCCTGGAATTAGAAAGACTTGTCTTCCTGGGTTTGTTTCTGGCCTCAGATGCCCTGTGACCCTGGGCAAGTCACTTAATTAACCCTGTTTGCTGAAGTTTCCTCATCTGTAAAATGAGCCGGAGAAGGAAACCACTCTAGTACCTTTGCTATGAAAATCCAAACAGGCTTATGAAGACTCAGGCATGACTGAGAAACAATTGGATACTCTCATATCTATATATAGAATCTGTTGATATATTGAATATATTCATTACATATTGAATATTTCCTCTACATCTCTTCAATATATTCAATATATTTTCAATATTTTGTAGATATGTTGAAGAGATATTCAATACATGTTGAATAAATTTTTTGCATACGTTTGTAACAAGATACAGCAGAGGGGCTATGCATTCTAGAGAAAATGTTGCCCTATCTTGGCAAAGAGATTTGCCTGTATTAATGAAATCCTGGGTCCAGTCCGGTAGGCATGTTCACTTGTCATGTGTCCCATGTGACATTTTTTAAGTCCAGGGATAGCTTTTGTTGTTATTTCAGTTGTGTGGTTATGATGATGGCTTGATCAAAGGCTGTCCCCCTGCCATGCTGTCCTACAAACTTGATATCTCATTAACCAACATCTATTTTTCAACATTTTAAAATGTTGACATTTCTTTCAAAAATGATTTTGTGCCATGTTAAATTTGGCAAAATTAATTTTTATCGGCTGTGGACTTGTTCCATGTCCCTGATCTCCTGGCTGGAACACTCACAGGAACTGTTGTCTTCATCTATGAAATCCACCAAACACCTGTGGAAATATGGTCAGTCATTTGTGTTTTTCAGGTTTCAGGTGTGGATTTGCAAAATGCAACACACCAGGAAGCTGTTGAAGCCATCAAGAGTGCTGGAAATCCAGTTGTTTTTGTCGTGCAGAGCTTGTCATCCACACCAAGGGTAAGCTGTCTTAGGCATTAAACATCTTTCAAACATTTTTGGAATCCTTCGTTTTCCTGTGGTCTCTGCTCTCTTTTAGCCAGGACTTGTTCCTTACACCTTCTAGCCCAATTTCAGGAACGTGGACATTAATTCTACCCTGCCTTTAACTTAGAGGCTTAATGGTCTGACCTAAGCCAACTCATTCTTGTCATTCAGTGATTCCAAAACAGATCTCTTTCTTTTGAAAGGAGGATGGTTTCACAGCTTAAATTTCACTTACTGTGTAACTGAACTGTGTAAGTGCTAGCTGGATCTGCCAAACCCCGAGAGGTTGTGATTAGTGATTTCAGAGTCTGTAACTTTCCAGTGCATTGTAGTGAAAAGAGCCCTACATTTGAAGTCAGAGGACCTTGCCTCCAGTTCAGGTTTTCTTGTTTATTCCCATATGTGACAATCACTCCATTCTGGTGGACCTCAGTTTCCTTATCTACAAAGTGAGAGTATTGAATAAGATGACCATTGAGGTCCCTTGCAACGCTAGATCTTGTACAAAATCTTTGACCTTGTACCAGCCTTTGCCACTTCCTAGCCTTGTGCCATCAGACCAGTCATTTCACCTCTGTAGAGCTCAGTTTCCTCTTCTGAATAATGAGGAGCATATGGTAAATGGGCTCTGAAGTCCCTCCAATGTTGATAATGTGACTCCATTATCATAGGGACACCAAGGGGTGAGAATTACAGCATCTTAGAGTTAAGAAGGGCCTAAGAGTTCATATGTTTCAAGCCACATGGGTCCAGGAATCCCTTCTGCTTCATAATGGACGCTCTTTGGTCACTGTGGCTTAGCATAGCACCTGGCACTTAACAAGAGCTATGCGTATTTATTTTATTTTTTCCTTCCTGCCCAGAGAACTGTCCAGTGAGGAACAATAATCTGTGCCTCATGCAGCCCATTTAAATTTGGGACATCTCTCATTGTTTCAAGCTTTTCTTTACATCCAGCTTCAATTTACCCCTTTTGCAATTCCCAACTGTGGTGCCCAGTTCTTCCCTCTGGGGCGAAGTAACCTGCTTTCACATGACAGCCTTCCAGTACTTGCTCCCTAAGTCCCCTTTTTGCTACAATAAATATTTCCAGTTTCTTCCACTTATCTCAAGGCCCTTATACTTTAATTGTCTGAGTTACCTTCAAACTTTTTTGTTTTATTAAATCTCTTATGAGGTAAGAAAATAAATTGCTTTAAGGTCTGTTTATAAACATGGAAATTGAGGAGTAGAAATTCCAAGCTGGCAAAGCTGAAGTATCAACATGGTTTATCCTGGTTCCATTTATGAAGGATTAGCCTAGAAGGCTGAACTAGGAGCTATGCTTGGGAATAGCAGAGACACTGGTATAGGATGTGTTGGGAGTTCCTAAGACCTCAAGCTCTTCCAAGATATTATGGACCCCTTTGGGCACTGGGGACAGTATGCCTGCAATCAAAGGAATTTAAGTCCAAGTTCCTTTGGAAATCTCTTCTTCCTGATGTTCTGTGGTTCTTTCCTCCCTTTAATTCTCATGCTTTTAGCTCCCAGTTAGTGCTGGGCCTGTGTGGTTCAGGTTCATTTCTACGTGGCACCATTTTTGTTAGAAATGTTTTAACAGTGTTCTAGCAAATTAAATGCCTTTATCTTACCTTCTTAGCTATTGATTTCTGACCTGGATACTACTCCTGGGAGTTATTTATCACAAAATGAGATTTGGGGCAGAACCTAAACACCATCCTTGACCCTCTGTGCCTGTTTTGTTCTCTCTCCAACCACATTTCAGCTCCAGAGATGCACACTAATTTTCGTTTCTGTGAAATAGAGTTCTCTGAATGATCTAAGCAATCTCAATATTGTTATAGTCCATAATGAGCTGTAGCATTTCCTGAGCTGTATTTATCCTCAACCATCATCTTTCTTGTGCGTTACATTTTTAAGTGAATCCACTGAGTTACTTCACTTATGCATCAGAGAACATTTCCCATAAATTTCATAGAAGGATTACTCATAAATCTCACAGAGTAGTATTAGATAATTGTTTGAAATGTAATACTGTTTTTTCCTTTGGGTGTGGGGGGACAGGTAATCCCTCCTGTGACTTCCAAGACCAGCCATCCTCTCAAAACCCAGGACCAAGAAAAAGAAGATAGGAAAGAAAAGGTGATTGTTGGCATCCTTTCTTAGTGAGATGCCCTTATTTCTTCTTTTCACTCTTATTCTTGATGCGCTGAATCAGAACATACAGTAAACATTTATGGAGAAACTGCTCCATGTGGAACTGCTCTCAGGAGACAGGCAGAGATAAGTAAGATATGAGCCCTGCCACAATCATCCTAATAGTCGTTTTACCTGAAACATGAAACAAGATTTAAATTGACTTCATCAGAAATATTCAATTTTAGAGGGGGTGGGGCAGGGAATGAGCCTTGTTCTTTACTTTCCTTATGATGAAAGAAGACCCTGGCGTACATGAAGTGTCCACTGGGAGTGACTAGTGTGAGGCCCCTAGAAGAAGAAGTGGGCCATATAGTAACTCCTGTTTTGGCTAATTATTCTCTGGGCCTTCTCCCCCACGTGAATGTACAGTCCATAAAGAAACTTCCTAACTGATGCTGGGATCTCTATCCTGTAGCACCGTGATTGGCCTCCAGTAAGTCTCTAAAACATTCTTTTTCCAAATGTGTCTGTCTAACTCTTTACAGATCTCTCTATCTATCTAATAAGTATATTGGTTTTTACACATCTGATAGGTTGTAAGTGCTGTCAGCTCCCTCTGAATCCCTTAATGGGCTACCTTTCGTCATCAGATTGTAAGCTCCATGCAGTGAAGGACCTTCTTGCTCACCAATGCACTAATATGTAGCTCATATCATAAATATATAAAACATTCTCTAGATCTCTTCTGTCTGTCTTTCACTCAGATTTATGTACTGAACACATTTGTTTCTATACTACTAAAGGTTTCTATGCATTAATCAAACACCTCTAAATTTCACTGCCCTGAGACAATCTCCCAGTCAGTTTGCCCTAGTTATTGCTTCCGTCCCTTCCCTCAAGTACTGTACAATCACTTGGAGATATAAAATTTGTATACTTATATAAAATTTTTATATTTGGATGGGATAACAGACAAAAGATAGGGACTTAATAGAAGAAGATTAAGGAGTGACAGGAATATACAGAAGAACTATACAAGAAAGATCTGAACGTCACTGATAACTAGCTTCCATTTAGAACACGCACACGCACACACATACACACTCGCCATCATTTGTTCAGAGACTCATTGATGAGTTGGTGGGTACCCTATTAATTTCCTATTTTTTAATTCTACAACAAGAGATTTTTATGCATTTAGGTCCTTTTCCTCTTTGATTTATTGTGGATTTAGAAGTGATATTTCTCAGTCAGTGGAAAGGCACAGCTTACTTTTGGGGTATGACATAGTTTCTTTTTTTGTTTTTACCACTCATTTATTGGAAGATGGTTTTTGGTCATATACTTATGTTAATTCTCTATATCTCTTGGATATCAGACTTTTATTCAAATATATGTTGCAAAGATTTTTCCCTTTGTAAACTGACAGTTTTCCTTTCTCCTCCTAGTTCGAAAGCTTCTCAATTTATTGCAGTCATAATGGTCTATTTTTTCTTTTATCATCCCTAATCTCTTGCTTGGTTACAGATTCTCCCCTTAATCAATGTTGTGAAAGTATCTTCATTGCTTTTCCTCTATTTTTTCATGTAAGTGACTTTCATCTAGGTTCCATCCATATGGCCCTTACTGGAATGATCTGTGATGTCATGCACTAAATCTGGTTGTTGGTTAGCCCCCCTCTCCCAACTCCTCTCCAGTTTTCTCAGCCACCAGGACTGGGATTTGAATTCAACTCTAGCTCCAGATCTAGTGATTTTTTTCCACCAACTGCCATTCCAGCCTCTGTTTGAAGACTTCCAAAGATGGGGAAATTACTAGTTTCCAAAGCAAAGCATTATAATTTTCTTTCTCTCTAATTGTTGGGAAGATTTTCCTTACGTTAAGTTTAAGCTTATCTCTTTGCAATTTCCACCTATCACTTGCTTTCTTAGATGAACAGTTATGTCTATGGATGGATGGATTGATAGGAAGGAAAGAAGGAAAAAAGGAAGGAAGGAAGACAGACAGAGACAGAGGATTTATTAAGTGTTTACTTTGTGCCATTGTACTAACCTCAGACAATACAAACAGAAGAGAAGAAAGAAAGAGTGCCTCCTGTAGGGTATTTGCATTCTAAAGGAAGATGAACACACATTCAAGAGATTTCAAAAGACCGGGGGATGTAAGGGGCCTTTGGGGGGCCCGGAGACAAATGGAGAAGTTGTAGTGGGGAAGAAAGGTTAAGGTGAAAATGGCTACCATAGAGGGGCTGTGGACAAACTGACCAATCAGAAGAGGCGTTAGGGGTTGTGCTTTTGCCAATATGAGGAGGCTCCTGGGGATGGAGTGTTACAGGTGGTCTTGGCCTCAGGTGTGTCCATCAGTGCAGATAAGAAAGGGCTTTTCAGTCAGCATCTATTAGAGGCAAACTCGATATTTTATTAGCTTTCCAAGATGACTAAGTGTAAATCGTTAATGCTATCAGGGCTTTCACCTACCCTCATCCCTCCAGTAATAGCAATGGGAAAGTTATGCCCTGGGACTTCAGGATTTTTCTTTTGTTATTAATTTTTCATAACTTCTGAATGGCTTCCTATAGAGTGTCCATTTGATTCCTGCATTCCTTAATCTCTGTGGAAGCAGCTGTATTTCACTGTTTGGCAGGGTCAGCAGCCTAATGACTCTCTGAGCTCTTAAAAGTAGTTCTACCGTGTTTGTGCTCTGAGTTGGAAAGTTGGATGAACGTATCGGCACTTCACCAGACGAGATGTGTATTGGGCCACAATTCACGAATTCGATGAACTCAGCTTTGAAGGAGAGGACCTTTGGAGGAAGGTGCTAGAGTGCGTAGATAGCTGGTCTGGCCATTCCTCAGAGACCCTTCCAGCATTTCTAGATATGTCTTAAAAATGTTACTTAAGAGTAAAACCCCCTTTTTTAATGACTTTGAAAGCAAAGGTATTTCCACTTAGAGGAAACTTGAGCCTGATTAATTAACCTGTTAATTAAAAATGAGAACTTTTCCGTTTGGAATTCACATGGTCTTCTAGGTTGTGTGTGTACCTATGCAAACAAATACATGTATGTGTATACAATAGGTGAAATACCTAGGGAACTCCCAGCAAGAAAAGTCCCCAGCCCAATGCTGATCAGCACCTGTTCTGTACTGTCATCTCAGAGGGTTGTCTGGGGCTTTGAAAGGTTAAATCAGAGGGCAAAAAAGTCAGCGTGCGTCAGAGGTGGAACTTGGAAGTCAGGTCTTGTTCATCTGGAGACTTTTCTCTGTCTATATGTGACTTTCTCCCCAGCTGATGGGCACCTCCGCAATTTCCAGACAAAAAAGCTGCTCTAACTGTTTTTGTACAGGTAGGTCCTTCCCCCATATCTCCTTTTTTTTTCCCTCTCTCTCTTTGGGATACAGCCCTAGGAGTGATATTGCTATGTCAACGGGCAGGCAGTTTTATAGTCCTTTGGGCATAGTTCCAAATTGCTCTCCAGATCAGTTGACAACTCTACCAACAATGTATTAGTATTCCAATTTTCCCACATCTGCTCCAACATGCAACATTTTCCTTTTTTCTCATATTAGCCCATTTGAATGACATGAGGTGGTACCTCAGAGTTGTTTTAATTTGTGTTTGTCTAATCAATAGTGATTTAAAGCATTTTTTTCATAGGACCATAAAAAGCTTTAATTTCTTCATCTGAAAAATGCCTACTCATACCGTTTGACCATTTGTTGATTGGGCTATTGTTGAACGTATTCTTTAGTAGTGGGTAACCACTAACGTCCCTTTTAGTTCTTGAAATTCTGTGATTTGTGAGGTCACAGATCTCCGTTGAGTGGTGACCTTGGGGCCCTTTTTGTTTCAGTCCTCTTGTTTTACAGGTATATCGACTGAGGCCCAGGTAGCTTAGATGAGTTGTCTGAGGTCACCCAGAGGTGGGATTTGAACCCAGGCCAGCTGATTCAAGAGACAATGAATCCTTTCTGCTGTGTGATGCTGTTTCACCTGTTCTGGGATCCTGGCCTTGCTAAATAATTTTTATGAATTTGGTTAGATATAAATAAAGCATTGTTCTTCATCTTGGAGAACTTGTGAAGGGACCGTGGGAGGGTGGTAGATACAATGCTGACCTTGGAGCCAAGAGCCCCTTTCTCTATCAGCCTCTCCTCCTACCTACATTTTGGCCATCCTCCTGCTCCTCCTTGAACCCAGACTTTGTTCCCTGGCATTCTGGGCATTTATGGCTAACTTTTCACCCTATCTTGCCCATAATTCACCCCACATGCCACTTCCCATCAATATGAAAACCTTGCCTTTTTGCAGGTACTCTCTTCCTTCCATGTTCCCACTCCCAACTTCCCTTTAGGTGTTATCTCTTCCTTTTAGATTTAATCTAATTCTTCATTAATTAAGTAAATAATTTCATCTACATTTTAATGAATCTAGGCTCCTTGAAGCCAGTTTCCTCATTAAGTGGTTGGGCTGTGTGGCCTCTAAGGTTATTTGTGGCTCTTCTATCCCATTCTTCCTTCTTTCCCTTCCTTTTCCCTTTTTCCGTTCTTTTTTTCTTGCTTTCCCCTCTCCTTCCCTCTCTGTCTCTTCTCTCCTTTTCTTCCTCTTTCTATCCCTCTTTCCTTTCCTGCCTTTCTTCTTGTTTTCCTTCCTTGTGGCTCTCTTTTATCTTTCCATCATCTTTTTTCCTCTCATTCTCCCTCATTCATTCAGTTCCTCCATTTCTTCCTCTCTTGTTTCATTTGATCCTGCCCACCAAGCTTCCGTCCTTCATTTTTGCAGGCACTCATCCCCTGATTGAGATCCATATCTGTGTTGGCCCTCTTCGTTAATTTTTTTTTTGGAAATGGTCCTCTCTGCAAGAGAGTCGTTCAAATGGTCGTTCAAGTGTCCTTACATTGAAATCTATAAGTATGCCCCTGATCTAAGTGAAAACTGGGCAGACACTGAGAATCCAGTACTGCGCAAGTGGAAACTCATCAGGGATTTCTGCAAAGATCAAAGTTTAAATTCTCTTCTGTGAAGTCCATGTGAGCATGAAGCTGTTCCATTATGCATGATTCCTGACTGCTCCTCCTTTGGACCAAGGACCCAGGGCTCCATTAGCAATATTCAGTCTTGTGCAAAGCTTTGCAGTTTGCAGTCACTGTTTCAGTCAGTGCACTCCCATTTCTGATAGCCCAGTGTGTCTGCACACGTGCCTAAGTACTTAGCAGTCCATTCCAGGGTAAACACCTCTGGCCGTTGCCTGATGAGTCTGAATTTTTTAATTTAATTCATCAGATGTAACAAGAGGCAGCATGATGTCATGGCATCCCTATAATAGTGCCTGAGACATTGTAAGTGATTAATTAGCGCTTTTCCTTTCATTCATTCATTGTATCCTAGACAGATCTTTCCAAATTTGTAAGTTACCAAATAGATCAAATTAATGTTAGAAGGAGCTTCCTACAGTAAAAAAAGAAAAAAAAAATCGAGCCTTCCTCTCCCCCAAAATACAAACTCCCAACTCACCCACAAAAGCCCTCCTTGCTTCTCAGGTTAACTGTTGCAATCGCTTTCTGATTGATGGCGCTGCCTGCCCCTCTCAAATGCACCATGTGGCTCTTTGCAGTGCCTTAACCAATCATTTCATTCCCCTGCTGAGGACGGTTCTTCACTGACTCCCTGTGCCTCTAGGATAAAATATGAATTCTTATATTTGGTGTGATTTCATCTTATTTTTCCAGGCTGACTCAAATTTCCTCTCTCTCTATTCCCAGACATAGACATTCTCTCTCCATTCAAGTTGTCTTACTGGCTGTAGGTCATACACACCACTTCATCTCCACACTGTTACACAGCTGGTGTCCTATATTTGTTTTGGGTTGATATTGTTTTTTAATTCAGCTATGTTTTATTTTCTATTTTGAATTTTCTCCATCTTCTCCTCCCCAACTCATCATGAAGGCAAGAAAAACAAATCTTGGTATAAACTATGTTAGCCTCGTCTTCCTCCTTCTCTTCCCCCCTGTATCCCCCCTCGCCCCCCATCAAAAAGAGGCTTCAGTTTTCCCTCTGAGTCCATCAACTCTATATCTGTAGATTGGGAGCAGATTCCACTGTGAGTCCTTTGGGTTTGTGCTTGGTCATTGTGTTGAGCAGAAATCCTAAGTCTTTGAGTTGTTTACCTTTGCAATAGAGTTGTGGAAATTCTTCTGGTTCTGCTCCTTTCATTTTGCATCTGTTCATGTCTTGGAATTAGGTGCTCTTTCTTCTGCCTCTGCCTGTTATGATCTCATGGTCCCTTGAAGGCTCAGCTCAGCATCTTTCCTCCAAAATTACTGTTCATTTACCTCACGCGTATTTTGTCTTTACCTTTCTGGGTCCATGTTATTCCCCTCTTCTCTCTGTAGAATGTGGCCCACTTGAGCTGGGATAGACTTGTCTCAATTTGCCTTTGTAACCTAAATGCCTAACACAACCCCTGGCTCATGACAGACCCTTAGTAAATGTTTTTGGAATGAATGGATCATTTTGATTTCATTTAATGCTTGCCTTCCAAATACCAGTTCCCTGCCATTGGGACAGCATCCTTTCAGATTCACTATAATCACAGACCAGTTATTCTCAGCTGACTAAAGTGCTTCCTGCTCTTAGCCACTTTGTTCTTTGAAACCTAATTGAATATAAGAAGGGAAATCTTGTATCTGAACAAGCCGGAATCCAGTTACTTGGAGATTTATGGATTGCCTAGACCTCCCTGCTCTCTCTCTTTAGCTGCCTCATCCTCTCCTAGAGAGTTAGCATGTTGTTTTTTTTTCCCCGATATCGAAAGAACTGTGAGTACACAGATAAGGTAATCTTGCCATAAGTTTTCTTGTCTCTTAATTGACTTTTTTCGGTCTAGGGTACTTTGTATACCATGAAATGGCTTTTTAGCAGAGACAGTGAATGCATGAGATGTTCTGAAATTCTCATAGTAAGGGAAAATTCCTAACTTTGGTGATATTTGGAAAGATAAACAAAGGCCAAGCCATGGGTCAGCGGTATACCTGGAGTTCGATGGCTATAATTTCCACTGTTTCTTACGAGCTCTGGCAACTTTAAAAAAAGAAACTCTGTTACTCTTGTAAGTGAAAGGCCAATTTCTGTCATCCATTTGGATTTATTTCATTTTAGTTGCATTTTTAAAGAAGTATATATCTCTGATTTTGAATTTGGGGTTTGATTGTTTTGGGGGGTCAATATCTAATGTGATTCATTGTATGTTAAGCCTGAAAGTGGCATGTGGATAGGGGGGCCCTTTCCTCTTTGGGGAAGTAATATGATCTTTTGGTTAAAACAAGGAACCACAGAGTGGTCTCTTATGGTTTCTAATTCCTGATTCCACTGCTGACCCTTGGCTGTTGCATAATCTTCTCACTTGAGGAATATGGCTAGAAGGGAATGGTTGACATTGACCAACCTGCTCAGTTCCTGAGATCAGAGAGAGCGTATGTTACCATTTGGTTTTTGCCAGTCCTCTTGGTAATTTCTGCTTACGTCCAGCTTGTCATTTACCATGAAGAAGAGAAAGCTAATAGTTAACTCTTCCCTCCTTCTTATACCCTGCAGAGAAAGAGTGGTGCACCCCTTCCTATGAAACTGCCCCCCCCTTACAGGGCCCCTGACGAGGACAGTGACGATGATGAAGAGGAAGAGAGCAGATTTACTGAGGGTGAGTACTTTTCTAATTCTCAGCAAGGACACTGGTATTTCCGTCATAACTGAAAAGATAAACTTTCATTATTAATGAGGGAACACATAAAGTTTTTGACCACTTAATCAAAGGTAACTTTTATTGCCCAAACTCTATTTTCTTTAACATTTTTCTCTTGAGTTATAAAAAGCGTGCATCTATTTGGGAAACATTCTCACACTGTCTCTTACATATTCCCTGTCCTCAAATTCCTGATGTGGAATGGCAAATTCCAGAATGACAGTTTTAAACTAAAAAAAAAAAATATCCTAAAGGTGAGCCATATGTTCCAGCTGGTTCCACGTTCTTTGAATGAGTGGAAAGCATTTTTGGTTTCGATGACACAAATGAACAGATAAGCCGACTATGCTTTTGTCCTTGGCTTGTGATACATTTCGCTACTTTGTTTTTCATCAGCCAAAGCAGACCTAAGTGAGTGATCATGTATGATCTAGGCTAAAATGGAATTTGTTTTTACTTCAGTTGACTAGATGAGGGGAAACCTCGTACAGCACTAGGTTGATGCATCAGTCATAGAATATGTACATGGAAAATAGCCAACATTTCTATATTGCTTTAAAGTTTACAAAGGTCTTTTAAAAACATCTCATTGCATTGTATAGCCTACACGAAGACATCTGGAGGAAAAATGCTTCAAGAGAGCAAAGAAAAATTCTGAAAACATTAATTACAAAATGTGAAGTTATAAAAAGATAGTAGGATCATCTACCTCAGTCCCCTCATTATATAGAGGAGGAAAGAGTTGTGTGGTCCTATTTACTGACATCACAGGTTATTTATCATAGGTAAATCTGAGATCGTCTCGGCCAAATCCTTTATTTTATAGATGGGTAAACTGAACCTAAGTTGTTAGAGTGACTTTACTAAGGTCATACATCTACTAGCTAATAGTTGAGACTGGAACCCTATCTATCTCACAGTCTAGTGGTCTTCTTCTGTACTATATTACTTCCCTAATATTTGGGTCTTGGAGGTCAGAGCAGCCCTGATCTCAATACCCCTGTAACCATGTGCCAACATTTGTTTTGTTTGTTTAGAACGTTACAGTTAATATTTTAGAAGCCAGGAAAGTCAATATTCCTTTATCCTTTGACATGCTCGGATAGCTTAGGTTGAAAAATTGCAGGCTTGTTTTAGTATGATTTCCTAATATGTAGGAGCTCTTAAACAAGAAAAAGGTGCCACCTGACAATATAATGCAAGAAACATTTATTAATCATCATCTCTATGCTGCCCTCTATACTAGACCATATTAGAAACGACACAAGCCCTTCCCTAGTGAAGCTGATAGCCTAACTTGGGGGAGTGAAGGGGGCGGGGAGAGGCAGCCACAAAAATGACAGCATTGTAGAATAAGAGGCACAAGGCACCTTATTCCAACTCCCTCATTATTCTGATGAGATGATTGAGCTCCTCTTTGTATCCCTAGAGCCTAGGACAGGCTCTTCTGTGGTATAATTAGTTACATTAGGCTGGGATCCGTGATATCATTAATATAGGCACCTCCACTGGGAGGACGCTCTTCTACCAGTACAGGTTGGCATCTCTATAGCTAAAGGTCTTACAGAGTAACCTTAAATGACTTGCTCAGTATATTTCAGAAGAGGAACTTCCTGGCTTTTCAATTCACCATGTTATCAACCTTTTCTACCATGTAGCTTCTTAAATAGTAAATGTTTATCAGATTGGATTTGATTTGCAATGTCATAGAGGCATTAAGTGACAACCTTGGGATTTGAACCCACATTTCCCAACTTTAAGTGTACCATTTATCCTTGGCATAACACTACCTCAAATGGAATAGACAGTGTTCCATGATGAACACATGAGAGAGGTGCCAGTAGAGGACTGCATGATTCACGTAGAGAATGTCATTACCTGCTGCACCAGTTCACATAGGTCTTTCTATGCTTCGATGTACTCATCGCATGCATTACTTCTTACAGTAAGTAATATTTTATTACATCTGTGGACCACGTTTTCTTCAGCCATTCTCCCAATCAATGGGCATCACCAAAAAATGCTGCTATGAATATTTTTTAGTATATGGGCACTTTTTTCTTATCGATAGCTTCCTTGTGGTATAAGCCCAGTAATGGAATTTCTGTTTTGAAAGATATGAACATTTTAATCATTTTATTTGCGTAATTCCAAATTGCTTTCGGAAATACTTGTACTCTTTCATAACTCTCTTGGTAATATGTTCATGTACCTGTGTTCCCACAACCGCTCCAACATTGACCTGCCAATTTTGTCATTTCTCTGATTTGCAGTGTGTTAGGGGGAACCTTAGGGTTATTGAATTACATTGTCCCTATTACTCGTGATCCAGATGATTTTTATGTGGTTGTGAATAACTTGCAGTTCTTTTGTGAGCTGTTTGTTCGTATTCTTTGACCATTTATCAATTAGAGAATGTGTGAGTGCATGTTCACATGTAAATATATCTATGTATGTATTTTAATTATCTTATGTCTTAGATGCCAAACCCTTATCAGAGAAATATGTTATAAAGATCCACACTCGGCCACTCCTTTTCTTAGGTGCATTGATTTTGTCTAGGCAGCGGCAGTCAAAGTTATCTGTAGTACTTTATCTTCTGTAATGCCTTTATCTCTTCTTTGGTTAAGACTCTATCTCCTCCCCATGTTTCTTAGCATTTAGCAGTAAAGCAGAGCATAACGCATCTTCATTAATATCATTGCCACTGATTTTCATCATTGTCTGAGGTTGAGGCATTTGGCAGTGCCCAGGATAACTTTCTTTTTCAGTCTTCAGTGACTGAAGTTGCAGCATCTACAGAGGCATTCACTAGGCAGCATCTTCCTGGGTGATGACGGTGCCCTTGATAGTAACAACAGTAACTTGGGATCAGTTTTGGGGGGAAAGGTTGCAAATTTTGTTTGAACATGTAGAGTTTGAGTTGCCAATGGGGCTCCCAATTTCAGAGGGGAAATATGCAGTGGTCATGAAGAACTGGCACCCAGGATGGCACTGTCAGGCTGGAGTCAGGAAGATCTGAGTTCAAATCCTTCCTCAGACCCTTACTAGCTGAGTGGTTCTGGGCAAGTCATTTAAATCTCTTGCACTCAGTTTCCTCATCTGTAAAATAGACATAACCCTCAAGATTGTTGTGAGATAATATTTGTAAAATACTTTTTAAAGTTTAACAAACTCATTTTGGTTCTGCTGATATTCATGTGACAATCATGAACAGAGAGGTTACAATTAAATCTGTGTGAGCTGATGAGATCACTGAGAGACTCTCCAGGGAGAAGTGTGGAGGACCTTAGAGTATGGGCTCCCACAGTTAGGTGGCACAGTGGATAGAACACTGGCTGTAGAATCAGGAAAACTCACCTTTCTGAGTTCAAATCCGGACTCAGATGCTTACTGGCTGTGTGACCCTAGGCAAGTCATTTCACCCTGTTGGCCTCAGTTTCCTCATCTGAAAAATGAACTGGAGAAGCAAATGGCAAACCACTCCAGTATCTTTGCCAGGAAAACCCCAAATGGGGTCATGAAGAGTTGGACATGACTGAAATGACTCAACCAGAACATCATGAATGATGACCCAACATAAGTGGAAACTCAGAAAAAGGAATTGTCATTGGTTTGTGAAAGGAAAAGGGAGGAGATGTGCCTTCATAAGGTAAGAGGGTTTGGGGGTGAGTAATGGGAGCAGCTCATAATCCAGAATGAGAGAAGGGAGAGCCTGGATAAAGGAGGGGACCTTAGGTCACTGAGTATGACATTGCTTCATTTCCCAAGATCACCAAGAATCTCAGAGACAGAAATTATCTCAGAGGTCAGCTTTGTGTCTAATTTTCAGTAGACATCCTCTTACCCACATGCATGATAAGTTATCTGTCCTTTGGAGGAAGTCTTCCTGGGATGGGAAATTCGCTGCCTCCCACAGCAACTTATTCCTCTTTTTGGACAACTCCAGTTGTTAGGAACATTTTCCTTCTATTTAGTAGCGAATTCCCTCCTTACAAATTCCAGTCTTTGATCCTTTTCCCCTTGGGGACAACAAGTAGAAAAAATCGAATGCCTAAGTCTAAGATGACTTTGATTCATGCCAAGGCTCAATTGAAGGATCTGGGGAGAAATCTTTCCTCTGATGTTTATAAGTGCATAATCTTGGTCACGACTTCCCCTCTCATATTCCTCATCCCCAAAATGAGAGGTGGCCTTTGGCCCTAGTGCTAAGAATCTGTGGTCCTCAAAATGTAACGGGGAGGGGGAACACAACCAAGAAAAATGAGAAGGAACCAATGTTGGTTCTTCCCAAGGGGAGATTTTCAGATTTTCCATTATAACCTGACCTTTGGTTGTCTTTACATTGGCTTTGTGACCCAAGAACAACCTTATTAGTGTCTACTGATTTTTAAATCATTAAAAAAATTTTTTTTTAAGTCAGACTTCCCAAAAACCCAGTCGTAGCCTTATGGTAATAAGCAATCTAGTAGACTTACTTTAAAATGTGTAAGATCATGGAGAGGAAACAAATGATACTTATTTATATTCTGACATGCACCCAGAAATCTGTCACTTGAAGAAAGCATGTCAGAAAACTCCTTTACTCACAATATTATTATTAATTGAATTCAATTAAGCAAACATTTATCGTGCACTTTCTTAATAAATAGGCACTGGAATTTTTTTCCTCTATGGAACTGAAGTCTACACTTGTGATTTCTTCCATTTCAGAAAGTCTCCATGTGGATACTCACTGCACTGATGTGATAGAAATCTTAGGAAACTTCCTGTTGTACTGGGAGGTTTCCCGGCTTGCTTTGATAACAAAACTCCATCTCTCAAAGGCAGGGCTTGACCCAAGGTCTTCCTGAGTTGGAGGCCAGCTTTTCTCTGTGCCTCACTGGGCTACAAAGGAACTGGGAATATAAAGAAAAAACTTTGTCCTGGAGTAGCTTACCTTCCACTGAAGTGTAAAATGTGAACATTGAAATAAAAATTTCAAGAGGGAGAAAGGAGTAACACCTCTCCTTAATTTTGAAAAGATTCTCCATAAGAATCGAGTCTCACAGGACCTTAGTGTTCTATAAGGAAGAGTTAAAGAAGCAGCATTCTCAGCATGAGAGGCAGCCTGTAAAAAGGCAAGGAGGTGGGAGACTGAATGATCTGTCTAGGAGAGCAGGAAGTCATCCCATTTGGTTGGAACATAGAATAAGGGAAAGAGAGTAATTTAAAACAATTCTGAAACTGTGAGCTCAAGCCTGAGTGGGGAGGATGTATAACACCTAACAGAGAAATCTGTGTTTTATGTTAAAGGAAAAGGGGAGGCCCTAGAGCATGCAGAGGGAGGAGTGGGTGACATGATCAGGTCTGTGATTTAGGTGGATGAGTTTGACAGTTAGATTAAGGATGAATTGAGGGGAGAGATTGAAGGCGAATGCCCGATCCAAATTACTCCCGAGGAGGGCTTGACCATGAACGAACTTTAGGCATTCAGTCCAAAATTCTGTTGTTTATTTTAAATCAGTTTCAAAACCTTGGGTCATAGTGGAAAGCAGAAGAGCAAAATGTTTTCAGTTCTTTGCCCACTGAGCATTTATTCCAAGAATCAGGAGATTTCAATTGACAGTGTCCCATTCCAGTCTGTGCTGTGGGAAAGGCCCTGGGCCTTCAGTGACCTGTGTCCTTGTCCATCTTTTTGACTTGGGCATGTCAGTCCATTTGTGACCAAGCCTTTGCCTTACAAGCGGACCCCCTAGCTTGCTCCTCTCCTTACAGAGTCTGCATTCTACCTAGGGAGGTGGCATGCGGGTAAATACGTACTCAAAAGATCCATAACAAGTAGATGGGAGGGAACCTCGGGTGGGAAGTCATCAGCAGCTGGGGCAGGGAAGCAGCCGTGGCTGCTTAATGAAGGATTTCAGCTGTAACTTTGAAACCAGGGAAACTAGTAGCTAAGAGAGAGAGTATTCTAGGTATGACTGACAGCAGAAACTAGTAAGGCACAGAATAAGGAGAGTAACACATTAGATAGAGCATTGGCCCTGGAGTCAGGAGGACCTGAATTCAAATCCACCATCAAAACACTTACTAGCTGTGTGACCCAGGGTGAGTCACTTAGCCCTGTTTGCCTCCAAAAAAACAAAAAGAAACCACAGGTTGACCAGAAAGCTGCAATGGAGATTATGTGGAGCGGAGTAAAGTGTCAGAAAACTGGAGAAATACTTTGGAAGAGACTAGGTTTAGGTTGGGAAGGCCTTTGAATGCCAAACAGAGGTCTTCTCTTTGGCCTCAATTAATTCGGAGTTGCTTTATCAGTTCTATCTTCACCACAACTCTAGAGCTGGAATGGTCCTCAGGGGTCATTGGGTTGGCCGCTTCCTTTTGTATATGAAGAAGCCAAGGCCCCGGATTCCTGCCCAGTTTCATAGAGCTTACCAGTTTGAAGGCCAAGATTTTTTCCCATGGTACATTCTCCCCTACCTTCCCCACTCTGCTTCTCCACTTATGTCTCATGTGAATACTAGAAACTATTGCTAATTTTTTTCAACAAAGGCAGGGAAAAAATAATAACATAGCAACCTTTCTAATGCTTTTCTGTTACATTTTACATGTGGAAATAGACATGTCAGAAGAGAACTCCAATCCTGCTCTACCATCAAATACACATCTGTCTTTGGAACTTATGGAATCAGACTGTTCACTCATTGTAATTGAAAGAGAAATTCCCTACATCCATAGAAATGTGAAAACCATAGTATTTCCCAGTGGACCTGTAGATGCCAGACTCCAATAAGAAGGCATTACAGGGTCTTTTCCAAGCCCCTTGGTTTACAGGCAAGGAAAATGAGTTCCAGAGAGGCGTTTCGAGTTTGTCAGCTATGAGAGACCTGCTTTCCTTGCTCCCTCACTACCATTTGGTAATTGGGGTTCTCCAACCCCTCCCATTTCCCTTCTATGTATTGTCTATGAGAAGCAGTTTGATACAGTGGATAAAGGACTGGACCACAAACCAGAAAGTCTGGAGTTCTGGCAGCTTCTGACGCATCAGTTGATCTTGAATATTCAGGTTTTGTAATCTTGTAATCCATTTTGTGCTTATTCAGTTATGTGGCTAGAGCCCTCATTTCTGACAATTTCCTCTCCAATTTTCCCAGGATTTCTTATTAAATAGGTAAAACGTTATTAATGTATGTTATACATACACACCTTAGGCGGCCCAGGGGGAAGGCTAGGTGGCACCATAGTGCACAGTCCCCAGCTTGCAGTCAGACTCTTCCCTGAGTTCAAATCTGGCCTCAGATACTTCCTAGCTGTGTAACCCTGGGCAAGTCACTTCACGCTGTTTGCCTCAGTTTCCTCATCTGTAAAATGATCTGGAGAAGGCAATGTAGAATCCAGTATCTTGGCTGTAAAAACCCACATGGGGTCACAGAGTCAGGCACAGTTGAAAAACAGCTGTACAGTAACATGTATTTGTATTATCGTCTTTATTTTTACAGAGTAGGAAACAGTCTCAGAGACTTGAAGAGGCCTGTCCGACTTTTGACTGAGTGACCTGGTCTAGGGTCGCACAGCCAGTCAGTGCAGGGGAAGTCTGTAGGAATCATCTCGCCTCCTGTCATCACTTTGTAGGTGACTGCCACTGATAGGATGTGTGGGTATTTGTTTTCGTATCATTGAGAGCTGGGAGGACCCCCTCCCTCATCTCTGGATATCTAGCCCACTTTTAGAGATGAGGAAACTGAGGTTCAGAGAGATTAAGTGACCGGCCCTTATTCACGCGGTAGTAAGTACTGAAGGCAAGATCTGAAGGGAGGCCTCCCAGACCCTCACTACCCCGGGTGAAGGGCCATCCCAGGGGCTGTGGCTTCATCTTGTCCTCCTTTGAGGTGGGGAGTTGATCCTTTCTGTGCCAATAGATGGCACTCCAGTCAATAGCAGTTATCATCATCTAGGCTTCCACAGTTTGAAAGGGATGCCTGTTCCACAGCAAGAATTTGTGATAAATAAAAGAAAGTGAGATCACATAAAATAATGATCCCAGAAAACATTGGACCAAGTATCCATGTCTGTGTACACACAGACACTTACACACATATGTGCACATCAGACGTGATTTTTTTCTAAAGGGCAGCAACGAAACTTCAGGTGTTATGCTCCTTCCTTGTTCATCCCACCCCATCCTATTCAGCAGTTTTTAATGAGCTATATAATCTGGAGAATCCTTACTTCATTACTGTCAAACAGACTAGCAGGGCCCAACCTCCTGAGGAGATGTGCTTTCTCCATATCTGCCCTAGAATCCTGGGGATAAGTTGAAGTCCCAAGTTGATTATTGTGTGAGAAGCATGAATGCTTATATCACCTTCAAGAGTTGTTTGTAAAATTTTAAGAGTGATCAGGTGTTTCTGCTTTTTGCTATGTGGTTCAGTGTGAACACTCAGCTGCACAGATGGGTGTGTGTGTGTGTGTGTGTGTGTGTGTGTGTGTGTGTGTGTGTGTGTGAGTGTGAGCGTGTGACACTTTGCTAAGAAAGGTCAGCAAATATTACCCTCCTTGATTGAACGCTAATTCTAGAATAAGCGTGGTTACTTGTGTGATTATCAAGTGTTCAAGTAATGAAACACATGTGTTGGACAGCATTTGAAATCAAGACATAAGAAATTCTAACTCCTCTTTGATGGTGTCTCTGAAGGCGCAACATTTTCTTAATTGATTGTAAGCTACTCATTTGTAGTCCTGAAGGCTTCATGGGACCGTGGCTAGGGGCTGCTCGTGTCCTTGCTCTGAATGAGTCTAGGGGCTAGTGCATGCTCAATGGAGCCAAGCCGTCTCTTTGTTATAAAAAAATTATTCAGGAGCATCTCTGAGCATTAAAGAAACAGTAAGTTGCTGATTGTTTCAGGCGCTTGGGACACAACGCACCATCGACTTGGCTGGTGCTTTTTAATTTGCTCAGGGAATGATGCAATTAACATGATGAACTCTTTCTCCCCAAGAAAAGTGGGGTCATTAAAATGATATTAATCGCTGCTCAGCCCCAGCCGGATGAACGGCTGTTTACGTGGATCCAGGCTCTGAAGCATTGTCAGACTTGCAGGGTAAACGAGTCTCAGACAGCAGCGCTCGGAGCATCAGTGGGTCAGATGTGGGAAGCCAGAGATTTGCTTTGCTTCGCATACTTTTCGAGGTGAGGTTTCGTTTGCTGGCAGATGTGACTGTTCGCTTGGAGGGGCTGAGGGAAGCTCCAAATTAGTGTGATTGATTGCCTCTCATAACAGAAGGAGACTGACAGTTTGCCCTTAAGGAGAATTAAAAAAAAAAGAAACCTGGGAAAAATAGGCCCAAGGTCATCAGAAGAGGACCGAGGACAGAGGCTGTGGGGAGAATCTTGAGCTGCTCCCTGCGCTGAATGTTTGTCAGGAATGCAGAGTCCCTGAAGTGCACCCTCAAGCTACAGCAATGGTACAAGGGGGTTTCCCAGGTAAGCATTCCGGTGTCCTTCTTTGCATGTCTTGAGTGTGTGTGTGTGTGTGTGTGTGTGTGTGTGTGTGTGTGTGTGTGTGTGTGTGTGTGATGTGTTTAGTTCTCTGTAAAATCTGATGGCGTTTCAGGAGGATTGGGGGCACTCAGTGCCCAGGTTTGAATCGGAGTAAACCAAGCCATTTCTTTTAGGATAGCGCGGCTGGGTGCGCATGCATTTCTGGGAAGTGTTTGCATTCAGCACGGACCTTAGAGATCTCTTGTGGACGTTGTCACTCCTATCAGTGTTGTAATGGGCAGGAATACCAGCGGCAGTGTTCCAGGCAGATCGTATCTGCCTGCTACCCTACTGTCAGAATCCCTGGTGTTTGCTTCTTGTGGCATCTCGTCTTTGTAGAATTGCTGCTGAGAAGCCAGCCCACTTAGCATCTATTACGATAATTCTTGTTGCTGTCTGTGGCTCTTAGGTTTTCTAATTGAATTAGCACAAACTGACCATTCAGCATTTCCTTCTCCCTGAGAACAGAGTATGATGAAGAAACCCCTTTTGACGTCTCTGATTTCTCTTCCAATCACCAGATGAACTACCAGATATTTTTTTCAGCATTGTGTGCCGACCAAGACCTAGCATCCCCTTTTTGATTTTTAAAGCCCCTCTCCCACCTCCGAACTGATGACTTCCTCAAGACCTCCCTGGTGGCTTCCCTGGGAGTCCAGAACTATAATTCAGGGAGCTCCTCTCCTAGTCTTTAAAAGATACTCATGCTTCACTTCCTGTAACTATTGCAGGATTTCAGGTTCATTTCCTAAGAGCGTGGAGCCATTGGCATTAGATTGATTCACAGATGTATGACCTGAGTGCCCTCCTTCCCTGGGACTTGCTTTGTTTACAATGTGGCGCCTCTAATTAAAAAGATGCAGGAGAGACATGGGCAGAAGCATCTTGATGAGTTGTTTGAGTTATTGTCCCGGGGAGCCAGTGGTCACGTCCCTGATTCTAGGCAGTCATCAGCTAGGGGGCCCTCTTCAGTTTCAGTAGGTAGCAAAGCAGATGAGTCAACACTGGACCAGAAGTAAAATAAGTGCATCCTTGGGATGAACGGAGGGCACATGCTAAAGGCTACTCTCTACAGTTACAAGGAGAAGGGGCTAACCTGGCTAGATAGAGTCTCCTCTTCTTCCTCCTTCTCCACCAATTCCCTGCACTAATTAAATCCTAAATTGTCTAGTACCTATGTCCATATCTGTTTTAGAGTTGGAAGGGGCCTCAAAGGTCCAGTGAGTCCAACACCTTTTTGCAATTGAGGAAACTGAGCCCCAGAGAAATGAAGTGAGAATGTGACAAAAATATTAAGTATAAGAACCAGGATTCGAACACATATCCTGTGACTGCACCGTTTTTTCCATCCTGATAGCTGGTGAGCCTGGACGTTTCAGAGTTGTTTGTTGGGGCATGTGTGGATCCTTCTAAGGCATGACTTGTTCTTTGTGTTGATGAGGAATCTTCAGAAGTGATGCCATTTTGGGAGCCCAGCCAGTTTCCATGCCTGGACCAGAAGGTCCATTTGGTTCCTTTCTCATTCTAGTACCTCGGTTTTTTATCCCCAAATTCTGCAACCTATAGGTGCTCTTCCTTATGGGGTTCCAACCAGTCCCCACCTCAGTTCTCTTTCTTCCTCCCCCTTCCAATCACTGAGGCTACATTTTCTCGGCCCTTGTAAACCATGGCCATGTCTTGTGGGTCTGACTAAAAGTGGTGGAATAAATGTTTCTTAGACACATCGTCTAATGGTAGGCATATTATTTTGGAAATGTAATTAATCCTAGATACGTTCTCTTTAAAAAAAAGTTTAAAAGTATAAACCTGGCACGGGGCTTCAGACAGCATGTGTGCTAAATCCTGGATTGATTTTTGGCTCAGACGTGAAGGGTCATCTTTAGATGACTTTCCCATAACCATGAGATGAATTGGCTCATGCCTTCCTCCCTGTGGTGAAATATCGAATGCCGTCAGCATTCGTATGGGACTTTGCTGTTTAGCCTGGGATTTGCTTTCCTGATTTATTCTTTTTCAAATACTTTATCAAAATGCCTGTCCAACAATGCTTGGGCCTTCATTCTTTGGTTTATAATTTTATGACTCAACCTGAGGATTTTTTCAACTCTTCAGGATGTATATTGGGCCAGAGATGGCTTGAGAGGCTATCCCTGTCTGTCTGTTTCTGGATGCAGAGCAAGGTTTGTGGAGGCTCAGGGTTGTGATAGAATGTAACGTAAAGCCATTGTTAAAATTGGTTTTGTGGTTGGGTGCCAGTATGCAATTTAAAATGTGTTTTCTTTCCACCCTGTGTTTCCACAAATGTCTTCCTCTACCTGAAGAAAATGCAGGGTTCCTAGCCATCACTGAAATGGACTGTACTGGATGCATGGTGGGAGGATTGAGGTGGTGTGGACCTGGGATCAAGTGGGTGAGGGACCAGCCACCCTGTGACTCTGGCTGGAACAGGATGGTTTTTCTAATTCAAAGATAACAATAATTCGGATTTGGCTCCTGGGACCCCAGACTTGTCTAGCAGGCTTATGCTTTATCTGACCCCCCCAGCAGTTCCCCTGGAACCTCTTTCTCTCTTCTACTTACCCCTTACGTACTATCTTCCCCTATTACAATGTAAGTTCTTTGAGAGCAGGCATTATACTAACCCTTAGCTTTAGGACTGGCGCATACTAGGAACTTACTATAAGCCTACCATTCATTCTTGCTCCTTCGATGTGGATTTCAAAGCATTATCATCCAGCCATTCTGGGAGGTAGGTAGATATTTGTGTAGCTACAACTTACACATTGTCATGTGCTTTTAAAAAAAGAAAACGTCTACACTTAACTGCTTTTTACTTTTCAGTTTGATGGTTTCACAAAATACAGAAGACACATATATCCCACATCATTTTTGAGCGGCTGTCTGGTGGATAGGTATTTCCCAAACTGAAGTGGGGGAAGGACAGAGTTCCCCAGAGGCTGTTGGAATATAGGAAGGCCTAGCAGATGTCACATCATTTCAGGAGTGGGTGTAATAAAGAAATGAGTCGGAGATTGGTGGCCAGCCCTTGAACAGAATGCAGCACATGCCAGCCATGTTAATTTATGGCAGTAAAAGACACAAAGGTAATGTTACTATGGCCAATCTCTTTTAAATCCTCCATTTATTACCCCCATGGGATATTTTCTAGTTGCTTAAAGCAAATAAATAATTGAGCTGTATATTTTCAAGGTATGCCCTAAATAATAAGGTAGGCTCATTTCTATCTCTAAATATGGAACTAGTGTTCTGGAGATGACAAGGCTTGCCCATTCACTTTGGTTCAGCCAACACTTATCTAAGCACAGTATGAAGAGCACTGTGCTGGGTGCCTTATGGGATTCCAAGGTGAGACTAGACGTTCTTCTTGCTCTCATGGAACTTAAACCAGTACAGTTTTATATAATTATTATATATTTTGCATCCTGGATCATCTCCAGTCATTCTAATGAAGATCTGGTCACTGGATCCAGATGGCTCTGGAGGAAAAGTGAGACAGGTGACCTTGCACAGCCCTCCTGCACTCAAAACAAAGTCAAATGCAAGTCATGTCATCATTTCTCCGATGGCGTGGTCTTCTTTGGCAACGAAGGACAAACAACAGTATATATAATTACAATGTAGTGTGTAATCCCAGTGACCTTGTTAAACCATCTGTGAGTGGTTTCTTTTTTTTTTTAAACCTGTATTATGAATATGGGAGCTATTCAGTCCCCATTAATAGATATCACTTTCTTAAACTGAGAAGGGTGTTGGACTTTGAACAAGGAATACCTGGGTTCGAATCCTTCCTCCGATATGTATCAGCTATGGAGCTATTTCTATTTTTTTCTTTGTATCCATAACTTTGTATATGGGGTGAGAGATTTAACTGATGCTTGTTTTCTTTCTTGATAGATTATGTGATCCTGGGAGCATTCACAACCTCTGTCTGCTTCATTTTCTTCATTTCTATAATGGAGATAATAATAGCACCTACCTCTTGGGATTTTTATGAGGATTTTGAGATATATAAAGACCGTTTCTAACCTTAAAATGCTCCTTAAGCAGATATTATTACTTTCTAGTATCTAATTATCTCCAGGTTGAAATTTGCAAAAGGGAATCCAGATCCCCATTAAAAATAGCCTTCTATGGTACAGTAATAATGTAACCATCGTAGATGGGAGAAGAAAGTTCAAATGGCTCTTGGGGAAGTGGTATGTGTGGGAAACAGCCCAGGATTTAGAGGCTAAAAACTAGGTTTGCCTATTCACGCCCACGTGAACTTAGGTAAGTCATTTGACCTTTATGGGCTTTGGTTTCTCTGTGGTTTATCCTCTGGTGCTCTGGAATTGGTGACAAGACCTGGGTTCAAATCCTTCCTCAGACACTAGATATTTGACTCTGAGGATCATATGATGTAACCTGTTTAAGGTTCTTTGCAAAATGTATTACCCTGTGGTCCTGTCTTCAAAGATTTTAAACGTTAAAGTTTTATTGAGGTCATCAGATTATGGTGGGATGTGGTTGAGCATGATGATAGCTAGCATTTATATAATACAGTAAACTTTGCTCATGGGTTTTACAAATATTATTTCATTCCTGGTAGGTAGATGGTATTATTAGCTCCATTTTACAGATTAAGAAACAGAGGATAGTTCACTGGTTCAGTATCATTCAACTTGTAACCGTCAGAGGTAAGACTTGAGCTTCTGTCTTCCTGCCTCCAGGCTCAGAGCTCTTTCCACTGGGCCAGATGCCTAGAAAGGTCCCCAATCTGAAGATGGGGATTCACATCTTCCCTCTGCATTCTTGCACAAATTACTTCCCCTATCTTGATCTCAGAATCTTCATCCCTGAAATGAGATGGGTGATTAAGATTCCCTTTTCTTCCCTTCTAGCTCTCTGACATCCCAGTTTCCATGGATGTGTCTGACTGACTAACTGATTTCTCAGGTGCTGGCCAGCTCCAAGTCCATGGTCCTCAGACTTCCACTTCTTGGAGCTACTTGTTTTCTTCAATATTTAGCTCTAGCACCATCTTCTGCATTAAGCTTTTTCCTGACCCACCCCCACCCTCAGCTGCTAGTCTTCTCCCTTCCATATTTGTTTCTTCTAATATATTTTGCACATTCTTCACCATAATTACATCTCCTCTCAGCTTCTGTTTTTGCTTTTTATTGGTATCTACAAAACCCCCATACTTGATAAATGCTTTATCAGTTCTTGATTACTGATGAATTTTGACAGATGAGGAAACTGAGGCTTAATGAAGTCAAAGAAATCATCCAGTGTTGCTGGATGTTTCCCTTGTCATAGCAGTGGGACTTTGTGCTTATGGCAGATTCCAAATCCAGGCTATTTCCCCTAAACCAGGCTGCCTCCTCTATGGTAGATAGCTTTCAGTGAGGGGGGTGAAAGCTGATTCGAGGTTCATGCTATGAATATGAGGGAGGAAAGTAGAGATTTGCTGTTCCAGACTGTAAGAAGCCAGGGTGATTGATTAACTGGGGGAGTGACATGATGAATGGATAGAGCTCCTGACTTTGCCTTCTTTCCTGATTTCATTGAGCTCCCTCAGACCTGGGAGTTTTTAAAACCCTTGAGGCCTTGAATCCTAAGGCTCTAGGAAGCCCCCATTCTCCTGTTTCTCAAAAATCTTTCTGGATCTGCTCCTTCCCTCAAGTTTCCCAGCATGCCCCTGACCCCTTTTCCTTAACATGGATACTCACCCTTGTGGCAGGACCAGCTAGCCTCTGGGGCCCTTTCCAAGGCTGAAATTTTGCTTTCTTCCAGTATTTTGTAAATTAAGATTTTTTTCTTCTCAAACTTATTTTTCTTAGCTCCTTTTGGGAAGGGATTTGCTTTAAAAGAAAAGAAAGAAAGAATTCCAGAGGCAAGATTTGAATGTAGGTCAAGTGAGATCCAAACCTTAGTCTGGGGAGCCTCTCTAGTAGACCAAGTCCCCAGCTTTACCCACCTCCAGGATCTTCATCCGTGAATCTCAGGGTATCAGTCATTCTTCTTCTCCCAGGTTCTTCCTTCTCCTACTCAGATTGTATTTGCCATAAAACAAAAAACCTTCTCTAGGCCTGCCCACCAGCCTCCACTGCTGACTCTTCTTTCCTTCTCCAGGCAGTTCCAAGTAATCGTAGTTGACCCTCTCTGTCTTCCTTTCCTCAGCACCTACCCCTCAACCCTCTTTTGTCTTGTGTCTAACCCTACTACTGCACTAAAACTGCTCTAAGTTCAAAAAAGGGTCTCCTCATGGCCCCAAGAATGACTGTGACCCAGACCTTCCTGAAATGTTTGTCCCTGGTGATGATTCCATCATCTCTGACCACTGCTTCCTGCCCCTCACCTCCAGCCCTGGCACTGGCACTTCTCCCTTCCATTTCATTGATAATCATAGAGGCACCAATAGAAGGGTCTGTTGTGTGGGCTAATTTCTGGTTTGCAAAGTGTCCCCTGAGGCCATGACCTCCATTTTCTTCTTCTCAGTTTTCTCTATTTTCTCTCTCTCATATAGCCAGGGTCCAGCGTAATCTCTCTTGACCCCAAACAGATCCCCTTCTCCTGCCATCAGCTGCCTGGTCCTTGAGTTTCTGTCTTGCATGCAGCTTTGTTCCCCAGGTGTTATGGTCCTCAAGCCACGGCAGCTGGAAGTCCACAGTGGTCCTTTGAGGAGCTGCTTCAAGGATGCCAACCTCATGCCAATTCAACAGTAGCTCAGCATCTGGTAGCTTCCTGTTGGAACTGATTATTCTTGCTAAGTAGATACAATTTCTGGTCATATTTTTACTACTACAGGAGTGATGTCCTCAATTTTTCTGCCCCCATCCAAGCCTTGGTCTTCCCTCTTTAGTTCCATCTCTTCCTCAGAGGTGCCTTATAACTCTGTTTTATCCTGTACTGTATCATAAGCTCTGCGGGTAAATGCAGTGGTTTCTTCCATTCCACTGTTCATCCCCTAATTTATCCTTATTTCCTTAGGGCAGATAATCCTAGTGTGCTGGCAGTTTGTATGCTTGAAAGACACTCATTGAATTGAAATGAATTAAATTAAACCAGGAGGTTACTGTCCTTTCAGTAAGAAAGGCAAGAAGCAAGGAATGAACCTCAGGAATCTTTGTTTCACTGGTATTTCCTAGATTGTTTCGTTGGTATTTTCTGGGTTGTTTCATTGTTTCTTAGTGTTTTGAATTTGCCATAAGCTTAGATAAAAGTTCTTGTCACTGTGAGCTTTGTTGGAGGGAAACATTTTCCAATTTCCCTCTAGGCACTGACAGTAACAGTACTGGGCATTGATACAGTGCTGTAATCCTCATTATTCGACTGTCAGCTGGAGAAGCTGGATCTTAATTGTTCTCATCTATTAGAATAAGGACGTGGAGGTCCTGGAGATAACATTGAGTGTCTTGGAAAGATTGGGGTCAAGGTAGAAGATGCAGAGCATCATCAGTCTTGGGTTGGGAAGAATGATAGGTAGCTTGCCCAAGGTTGCCAAGGTGGTGATTGGCTGAACTATGTGCCACTCTCCCTGATACTGAAAGTAAATATCTGAACAGTGGTTACTGGTTAGCATTTTTGTAACATTTTAAGCTTTGTGAGGTGTTTTACCTGCTGTCTCATTCATTCAATCTTTACAATAACCTCATGAATAAGATCAACTGTTATCCACATTTTACTAATGATGAATGGTTAAGTAATTTTCCAAGAGTCACACTGCTTGGGAGATAGTGTTGGAACTTGGGTCTTCCCAACTCGTGATCTAGTGTTCTTTTCATTGGGCCAAATGGCCCCTCAGCTGCCTCTTTTCATTTTAAAAAAAAATTGAGTTTATATAAGATGGCAACCAGTATTATTGGGTTCCAGAAAAATTAAATACCCTTATAGCCACAGTAGCGAGTTACTAGTAGGTGGAAAGTTTATGCTCTCTTTTTCTCCTGTCATGAAGAGTTCATGTACTCATGGCCCAAAGCTGGTGAGGTTCTCAGAGACCACAATGGTGGTTATCCATTGATTTTTTGAGATTCAGTCTAAAGGAAAGACTGTTACTTGTTAGAACTTCCATAGGCTTGCTTTGATGTCCTTTTGTTATTGAAGGATAAAAAATGGGATTGTTTATATTTTAGTTCCAGGTAGTATCACATTAAAGCGTCTTTTAAAGTAAAATTTCTAGTCACTTCACAACAGCTATGAAAGATTTCCTGAGAAATGGCCCAGGGATGAAGTTTGGGGAGATCCTTCTTCAGTCTTGTCTCATGATCACTGTAACAATATCAAGGTAATGACAACATTGCTATCCTTGAAGAGAGAGGCCACATATTTTAGCCCTGCCTTAGACTCGGGACAATTGGGCTCATTCTGAAACAGATTGGCTGTTTGATTCTGGGTGACTCTTTAGTAGAATTGTAACCTCTCAGTGCCTTCCAGCATCCTCCAAAACAGAAATTTGTAGTGCAAGGGCTGATGTGCTTTACTAAAGGGAATTCCTCACTGGCAATGCCCCAGTGAAATCTCTGTTCAGTTGAACCAATCAATCAACCAACTAACATTTTTTAAAAGCACTTTCTGCGTACCAAGAATTGTGTTAAGCACTGGGGATACAAAAGGGGCTGGGGAGTCTCTGCTCTCATGAAGTTCACAGTCTCATGGGGATACCATATGCAAAAAACTAGGTACAAAGAAGATATAGACAGGGTAAATTTGGGATAGTCTTAGAGGGAAGACAGTAAGATTAAAAAGACTGGGGTGGTTTTTGCAGAAGGTGGCTCTCGAACTGAGCCTTAAGCCAGAAAACTTAGGAAGGAGGAAGAAGCGAATTCCAGGAATTGGGGTGGTGATGGAAGGAGGCAGCCAATAAAAATACTCCAAAGAACAGAGAAGTCGGTGGCACAGGCTTGTACAGTACAGGGGTAGAAGTAGATTGACTGAGACTGGATGGACAGGAAAAACCATGTAAAAATTTGATATTGGATCCTAGAGGCAGTAGGGAAATGCAGGAGTTTTCTTAAAAAGAATGGTATGGGAAGATGTAGGCTTTAGGAAGCTCAGTCTAACAGCTTAATGAAGAATTCATTTGGGAATGAGGAGACGTTGGGCAACAGGCCATTGCTTTAGTCCAGGTGTGAGGTGATGAGGACATGGCCCAAGGTGGTGACAGTGACAGAAATGGGGGCACATGCGAGGAATGTTAGATGTGCCAGAACTTGATCGCCCATTGGATATTACAGAATGAGAGAGGGTAGGGAATTTGGGAAGAAGCCTAGATTATGAGACTAGGAGGTTAGTGGGGTCCTTGATGGTCATCAGGAAGTTGGGAAGAGGGAAGGAATTTGGGAGTGAAGATAATGGGTTCACTTTAGTACATGTTTAATTTCAGTTCGCTGTTGGATCATATGTTCAAGTGTCTGACAGGCAGTTGAATCTGCTGTGGACTGTACCTCAGCAGAGAAGTTAGGGCTAGAGACACAAATTTGAGAATCCTCCTTATAGAAATGATAACTGAATCCATGAGGGCTGATGAAATTGCCAAGCCAAAGGGCAAAGAGGGAGAATGTACAGGACAGATACTTGGGCCATACAAAGGTATAGCCTGGATGGAGATTTAGCCAAGGGGCAGAGAAGCGATGCATTTCCCCAGATTTGACACATTTCCATTTTAGCCTCGAGGCCCTAGTAGGGCATCTGGGCTTCTAGAGCTTGCTCAGAAGTCTGACAGTCAGAAATGTGCTTTAGGAAGATAATGTTGAGAGTTGTGTGCAGAATTGATCAGAAGCAAGTTGGAAGGCTAGAAGGTAAAGTAGCAACCATATTAATGTTGCATTCTATGATACAGACACATCTTCAACTCACATTGTTTATGGATTTAGCATGATCTAAATTCAAGCATAGCTCTGCTTGAAAGATGTCAAAACAGACAACCTCCCTTCATTCCTTCACACATTCCTGCAGCACAAGACGTTTCTCAGATACCATTTATAGGATTCTTGGACAAGGACAATTTCATGTGATAGTGTTAAAAATATAGTTATTCACCTCAGGGCTAGGTAAAAGTTAGCATATTACTTCATCAGTTCAGAGGTATAAGCCAATTAACTTAGGAACCAGTCATTGGAGAATAAGTTTCTTAAAAAACTACTCAGAATTTACCAGGAGGTTGCAGGTTACAAAATAAACCCACACAAATCTTCTGCATTCCTATATATTAGCAACAAAGTCCAACAGCAAGAGATAGAAAGAGAAATCCCATTTAAAGCTAGGGTAGACAGTATAAAATACTTAGGAGTTTACCTGCCAAAACAAACCCAGGGATTATATGAACACAATTACAAGACACTTTTTGCACAAATAAAGTCAGATTTAAGTAAGTGGAAAAACATTAGTTGCTCATGGGTAGGCCGTGCTAATATAATAAAAATGACAATTCTACCTAAATTAATTTACTTATTTAGTGCCATACCAATTAAACTATCAGACAATTATTTTCTAGAGCTGGATAAAATAATATCAAAATTCATTTGGAAAAACAAAAGGTCCAGAATATCAAAGGGACTAATGAAAAGAAATGCTTGGGAAGGTAGCCTAGCGCTACCACACCTCAAACTGTACTATAAGGCAGCAATTATCAAAACCACTTGGTATTGGCTAAGAAACAGAGAGGTAGACAAGTGGAATAGACTTGGCACTCAAGATGCAGTAGGCAAGGAATATAGCAACCTTCTGTTTGATAAACCCAAGGACCCCAGCTTCTGGGATAAGAACTCACTGTTTGACAAAAATTGCTGGGAAAACTGGATAACAGTATGGCGGAAATTAGGCATAGACTCATACCTGACACCGTACACAAGAATAAAGTCCAAATGGGTACATGATTTAGGTATAAAGATTGATACCATGAATAAACTGGAGAAGCAAGGAATAGTGTATTTATCAGATTTATAGAGAAGGGAAGAATTTTTTACTAAAGAAGAGATAGAAAGCATTATGAAATGCAAAATGGATAACTGATTACATTAAACTGAGAAGTTTTTGCACAACCAAACCCAATGCAACCAAAATCCGGAGGGATGTAGTAAATTGGGAAAGAATTTTTACAGCTAAGCTTGGGGATAAAGGCCTCATTTCTAGAATGTATAGAGAACTGACTCAAATGTATAATCATACAAGCCATTCCCCAATTGATAAATGGTCAAAGGATATGAACAGGCAATTTTCGGAAGAAGAAATTAAAGATATCTATAATCATAAGAAAAAATGCTCTAAATCACTATTGATTAGAGAGATGCAAATCAAAACAACTCTGAGGTACCACATCACACCTATAAGATTGGCAAACATGACAGAACAAGAAAATGATAAATGCTGGAGAGGATGTGGGAGAGTTGGAACACTGATTCATTGTTGGTGGAGCTGCGAGCGCATCCAACCATTCTGGAGAGCAATTTGGAACTATGCCCAAAGGGCTACAAAAATGTGCATACCTTTTGACACAGCAATATATATTCTAGGACTATATCCCCAAGAGATCATAAAAATGGGAAAGGGTCCCACATGTACAAAAATATTTATGGCAGCACTCTATGTAGTTGCCAAAAACTGGAAGTCAAGGGGATGTCCATCAATTGGGGAATGGCTGAATAAATTATGGTATATGAATGTAATGGAGTACTATTGTGCCATAAGAAATGATGAACCAGAAGACTTCAGAGAGGCCTGGAAGGACTTATATGACCTGATGCTGAGTGAAAGGAGCAGAACCAGGAGAACTGTGCACAGCAACGACCACAGTATGCAAGAGTTTTTTCTGGTAGACTTGGAATTTTGTAATAACACAAGAACTTCTTAAAAAAAAAAAAATCCCAATGGTGGTTCTCTAAGGCAAAATGCCTTCCACACTCAGAGAAAGAAATATGGAAGTCATTCGCAGAATGTAGCAGATCATGTTTGTGTATGTGTATGTTTTTGTGTATCATGTTTTGATTTGTTATATGATTTCTTCCATTTATTTTAGTCCGACTACATAGCATGACTATAGTGAAAATATACTCAATAGGAAAGTATATGTAGAACCTATACAGAATTATATGCAGTCGTGGGGAGGGAGGGGGGTAGTGGGGGGTAGGTGTGGGGGGATAAAATCTCAATTGTATGGCAGTGATTGTTAAACATTAAAAAATAAAAAAATAAAAATAAAATAAAAATAAAAATAAAATGAAATAAAATAAAAAATAAAATAGAATTTACCAGGAGGGAAGCTCGGTGGTGCAGTAAATAGAGTGCCAGGCCTGAAATCGCTACAACTCCTATCTCTGAATTCAAATCTGACCTCAGACATTTACTAGCACTAGTGTGACCCTGGGCAAGTCACTTCACTCTTTTTAACTCCATTTCCTCATCTGTAAGGTGAGCTGGCAATAAATGGAAAACCACTTCATTATCTTTGCCAAGAAGACCCTGAATGGGATCTTGCAGGATTAGGACAGCTGAATACTAAACAACACTTCTGTGACCACTCCCTCCAAGGGTCATTACTGGTCTGAAGTAATCACAGATTACTTCCTCCTGAATAATATGAAAAAACATTCTGATATCCAGTGAAGAACCCCTTACGCTGGTCTTTAATACCTCCCTAATTACTTCTAGGAAGGGGGTCCTTCCTGGGCTAATAAGACAGAAAGAAAAGGAAATCTTTTTTGAAATTTATAGTTAAAAGAAAGACTGATAAAGTTTCTCTTTCAGGTTAGTCTATTGACTTCAAACTAGGTTAATTATAAAATTCTCTATTGATTTCTGAAAGTGAGGAAGGGGAATCTGTTTCCCTGAATCACTTCAGAATTGTCCAAATGACTGATGTGAACCTCAACTAATATGATTGTCATGAGAGTAAAGAAACGGAGATAGATACAAGAGATGGTTGAAAGGTAGAATCACCAAAGCCACACAAGTCCATTTGAATTAGGTCACCATGTTGTACGTGTGCTTGGAATATTAAGTAGTGATTTTATCCCTTGTCAGACTGTTAGCCTCTCCCAAGTAGGAATTATTGTGTTCTTGGTCTTTGCAGCATTTGCTCCTAGAACAGTTCTGAACATTTATTTAATGCTTATTGATTCAAAGGTAATTTAAAAAACCTTTTGTCTCCTGTAACACTGAATCAGTGATTCTCTGAGGGAGAGCTGGAGGAAATGAGTTAGTTCCTTCTGTGATGATAGTTGGTAATAACCAGCACTTATTTAGCCTTTTACAGTTATCTCACCTGAGTTTCACAATAACCTTGAAACTAGGGATTATAGGTAATAAGTATTATTGTCCCGTTGAATAGATGGGAAAACTGAGGCTCATTGATCTGAAGTGACTTAACTTAGGGCCACAAAGTTAAGTTATAGAGATAGGAATTTAACCCCAAGTCCACTGCTCTTTATAATGCATCAGTTTTAGCTATAAGGGGTCTGTTTCTCTTCTCCTATCTCTAAAGCAAAGGGCTAGAATCTTCTTTTCTCTTTCTCATCCCACTTTGGATGCCCTTTTGTGACTTATCCTGCCCTCTCTCTCTGTCCCCCACTGACAAGATTCCAGAAAGCCCCATATATAATGATATTAAAGGCTAAGATTTTCATAGAATTGTAATTACAAAGATTGCTAGCATTTACATAACCCTTTAAGATTTGCAAAAGACTTTACAGATATATCTCAGTTATTCATTCCAATAACCCTGGAAGCTAGGTGCCATGTTTATTCCCCTTTTATAGTTGAACAGTGTGGATAGCAGATAATTGTCATCACCGTGGTCACACAGTTCGTAAGTGTTTGAGACTGGGATTGTCCTCAGTTCTTCCTTTTAACCAAATCCAGTTCTCTTTCCACTGTATCACCCAGCACCTCATTCATATGAGATTCCTTCCAGTGACATAGATCACAGTCTCTTCATACCTCCCTTTCCTTTGAGACGCTTGTCTTTGTCCTCTCATATAACCTCTATAGAGGTCGAAGGCTTTCTTCACTTGTAGTCTTCTTAGCACCCTGGACAGTGCATGAGGCTGCCTAGATTTTCTCCTTTGCCCTCACCTCATGACTGACCTCCTTCCTCAATTGATCAGACATTTTCTGAATAGCTTTACATGCTTCTTTTTTTAATGATTTCTTGACGTATCTGAATAATAATTATCCAAATCTTCTTGATATGCATATTTGGATTCAAGCTATAAATTCAGGATATCTTTTAACTTGCTTATATTAATTTTCTTTGAGGACTTTTTATGTGTACAGTTCAACACAGCATTGGAAATTTCCGTTATCTGAAACATAAGAATCTCAGCCATGTGCTGGTCAAATGGTTTTCTTTCATACCACATTCTATAACCTTGCATATAAATAAACTCATTCCTTAGAGACTGGTGTGATTGCCCAGCAGGAGGCGCGGCATGGCAGACAGCAGAGTGGTTAGGGGCCCTAAGGACCTGCATTCAAATTCTACCCTTGTTACTTTCTTCGTCTGTGACCCTCTCAGCAAGCCCTTAATGTCTCTCTCTCCTGGCTTCCTTCAGGGCCTCAGTAAAAATCCTTCCATTCCCCTACCTCTAAGTTCCAGCTCCCTTTTGTGTGTGATGTTCCCTCCTTATGATGTAAGCTACTTGAGGACAAGGACTATCTTTCTTTTCACTTCTTTTTGTGTGTCGAGCTCTTGGCAAGAATGCCTGGCACATGGTAAAGTAAGGTGTGCTAAGTGTTTATTGCTTCTTCCTACAAACAGTGTTTTCCAACCCCTTGTCATGCTACAACCTTGCCTGTCTTGGTTGTCTCCATTGTATTTTGTCTATCTTGTTTGTACAAATTTGTTTGCACGCTGTCTCCCCATTATGCTGGGAGCTTTTTGTGTCTTTGGCACTTAACACAGTACCTGCCATGTAGTAGGTGGTTAATTGTTGATGTATCATGTTTTGACTCCCTGTGCCTCAGCTTTCTAATCTGTAAAATGAGCACATTGCAGTACTTAACCTCTGAGGTCTATCCCACTGGGCCTCAGTGTCCTTATTTATGAAATGAATTGATAGGATTACATGGCCTCTATGGTCCCCTCTACCTGCAGATCCATAATCCTCCATGACTCTGTCCTTCTGCATTTATAAAATGAAATGGTTGGGGTAAATGGCCTCTAAAATCCCTTCTAACTCTAAAACTATGGCCCTAGGATCCATGCATTGTATCCTTTTAACGTCAACAGAAGGACATTGTTTAAAAAACAAACCCTGACAATTGTGCCTCAGTTTTAACAAGAGGATCAGCATCACCAAAAACGCTGTCCAGCTTGCCCAGGTGATCCAGTTGCCCCGCCTCGTCTGGCTCAGCTGGGATGGACCTAGGATATGATGAGAGTAATGCATGGCCAATCCATATCCTCCTTTGGAAAACATGGGATGAACGCTAAGGTATGTTGAGAATATCCCTTGAGGATATTGTTGAATTTTGCACAAGACAAGAGGGAGGACATGGACTGCTATTAGAAGGAAGCTGACTCAAATGTCCTTTGGAATTTTAATGATTTAAAGAAAAAACTCTCCCTTTGCCTTCCCAACATTTCCAGTGGATTTGGTAATATTCATAAATCATCTTTCTGTTGGAACTGGTTTCTTTATCTGGGCTGAGGAGCTTCATTCAATTGCTAAGTATTCAAGAATGTATAGGGTACCTTCTCTCTATGTTCTGGGCACTGTGGGATGTTCTAGTGGCTTGTATATGTGTGCACATTTAAGTTATTGTTGTAGAATCATAACTTTTATTTAGATGAGGAAGAGAACATGGGATCATGGGTTTAGTATGGGAAGCAACCCTGTTATTGGTTCAGTCATTTCATTGTCCAACTCTTGGTGACCCTATTTGGGGCTTTCTTGGCAAAGATACTAGAATGGCTTGCCATTTCCTTCTCCAGCTCATTTTTTTACATATTAGGAAAGGTACAAAGCTAGTAAACATGTGAGAACAGATTTGAATTCAGGAAGTTGAGTTTTCTTGATTCTAGCATAGTGAGTAAAGTACTGGTGATGGAGTTAGGAGGACTTGAATTCAAATTTGGCCTCAAATACTAGCTTTGTGACCCTAGGCAAATCACTTAACCCTGTTTGCCTCAGTTTTCTCATCTGTAAAAATGAGCTGGAGATGGAAGTGACAAGTCAATCTAGTATCTTTGTCACACAGCTAGTAAGTGCCTGAGGACAGATTTGAACTCAGGAAAATTAATCTTCCTGACTTCATTTCCAGAGCTCTATGCACTATGGCACCTTCTAGCTACCCTAAGGGAAGGAACCTTAGAGATCATCAAGTTTGACTCCTGTATTTTACAAATAAGGAAACTGAGTCCCAGAGGTTAAATGGCTTACCTACCTAAGGTTACAAAGACTCAAATAGAAATCCTCTGCTGCAAACTAATTATCTGCACAAAAATTCAGATCAGCCTTTATTAAGAATAAGAATTGGAAGAATAGTTAGAATTTCCATAGCATTTTCAGCTATGCAAGGCACTGTACAGTATTCTCATTTGATCCTCTTAACTGTGGGAGGTTTACAAAAGGGGAAAGTAAAGCAAGTAACTTGCCCAGGGTCACAAAGTTGTGAGTGCCTGAGGCTAGATTTGAGCTCTGCTCCAGCACTTTGTGTTATGGACAGTGTCCCCTGGAAGCTCTCTTGGAACATTAAAGATTTTGTACTTTCTTCCTCCTTCCTTTAGTTGTTATGTCTTGCCTTTCCTCTTTTCTCCCCTCCCTTTTCCTTTTCATCTAGGGTTCCCTTTCAGTCACCTTCATTCCCACCTGTGAGAAGCCAGTCTTTCTTTCCATGGAGAGGATCTATCCAGGGTTCTGAACATCAGTTCCTGACCGTATCTAACCAGGTGCTCACCTGTGCCCAGTAGCTGCCTCTGACTAAAAATAGCCAGAAAGTTATTGAAGCTCAGTGGAGCCAAAGAACTGAGAAAGACAACAATGCTAGGCCATGGTAGAGTAGGTGAATCTGGCTGGGGAGGGGATATGGAATGACTAATATCAATCCCTGGGTTGGCCATCCTCTCTGACCCTCCTCCCTTGGAAAAGAAAATCTGAGAATACCCCTCTAATTAGGCACAGACTATCTGATGAGTCTTAGATCAGCAGCTTTGCACTGACTGTCTCCCATTCCAGGCATGCTGTGCCTACCTCCTCTTTGTCTTTTCCATTCTTCTAAGTCTGAATTTTCAGGGACATTTGGAAAGAACTTTTCATCTCTTGATTGAAGCCTTTCCCAACATCGCTTCATTTCCTCAAGATGTCTTGCTGTCTTCAGCATATTTGTTGTAATCACCTGATTCAAAAGCGTGCCCTTCAATGAGCTTTCCAGGGTTGTACCTTTATTCATGAAAACTAAGCCAACAGCTAATAGATACAAGATTATGCCAACATCTGAGCCCACTAGGTCCTCAATACCAGGCCTAAATACGTAAAATGGCCCTGGGGGCACTTCTAAACATTCTGTGTAATGGAAGAACTTAGTGAAGGAGAAAGTTCCTTGTTTCAGTATCAGTTTTTTTCTCTTAAAGAAAAAAAAATGGCAAATATGACTATGGGCAGTGTGCTTCAATTCACCATGCCAGGTTCTGGAAATTTATATATAAACAAAAAAATCATCTCACCCTCATGAAGCTTACACAAGTCATAGTATCCCACAGTTTGAAGGGGCTTAAAAGGCCATTTGCAATCTTAGGTCTAGAGCTAGAAGTGAGCACAGAACCATCAAGTCTACCTCCCTCATTTTACAGATGAGGGAACTGAGGCACAAAGTAATTAAATGACTTGTCCAGGGTCACACAGTTACTAGGTATCTGAGGTGAGATTTGAACCCAGGTCTTCTTGAGATCAAGTATAGGGCCCTGTCCATGATGCCCTACAATATATACATCCAGCATCACTCAACCAACTCTGTAGCTTCCACCCATGTTGTCAGAAGATCACCCAGTCTGCCAGAACAAAAATGACGTTCTGCCAACCATGGCTTTTCAAATAGTTTGCTTCATGTCTCTCTTCTTTTTTTTGCAAATTTGCAACTGATTTTAAATCCTTTCCTAAAAGGGTCTTCTGATACTAGGCACGCCAAAAGTTAGGGTGGATGTGTCCTGGGTTAAGAGCTGGTCTCAGGCTGAGTCAGGAAAACCAGATTGGAGTCCTTCCCTTGAGCATTTGTACAAAGGAAATCGCTGGTCCAACGAAATATAAGGCAAATACCTTAAAAGGCAAAATTGTCATAGAGGGAGGGTTGGCTTTGGAGATGGTAAGACTTGGGTTCGGATTCTGATTCTCTCCCATCCTGCCTGTGTGAGCCTGGGCAAGTTACTCAACATCTCTAACTTCTAATCCAAAGAAACTAAGCAGATCTAGACCTGCGTTGGGAGAGGGCATTTTCTCACTGCTAGTTCCGTTTACTAATGAAATTATTGAAATAATGAAATTTATTAATGAAATTAATGAAAAATAGGTCTAACCACAAACAGAGCAAAAACTATGTATTTTAAGTTGCTGCATGATTTAATGAGTAAAGGACTTGCTTTGAAATGAGAGATTTGGGTTCAAGACCTGAGTCTCACACACTGAATTCTAAGATCATGAGATGTTTGCTTGAAGGAGTTTCCTCATTTGATGACATTTCACAGACTCCTGAGTTCATCAGTGTTGATCTCCCCTTTTTCTTTTCCTTTTCTCAAGCCTCCCTCCACCCAAGTTCAAATATGCCTCAGTTTACCCAGAAGTGTAGACTCTCAAGTGTTTTTGATTCCTTGGGCCTCTCAACTCCTCCCGTTCTGAGGGAAGATCCTTCTTTTAGGGGATAACACAGGTAATTGGACCCCAGGGGACTAGATAGAACACCTGGTGCCATTTGCTCAAGCAGCTAGAAGGTGCAATGGGTAGAGGACCTGAAGAAGACCTAGAAGACCTGAGTTCAAATTTAACATCAGACACTATTTGTGTCACTTAAGCTCTGTTTGATTCATTTACCTCATCAGTAAAGTGGAGAGAATAATTCCATCTGCTCCTTAGGGTTATTGTGGAGATCAAATGAGATAAGGTATTTGCAAAGTGCTTTGCCAACCTTCAAGTGTTTGTAAATTCTAGCTAGATGGCAGAGGATTAAGTGGGCATTGGCCCCATCTCAAAGACTTGAAAGAACTGCCACTTTCTTGTGGATTGTTCTTATTTGAAATGGCTCCATGTAATTGTCACATGTTCTGCTGGCATTCTGTCAACTGTGTTCCCTGGTAGCCTATTAGCCAGAACTTCCCCTTCTCTGGAGTCCAATGTTCTCAATGATGATGAGGCTGTACAGGATCCCAGAGTGCCTTCTGCTTTGTCAGAGGATGACATCATCATATTCCATGGAGCTTCTGGCCTGTTTTAGGCTATTTTAGTTCTTTGAAAATATGGAAGCTCTATGCAACAGAAAATTTGATTAGCCAGGCATTCTTTTTTCTCACTTGGAACAGTCAGGTCACTGTACTCATTATTCTTCCCTGAAAGCAACCCCACCCCCACTAAACAGCAGGCATTAGAAAAGCAGAGAATTCCCCAACTCTTTCTAAATCCAATATTTAATAAAGTGACAGCTGGATTGTCATTTATCATACAAAGAAATTTGATAACATTCAATGGGATTCTGTTGTTATTGTTGTTGTAAATATCCTTGGAGGAAAGATTAAGGCACCTGCCTCCTTTCCTTAGAAAGCTGAGGGATTCTGGGTATCCAGGGTAGTTGTACTGTGTCTGGCATGATGTCTGTGTCATGGTCTTTCTTCCTTCCTCCCAAGGAGGGCTCCTTAGGCTGGGAGATTTCACTGTGTCCAATCAAGACAACAAAAGGCATCAAGAAAGCTTTTTTTCCAGTGAAAGAATTAATCACCCAATAGGTATTTATCACCCAGTAAGTCAATAAGCATTTATTAGGTGCCTATTGTGTACCATCCATGACTTTAAATGGTGCTGATAGGAAGAAAGGTAAAAGATGGGCCCTGTTCTCCAGGAGCCCACAGTCTAATGGAGACACAATAGGCAAAGAGCTGTGTTCAAACAAGCTATAGACCAGAGAAATTGGAAATAATCAATAGGGAAGGTACTAGCGTTAAGAGTGGGCTGCTGAGAGTGGACTATTTGCTGGAACTTGACAGAAGCCAGGAAACCAAGGAGGCAGAGATGGGAGGGAGAACATTCCAGTCATGAGAGGTAGCCCAGACTTCATGGTACAAGAGGCCAGTGTCAGTGGATTGAAGAGCACATTGAGAAGGTATAAAACATGACTGGAAAGGTGGGGAAGCTGGAACCTGATTACAAAGGGCTCTGAATGCTAAGCACTGGGTTTTAGATTTGATCCTGGACATTATGGGGACTGAGGTTTTGTGCTAGGTTCTGTAGATAAAGAGCAAACAGTGAAGCACTTTGTGGTCTCGGGGCTGATTTTGTATTGGTCCTAGATAACACAGACAGAAAAAGGCTCTTCAATACAAATACAAGTTCATTTCAGGAAGGAAAGAAAGGATGACAAGTAGAGAGATTTTAGAAAGTAGTAGTTGATTTCTTATCCTCAGACTGACCAGGGAAATGAGGAGAAATGGGTATAAAAGTGGATGGAAAAGGATGGTTAGGATGAATTGGAGTTGTAAATACTTCTATGTCATGGTCTTATAAAATTGTTATTAAGTGCTAAGAGCAAAGTACGGGCAGACTATTCTTGTAATTCACCTGGAAAGCTGGAAGATATTCATATGCAAATTGTGTGAGGAGAATAATGAGGACTTGAGGACCATGGGATCAAATTAGATTACATTTAAAAGACAGAGATACCCAAGTCCAGCGCGTGCGCACACACACACACACACACACACACAGTCTGATAACAGCTCCAGATTATTTTCCATTAACCCAGATTTCTACCCTGATATTGATCAGTACTGTAGCAATGCAGTGTAGCCAATAAAAAGTCTTGCTGTCAGGAAAACCTGGGTTCCAAATCTGAGTCTTTGACCCACATTGACTATGTGGGCCTTGACAAGTGACTTAAATTCTCAGTGCCTGAGGCTATGGGTTTCCTGACCTGTGGTTACCTACATCAGTGAAAATCTGGGGCCGGGGAAGGATGAATATACATATATATTTCTGTAGCCGCGTGCGTGTGTGTGTGTATGTGTGTGTGTTCCTGACTTTTTGCCTGAAGTCATAAATAGTAAGTGACAGAACCTGAGTTGGAAGGTAGGTCCTCAGGCCCCGGTCCAGCCTTCTTTCTACTGTACACACCTTTTAGTTGTCAGAGTTAGGGTTGGGACCCTGCTCTTCTTGATTCCAAGTCCAATGAAGGTCCTCTAGACAGTGTGGAAGCATTGTTAATGGTTCGAATGAGAGGGGATGAGAGCAATCCAAACTAGTGTAGTGGTTGCATTATTGGAGCAATAATCAGCGAGAATGGTTAACTGATCAAATGTAAACACCAAGGTATTAGAGATCACTCAAGTTACTTTAAGGATGCCTTAGAATTCTAGTGTTACCCACAGTAGGAAAAAAAACCAATTTACACACAAGAGGCAGGTGCAGAGGTGAGAATAATATGTTCTGTTTTGGTCATGTTGAATTTGAAATGCCTATTAATCCAGATAGAGTGGTCCAGGCAGTACTTGAGGGGGGAAGATTGTTTCTGAAGTGAGTTTAGGATTATATATATAGATCTAAGAGTCATCTTTGTACAAATGATAGTTGTACCTCAAGGGGAATATAACTCCAAAGTAGGGCAGAGAAAAGATTGGGAGGAAGAGAAAGACTCTCTTCAAAGAGTTATTAATCAAATCCTTTAATGTTGATAGGACTTACTCTGAAAGCTCTCTCTCACATAATCTCAGATTTGACAGTTCCATGCCCGCCCTCCCCCTCCCCCACCCAAGGGCACTAGATCCAACTTGTTCTTGAACGAAAATGTTTCTACATGACCCCCGACCTTTACTTGAAGCCCTCCAGGGAGAGGAAATCTGTTTTCTTTCTACGTCACTCATTTTACACTGGAGCCAGTTCATTGGCTTGGAAGCTTTCTCATGTTGAACATATTGATATTTAATATTATTGATATTTCTATGAACTGTTATCACTATTTATGGAGAAATTTTCTTAAGAATTCTTATTAAAATCCTACTGAATACAATGTTTTATATTTCCAGAAATAATTTTATACCTTGCTTTAAAGTAAATAGAAAGTAATCAAACTAGTCAAGATGATGAAGTGGTCATGGAATAAAAGTGGTGATAGAAAGGATTCAGTCTCAGTAATACATATAATTTACATTTCTGTAGCCCTTTCGAGTTTATACATATCTCATTGGAATCTTGCATCCTTTTGAAATTGGTATGGTTAGTTCTATTTTACTGATGAGGGAAGTAAGGTACACAAAGTTTATGAGACATGCACATGATTGCAAAGTTCATAAGTGAGGTTACCCCTGTATCAATCGGTTGAAGGGATGAATGGAGAAGTATTTCATAGAAAGCTTTTCCCAAATTCCTTTTAGTTGTCTTAGACCAGTGTTGTATAATGAAAAAAAGTTCTGGTTTTGATTTTGATACCTGTTTGACAACGCCTCACTTCATTTATTTGGGCCTCAGTTTTCTCGTCTTTAAAAGGTGGAGGGTGAGGGGAAGGACTGTGAGCTTCAAGGTCTGTTCCTACCCCCTCGAAGGCTGCTAAGAGATATGGTCTTAACTGGTGTCTGTTACCAGAGTCTAGAGAAACTTAGTAGCACCATGGACAGCCACTGAGAACTTCCCTCAGTCATAAAATGCGTCTTCTTAGATGTTAACAAATGATAACATTTTCTCCTCTACTGTTACAGCACTCAACTCCAGTTTCTTTTAATTAGCCAAAGATCCCATTTTTCACTTCTGGAAAATGTAATTAAACACCTGAATGCTGGCAGGGCTACTGCTGATTACAGTAATCTCTTGTCATCTGTAGCTCCTCTGAAACATTTTTGCATGACTGGGTAAATACCTGAGAAATAGCCCAAAGAAACGCATTTTATCCTCTGTTGTAACCATAACGAGCTTCCTGCTACAATACTGTGTCTTGATTAGACTACTCTGTTCTCTGATGTTCTAAAGCCTAGAATGTGCAGTGCATAAATGGGTTTTATCTTATTACATTTGGCAGCCTTTTCTTCCCCCTAAATGAATAATTCCTTACAGGTGTCTATGAGATCTTTCAATTGGGTACTTAAATCATGGGAATCAGGAATCTTGTTAAACTCATAAGACCCTTTATCCAGGCAACTTTTAAGCACCTGGAAAATAGAGAAATTTTCATAATTGCCCAAACTAAATGGCTTTTTAATGTCATTCCTTAAAGAAAGAATAAGGCTTATCTCTGGGAAATGTGAGATGGGCTTAGGTGCTCCCTTTTATCTTGACTTTAATTCTTGACACTGATAACTTAAAGGGCTTATGCATGTTGGGTTCTAGCCTTTCTGTCTGCCACTACTTGGGTTCTCAAATCTGAGAAAATCCCTCCTCTTTGGAGCCCCCATTTCCCTGGTTGTCCAATGATGGGTTTTGGCTGTATGACCTCAGAGGTAGCTTCCTGCTCCAAATCTGTGATTCTTTGATTCTTAGATCATCCACCCTCTTGTAACTTCTCTATATTTGTCCTGATTTCACCCTCTTGTGCCATAAGAACAAGCCAAACTCACCTGCATGTGAAAGTCTTTTAAATATTTAAAATCCCTAAAATGAGAGAATTTGATTCAACAGCCCTTAAGCTCCCTTTCAATTCCTTCAGACTGACCTATGACCTTCTTTTTCCTCTTCTCTCCAGTTTCAGTGTGTCAGTCTTTGATTCTTATTTCCAATATCTCCTTTTTGTTGTTTCGTTTGTCTTCTTGTTAAACTTAGATATTACCAGATTTGAAAGCCAACTTGTCAACTATTGTATGCAGGAAATAATAAGTACTGGGGCTACAAAGACAAAAGGGAAATGGTTCTGTTCTCAGGTAATTCACATTCCACTGGATCTGCACTTTGGTCATGTGGAATTTGGAGATTTGAAAAATCAGTAAGATCTTCATACTCTTTTCAATCCTGGTTTGGACCTGTGAAGCCTTAGGTTAGAAACTTGTCTGGAAAGTTGTATGACTCCGACCATGTCAGTGAAATTCTCTCAGTCTCATTTTCCCCCTCTCTAAAATGGAGACATTATAGCACCTACTTTACAAATTTGTTGCAAGTATCAAGTAAGACAATATACGAAGAAGATTTTGCCAACCTCAAAGCATCAAGATTATTACCAATAATAAGGTTCCTGCAAGCTCTGAGACTGATTGTATGAAGGTCATTATTATTGCCCAAAGGGTGATATTTTGGCTTTGTAGATTTGTAAGTACATCAGCTTATAGTCAAAAAACAGTTTTTAATGAAGAGAAACAGTTTGAGTAATGTCCTTTCATTCTGAAAAAAAAGAGCATCTTCTGTTTTGTCTGCTGAAAGCATATTTAATAACATTCCCCCCTCCCCCCAAGCTGCATGTAGGTCCTGCTGTTGGAGAAAACTGGCTTATGTTTATCCTGCTTTTAAGCCATTTGCTCACAGAACATTGCATAGCCCTGTGCAGACCCCAGTGGCTTGAGTGAAGCTTCTTCCTTGAAATGTTGTTATTTAACAATTACTCTGTCCCCTGTGGGGGTGGGGAGGAGCCTAAGCGAAGGTATCTGGTCCTCCCATTGTCCCTTCCTTCCTTCTCATGGTTGGGAGGCTTTTGTGAGCTGCTCAGAAATCTTCACTTTAGCCAACCTTGTTCAGAGCTGCCTTTGAGATAAGAAGTGCTATTTTGTTGACTCATGATAATGGTGATGTTTGTGCTTACTTAGATCTCATGTTGTTGTTCAGTCTTGTCAGTCATGCCTGACTCTTAGTGACCTCATTTGGGGTTGTCTTGGCACAGATACTGGAATGGTTCACCTTTCCTTTTCCTCCTCATGGATGAGGAAACTGAGGCAAACAGGGTTAAGTGACTTGCCAAGGGTGACATAACTAGTAAGTGTGCCTGGCCAGATTTGCACTAGTCTTCTGGACTCCAGACCTAGTGCTGTATCCACTGAGCTACCAGCTGCATCTTTAACTTCATATTCACTCCTTATAACTGATAAGAGTAAGCCCTCTGTCTGTCCTGATTTATTCAGTGGATGAGATGATTGGTTTATTTTTTTAAAACTAGCAGCAAGTAAACAATGACTGCTCTCCCACACAGAAACAGCTTTTGAAAATAGTGCATCTTTTTGGTTAATTAAATAGTTTGGGGGCACTTGAGTTCTAGAGAGTCTTTTTAAGGAGCCAGTTTGTAGCACAATATTTTTTTTCCTAGACCTGTGACTTCACTGGTATAGAGAACGCTCCTCCCATCCTTCTCTCAATCACAATGATCTTCTCCTCTTGACCCTTTATATTTAGAAAGTTACCCAGGGTACACTGGTACCTTGTATGACACAGCCAGAGGCCGAACTTGAACCCAGTTCTTCCTGAGGCCAGCTTTTAATTCAATAAAGTATGTGGCTTCTGCGTGAAAGATGTAATACAGACAAGGTTATATTTGACAGGGCATTTCTCTCTCTTTCTCTGTCTTTCTGTCTGTCTCTGTCTCTGTCTCTCTCCTTTTTCTTCTCCTCTTCTCACATTGGAAGGTTTTTGATGTAATTATCATGCTTTAATTACAGGATGATAGTAGTAACAACTATATACTCTTGGTGTTTTCCAGTGTTTACAATCCCAGGTATTGTCAGTTTTCTCCCCACTCTCCTCTGTATCTGTTGCCATAGAAACCTCTTCTCCATAGCAGGAGATCAGGTACTGCCTCTGCCTCCTGTTGGGAACCAAATGTCCCAGGCTGTGGGGAACAGTTTATGCTGACTCAGAGGTACAGATTGCCTGAGAGCCTGGCCTATCTCTCCTTTGGCTTATCTTCCCTCCTCTGCCCCTTCCCCTCCACTCTCTTTACCCCCCTTTTTCTTTCCTTTTCCCCATCTTCTCCTTTCCCTCCGTGGTTTCCTCACATTCCCTCTCCCCTCTTCTTGTTTTTTCTTTCCACTGCCAATTCTTATATTTTCTCTCCCATCCCCCTCATTTTTCCCCTTGTCCCCACTCCCATTTTCTCCCTTTGTTTCTTCTTTTTTGCCTTCCTCTTCTTCTCCCCCTCACCCCATGTGATATTAAATCAAATAACAGGCATTCCTTCAGCACTCATGGGCTGTATACTCACTACGTGAGGCAGAGTTGATCGAGTGCGGGCCAGGAGTCAGGAAGTTCTACATTCATGTCCCATTTTTGACACGTGTGGCCCTGGTCTAATAACTTCACCCTTGTGTACTCTGTTTCAGATAGGGCACCAACATCCACTGATGTTAGGAGCTTCACCTTCTGTTCATTGCCTGTGTTTTATAATAGGAGCCTACAAACTAAGGCTACTAGTATTTAAAAATAGTATTTTAAAACAAAAATCATTTGTTTGGCCTGAGAGGGCTCAATTTGGGCCTCAGACCATAGTTTGCTTACCCCTGATACTAATGAAATTTCAGATCCTGTCCCTATCTCTTGGTGAGTTATACTGGGGATATACAGGACTGCCCTCAAGAAGCTTTGCCATCTAATGAGAGGATACAACATATAGGTGGATAATAGATAGGTCAATAAATAGGTAAAAAATACATATAAAATGAATGAAATTAATTTTCATGGAGAGGGGAGATACTAGCAGTAGGGAAGTCAGTGATTGCAAAAGGCCTGTGGCAGGAGGAATGACTTCAACTGAGTCTTGAAGAAAGGTAGGGTCTTTAAAAAGTAGAAGTGAGGATGTTGTGTGTGACAAGGTTCTCACCTTCCTTCTACACACACACACACACACACACACACACACACTCTCTCTCTCTCCTTAACCTTAATCCTGACCAGTCTCCCCATCCCACATAAAGATGACCTTGACAGTACGTCAGGATTCTGAAGAGTCTTCTCAGTCCCCAGAGCTCTCAGTAGTCCTCTTGTATCCCCTCAGTTTTCTTCCAGCACCATGCCAGAGGACCTTCTGTGAACTGCCTCCTGTCTGAATGCAGTGTGTATGGAGTGTCCCAGAATGACACGTTATCATCAAAGCAGAGTTGTGCACAACCTGTAAAACCCTGTTTTGCCCTCTGGCATAATTTTGAAAATGCAGAATCTCTACATCAGCTAGGTCTTTGAAAAAGTTGTATTTCTAGTGTATTGTCAGCATAGAACTGACGTTGGCTGTAGTAAAAAGAGAAAACGCACTTTACTGGTTTTTTTACATTTATTTGGGATTTGTAGGAAAAATGATTCATCAGAAATCATTCTTTGTTGTTCTAAGATTTGTCTTTCTTTGTTCTCACCAGTCTCTTTTTTGTTTCTATTTTTATAGTGATGTTCAGGGCTTGCTAGGGCATACTTTCCCCCAGGGCACTACCTGGCAAAATGTAGTAGAAAGTCAAAGGACTTGAGTTCAGATCTCGAGTCTGCCTGTAACTACCTGTGTGACTTTGTGCTGGTTACTTGACTTTTCTAGACTTCATCTGTTGCCCTTGATCAACCAGTCCTGAAGGAGGATTTCTAAGGTGCCTTTAGCGCAATGACTCGATAAATTCCCTATTCCAGTCTTCATCTTGATCCTTTCTTTCCTGCCCTCTTGCCCCAGCTATCTCTGCTTCTGTCATAATGGTGGCATTGACATACGGGAAGACTGTAGAATTAGTGCTGGAAAGAACCTGCAAGATCCTTTAAGGTCAAGTCCAATCTTTTTCATCTATAAAGAAGAAAATTCTTAGAATCCCTGAGTTGTAATGAGCTCATGATGAGCCAAACAATAACTGGAAAAGAATCCTCTCTAAAACCCAAGAGCTGGTCCTCTAGCCTTGCTCTGTATCCCCAGTATTTAGCAGAAGACCTGACCCTTAGTGAGACTGATGGGAGGTAATAAGCATTTATACTATGTGCCAGGCACTGTGCTAAATGCTTTACAAATGTTATCTCATTTGATCCTTACAACAACCCTGGGAGGTGGATGCTATTACTTTCCCCTTTTCACAGTTGAGAAAAATGAGGCAGACAGAGGCTGAATGACTTGTGGCTTGCCCAGGTTCTAGCTACTGTGGTTGTTGTCCTTCGTCTTCAAAGAGGACCAAAATGACATCACCATTGCAAAGTGAAATTTCAGTGTGTCCGACTGTGGCTGATCAGACCAATACGAGCTCGAAATGCTCTACCACAGGTTGGGCATGGATAGTCCATATGAATAACTGGTGTGGATATCTCAGATTGCACATCCTACATTTACTTTGTGCTGTCTCAGTTCTGCTTTGCTCAAAGACCACAGCACTTTTTCTTATGTGGGCACGCCATGCTCAACAGTCCTGTGCCAGTATCTCCCATGTTGCACAATCAAATCCAAAGTTCTTGAGAGACCTTGAGAATGTCCTTGTATTGTTTCTTCTGGCCACCATGTGATCACCTGCCCCATGTGAGTTCTCCATAAAATAGTCTTTTTGGCAAGCATACATTTTGCATTCGAACAACGTGGCCAGCCCATCAGGAATTGCAATCTCTGAAGCATAGTTTGAATACTTGGCAGTTCAGTTCAAGCAAGGACTTCAGTATCTGGTACCTTATCTTGCTAGATGATCCTCAAAATCTTCCCTAAGACAGTTCCAATGGAAGCAATTCAGTTTCCTGGTATGGCACTATAGCTTGTATGTGTATGAGGCAGGATTTGAACTCAGGTTTTCCTGTCTCCAGACTCAGTACTCTATCCACTATGCTACATCCACTAGCTACACTTAATAAGCCCTTAATAACTACTCGTTGACTGACTAACCCTAGCCTCTGATTAAAGATCTCTGAGGACAGGGCATCTACTGCTGCCTCCTTCTTCCTACTACTACTGCCTATTACTTCCCTCCCCACTTGTGGGGAGAGAGAATGGGACCCACGCAGCAGTAACTGGACTTTTTTGCTGTTTGCTCATCTTGAAACTTGGAAGGAAAGTAAATTCCCTAAATTCATGGCCATTAACCTTGTGCATTTCATTATCTATCTCTTTCACAAACACTAGTTTCTTTGGCTAAATTAAGTTTTAAGCATTGAGGAATTTAGAGGAATGGGTGAGGCTTCAATGTCTAGGTTCCATTTAGTGTTTCCTCTGATTATCCTGTAACACTAGGTGAATCACTATCTGTTAGACATATTATAACATCTACTAATCTGGGGAGCAGCTCAGCAGCACAGTGGATAGAGTACTGGCCCTGGAATTGGGAGGACCTAAGTTCCAGTCTGGCTTCAGACATTTGACCCTCTGTAGCTGTGTAACTTTGGGCAAGTCACAACGCCAATCACCTCAGAAAATATTAATGGGAGTTGCTGAGATTAGACACGAATCTAGCAACCAGATATCTGCTTGTAATAATAATAGTAACCAATATTTATATAACCCTTTAAAGGTTGCCAAGACATTTACATAGATTATCTCTGAGAAGAGGGCCTGGCATACATTAAGTGCTTAATAAATGATTTTTCATTGATTTGATGAATAGAATGACATGGGCCTCGCAAACTTACTGGGAGATGGTTTTTTTTTTAAAGTTAATCTATTTATTTATTTAATCCATTTCAAAGCAAAATTGATTATTTGTTTATTTTTAGCATTCACTTCCATAAGTTTTAAATTTTCTTCCCCTTTCCCTTACCTCCCCCCTCCCCAGCATGGTGTGCAGTCTGATGTAGGCTCTACATATACATTCCTATTAAACATATTTTCCCACTAGTCCTGTGGTATAGAAGAATTAGAACAAATAGGAGGAACCATGAGAAAGAAAAAAACAAAACAAAAGAAAAGAAAAGAGACTGCTTCGCTCTGCATTCAGACTCCATAGCTCTTTTTCTTGATGTGGGTGACATTTTCCTTCACGTGTCCTTTGGAATGTTTCAGTCTTTGTATTGCTGAGAAGGGCTAAGTCTATCAAAGTTAGTCCTCACACTCTGTGGCTGTTACTGTGCACAAAGTTCTCCTGGTTCTGCTCCTTTCACTCAGCATCAGTTCATATAAATATTTCCAGGTTTTTCTACAGTCCTACTGTTTGTCATTTCTTAAAGCACAATAGTATTCCATTACATTCGTATACCACAGCCTGTTCAGCCATTCCCCAATTAATGGGCATCCCCTTGATTTCCAGTTCTTGGCCACCATGAAAAAAGCCACTATAAATATTTTTGTACATGTGGGTCCTTTTGGGAGATATTTATCCTGAGTCACTTATGCCCATTTTACTGATGAGCCAAATGAGGCCAAGAGCTGAGTGAACAGGTCATAGTCACACAATGTCTGAGGTGGCATTTGATCGCTAGGTCTTCCTGACTCCCAGCCCCACCATACTCTTCAGCTCAGAACATATTTCAATTGATTCCATATATTCTATTTTGCAGAGAGTCAGCCTGGTGTGGTGGATAGAAAGCCAACCTCGAAGTCTGAAAGACAGAATCACAGAACTTGAGAGGTGGAAGGGATCCCAGTGGTCATCTAGTCACCTCATACATGAAAGAACTCCCCTCTAGAGCACCCTTCTGCTTCTGTCCTATGCTACCTGTGACCTTGGTGACCAAGGTGTGTGACCTTGGCCCAGCCACTCATCTTCTCTGTATACCCAGGCAACTCTCTAAGACAAAATTACAGACCTCCAGCTGATCTCCATTCACACATGGAATATCCCCACTGGGGGATGGAGGTGTCACTGTACTATTAACAGATTGATCTGATTCCTGTCCTTCCTTGTCCCCCAACCCAGTGCCAGTGACACTGAGCAGCCTAATTCAGGTCCTCTTCCTTGTTGACCTGCATTATTTTAGCATCCTCTTAGTTGGTCTTGTTGCCTCCCCTTGCCTGTCTCTCCTCTCAAATCCTTCTTTCACACAATTGCCTCACTAACCATCCTTAATGCCACAGGCTGACCCTATCATTGAGAAATCTCAGCATCCTTCCTGATACAGTCAGGCTTGTTGCTTCACTTGGTTCCGCTGATTGGAGGGGAGGGGAACATCTCCTTTCCCACCTGGCTGCACTCATTGTGGACTTCTTTGGCTTCACTATTCTTCATCTGTCTTTTGTGCGTCAGCTTTCCCCCTTAGATTGGAAGCTTCTCCTAAGCACTTATCACAGTGCCTGACACATAGTAGGAGCTTAATAAATGTTTATTGACTGATGATTGACTGTCATCCCACTGTTCTAAACCATCTGTGAGTCCCTATTGCTCATAAAACAAAATTCCCAATTTTTAGCTTGTTATTTAAAACCCTGTTAAATCTCACTCCACAGTTTTGTTTTGTTTTGTTTCTGCCTTGTTTCACATTATCCCTATTCCATTCCCACTAAACTCAACTTTCTTCTGTACCATCCGTTGTTCTTCCCAAACTTGATATGTTAATATCCATTCATCAACGTTCATGGTTCCGATCTCCCTGGCTGAGCTGCCTTCCCAGATTGCTTTAACCTTATCGGCTGAGACTTTGATCATTGTGATATTGCTTTGAGGTTTAAATGATGGTGTTTGTACAATGCTTTGTGAACTGTAAAGTGTTATGTAAATACCAGCTATCATCATCAAGAAAGGTTAAAACTGTACCAAGTACGATAATAATAATAATAGCTATTGAGCAAATATCTCTGAACTACAAATGTGACTTTCCTCTCATTGCCACATGCCACAAACCAATGTAAAATATCAGCTGAGATCTTAACAAGTCAATCAGTCTCCAGAAAAAAGAACCCTGTTGCCTGTATCTTTCCCCCTCCTTATACACTATCTTTATACACTTGCATGGCATCTCCCCTGCCCTGAATCCAGTTCTTCCCCCTATTTCCATCAGAATCCTCCCCCTACTACTGGTCTTTTGGAGGGCAAGGGGCACCTCCTCTAGGAACCCAGCCCTGGTTCCTTCAGCTTAAAGGATTTCCTCCTTCCTCAGATTCTTCTTAACTTTTCTGATCCCTTGACCCCCCACCCCACCTTATCATTGGAATGTAAGCTCTTTGAAGTTTACCATCCTTGGATCACCTGCACTGTCATAATGGCTAGTACATAGTATGTGCTGGAAAACTGTTTATCCCTTGATTTTATATATTGTATTGTATTTTCTTATTTGCGTACCTGTTGTGTCCTGGGAGTAGAATGTGACCTTTTTGCAGGCAGGGACTGTTCACTTTTTCTGTGTTCCCAGGACCAGCACAGGCAATAAATAAATGTGCATTGGTTCAATGCAATTGAATCTGTCCTTTATTGAAACCATGCTCCACCTTGTATTCCTCGATTCACCTGTGAACAAGTCATGCTTCTAACAAACTTCCTGAGGGCAGAGATCGGGACCCCCTCTTTGCCTCTGCACCATCCTCTGTCAGCCTCTGGATTGACCACATACAAGTGAATTAATTAGTGCTCTTTGATTTCTGTTGATGCTGGACCTTAGCAACCAGCTCTCCAATCACTCCAAGAGTCAATTACAACATGACCCAGAATGGTGTTAGGCCTCAGAAGGAAAGAAGCAGTCATCGTGTCTTTTAAACCCAGTCAGTGCCAGAATGGCTCTTCATGCCAGTCATGGATGCTCTGTTATTTTCCTAGGTTAACAGCTTGGCAGAATGTACCTTCTTTGTCTTTCTAGACCCTGAAGCAACCTATACCCTCTGCTAAAAACCAGGATCTATTGGAGATAATCTGAATCCATGGATTCAAGTTAGGATTGATTTTTGGCTCAGTATAAGAAGGAACATTCTAAGAACCGAGACCATCTAGTAGTTCTTAATGACATTAGACTCTAGAAATATAATTGGAAAATTAATACTATCATGCTTTCTTAGATTTAGAGGTGGAAGGATTCCCAGAGTTCATTAAGTCCAATCCACTTATGGCACAGATAAGGAAACTGAGTCCCAGAAAAAGTTTAGTGGCTTGACAGGGTCACATAGCTACTAAATGTCTGAGGTGAGATTTAAGCCCAGGTGTTCATGACACCAAGTCCATTGCCCTATTCACTTATACCAGAGGTTCTCAATGTGTGATCTTTGGATGCCTGAAAGTCCCCAAGGTCCTTTTAGGCCATCTCTGAGGTCAAAACTCTTTTTTAGAATAATGCTATTATGTCAACTACAAAGTTGTAGTAAAGAAGAAACTAAGTTACCACTCTTTGCAGATGATATGATAATATACTTAGAGAATCCTGGAGAATCAAGTAAAAAACTGCTTGACATAATAAACAACTTCCGCAGAGTTGCAGGATACAAAATAAATCTGCATAAATCATCTGCGTTTCTATATATTACTAACAAAGGCCAACAGCAAGAGACAGAAAGAGAAATGTGTTTAATAAGGATATATGTGTAGAACCCATATAAGATTGCATGCTCTCTCTCTCGAGAGGGAGGACGGAGGTGGAGAAAATTTTAAACGTATGGAAGTGAAAAAAAAAAGCTTTAGGAGGCCAGATTTTCTTCATGTACTTTAACCAAAATAGCATAGTTCAACAGATTGACTATAGAAGATATGAGAATGTCTTCTATTAAATCAAACAACTTGCAGCAATATATAAAACAATGCCACTCTTCTCATGATTTTTTTTTTAGAATATATAGTTGTTTTCCATGTTTATCTTAGGATGCAATGGTTTCATCGTTATTTTAAATGATCAAATAAATGTTTTAAAAAATTGGTCAATGTCAATAAATATAGCCGGCATAACCCAACCTCTTGGGAGTGACGGTCCTTAATAACTTTTAAGAGGGTAGAAGAGTCCAGAGACCAAAATGTCTGAGAACTGCTGTGCTAGCCCACATTGCTAAGGGATTGGATGTGGTCTTGCCTTCTCTATCTCTTCCAGCTCTGTCACTTCATGGTTCTGTGGTGGTCTTCACAGTTCCTATGCCTGTGACTTTGATAATGGATTTCTATTTAGGGGGATTGTAATGTGGTGGGTAAAAGGACTAGTCTAGTCAACCTGATATTGACCTTCGCACATTGTAATGGTAAGGGGCGGAGGTGGGGGGGAGGGCAGGGGGCAGGGGTGGCATGTAAGAGCCTGGAGAAGACCGCATCATACTCTGTGTGGTCTTCCAAGTCGTTTACTCTCTCTCTGAAGGACTTGTTTCTTGGCTTCTAACATGATACACTCAAAGGTTCCTTCTAACCTCTGATATTCTGCACTTGTCATCCTGGAAAATAATCACCTGCTTTTGTGAGGAGAATAAAAATTCTAGCGAACATCATTGTGATGTAGACCTTGGGAGGGTCGCCATCTTACCTCCTCTCTCCAGAATAAGAGTCCAGCGTGTTCGTCTTTGTTTGCTGTCTGATTGCCCCTCTGGTGGATGCACCTCCACACACAAATCATATCCCCTGCTGATAGATAGCCATGAACAAACGATATTCTCTGGCCCTATTTGTCTTCTGTATTGACACAGTTTAATAGAGTGGATTTTTTAAAGACAGTATTCACTTAGTGATTTGTTTTTCCTGCCTTGATGGTAATGGGTTTTGTGTTACCTTTGAATATGAGTGTGAAGGAGGAATCATTTTTCATAATGAATAGATACATAGTCTCAGGGCTGTGAGGTTTTTTTTTAACAGCCCAGTTTCCCAAGCAGCAGAAATATAGAGTGGATTTTGAGTTGATCTTGTAGACTAGGAAATCTCCCTCCCACTTTTGACTTTCTGCCTCTTGCCCCATAACCTCTCAGTGCCTCAGGCTTCACTCAAGGTGAAGAAGGAGGCAGATTTTGATGTTGATCTGCCTTAGGAAAGGGACTATCCTCCTTGGGAATTCCCTATCTGGAAGTGAGAGGGTCATAATCTCTGAATTTGAGAGTTTGAAAACACCTCCATAGCCATTTTGTCCCAACTTAATGGGATTTCTTCTGCAGCAAACCTAATGAATGAAGACTTTGAGCAAGGGTGGGTCAAAAACCCTTCTTCCAGGGCAGAATTTCTTTTTAGTTATTTTTGACATGAAGGGTGATTGTTTTTAAGAAATTGGATGAGAATGGATAGGCAAAGAATCATGGTAGGGAATAAAAAAGTGTCCATTCCATGATTTTATTGAGAGTAATTATAAGTAATTAAGGGACAAGTGCACGGCACAATAGATGGAGCCCTGGGCCTGGCATCAGGAAGACCTGAGTTCAAGTCTGGCCTCAGATGTTTACTAGATGTGTGACACTGAGCAAGTCACTTAACCCTGTGTGCCTCAGTTTCCTCATCTGTAAAATAAGCTGGAGAAGGAAATGGCAAAGCACTCTAGTTTCTTTGCCAAGAAAACCCTAAATGAGGTCACAAAGAGTCGAACATGCCCAAAATGGCTGAACAGCAACAAAATAGAAATCGTTATAAGACAAGTTTTTTTAGTGCCTCTTCTGAAATGTGGCTCAGGAACGGTACCATTGAAACCCCAGATGCGGTCACAGAGAGTCAGCTATGACTTAAACAACCGAGCAATAAATCGTTGTCCTACAAATTTAGTTGTTTGTCTTAATGTGATGTTGTTTCTAATACATTTTATTTAGCTACAGGTAAAGTTACCACACCTGTGATTTTATCCCAACAAGGAACTCCATGCTGAGTCCCTCTACCAGTGTAGGTCCACATTTTCTGTGAAACTTTAGAGCCTTATGGCATTGCCCAGGTAAAGGGAATTTCCTCCTCTTGGACTTCCCGATATTCATGAAATCTCAGATCAAGGAACATATAGTGTGTTGGGAATTGGGGAGAGAACACTGGAGTTACTGACGAATCACACATCTTAGTGTCACCATATGTAAGCTTCCACCATTGGGCTAAATGATCTTAGAGAGTCTTCTAAGCTCTAACCAGCTATGACCCAGGCCAGCAGTCCATGGGAATAATGTTTAAAATAAAATTCAAGTCTGACCAGATTGTACTCCCTTGCCCAGGAATCTCAGTGAATCCCTGTTGCCTCTGGGTTAAAATAAGAACTCTTAGCCCTGACATCTGTGACTCTTCACAATCTAATTTGTCATGAGATACCAGCCTTGTTCAAGCTCCTTCATGCGTTCCACATTCTAGCCAAATACTTGCTGTTCCCAGATTTCTGACTCTGTCTCCCACTGTTGTACAAACTATGTCCCCTGGCTAGAATGTATTCCCTCCTCACTTCCGTGTCTTAGCACAGAGTCTTGTGCATATTTACACATTTGTGGAATTCAAATAACTCTCCCTAGCAACAGAGGTTTGCAATTATCAGCTGATCCTCCAGACAATCTGTTAAAGAATGCTGTGTGGTTCACTGAGTTGGATTTTATGCCTTACTTCTAGAGGGAAGATTAGGTAGAATTGGCCTTTTTCCAGGTAGGTCCATTTAGAGAGATACTAGGCAGTGATCACAGAGCCATGGAACCCACAGGAAGGAAGGAAGGAAGGAAGGAAGAGGAGGGAGGGAGGGAGAAGAGAATGAGGAGGGTGGAGGAGAGAAAGGAAAGAGGAAGGAAAGGAAAGAGGAAGAAAAGGAAAGAGCAAGGGAAGTTTAAGAGTTCTGCCTTCCTCTGAGATGCTAATAACATGTCTTGAATACTGTGGTGAGTTGTGGGTATCACATTTTAAGAAGGATATTGATTGGTAAACAGAAAGAGCCTTGAGGTCATGCTATCTGTTGGGTCAGCTAGGAGACCCCACAGTGCACAGAGCACTGGAGTTGGAGCTCCAGGTTCAGTTCCAGACTCAAATACTTAGTAGCTGTGTGACCCTGGGCAAGTCACTTCATTTCCGCCTGCCTCAGTTTCCTGAAATGAAAAATGGTGATTATGATAAATCACATTCACCTCCTAGGTTTGTTGTGAGAATAAAATGAGAGCACCATCTGTAAGGCTCTTAACCACCTTGCCTGGCACATGATGAGCGTTTAATAAACGTTCCTTTCCTTTCTTCCTCATAAGCTGAATTGATCTTTTCAGGCCTCACCCGTACTAGCCCTGTTTTTGAACCCTCTTCAGCCAACTTCTTGCAGTGCTGCCTCCTCAGTAGGACTTATCTTTTCCCATCTCCACAGCCATTGCTACTTCGAAGGCCTTCTTCTTTCTCTACAAATCCTCCTTTTCCCCTGCAGACAGCACAAAGCATTGTCCACCCATCCTAGTGGTAGAGGACAGGTTCCTTCCTCTGAATTCCGGCTGCACCTCAGGACCCTGTTATGCCCCTGCTAGGTACAGTGGCACCAGGATCAGGACTTGTCCTATGCTTTCTATTTTAACTAATTATTTTGCTGACTCGACCTAAAGCTTGATGATTTCTGCCTGCTGCAGGAAAGCAGGTGCTGTCAGTCATCTACTAAATTTCTGTTCCCTGGGACCTCCTTCTTAAACCTCAGCTGATTTGGAATTAATCTTGGACTAGGTGCCCCATGAAGTCTTCCCTTGGGAAACATTTTACTATTTTGATTTATTTCTGTGTTCTAACAACTCGAACACTTATTCTGTGTGTTGAATAATTGTAGAATGTTTCTGTAGGTAATTTGGAACTCTGTTCTTCCAGAGGTTGCCAGAATTTTCCGTTGCTGTATTTTCCTCTAAGTGTCGTTATTTTATGTTAATATCACAAACATTAGCAATTCAAATCACTTAAGGCCTTTTGATAAATCTTTTTCTGAAGTGGTAGACATTCTCTGTTTCTAAAATAAATGGCACTTGAGAATTTCAGCCTCTTGGGGATGAATGTTTTTAATATAAATATATGCATAAACATAGACTAGTTTTCTCAGATTTACATGTTCTTACACACATTTTAAAAGGATGCTTTTTGTAACTGGACTCAGGTTGGTTGACTTTCTGGTTCCCAAGGCTAATTCTTTGTGTTAATTTTCAGGCTTAAAACTCTCTGGCTCTAAATAGCATGCCTCTTCATTCATAGTTTTTTAGAAGTTAGATACCCTGAGACCCTGTAATGAGGACAGATACATCAAACATCAGGCTTATTACAGTAATCAGATGAGTTCTTTCATCTGGGAGACTCAGGGAGAATATCAAAGGTATCTTCAAATATCTTTTGCATTGTTGTTTTGAGGCAGGATAATAATTATTCTTTTGGGCATCAGAGGGCACAGCCCAGTATAAAGGGTAGAAGCTTCAAAGAGGCCAACTGTGGGTAACTATTACAACTGTATAAAAGTACAGTCATGCTTTGGGGATGGGACAAGTTACCCATCCTTAGAAAAGGGCAGAATAACCACTGTCATGTATGTTATATTAAGGAAACCTTTCAAATGTAAATTAGAGTCCATGGCCACTGGGTCCCCTCTAATCCTGAACTGGGACACATTTTGTTGAGCATTAGGGGTGAGCTGCTGAGGGCAGTCGTGTAGGCTGCATTACCCCTGAGCACATATTCTGGTGAACATCTGGGGCTAAGCACTATGTTTTGGTGTAGGGTTGGATCCCTGCCCTCCAGCAGCTTCCAGCTAGGTGATGTGGCAGAATGAGGGCACCAAGAAATTAGACACATTACGAATGCTAAATTCTGATCACTCACCATTTCAAAAAGGGGAAAGATCACTGTGCATTAGAATGATTGGAGATGGCTTCTTAGAGGAATTAGAGCTTGGTCTGAGCCTTGAATGCCTTGGATCAGTTTCATGGGGAAGGGGTTCATTTATTAACACTACTCTGAATATTGTACAGGCAGAGCATTAGGTTTCCAGTCAGCCTTAGACATCCCTGAGATCAGATCTTATTTATCAGCTTTGGGAATTGTGTGAGCCTGCACTTGTCAGTCAATTTTTGTCAGCCTCAGTTTCCTTAACTGCAAAATGGGGATAATAATGGAGCCTGCCTCTCAGGGTTATTATGAGGAATGTGTGACACAATTTATAGAAGACATGTTGCAGACTTAAAGCATAATATAAATTTTATTGTTTCATTATTATTATATTTCTTCTGAAGACTGCACATTACATATTATTTCCTGTCATCAGTCTCATTGAATTTTTTCATCTTCTATCTTTGAAGTATGTGTAACATACCCTTTAGCTGTGACATACTTATTGGTCAACTGAGATCGCTTTGTTTTATTCACAAGAATGGACCCAGCACAGAAATCCTGTCTTTACTTATCAAGACTTACAGGAATACAAATCCTGAAAATCCAATAGCATCCGAATTGCTTCTGAGATGCCAATGTCTAATTTAGTTTCCTTTCCCTTTTTATTCTAAATAGAAAAAATCAGGCAAAGGTATGCTGATCTGCCTGGAGAGCTGCATATTATTGAGTTGGAGAAGGAGAAGAATGGCCTTGGCCTCAGCCTCGCTGGGAACAAAGACCGATCTCGGATGAGCATCTTCATCGTGGGGATTCATCCTGATGGACCCGCTGGCCGAGATGGGCGCGTGCACATCGGGGACGAGCTTTTAGAGGTAGCAGTTGTTCACTCAAATTTCATGTTTCTTTTGAGGTTGGTGTGGCAGAGTCTGTTCTAATGGACACGTCTAATCAAAGGATCACACATTTTGAGCCAGGAAGGACTTGAGCGATCAGCTTTCAGGAAGAGAAGGTAGAATAATGTCTTCTAAAGCTAAACAAACCATCTTGCTTTTCTGTTTCCTTGAAAGAAATGGCAGTAGAGGTAGGCACCAGTGCAGGTCTGCTTCTTGTTTTTATTTTTAGGTTTTTTTTCACAATCGCATTTAAAGATAGTTTGCTTCTTTTTAAATGGCGCTTGCTTAGGACTGAAGGTTTTGCTCATGGGAAATTTCAGAAGCATTGAAAAAGCATCATTAAATAATGAAGCAGAAGTTAGCCTGCTCTGAATACCAATGGGCCAGGAGATTTCAGGGTAGGCTGAATTCTTTTTTGGCTTGGGTCAACTTGTTGGTTCTTCTGGGTTTCAGACCTGACAGTGAGATGTGACCTTGTTACCATGGGCTGCTACAAAGCATATTTAATACTTGGCTGATTTAAAGGGTTTTCATGAAACCAGAGATAAGTTTGGAGAAAATGGGCCAATCTTGGAGGAAAGAAACCTGGTAAGAGGCAACATTGGCCCATGGAAAGAGCCTGGAGTATAGAATCCAAAGACTTTGATTTCAAATCCCAACTCAGACACTTTCCGATTTTTTAGTTTTGGCAAGTCATTTTGATTCTTCAGGCCTCAGCTTCCTCATCTGTAAAATGAAATGGTTGGGGGAGATTATTAAATTCAACAAACATTCACAACTAGCACTGTGTTGAACCCACAGGGTTTAATATGGAATGATGCCTGCCCATCAGCAACTTAATGTTCTATTTGGGACAAAACACAAACACAGAGAAGTGAATGTAAAATGCAAGAAATACCCTGAAACAGCTGAGATCCATCTCCTCGGGTTGTTGTGGGCCTTCAATGAGATATTTTGTCCAAATCATTTTGCAAACCCTATTATTATCATTGTTCTAACCCTGTCACTCATGTCCAACTCCTCATGACCCTTTTGTGGCTTCCTTGGCAAACATCCTGGAGTGGTTTGCCATTTCCTTCTCTGGTTCATTTTAGAGATGAGGAACTGAGGCAAATAGGGTGAAGTGACTTGCCCAGGGTAACACAGCTAGTAAGTATCTGAGGCCTTTTTTGAATTTAGGAAGATGAGTCTTCCTGACTTCCAACCTGGCACGCTATGCACTGCACCCCTAGCTGCCCCTGTGGTATTCTGTAAATATCACATACTTTTGTGGGTACAGTTATTGTTTATACTAACCATTGGGCTATTATGTTCCACCAATTTATATATTACATTCCATGAATGTATGATAGCCAATGGCCTATTCCATCAATCAGAAAAGGGTTTCTTGATTCTCCCAGCCTAGCCTCCAAGACTACTGCAAAGGGGGAGGGGGAGCAATTTGTTGACCCCCTGCTCCTAAATATGAGACATAAGGAACAGATATCCATGGCTCAGAAGGTTACATCTTGTTTTCCAAAAGTACTGGTTCCATTTTATCCTCATCCTGTGTCCCATCTTTCCTTGACCCTTTCCTTTGACCTTTCCTTGACCAAGTATGAAATACTTGGGCTCAGAATAGAATTCCCACTCCTCTGTCACTTCACTGTTGCAGAGTTGGTGTTGAAGCCCAAGGTTTTCTAAGCTCAACTGTGAATCTGCCTTCACAACCTGGCCCCCCGACTCCATGGCCCCCCAGCTCCCTAGCTCTGTGGCTCCCGGTTCCCCCAGCCCACAACTTCCTGGCTCCCTGCAGGATTTACTCTCCAAAGCTGTCACTGCCAAGAAGTCATTTCCTGACTGCCCAGAATTGTTTCTGCACAGCTTCCTTTTGTTTCTGCTTCCAATGCAGTGTTATAGCACCTTCCCAGAATGCTGAAAACCGATGCATGTAGGACAGTGTTTGATTCGATTACTTTTCATGGAAACATCCTTTGAACAAATCCATGAAGAGAAAACAACAACACTGTTTTTGTTAGTGTTTGTTTCTTTCTTACAGGCGCATAATGAAATAGATTTTGTGTGCCATATTTTGGTTTTGTGTCCTCATAGAGTCTGGCACGGGTTGGCACTAAGTCAGTACTTGCCAGCTGATTAATTGTGACATGTTGGTGGCCCCAGTTTCTCAAAACTTTCAGGAGATGGCACACTCTGGACATTCCTGCCAAGGGAGGAGGGCTATGATGACAGGTTCAGAGACACAGTGGCCACCTTTCTAGGAAGAACCAAACAAATTTTGGAAAGATTTGCCCCAGTGTAGCCGCAGTGTCATCATTACATCCTAGCTTGAGCTTGAAGAGATCCCAAAAACCAAATAGTCTAGCCACCTCATTATCTAGATGAGTAAACCAAAGACCAGAGAGGTAATGTGACTTAGACTCAAAGGATTGTGGACTTAAATCTTGAAGAGGCTTTAGGAGTCCAGTTAGTCTGACTGTACCCTTTTTACAAATGAAGAAACTGAGGCTCTGGATTTTTAAGTGATCTGAATATTACATTTTAGATATTTAGAGTCTGAGATTCCATTAGGGGATTTTTCTGTGGGTGATATAATTTTATGTATTTGTGTTCTTAATGAAATCATTACTTACTATGATTGGGGGATCCTTGAGAGCAGGGACTGTTCATTTTTGCTGTTGTACCAGCAACTTGCACATTGCCAGGAAGATAGTCATCAAAGAATACAGCTTACTGGCTGGAATGTAATAGAGCTTATAGGCATGAATGGAATTGAATGGAAAGAAAAGGAATGACCGGCCCAAGCCATGTGTGAAAACTCCTTTCATTTTTAAACAATCAGGCTCTGCTTTCTATGCAGTGAAACTTTGCAGTATTCCAATATACCTTCACCAGACACCTCAAATGGAGATCCTTTTAGCAAAAGGCAGACATTTCTGGAGCTTTTCTTGCTTGCCTGGTGCTCTCTTCCAAACAGTTTATAAACCTTGCAGTTCAGTTCACTACATGTGCCCAGGAAGGTCAGGGATATGAGATCTCCAGCTCCCCATTTAAGCAGAGGCTTTGAGCATCAGTGGCCACAACAACCCATCCTGTTTTTTCTTTTGCATTGCTAGCAATTTTAAGGTATTTTTTCTCCTTCTAGGCTGCTTAGGGGAAGACTAGGGTGATAAAACTGTTAATATTTGTTTCCTCCATCTTAGAAACTTAGTGAAATCCTTGCACATTGTTAAGGATCTTAGATCATCGGGGCTTTTGAACTACAAGGAAGGAATATTCAAGCCATTTGATGCCTCCCCTTCATTTTAAAATGGAAGCAGAGTCTTGGTCAGTTTAGGTGATGTCCATGGTTCCCCAAGTAGGATATACAGACTCAGACTTTTCTCAGGCCCTGAGTCTCTTTCCACTCCATTCCATGCGAGTTTTGAGGACTAGAATGTTTAGAAGTCATGGGATTGTGACCCTCCAGGCCCAGCCTCTGCTACTTGCTGAGAATCTTCTCTTCCTCCCTGCTTCTTCCTGATCTGGGGCTGTGGTGCTGTTTAGTAGCATCCCTCTTACAAATTAAAATTGGAAGGAGACGCAAGATTAGACTCTGAAATCAATTAATTTTGCCATCTTCTTGTCTTAATCGTTAAGAGGATAGGTGGGGGAAGGGATAGAATCTGTTGGCTACAGGGAGGTTTCTGTGACTGCCTTCCACTTAATTTCTCCCTGATTGCTCTCCTTCCTAATTAATGTAATCCATCAAGGCTTTATAAACTCCAAAATAGGCATGACCTCTTTAGTGAGAGAACTTCTCATTTAATTCTTGAAATTTTTTTCTTCTCCATTAACTTTCTTCGGGGAAAAAAAAAAAGAATTGATATATTTAGTTTTTACATTGCCTGAATTTCCCTCTGTATCACTCCTGTTTCTCCTTTCCTAAGAGGAACAAAAGTGTTTGTTTTTAAACAGAAAAGAGGAGTATGGGGGCAGCTAGGTGGTGCAGTGGATAGAGCACCATCCCTAGAGTCCAGAGGATCAGAGTTCAAATCCAACCTCAGACACTTGACACTTAACTAGCTGTGTGACCTTGGGTGAGTCACTGAGCCCCAACTGCCTTGCCTTCCTCCTCCAAAAAAATGTTTAAAAATCAATAAGAAATCCAAAAATGTATGCAGTGTCACATCCATGACCCTCTCACCTCTGCACAGAAGTTTCTTCTTTGCTTTCAGGCCATACTTTTCCTTTATGCCTTTTACATTGTGATATTCACTGTGTATATTGTGTCCTGGGTTCCAGTTTATTCACTTGGCTTCACTTTATATTGTCTTACCATTAAAGGGTGAATTTAGATGTTTCAGTGGATAAAGCATGGACCCTGAAGAGAGGGAGACCCCGAGTTCAAATCTGACCTCAGAAACTTACTAGCTGTGTGACGCTGGACAAATCACATATCCTCCCCAAGCCTCAGCTTCCTCAAGCATAAAATGGGAATAATCGTACCTACCTCCCAGGGTTGTTGTAGGGATCAATTGGACTGATATTTATAAAGCACTTAGCACAACGCCTGGCATACAGTAGGTGCTATATAAATGCTATTGATCATGAATGATGATGATGATGATGATGCCTGGCATCAACTCTGTTGTGTCATTGTGTCATTATTATTGATCAGGCAATGGAAAACTGGGTGAGTGGATAGCAGCACTGTGTGCTGCCAAAGCCTCACTTTTAGCAGGACTTTCCCTCATTTAAAGGGAAAGAACTTACCCACCAACTTCTAGGGTAAGCTTCTCAAGGTACAGTGTGGCAGAAATTCTGTCTTTGTGCACACACATTTTCATCTTTCACTGTCAGCCTAATGCTATGTCAGATGCTGAATAATTGCATTTTGACTTTGTCCATTTTCACAAAAATTCTCCCTTTCTGAATCTCTGTGTGTTTGGGGGGGTTGGGAGGTATTTTGATTGTTTGGGCCTTAATTGTTTTAAACTTTCCTCTCTCTCCCTCGCCTTCTCCCCACTGGATCAATGCCTTAGATTCTATGTCCTAATTCTGGGTAATAAGTCCATATGTGATGTAAATAGAGAGCCCCTTATGGTAATGAGCTGTCACATGGCTTGTGTGTCCGAATTCCTTCTTCAAAAGTTGGGTGTCCATCTATTACCCCATACTGTGCATATGAGCCTTTTCTGATTCCTCGGACTTCAAGGGTCTCCTCCACCTCCCTAAATTAACATTATTTTGTATATATTAGCTGTGTCCACTAATGGGAACTGAGCTGTGATAAGAGGAGGGACAGTGTCCTTTGTATCTGCTTGGCACATAGTTGGTGTTTAATAAATCTTGGTTACCAGCTGTCCATGAACTCTGTTAGGCTACCTATATAACAAAGGTTCCCACTCTAGCACACTTGTACTTACAGAGGGAGGAAAAATGACATTTGGGAAATATATTATCCTATTGAAATCACTCATTTGTATTGTGTTTCTTGTAGGCATGTGTGGTAAGCTTTGATATTGATTACTTTTCATATTGAACAGGGGCTACAGAATGATTTATTAAATAAAATAATAAGCATGTGGGCAGCTGTATGACCCTGGAGAATTCACTTAACTTTGTTTGCCTCAGTTTCCTTATCTGTAAGATAAACTGGAGAAAATGATGGCAAACCACCCCAGTGTCTGTGTCAAGGAAACCCTAAATGGGGTAATGGAGAGTTGGATGTGATTAAAACAACTGCCCTGGCAGCAGAAAGTCCAACTCTCACCCTCAGTGCCTCCACCTCCAACTCTAACCCTGAGGGACTGGCACATAGTAAGTGTTGTCCTCTTTCCCTTTATTTCAAGGTAAGGGGCATGGGGACTGAAAAAGTTTGGAAACCCATATTCTTCAGGGGAAAATGTGTATGAGGAGGGAAGCAGTCTGTCAGGAGGGCTTGTGATGTGATTTGTGAAGGGACTTCCTAATATGGAAACTTCTTACTGTGCTACAGATGAGGAAATTCTCTGTAATTTATAATCTGAAACAGTCCATTGAAAGTGAAGTGATTTACCCACAGCCACATAGCCAGTATGAGTAAAGGACAGGACGTGAACCCAGTCCTTTCTGACTACAAGACCAAAACTATCTATCTTCTCTATCTCATTTCCTCTGTAGTGATCATCTCTAGTGGATAGAAGAGATAATAGATGAAAATATGGCCTGACTCTCTTGCAATCAGGAACACTCCCTCTTTATTAATGTGGTGTCAGGGATGGTATTCCCAAGTGACATGTCTAGGAAGCCTTACTTTGGCTGTCAGAATGGATTCTTCCCTTGGAAGAACCATCAAGGAGAGCTGTCAGTTGGTGGCCCACTCCATTTATATAAGAACCTACTTACACATTAAAGCCCTAGAAGAGAATGTGGTTAGAATTTCAGCTCTCTTCCCTCTTTTCCAGGACTTCGGGGACTTTAAATCAATTTAAAATGTCATGATCATCTAATTACCATGTCCTTATAAATGAGGCTTGCTTGTATAGATTGATTTTCCCATAATAATTAGATTCAGAAAGCAGGCAGGCCTAGCAATGGTGGGCCTAGCATTGGTGCCCCCAAGGATGCCTTGGATTTAGTGCACACCATTGGTAGGAGGCCTCCCAGGACCAATGGGGCAAATCGTATTAATGCTGCTTCTGCCTCTATTATTGGAACTCATTAATTAAGAGACAAATTACATATTAACTTTTGATGATGGAGTCAAAAGTGAGTCTGATACAGTGCATAAAAACTGGCCCAGGAGTCACCATAATGTAGATCCAAGTCCTAGCTCTGACATCTGGGCAGTGTGATGGGCAGATTGCTTAACCCTTGAGTGCCCTCAGGCAGGGCTGCCCAAATAGGTTGTGGAGAAAATGCCGATCTACTGCATTCTTGGAGGCTTCTCCCTGGGCACTCATGAAATCACAGGTCTGGTAAAGAACCACTAATAGCAGTAGAAGTAATGACGACCATTGATATCTAGAAAGACATGATCAGGTGACTAGAATTATACGCCAGAAGCTTGCTCTCTTTTATGAACTGGCTACCAATGTGAATCGCCCACATACGCTTAAGAATGAACAAACTCTACTGGAATTGGAGCAACAGAAACTTCCCTCATCATCGTTGTCCTCATCACTAACAGTTACATTCCTCTTTCAAGTTTTCTAAAGGCTTTCCATGTATTAGTGCATTTTATCAAGGCATCGCTACTGATAAAATTGCTACCACCAAATGTCTGGACATAAAATTAATCCGTACAAAGTTTAGAACAGTGACTTGAATAGATTTCACCATGCTTACTCTCCAGACAACATGGAATGAAAATTTTTCAAGTGGAGACCTCACAGAGGATGTGCATTAAAAGAATAAGATGCACGCTGTTCTTCTACTACTGGAGATGTCCTAACAATACTCCGCTAAACGAATCTTCAGAAAATCATCTTACATATCAGTACTTTTATTCAAATACAGATAAGCCGTTTTATGAACCTTTGCAACAGTCTGAAGACACTAAATATAAAAGCATAATAGCAGGAGAGTGACCAGTCCCCAGATCATTTCTTTCTGCACTCTTCAAAAAATAAGTAGACAATCGTGCTGGTAATCTAGTAGTGACTTAACCATTGTCACCGGTATTTCTCAAGTTGTCCTGAAAACATTTGCCATTAGCATGCAGAGGGCTTAGCTCACATTCTAAGATGTTTATTCATCTTGATAGGGGAGGGGGAAATTCTAGTTTTATTCATCTGTGTAATAGTCCGCAGAGTATGAAATGGCATCAGGATAGTGATTTGCCTCAGGACCATTTCTATCTGAATTCCATTGAAATAGAAAAAAAGATGATAACTTAAAACTGCACTAACATTTTTGGAACCCCTGCATAATAAATAATTGACATCTACTGTGCAAAAGTTTTTACAGCCTCTTATAGCTGTAATTATTCTCAGCACCAGTCCTCTCCATGGGTGTTTTTACATCATTAAAATGTAAGTTCCTTGAGGCCAAGGATTGCCTCATTTTCTCTTTGCAGAGAAGGAGTTGGCTAACCATTCCAGTATCTCTGCTAGGAAAAATCCCAAATGGGACCTGGAGAGAGGAACAAGACAGAAACGATTTGACAACAGTACCCTCTAACACCTAGCACAATTCCTGTTATGTAGACTGAACTTAGTATTTTTTGACTCTTCTCATTATTTCATTTTTCATCCTCATTTTTAAGGTAAGAGGAAAATAAAGCTCAAGACAAAGTGGTATACCCCTAGTTGCATTACTAATCTCTTTTGGAGGTAGTATCTAGATTTCTGTCTCCAGGTCTGTTCTCCCAATTTTCTGCTTCTCTTACTTACACATACCCGGAATGTGAGATACATCTCATCATTATTAACAAGGCTACTCAGGAATACTCAGGAGTATTTACTTTGTTAAGAATCCAGCACTATTGTACTATGAGCAGACTGGACAAAATGAGCTCTGAGCTCTGGGCAGTGGTCAGAACCCTGCACAGCGATTTGTGTCCTAAATTCAAATCCCAGCTCCATGAGTAAATTCATGGTGAGACCATGGAAAAATCACTTCCTTTCTCTGAACTTTAGTTTCCAAACTTGTTAAATAAGAGCTTGGAGAATATCTAATGTTCCTTGTATTTAGTGTTTTATGTGGTAACCCACTGTGGATGCCCATGCAACCTAGTTGAGTGATGTCAGGAGACCCCTAATACAAAAGATCCCGAGGCAGCATGGTACAATTGAAAAAGCCCTGCATCTATAGTCAGAGAATTTGGGTTCAGATCTTTGCAACTGTGGATGAGTCACTTAAAATTTCTGGGCCTCAGTTTCCTGATTTGTAAAATGAGATTTGTGATAACTTCTGATGATCTATACTCCTCTGATGAGCTAAAGCGAAGTGCCACTGTTTGATCTTGTTAGTATGGGTTTTCTCCATTTAGGTGTTGGGTAATATGGGCTCGTCCCCAGGGGTGTGATATTTTTGGCTCCAGGAGCTCTCACTTTATAGAAGTGGCTGCAATCTCTCCTTGGTTGGTGGCTGTGAAAGCGGGGACTTTCATTTAACATTTACAAAGTGTCCACTTAACATTTAAAAAGAGCCATTTTATCTTAGTGTGCTTGATTTCCTCCCTTACTGAGGACACTGCATGAAACAGAAAGGAGTATAGTGATTGATAAAGTCATAGGACTTGCATCTACATCCTGTCCTTATGTCATTTTGAGCCTATCAGTGACCTCCTTGTACTTCAGCTTCCTCATTCATTAAATGATGAGTTTGGACCAAATGGCCTCTAAGGTCCCTTCCAGCTTTTGATTCATTATCCTGTTACCCATCACTTCTCTGGCCTCAGTTTCCTCATCTGTAAAATGAGCCTCTAAGGTTCCCTTGAGCTCTAGATCTGTGGTCTCCCAGGAGAATGAGAGGTGTCCACATCTTAGAAATGAGTACAGAGACACTCATGGTTGGTTGTTATTTTGGTCCTCTTCAGAATGAAGGACAACAACCTTCATCTCTCCGTACACATTTCTAAGATGTGGACTCCTGTCATTCCCCCTGCAATGATGGTGTGTCAGCTGTATTTGAGAATTAATCAGTAACTGAAGCAGGCTGGCTTGCTGAAAAATGTTCCCTGTTGATGAAGGAGCTAATGTAAAAGCAAGATCTCATATGTTTTCATCAGACACACCTTGATCTTAGGCATTCTTGTGTGTGGTTCTCTACCATGTCAATGTTTTGATAAAAAGATTTGTATTTTGAAACTAAAAATAATCCTCATGAATATTATTCTATAGATTGATCACCTCTAAGTCCATTTTGAGAATGGCCTGGAAATATCAATACGATGGAATATTATTTTACCATAAGAAATCGCAAATAATAAAAATGCAAGAAAGCATGGCAAGACTTCTAAAAAATCCAATTCCTTCTTGAGTCTTGTGTTCACTTCTAAGTACCACTGTTTGAGAAAAACATTAATAAGGATGACAGACTCATGACAAAGGGCCTTGAGTATATGTCTTAGGAAAATTAGTTGATGGATTTGCTGATTTTTAGCCTGAGACGAAAGGAAGACAGGAAAGTTGTCTTCGAGTATTTAAAAAGCTATCGTATGTAACAGGTCTTCGAGTTGGTTTCTTTTGACTCAGAAGGCAAACTGAGTGCCCAGTTGAGGCTTGATAGGAACTTCCTGACAGTGTGGGCTGTTTGGGGGATGTGATGACTTAGCATCCGTTAGAGTTTTCAGGGAGAGACTGTCCTAGAGCATTCTTTTGTAGGCATGGTTTGGACTAGTTAGCCACAGAAGCCCTTCCAACTATGTGATTTTGTAACATGACGTAGGGTACAGAAAACAGAACCAGCAAATTTTAAAATATATACCCCCTCTACAACTATGAAATTTTAGTAGTAAGCAAAGTAAAATCAGGTGTATATAAGGACTCAAACAGAAACCACAGCAATCAATATTATAATGGATTCTATTCCTGTCTTTCTAACTTGGCATAATATCTATCTATCTATCTATCTATCTATCTATCTATCTATCTATCTATCTATCCATCTATCTATCTATCATCTGTCTATCTATCTATCTATCCATCTATCTATCTATCTATCTATCTATCTATCTATCTATCTATCTATCTATCTATCTATGTCTATCTAGATATATACACACATACATATATACGTACATATACGTATATATACGTGTGTGTGTGTGTGTGTGTGTGTGTGTATAAACTGAATTCAGACTTGGGAAGACCTGGTTTTTTGAAACATTTTGCCCTTTTGATCTTTGTTCCAAAGTAATTTGTCAAATTATTTTTTTCCAAAATAAAGTGCCAAAGTAATTTGAAATTAAGGATTAATTTCTCTTTGCCAGCTTCTGTTTTAAAATATAAATTCCCCTCTGTCTTAGCGAATTCATCAATCTTTCTCCCTTAGGCATGATTTACTTCTTTTAAATCTCTAGTTTAGCGCTAAATAGGAATTTTGATTGGATGAGGAAGAGGGAGAAGTGTGGAGTACTTTAGGAGAGATTTAGGTTACATGACAATGCTCTGCAACTGATTGGAAATGATAAAGTACAGCAGGAAATGGGAAAGAGATGTGGAGAAGGAACTGAGAAGACAAAAGAATCTATCTTTATCATGGGCATTTTGTCAGTCTCTCGGTGACAGCTGCTCAGATGTCAGTTAAAACCATCTTTCTTGCTGTGAAGTTCCATGTTTGGTCTCAACCAGTGGTGTCCAAAGTTGAGTCCTTTAGTGTGACCCAAAGATGTAGGTTATGAAGAAATTGGAAGTGGAGACAGTGGCTCAAATTCACTGCACCATGAAATTGACAATCATGAGGCTTGTCTCCAATGAAACCTCTTGTACCCTTTACCCGTGATCCCATTTTGTGCCCTCCCACAGCTGTGCAAGTTTTCCATGCTCTACATTAAGTCCTCAGGGCAGCTTTAACCCAACCACAACCCAATCACCCACAGCAAAAAATTTAGGTAGGTGTTACTGAGATAAGTCCAACCACCTCCTCACAACAGCATATCTACTCCATGCTCCCCTCCCATCCCCTTCTGTGTGATATCCCAATGTTGGAGAAGTAGCTCTTAGAGAACCTGGGATCTTATTTTTTCTTTCTTCCTGTAATATTACCAGATGGAATAATTTTCCTCTTGTCACTTAATCTTTCACTGTCTCAGTTTCTTCTATGACGTGAGGGTGGGAAGCATCATGATGACAATTTTATATTTTACATAGAGAGTGGAATTTTAGTGAAAGAATATAGACTCAAGAATCAGTGTTTGAGTTTCTACCAGTTATTTATGAATATTTGCATACTTGAGATTAACTATCTCATCCTCACTTTTGTTAACTATAAAATACTCTCAACGCTACCAGATCCTTTTCTACCCAATAGGGCCAGTATAAAAATAATTAAAATAAATTAATATTTTCAGGGATTTTTTGGTGGTAGAAAACACAATAAATTTCCCAGTTATTTTTTAGAGCTTTGTATGTATAGGTACATAGCAATGGATGAAATGTCAACAAAGTATGTTAATAACAAGAAGAAGAAGATACTTAACTTTAATTGTAGAGGGATTCCATTTTTGCATGAACTTCAGCGCCATCTTGTAGGTGGTGGTGGATAAAGGCCAAATACTATGTTTGTAGGAGACGCCTTGTCTTTTTAGCAGTTGTTTTTTTAGTGCCTTTTACTGTCACAGTCATTTCCCATTATACTATCTCTGCACCAAACCCTGATTTGTAAGAAAGAAAACAACATTAAGCAAATCCAGCTGTTCGGGCACGTCCGCATTACTGTGTGTCCCACTTTCTACACCCATGGTCCACTCCCCAACTCTATGAAGCCAAAGAACATGTGTTTTTTGGTTATTTTTTTGTTTGTTTGTTTGGATCATTACCACCAATCAGAATAGCATTGCCTTTCCATGGGGTTGTTTTGGATTGAGTCACTTTCTCTACAGAACTTATTCTGGATGTAAATTAGCACAGTGCTATGGACATGTCAGGGATTCATTTTACCATCATTTCTGGATAAGTCCTTGCTCTGGGGGAAAGAGGGATAGATCTGGAGGAAGAGGCCTAGATCTCTGGGCATCTTGGTTTTATCCCATGTTACCTGTGTGGCCTTTTGTACGTTCGCTTGGCTTGCATTTCCAGATCTGGCAAGTGATAGCAGCAAGTGTAATAATCTCTTGTATTTCTCTAGCACTTTTAGCTAGTACTCATTATCTCATTTCTTCCTCTCTATAGCCCTTTGAGGCAGGGGCAGTGGGGATTATTATTTCCATTTTTTGGGTGAGGAAACAGTCTGAGGGGGTTTTGTCTCCTCCTTTCTCTCCTTTCCTCTCCCATTTCTCCTCTCTCCTCCTCCTTCTCCTTCTCTTTTTTCTCCTTCTTCCTCTTCTTTGTCTTCTCCTTCTTCTTCATCTTCTTCGTCTTCTCTTCCTCTTCCTTCTCCTCCTCCTTTCTTCTTTCTTCCTCTCTCTCCCTTCCCCCTTGGATATGGCTAATGGGAGAATTTGTCTTGCTCCTCCATAGTCTAGACTGGATTTTTAAAGCCACATAAATTTTCCAAGGTTGTTGGAGAATACGTTTCTGAATGAAGCTGTCTGTGTTGCCAGTATTCCCACTGAATTATAAAAGAAGTTCCCCTTTTCTAGAAGAGGGGCAGGAAAATGAACGTATCACATTTCTCCTTTGTGGGATTCCTAATCCACAAGGGGTTGGTTGCTTTGACTGCATTTTAATTTTTGTGTGATTAAAACTTCCAGCCCCAGCTCAATTTAATTAACTTGACTTGCTATGCGATAAGTTTGCGGCATAGCTGTTTACCATAAATCTTCATTTATGCTGAGTCCAGGAATGGAAAATTGAGAACAGTTTAAATTTGAACTGTTTCACAAATACATATATTTTTAAAAAATATTTACTTTCAGTGAAGCAAATCTCACTAAAGATTTTAAAATGAAAATAAAGCCTGTCCATGTAATTAAAGAAAATTCTTTTTTCTTTCCGGTTATGAACGATTGATAAATCATTTCTGCTTTCTTGACTTCTTAATCTTATCAGTGGGCACATTCCTGTAGCATGATGGATGCCCCCTCATCTAACTAAACCTTCTCAGACTGTGGAATTTGCCTCCCTTTCCTTCCTCATGTTCTCTATAAAGACTCTCCCTGAATGCCCTCTGGTTTATATTAATTCATAAGATATATATTAACCCCCTGTTCTGTGTCAGGATCTGTGCTGGTTGCTGGGGATACAAAAACAAGAACAAGGCGTTTCTTGCTCACAAGGACATTGTATTCCACCCAGATAAGTAGGGACAATGTAATTTGAGGAATGAAAACATCCTACCAACTGTTGCATTCATGGAAGCTTTCATGAAGACATGACATTAATTATTACCTCTGTGCCGCAGATTTTCATGTCTGATTCTCCAGCCCTATCTCCTCTTTTGACATCTAGTGCATCTCCAATACCTCATGAGATAGATTGAACTGGATATGATGTAGACACCTTAAACTCAATACGTCTAAAATTGTACCTACTATCTTTTCCCAAAACCCTCTCCCCCTTCCAAACTTCCTAGTTAGACTACCTTTCCCGTCCCCTACACTTGTAACTTGGGTGTTATCCTCAATCCTCACTCTCTCTTCTCCTCCTTCCCCATAGTCAGTCTGTTGCCAGGGCTTGTTAATTTTACCTTTATAGCATCTCCACCATATAGACCCTTTTCTCCTCTAACATTGACACCAAGATGATGCAAGACTGTCATCGCATGCCTAGAGCAATAGTCTGCTATCTTGTCTTCCTGCCATGTGACACTTGCCATGCCAGCCCATCCTTTATTAAGCTGTGAACATGATTTTCATAAAAGCCCAGGTCTGACCAATCGCCCCCTACTCAACAAACTCCAGTGGTTCCCTGTCCCACCAGGATCAAGTCCAAGTCCTCTGTTTGATGTTCACAGTCCCTCGGAACCTTCCCCTTGTAGCTTTCCAGCATTTTTGTACTCTTCATGCTCCACCAAGTAGTCTGGGTTCCAGGGACTGTGGCTTCCTTCCTGTTCCTGAAGAAAGCACTCTCTCCCATTTCTCTAGGCCTAGCTGTGCCCCATGCATGGCATGCCTTCCTTCTTCATCTCCACCTCCTGGCTTTTCTGGCATTTTTCAAGTCCATGGCCAATACCTGCCCTCTCCAGGAAGCATTTCTTTTGTGGATTATTTTTCCTTTATCTTGCACATAGCTTCTTTCTCCCTTGTGACTGATGTGCTTTATGATTTGTGCCCCTGGAGCAGTGTCTTACCTTCATTTTTAGCCCTGGTGCTTAGTACTGGCAAATACTTAGTACCTGGCAAGTAGTAGGCATTAAATAAATGTTGGTGGCTCACGTACTGACATCAATGTAAGCAAAGGCTTGATAAAAGAAAAGATTTATTGGAGGAGAGATGGGGCTTCATTCTAGCCATGGACCTGCCTTGCTCAAAGGTAAAGATACAGGTGGGATTTACAATACAAAATCCAAACTAGTGAGTATTACATTTTGCCTGGGACCCACTGGGCATGAGGGAATGAGTCAGGAGGAAGTCCATTAAAAGTGGTTGGAGTCAGATTGTACAGGCCTTTACCTTCTGGGCTGACAAATGGGTATGTTGTCCCAGAGGTGACAGAAGTGCCTAGAGGTTTTTGAGAAGAATTCAACGTTCACTTTAGGAAGATTACCTTGGCCTCTGTGGGGAGTGTGGATTGTGGGGAGACACTAAAATTAGGAAATCACCACGCATGCGTGCATGCACATACATCTTGGTAACCATGAACACTTGCTGCTTTGGTGGTCTGCAGTCTATGTACTGCTTATAGACCCTACCAGTGTCCTCTGTTCTGCTAGCTTAGCTCACCTTGATTGGGTTGATAGCCTGCTCTTCTGATCAGTCTTTTTTTATGGTCAGCTCCATCATCAGCGACCTCCCTATGGGTTCCCTCTGTCATTTCCTTCTTTCCTTTTCTCTTTGCTTTGAATTCTAATTTTAGGGCCTGGGGCCTCGTGGGAAATGTGTGTCCTAATCAGATTGGGCTGTTCATACACAACGCTTGAAAATGGAGGCTTCTCCTCATTTCACCCCTATTCCAGCAGAATTATTTTGTATTAACTCAGCCTGGAGGAGATGATTCACAGGTCTGGGTTGTCTCTCCTGACACTTCAGTAGGATGATTGGTTCCTCCAAACCAGATGGCTTTTCATCATCGGGTCTGAGTCTTCTTTTCCTGGTTTAGTCTGCTTTGCTTCCTTGAGGTTTGACATTTTTGTCTCCCGATGGCCTCCATTTCATGCCCTGCTCCCTCTTTACCCCACTCTCAGCCCTGTGATTACTCCGTTGGCCCTGGCATATTTGCTGACGGCAGCTGCTTTCCCAGAAAACACCAGAGTAGTTGGCATTGAAAAACCCATCCAATGTAAAGCACTCTGCTTTCCTTTCTATTGCCTGCTCCTCTGAGTGTTAAAAAGCAATAGCATCAGACACATAACTTTAAATTGACTGTTATGTAAATTAAAACTAATGATCTGCTGAAGTTAGCCAAGCTTTCGTTGTCTGAGCTGAAATGGTTTAGGGGTTTTTTCTGGGGAAGAACACCTATTCCTTATGTTTATTCAATCACACTGAAACGCAGGCAGTCAAGAGCTCAATGCTGTCCCTGGTCCAAGACCCTTTGCCCAACAGAAGACAGCTTAGAAACTGAGATGCTTTTGAAAGATGGAACTGAATGGGAAGAACCCATCTGGCCGCTGGGGTTAATCTAATACAGCATTTTTTCACCTTTTCTATATTCTGGACCCCTTTGGCATTCCGGGGAAGCCATGGACCTCTTTTCAAAATCACATTGTGAAATGCATTCAATAAAATACAGAGAATTACAAAGGAAACCAGTGGTATTGAAATAAAGCTATCCATTATTTTTAAAAGTTCACCGAGCCCAATGGAAGAATCCCTGCTCACATACAACATACTGATGGAATTGTTCCTCTTTTATATAGAAAAGTAGGATCACAAGTGTAGTGCCCAGAAATGAGATTCAAATCCACAGTTTAATTGGTAGAGGACTACAGTTGAGTTTGTCAAGGCCCAGGTTCAAATCTAACCTCCCTCTTGTCTGCTGTGTAACTACTCCATCCTCCAAGAAGCTACTTAATTGATTTTTCCAACATAATTGATCTGAAAAAAAAAAAAGACCAAACAAACCCCGGTGTTTCCCTATTATTTCTAGAATTACACATAAACTCCTCTACTTGGTATTTCTGTTTCTGGGATCCTTCCCAGTCTGACCCTTCCCCAGCACCTCTTAATTCCAGAGTTTTCCCTCTCTCAGTTATCTATTTATCCTATATTTCTTTACACATTGTCTTCCCCATTAAACCACAGTCTCTCTGAGGGGAGGGACTGTCTTTTGTATCTTTTTGTATACCCAGCACTGAGCACTGTGCCTGGCACAAAGGCCATGCCCATCTTCTGGAAGAAGCCTTTTCAGATCATTCCCTAATGTGATTGCTTTCCTCTTGTTGGTTATATCCCATTGACACTGTATATAAATTATTTGTACAATATAAATTATTTCTTTTGTTTTTGATTGTTGTCTCTCCCATTAGACGGGGCAAGGAGGTGGTACAATGGATAGAATGCCAGGCCTGGAATCAGAAAGACTCCTCTTTTTGAGTTCAAATCTGGCCTCAGACACTTACTAGCTGTGTGACCCTGAGCAAGTCACTTAACCCTAATCTAGAGGAATATAATTTAATATTCTATGATATACTTGACAAATTGTGGAATAATTTTTATACTTTTTTCAACATTTTCTGTTTCTTACATCACCATAGTATCCCATGTGTCCCTCTCTCTGCCTCTCCCAAAGAGCTATCACAAATGACACTATCATTCTATGACAAATAGTATTTTTCTTTAAAAAGGAACAAAACAGACAACACTGCTGATTGATATAAAGTCCAAAAACATAGTCCATGTGCCAAGGACCTCCTTCCTCCTCAAAGAGGTCATGGGGGCGTGTCCTCTAGATTTTCATGTCCCATTTGGTCTTTATAATTTTGTTTCATTTACTTTTGAATTTTGGGTGTGTCCTTGTTCTCTCCATCTTCATTGTTGTGGTTACTGTGTATATTACTGTTTTGGCGCTGCTTACTTTCTTCTGCATAAGTTCATTTAGATCTTTCCATGCTTCTTTGTTTTCTAAACACACACCTCACTTCTTACAGCACAGTCTGCATTCATGTACCATAATTTGTTTGGCCATTTCCCAATTGATAACCATCTACTTTGTTTCCAATTCTTAGCTGCAACAAAAAATGTTACTATAAATATTTTTAAACATATGAGGACTTTGGTGTTATCGATGGCTTCCTTGGTGTATGAGTCCAATAATAAGAGAGTCCCTGGTTCAAAGGGAATGGACATTTTAATCTCTTTATTTTCATGCTTCCAAGTTGTTGGGTTTTTTTCCAAAATGCTGTAACATTTCTCAGCTCTCCAAACAATGTAGTAGTGTGCCCTCCAACCTTGACTATTTCCTTATTTTACCATTTTTGTCAATTTGAAGAATGTGAAGAGGATCCTCAGGGTTGTCTTGATTTCCATGTCTCTCATTATCGGTGTATGGGGTGTTCAGGGAGGATGAGGACCTCTGGCATGAGGGCTAGCCCAGCCTTTCTCAGGGCTGCTCATCTCTCTTTGGTGTCTACCAGGGACTGAGCCTTCACCTATACTGTGTGCAGTGGTCATAGCCCAGTGAATCGTCTTATCAGACAGGCTAAACCAGGTTGTGGGTAACTGCCATGGTACAGATCAATTGATGAGTTAAAGGGATGTCTACCCCAAGCATGTGAAGACTTGCCTAAGCAGAATGGGTGGATGAGAGCAGTTTGTTCCAGTGACCATGAAGGTGACTGACACAGGTCCTGTGGAGCACTTAGAGCTTCGTCAAACATTGAAAAACACCAAGATCATCTGCTGCATCCTGGGCCATCACGAGTCATCATGACTTTTGCCCTGCCATTGGACCTTGATGACTCTGGAAGAGAGAGTGAGGCCAACAACTTTGTAATGTTCTACTTCACTTAAATTTGATTCACCTGAGTCAAGATATCAACCCATGATGTCATTACGTTATCAGTGATTTGCAGCATTTTTTCATGTGTTTATGAATACTTTGTAATTCTTCTTCCTGAGATCTATTTATTCATATACCTTGACCATTTATCTATTGAGAGATGACTATTAGTCTCATATATATGTGTGTAGATATACGTACATATACACATATATACAAGTATAAACGTGTGTATGTGTGTATACACATTTATGCACACATTTTGGATAACAAACCCTAGTCAGAAAAATCTGATACAAATTTTTTTTTCCCATTTGATCATTCCTCTTTTTATCCTAGGTGCATTAATGTTGTCTGTACAGAAGCTTCTCAGTTTCACATAATCAAAATGATCTATTTTATCTTTTATAATTGCCTCTATCTGTTGTTTGTTTAGGAATATATCTCTTACCCATAGCTATGAGAGATATATCATCTGTTTCTATTCAAAAAAAATTTTTAACAGCATAATCTTTAATTTTAAGGGCATATCTATTTAAAATTTATTATGGAGTGTGGTGTAAGTTTTTGAACTAAGCCTAATTTCTGCTAGACTGCTTTTCAGTTTTCCCAAAAATTTTTATGGAAAAGGGAGATTTTCCCATGGGTAACTTATGTTTTCTGCTTTATCAAACACTAGGCTACTCTTTCTGAGTCTCCCCTGTTTAGTCTGTCACGTTGATCTATGTCCCTATTCTTTAACCAAAGCTAGTTGGTTTTGATGACTGCTCCTTTATAGTATAGTCTGAAATCTGAAAGTACTGTTCCTTTTTCATTCCTATTTCTTTGTTATCATTTCCCTTTATAATTTATTCTTTTGTTTTTCTAAATAAATTTTATTATTTTGTCAAGCTCTGTAAAGTATTCTCTTTGTAATTTGATTGGCATAGCATTAGAAGTGTAAATTAATTTTGATAGTATTACCATTTTTATTATATTGCCTGGACCCAGACATGAGCACTGAATGTTTAAGCTATTTAAGTTGTTCATTCTTTTTTTTAAGAAGTATTTTATAATCAAATATATAAAAGTCTGCTTTGGGAGGTTGATCCCTAGATATTTTCTGCATTGTGTAGTTACTTGGAATTTGATTTTCATTTTTATTATTTCTTATTGTTTTTCATTATTTTATGTAGAATTGCTATTGATTTTGTTGAAGATTAATTTTGTAGTTCATGACCTTCCTGAAGCTACTAATTGACTTATTTAATATCTTTACTGAATCCCTGGGATTTTCCATGTAAACATGAAATCATTGTCTATGAGAATTCCTGACCAAGAAAGGAGAACAGTTATTTCTGTTTTATATACCCTTTTTTCCAGGGGCGATGGCAAATCTAGATTTGTGATTTCATCATTGTATGGATTTCCCAATGTGAAAGCTCCCTCCATTGACCATTTAGTTTGCTGTCTTTAGGGATTGCCTTGATCATTCACTTGTTTTTTCACTTACCCACAATCACAGGAATAATATAAGTCAGAGGAGGGCTTTAAACCCAGGGTTCTTCTCTCTTAGGCCATTCTTCCACTAAAATCACAGGGAAGTTCATTTCCTAGTAGACAGTTCTGTTACATTTTGGTTTTATATTACTGCAAAAATCGTTTTAGAGTTTGATGTGTGGGGGTCACTATCTTGATCTTAAGACCTGCAATCTAAATACAATTTAGAGGAAATCAGTGGAATGTAGCATCACTAAGAGTAAGTAAATACTATAAGAAGTCACCTTATGATGTTAATATGATGAGAACTTTATCTATACCAGCCCTATCAAATTAAACTAGTACATTTCTGGTTGTTTGGGTATGTCTAAACATTGAATAAATTCTACTGAATTTGAATTATCTTATGTTCTTGTTTATTCCCTAAACAGATGACAACATTCGTATTTGTTTTTTCCACAAATAGATAAACAATCAGATACTGTATGGAAGAAGCCACCAAAATGCGTCTGCCATCATTAAGACAGCCCCAACCAAGGTCAAGTTGGTTTTCATAAGGTAAGCCAAGGACAGTTTCATTTCCCTGAATTTTCTTGAGTTCTTTGGGGATCTTTCATCCTTTAAGCACCTGGCTGGCTGGCCTACTCAAATTTATTGATATTTGAGATGGTTTTTTGCTATCATTCTAAGAGTTGGCAGTGTTGATTGAGTGAAAAGTATAGGACTTCATGTTAAAGAGACCTAGAAGCAAGTCACATTATCTCTCTAGACCTGTTTTCTCATGGGGCAAAATGGGAATAACCATCTTGCCCTCCTGCCTCTCTGTCCTTGAGAATGAGATGCCTCATAAACCTCTATGTTTAGTTAGACACTGAATCATTATTGCATATGGGCACAAGGCTCCTCTGTTCCCCTGTAAGCTCTTGGGTCCTTTGCCACTCAGTTGCTATTATTTTTCTGTGGACACATTCTTCCTTAACCAGACAGTGGGGGCAAGACAACAGAGAGAAAATGAAACTCCATTTAATTTAATATTAATAACTCCAACAAATGATCCGTTTAGGGAGAAGTCACCCTAGTTGGTCAAAATTGGGTTGTGGAGTTTGAGAGCACCGCTTCTCAGGGCTCTTTTCTTCATTTCTCCTGGCTGCCTGATGATCGGATCATAGACTTAGGGCAAGAAGGGAGAGGCTTTAAGCATCTCAGGCTTTAGCATCACTTATTTTAGATGTGAGGAAACTGGAACCCAAAATGGTAAACTGACTTACCAGTGGCAGAGATAGTATTCAGACTATATCTCTGGACTCTAAATCTTGACTTCTTTTCATCCTTGATAATAAACAGTGAGAACTTAGGATGATTTTTTTCATTTATAAATTTTTTATATGACTGCCTTTGTTCCCCAGATAGAACGTGAAAACTTTGAGAGTTGGCACCATAGCATCATCCGCTTGTGTAATTGTAGAGTTGGGAGGTACCTTTGGGGCCATTTGGATTAACTCATGCTTAAATAGCAAATCCAAACAATTAGTCCTCCGCATGTTATTTGAAGACTTTGTCTTCAATGAATACACAGACTACTCATTTGGTGGCTCAATGCCTCATTTGTCAGCAAGACCTGAGTTCAAATCCTGCCTTGGCTATTTTCAGCCTGACTTTCTTGATCTGTTACATGCGTTTAATAATACCCCCTGTGTTCCAGGATTGTTATGAGATGACATTTGTGCAGCATATTCTAAATCTTAGAGTTAAATGGGCTATTATTATTAGCAATTCAGTAGTTTCTCAGTTGGATGTCTTCTGTTGGTGTTGAAGACAACACGGAATTCTAAAAGAATATTCCAGTGGGTACATGTTCTTGCAGATCCTATCAATCTGACTGGACTGGATTAGGGATCTTAGTGAGGACCAGTCTTTCTGGTTGAACACCTAGTACACATTTGCGTACCACTTCACACAAAGGAATGACCATGAATGCTCTACTTTTTGGCAACTCATTAAGCTGGAAAGGACCATTGATATAATCTATTCCAGCCTCCTCATTTTACAGTTGAGGAAACTGAGGTCCAATCAGCTAATATTTATTAAGCACCTACTATGTGTCATTCACTGTGTTAGGTGCTAATGGAAAATAAATAACAAAGAAAGAAGTGATCCCTGGGCTCAATATGCTTACATTCTAGTAGGGGAGATAACAAATACCTATAAACATGCACGTACAATCTATCTAAAGGTAATTAATATGCACAAAATATTTTCATATAAGGGAGTTTTGGGGGGTGGGCACTCGCAGTAGGAGGATCAGAAAAGGCTTCTCCTAGAAGATGATACTTCTTTAAGGCATGGAGGGGCTATGTGAGGCAGTGCCAAAGAGGAGTCTATACCACATGAGGAAGGTGACCCGTGCCACCATGGGATGTCTTTATTTTATAGCAGGGGCAATAGAAACCACAAGAGCTAGTTCATTATGGAAGTCACATAACCCTGTGCTTAAAAGGCAAATGACTTTGATAACCATGACATACAGGGAATAATTAGAAGGCTGGTGATCTAATCTGGTGTGAGTGATGATAAAGTGTGAGTTGAGGGCTGTGGGAGCAGAGACAAGGGGCTGGGTGCAAGTGATGTCCTGAAAAGAGAAATGGCCAGATGTGACAGCTGATTTTACGTGTGGAGAGAGGCCAAGGTTAGAAGCATGAAAGAGACGTTGGGAGGTTCGTGGTGTTTTAAACAGAATTCAGGAGTGTGGAGTGGTTTAGGGAAATGAGTTCAATTTTAGAAACGTTGAGTTTCCAAGGTCTTTAGTACATGCAGTTGTTTTTTGGTGGAGGGTGTGTAGGTAGTGCAATCTTTATTTCCTTCAATTACATGTAAACAAAAAATTTTAACATTTGTTTTTAAAATTTTTTGAGTTCCAAATTACCTCCCCCGCTTATTGAGAAGGCAAGCAATTTGATTTATACAGGTGAAGTCATGCAAAACTTACTTCCACATTTGTCATGTTGCAAAAGAAGGTATAGACGAAAAAAAAAGTACAGAAAAAGAAAGTTGTTTTTTTTTTTTTAATCCATTATGTTTGATCTGCATTCAGATTTTTTCAGTTCTTTTGTGGGAGGTAGATAGCATTTTTCATCATAAGTGCTTTGGAACTGTCTTGAAGCATTTGCTGAGAATAGCCATCATTTGCCGTTGATCATCATACCCTTATTGCTGTTGCTGCGTACAGAGTTCTCCAGGTTCTGCTCATTTTACTTTACATCAGTTCATGGGAGTCTTTCCAGGATTTTCTCAAAACATCCTGCTCATTATTTCTTATAGCACAGTAGTATTTCATTATAATCATGTGTCACAACTTGTTCAGCCATTCCCCAATTGATGGACATCCCCTCAATTCCAGTTCTTTAATATCAGAAAAGGAGCTGCTCACGTTTTTTTGTACATAGAGGTCCTTTTCCTTTTTATTTAATCTCTTTGTGATACAGACCTAGCAGTAGTATTACAAGGTCAAATGGTAGGTATACACAGTTTTATAGTCCTTTGGATATAGTTCCAAATTGTTCACTAGAATGGTTGGATCAGTTCACAACTCCTCCATCAGTGTGTTGGTATCCCTTTCTTTCTGCATCCCCTCCAACATTTGTCATTTTCCTTTTCTGTCATATTAGCCAATCTGATAGGTGTGAGGTGGTACCTTGAGGGTTTTTTTTGTCTTTTGTTTTTTTTAAATTTTTTATTTATTTTTAGATTCTGACATTCATTTCCACAAAATTTTGAGTTCCAATTTTCTCCCCATCTCTCCTCTCCCCCTCCCCATAATACCTTGCATTCTGATTACCCCTTCCCTCAATGTACCCTCCCTTCTGTCACACCCCACCCTTCCTTTATCCCCATCTTCTTTTTTTTTCTTGTGGGGAAAGATAAATTTCTGTACCTCATTACCTGTATTTTTTATTTCCCAGTTATATGCAATAATAATTCTCAACATTTGTTTCTAATACTTTGAATTCCAACTTCTCTCCCCCCCTTCCTCCCTCCCTGCCCATCCCCACCGAGAAAGTAAGCAATTCAGTACCAGCTATATATGTGTCATTTTGCAAAAGACTTCCGTAATAATCATGTTGTGTAATACTAACTATATTTCCCTCTATCCTACCCTGTCTCTCCCTGTTTTTTTATTCTTTCATTTGACCTTGTTCCCTTCCCAAAAGTGTTTACTTCTAGTTACTCCCTTCTCCCCTTTGCCCTCCCTTCTGTCATCCCCCTCACCCCACTTGTCCCCTCCTCTTCTGCTTTCCTGTAGTGTAAGACAGATTTTTATATCAAATTTAGTGAGCATGTTCTTCCCTTCTTAAGCCATATGTGAAGAGAGTAAGCTTCACTTTTCCCCTTTCATCTTCTCCCTTTTCTCCTCCACTGAACATGATTTTTCTTATCTCTTTTATGAGTTATAGCGTGCCCCATTCCATTTCTCCTTTCTCCTCCCAGTATTTTCCTCCCTCACCCCTTAATTTTTATTTTATTATATTTTTTATGGATATCATCTATTCTAATTCAACTCAACCTGTACCCTCTATCTATATATGTGTGTGTGTCTGTGTATCATCCCTCCACCTACCCAAATACTGAGAAAAGTCTCAAGAGTTACAAATATTATTTTGCATGTAGGAATGTAAATAGTTCAGCTTTAGAAAATCTTTTATGATTTCTCTTTCCTGTTTACCTTTTCATACTTCTCTTGATTCTTGTGTTTGAAAGTCAAATTTTCTATTCAGTTCTGGTCTTTTCTTCAAGAATGCTTGAAAGTCCTCTATTTCATTGAAAGACCATTTTTTCCCCTGAAGTATTATACTCAGTTTTGCTGGGTGGGTGATTCTTGATTTTAATCCCAATTCCTTTGACTTCTGAAATATCCTATTGCAAGCCCTTCAATCCCTTAATGTAGAAGCTGCCAGATCCTGTGTTATCCTGATTATATTTCCACAATACTCGAATTGTTTCTTTCTAGCTGCTTGCAGTATTTTCTCCTTGACCTGGGAACTCTGAAATTTGGCCACAATATTCCTAAGAGTTTCTCTTTTCAGGTCTCTTTCAAGAGGTGATCTGTGGATTCTTTCAATATGTATTTTGCCCTCTGGTTCCAGAATATCAGGGCAGTTTTCCTTGATAATTTCATGGAAGATAATGTCTAGGTTCTTTTTTTGATCATGGCTTTCAGGTAGTCCCATAATTTTTAAATTTTCTTTCCTGAATCTATTTTCCAGGTCAGTTGTTTTTCCAATGTTTCACATTATCTTCTATTTTTTCAAACTTTTGGTTTTGTTTTCTAACTGCTTGATTTATCTCATAGTCAATAGGTTCCCTGAACTTGATTCTCTCTTTTAAAGAATTATTTTGTTCAGTGAGCTTTTGAACCTTGTTTTCCATTTGGCTAATTCTGCTTTTTAAAGCCTCCTTCTCTTCATTGGCTTTTTGGACCTCTTTTTCCGATTGAGTTAAGCCTGTTTTTGAAGGTATTATTTTCCTCAGCATTTTTTTGGTTCTCCTTTAACAACCTGCTGACACTCTTTTCAAGCTCTTCTATGGCATAAGCCTACTTCATATTCATTTTGGGGGTACTGGAGGCAGAGGCCTTGACTTCCTCTGAAGTATGCCTTGTTTTTCCTCATCTGAAAGGATGGAAGGAGACACCTATTCACCAAGAAAGTAACCTTTTATGGTCTTATCTTTTTTCTCTTTTTTGGGCATTTTCCCAGCCAGTTACTTGACTTCTGAATCCTTTGTCAAGAGGAGGGTCCTAGTGCTTCTCCTCTCCCCAATACAAGGCTGAGATTCAAATCAGCTGCTCAATTCCCCTGGGGCTTTGGGTGGGGGCAGGGCTGCCACTGATGGCTGAGTTTCAGATCAGCTGCTCAATTTCCCCAGAGGCTTTAAGCTAAGCTGCCTGGACTATGGACCCAGGCTGCTTCCTCAGCCACTGTAGCTGCCTGCCTCCCTGCTGCCACCTGGGGCTAGTGCTGGTGGAACCCATTCCCCTCTCACCCAGATGGGAAAGCCCTCCCACACTGACCTTTGGAGCTTTCTTTGTAGTTTTTGGGTTGAAGAATCTGAGACCCTCCCTGCTAGGAATTCTGCCCTGGAAGTCTGTTCAGGTCCTGTTCCTCCCAGTGCCACATGGCCAGGGCTGGACTCCACTCTGCTCAGTGTCCTGTGAGATAGACCTTTCCTGTTGGCCTTCCAGGTTACCCTTGGCTGGAAACCTCTTTCACTCTGTTGTTCTATGGCTGCTCTAGAATTCATTGAGAGTCATTTTTTACAGGTATTTTGTGGGCTGTGGGGGAAGTGCTAGAGTATATGCATCTTTCTACTCCACCATCTTCTTGAGGTTTTTTATTTGCCATTTCTCTAATCAATAGTGATTTAGAGCATTTTCTCATAGGACTATAGGGAGCTTTGATTTCTTCTTCTGAAAACTTCCTGTTCATCATCCTTTGAGCATTTTTCCATTGGGGAATAATTTGTATTCTCATAAATTTAACTCCTTTCTCTATGTATTTGAGAAATGAGAGCTTTGTCAGAAATTTGGCGTAATATTTTTTCCCAGTTTCTGGCTTTCCTTCCAGTCCTTGAGGACAGGGACTTGTTGGTGGCTGGCTTTTGTTTGGTTTTGCCTTTGCCCTTCTTGGTTTCTTCAGGATTTAGCAGAGCATCGGCCATGTAATAAATGTTTGTCATCATTTGTAATAAATGTTTGTCATCATTGTGCTGTTCTCTCTTTGTGCTCCAAACTCAACTATCATACATGCCTGGGAGGACCTGTGTCCTCCTATGACCTATGTCGCTGGCTTCTGTCCTTCCTGAATCTATTCTCTTTTTCTCACCACCTCGTACCCTGTCCCTTTTCTACTTCTCTTTCTAATAACAGAAACAAAATTAGTAGTACCATTGCCTCTGGTGGGGATGGAAAAACTTTTCAGTTTTCTTCCCTCTTTCTCCCATCACCATCTTTTTGGGAGACTCTAAGTTCACTTCCTGGCCATCTCTATGTCTTGTCTCTCCTATTAGAGCAAAAGCTGTGAAGTCTGTGGCTCCTTTCTTTTGTGTTTGTATAACCAGTCCCTAGCATAAGGTTGGGCGCCTAGGACGGGTTGAGTAGATGCTTGTTATTTGTTCCTTATCATTGCCAGGAATCACTGCAGTTGAGTTTCTCCACCTATGCAGCACTTCATTTACATCTTACCCAAAATAGCTGCTTCTCAAAAAGGGCTTTCATCACAGTTCTTCCGATGAGACATGTCAGACAAGAATAATTAACACCTCTGTCCCACTGGACCTGTTTCCTCCCATAGAAAATGAAAAAGTTAGACTCAGTGATCCTTGACAATCCTTCTAAATCAAAATAATCTTTGATTCCATGAGTTCCAATGATTTTTTCTTCTTTGTTGTTGCTGTTATCTTAGAGTCTTTTTACAACTTCTGAAATAATCTGTAAGTTTTGAACTCTGTTGATATTTCTGTAACTTTGTTGGACATAGGTCATTTCATATTTACAAAGAATTAATTCACTTAATAAAGTAATGCTGTCTGCAAGACTGGTTTGGTGGTGAATGTGAATTTCCTAAGACCATTTTCCTGGAACCACTTTAGAAAGAGCTTCTTTTTAACTGCAAGGTCCACGTTATTGTAGGATGGCCGTGCCAAGCCCTAGAAAGAGCAAAAGGTCCCCAAATCCCAGAGTTGAAAGGGAGCTCAAGGCACTTCTAGTAGCATCTGGACATGTAACAGAATCTCTACACGTACCAAGGTATATGGACAAGTAAGGAACACTGTGGGAAACATTCCTGAATATGTCTGAGTACAGATCAGGCAGTTTACTTCCTTGAGTAGCTGAAAAGAGCGCAGCATGAACCAGTTGGAGGATGTCTTGAGATTCTGTTCAGTGCCATGAGTCTCTTTTCTGAGACTTTTTAATGTTTTATGGCCTTTGATCATTTCAATTAAGCAGAAAGAACAGATGCCCCTAAAATCACTGTTCACTGGGATAAGTATATGAATTAACATAATTTGAAACTGAGAAAGCAAAACAGAAATATTTTAGTATGCACAGAATATGTATAATCCCAAAAGGCACACAGTTCCAGGGTAAGATATGTGACTATGCCCAACTCAATGCATGATCATTCCATAAACAATTCTTATGGTGATACCATGTGCCAGACACAGGGGATACAAACCCTTCTCCCCAAAAAGGAAAGAATGCCTGTTCTTGAGGCATTTATTTTTTTTAATTTATTTATTTTGTTTTCAACCTTCATTTCCACAAAATTTTGAGTTCCAAATTTTTCTCCCCTCCCCCCACCCCAAAGTGCCAAGCATTCTAATTACCCCTACCACCAATTTGCCTTCCCTTCTAACATCCCTCTCTTCCCTTATCCCCATCTTCTCTTTTGTCCTGTAGGGCAAGATAAATTTCTATACCCCACTACCTGTATTTCTTGTTTCCCAGTTGTATGCAAGAACAATACTCAACAGTTGTTCCTAAATCTTTGAGTTCCAACTTCTCCTCCTTCCTCCTTCCCCACCCATCCCCACTGAGAAGGCAAGCAATTCAATATAGGTTGTATATGTGTAGTTTTGCAAATGACTTCCATAATAGTCATATTATATAAGACTAACTATATTTCCCTCCATCCTGTCCTGTCCCCCCATTTCTTCTAGTCTCTCTTTTGACCTTATCCCTACCCAAGAGCATTGACTTCTAATTGCTCCATCCTCCCATTGCCCTCACTTCCATCATCTCCCCCACCCTGCTTATCTCCTCCCCCACTTTTTGGTATTGTAAGATAGGTTTTCATACCAAATTGAGTGTGCATGTCCTCCTTTGAGTCAAATGTGATGAGAGTAAGCTTCACGTTTTCCCTCTCACCTCCCCCTTTTTCCCTCCATTGAAAAGTCTTTTTCTTGCCTCTTTTATGAGAGATAATTTGCTCCATTCCATTTTTCCCTTTCTCCTCCCAATATATTCCTCTCTCACCTTTTAATTTCATTTTTTTAGATATGATCCCTTCCCATTCAACTCACCCTGTGCACTGTCTCTATGTGTGTGTGTGTATAATCCCATAAAGTACTCAGATACTGAGAAAAGTTTTAAGAGTTATAAATATTGTCTTTCCATGTAGGAATAAACAGTTCAACTTTAATAAGTCCCTTATGCTTTCTCTTTCCTCTTTTACCTTTTCATACTTCTCTTGATTCTTGTGTTTGAAAGTCAGATTTTCTATTCAGTTCTGGTCTTTTCCTCATGAATACTTGAAAGTCCTCTATATCATTGAATAGCCATTTATTCCCTTGAAGTATTATACTCAGTTTTGCTGGGTAGGTGATTCTTGGTTTTAATCCCAGTTCCTTTGACTTCTGGAATATCCTATCCCTTAATGTAGAAAGAAGCTGCCAGATCCTGTGTTATCCTGATTGTATTTCCACAATACTCGAATTGTTTCTTTCTAGCTGCTTGCAGTATTTTCTCCTTGACCTGGGAACTCTGAAATTTGGCCACAATATTCCTAGGAGTTTCTCTTTTCAGGTCTCTTTCAGGAGGTGATCTGTGGATTCTTTCAATATTTATTTTGCCTTCTGGTTCTAGAGTATTAGGGCAGTTTTCCTTGATAATTTCATGGAAGATAATGTCGAGGCTCTTTTTTTGATCATGACTTTCAGGTAGTCCCATAATTTTTAAATTTTCTCTCCTGAATCTATTTTCCAGTTCAGTTGTTTTTCCAATGAGATATTTCACATTATTTTCCATTTTTTCATTCTTTTGGTTTTGTTTTGTGATTTTTTGGTTTCTCGTAAAGTCATTAACCTGCATCTGTTCCATTCTAATTTTTAAGAACTATTTTCTTCAGTGAGCTTTTGGACCTCCTTTTCCATTTGGCTAATGCTGCTTATTAAAACATTCTTCTCCTCATTGGCTTTTTGAACCTCTTTTGCCAATTGAGTTAGTCTATTTTTAAAGGTGTTATTTTCTTCAGCATTTTTTTGGGTCTCCTTTAGCAAATTGTTGACCCACTTTTCATGATTTTCTTGCATCTCTCTCATTCCTCTTCCCAGTTTTTCCTCCATCTCTGTTACTTGATTTTCAAAATTCTTTTTGAGCTCTTCCATGGCCTGAGACCATTGAATATTTATTTTGCATATTTGGGATACAGAAGCCTTGACTTTTATGTCTTTCCCTGATGGTAAGCATTGTTCTACCTCATCCAAAAGAATGGGAGAAGATATCTGTTCACCAAGAAAGTAACTTTCTATAGTCTTATTTTTTTCCCTTTTTTAGGCATTTTCCCAACCAGTTACTTGACTTTTGGGTCCTTTGTCAAGAGTAGGGTATACTCTGGGGATCTGTAAGATCTCAGTTCCTTCAAGGTGGCACAATCAAGGGTTTACACTGGTCTGGGAGCAACCAGAAATTTTTGTGCCCAGAATCTATGAGTAGTTTCTTCTCCACAATCACCTGGTCTCCAGTTACACTAAGCCAGCACTGGGGGCTGAGATTCAAATAAGCTGCTCAATTCCCCCAGGGGCTTTCATCGTGGGCAGGGTCACCATTCAGTGTGAGATAAAGATCAGCTGCTCCATTCCTTCAGGAGCATTAGGTGGGGGCAGGTCCTCAGCACCGGACTGAGGTAACAATCAGCCGCTCAGTGCCACCAGGGGTTTTACCATCCAGCAATGGATGGGGGCTGCTGTGGGGGCTCCTGCTGCCCAGTGTGGCCTCTGCAGTGCAGCTGCCTGAGGCTGGAGCTATGGGAACACCCTGCTCCCTTCTCTGAAAACTGCTGAAAAAACCCTCTCACTGACCTTTGGCGCCTGTGGGTTGAGGGATCTGCAAACCACAGCTATTGCTGCTGGGGGTTCCAAGCCCCCCACCCACCCACACAGGCCTGCTCACATTCTCCTCACAGAACCATGCCTGTGCCACTCTGCCAAGGCTGGGCTGGGCTCCACTCCGTGTCCAGCACAACAGACCTTTCCCATTGGCCTTTCAGGTCACTCTGGGCTGGAAATTTCCACTCTGTTGTACTGTGGCTTCTGCTGCTCTAGAATTTGTTGAGAGTCTTTCTTTACAGGTATTTTATGGGCTGTGGGGGAAGAGCTAATGTATGTGCGTCTTTCTACTCCACCATCTTCGAGGCATTTATTTTCTATGGAAGGAAACAACATGGACCTCACTAAGGGAGATACACTAGCCACTGAGAGGAGAAAGAAACATGGATGTAAAAGGATTTGTAAAATTCAAAGCCTTCTACATGAGCCATCATTCCTGTCAAGTGAAGGCGAGTCAAAAATCAAGAGGTCTGTGAAATTGGATTACAAGTCTTTGAAAAAATAGGAGCTGATGACCAACGTGTATTTTGTGCAATGTCGAGTACTGATTTTGGAGGTAGCAGACCTGGCTAGTGTGGATTGCGTACAGAGCTTGGAGTCTTAATGACTTGAGTTAAAATCCTGCCTCACATGTTTATTAACTGTGGGATTGTGAGATCAGGCTGTTCATACACATTTATGAATACCCTAGGAAGGAAAAGATAGACCCTGCCCTGGAGAAGTTTATAATCCAATGGGGAAGACAACATGGAAATCACTTTGTGCAGACGATCTAGATCAGATAAACCAGAAATAATAATATTAGGAAGGCATTAATTAGCACTAACAGGGATTGGAAAAGGCTTCTCATGGAAAGTGGAATTTTAGAGATGAAGAGGGAGAACATTGTAGACATGGGGATGAGCTGGTGAAAATGCCTAGAGTTGGTATGGGGAGTGTCTTGTCCAAGGAACAGCATGATAAGGGTTCCTGGATTGTTGAGTAGTTTGGGGAGTAAGTATGTAAAAAGATGGGAAAGTTGGTAGGGGACTGGATTGGAAGGACTTTGGATGCCAAACAGAGGATTTGGTATTTGATCCTGTAGGCAAAAGGAAGTCACTGGAGTTTATTGAGTAGAGGGTGACATGATCGCTTCAGCAGCTGAATGGTGGGTGGACTGGAGCTGGGAGAGACCTGAGGCAGGTGGAACCTCCAGTGGCTGTTATCCAGGCAGGAGGGAACGAGCTCCTGCCCTGTGCTGGTAGCTGGGTCCTTTGAGAGGGCATCTATAAAATGAAGGGGTTGGATTCCATGATCTCTAAAGGCTTTTCAGCTCTTAAATCTTTGATCCTTTGACCACTTTTTACTTAAGTAGAATTCTTCGGGTGTTGGTCTCTTTTAACTTCCAGATTGTATAATTCATTCTCCATATAAGGAAATTAAAGTCTTCAAAGGGAAATTGCTGGGCCAGCATTTGAACCCAGCTTCTCATGCTTTTTATTGTCTACCACTCACACAATGTCTTTTATTGTCAGCTTTTCCTGAGCACATAAGATAATAACTTTAGAACTGGGTGGTCCTCAAATGACCTTAGTTTGACCTGTCATTTCTTGTTTCCTGGAGATGATTTCACCCATTAGTATACTTTGAGAATGGCAAAGGAAGCAGAGTCAAGATTGTTGGAGTTAGAGCAAGCTGTTTTCCCTTAGTTTCCTCACATCATCCCCTATAAGGACTGATTAAGCCAAGAAAAAGTTACAGTGAGTCATTTTTCCAGCCCCTGGCAGCTTAGAAAGCCTTAGGAAGGTCTGGAGGTACTGGGGTAGGAGCTAGCCAGGAGTTCAACAGCAGCAGCATGACAACAGGTGAAGGATGGGCCTGGGGTAGGGTGTAGTCCAGGGTCCAAGGACAATAAAAGGTCTCAATACCTCAGCAGAAAGTGATCTCAGTGAACCCCTATACTAACACTGGGAACAGGAATGGGTGCCATATGGCAGCCCTATTGATAGTTACCCAGCTCCAGGTTACAGTTCCAGGACAGAATGGCCTCAGTCCAAAAGCAGAGGAGGAACTCAGTTATAATCTTTAGCCCTACCCATAAGCCCGTCATGGAATAAACTGGGGCCGGAGACCAAAAGCAAGAGGGCTCTATCAGTTCAGAGATTCTGAACCTGCAGTGACTTCCAGTAGGCTAAAAGTGCCTGAATCAAACAACAATCTACAGAAACTCTACCACACATGTGCCAACAGATTCAAACTGTGTCAGGAATTTCCCAGCTAGGAAAGCAGTATGGGAAGATCACACCACTTTGGAAGCACTGAAAACTTAGGGCCCTAGAATGATCTATGAAAGCAGCAGAAAGACATAAAAGTCAGAAGGCTAGGCCAGTTATCCTCCCCTGATTTGAGCAGAGCCCAACTCTTACATAACATCCAAAGTCAAGAAAAAGTGTGGGAAAATGAGTAAACAACAACAGATATCAACCTGACCATAGACAGCCTGACATCAACTCAGTAGAAGAGAATGACTTGAAAATTTCTACAAGCAAAGCTTTAAAGAATGCTACAGTTTAGACACAAACCCAACTAGAATTCCTATAAAGAGGTAAAGAGACTTTGTAAAGGGGAAAAAAAAAAGATTTTCTATCTTTCCCTACAAGAATATAGAGGGGAAGGGGATGAGAGAAGGGAGGGTTCTGATAGCAGGGAGGGCCGATTGGGGAAGAGGTAATCAGAATGCATGCTGTCTAAAGGTGAGCAGAGGGGAGAGATGGGGACAAAATTTGAAACTCAAAGTCTTGTGGAAGTGAATGTTGAAAACTAAGAATAAATTAAGAGAAAAAGATTTTAGAGATCATATAAAAATAATAGGTGAAAAATTGGGAAAAGAAATGAGAACAATACAAGAAAATTGTGAAAAATTTAACAACTTGGTAAAATACTGAAAAAAAATAGCTCCTTAAAATACAGAATTGGCAAAACGGTAAAATCAGTACAAAAGCTCTTCAGGAAAATAACTCCTTAAAAATTTGAATTGTTCAAGTGGAAGCTAATGACTCCATGAAACATCAGGAAACAGTAAAACAAAGTCAAAAGACTGACAAAATAGAATAAAATTGAAATAGCTCATTGGCAAAACAGCTGATCTGGAAAAATAGATTGAGACTAGATAATTGTAGAAAGGCACTCAGATTCCATTAAGAAGTCAGGTCCTCTTTCCATCCCATCACCCTGCTTGTTCTTTTCCCATTGATTTATTAACCTAATTACTGCCATCTCCACACCCTCGCACAAAGCAACTCAGTTTGTTTTCAGCTAATTACAATTCTCCCTGGATTCCAAATGAAGTTCTGAGACTAGACTATAATTCCCAGTAGATGGCATGATTCATTTAAAGCAAAAACAAACAAAAACACCAAAACTTCCATCATGAATCCCAGGAGCAAACTTTCCCTGCATATTGTAAACATGGACATCTTACTTTGGGAAGCAAACAAGGTGAGATTTCATGGAGGGCTGACCATTCTACTTCTCCAAGGAGGTCCCCTTTGCCTTTGCATTTCTCAGGTGCCCAAGGGAGATCTGGACTTGACTTAAATGACTGATGCTTACAGAGCCCCCTAAAGTTGATAATATACTTTATATCCATTATCCTTGCTCCTTGTCCAGGGAGCAAGGAGCTCCAAGTCTTCTCTGCCCATTTTGTAGAGAGAAAACTGGTCTTTATTTTGGGGTCCCCCAAATCTTCCAAAAGCCCTGAAATTACTGAAAGGAAACTATCATGCTCCCTGAGTTTTCACTTCTTTAGGTAAAACATTCTCAATTCCTTCAGTTGAACTGAATTTGATGTGGATCCTATCCTAGCTGCCATCCTCTGCAGGTTCTCCTTGTCTGAGCCCTTCCTAAGTCTTGATGCTCAGAACTGAACACAATATCTCCAAATGAGCACATAGGAACTTTGATAGCTCTTTCGCTAAAATCTCCAACTGTTTTAATGCATTCTAAGCTGACATTCACTTTCCTACCTGCCCTAGTCAACTGTTCAGGTGTGAGATGATGTGGCCTTGCTGGTTGACTAAGATGTAGGTGGAGGTTGTGTGAATAAGGAAGCTAGGGGTGGAAAGCTCTTAAGTTTTATGTGCTTTCAGCAACTCTTTAAGGCATGTCTTTTACTTACCATAAACAAGTTGCCATCTTCATTGTTTCCACAGTGTGGATTTTAGATAATGATAAATTCATGAATCAGTCAAACTACCTGTAAGCATTTATTGAGCCACCCATATCTGGGGATATAGACAAAAATGAAAGAGTTCTTGCCATTAAGAATTCTGTCAGGGGAAATAACCAATATTTATGTAATTATGTGTATGCATTTAAATAATTATTATTATATAATATATGCATGTGTAATTGTTATTTCTATAAATCAAGATTTATGTGAAATCGCATTGAATGCAAGCCTGAGGTCACCCTTAATGGGAAGGCACCAGCAGCCCTAGGCATCAGAAAGGACCCCCAGAAGAACCTGAAACTTGAGCAGACCAGCGTTAACATAAATCCAACACATAGAAGGTGCTTAGTTGAGCTTTGTTGAGTGAGCCATTGATTGAGGAGAGAGTGTTCCAGGTCTGGGGACAGCCAGAGCCAAGGATGGGAGACTAGAGATAGACCTTTGTGTGAGAGGCCACTCTGGCTGGACTGTGGAGGGAGAGGAGGGCAGGCTGGAAACTTAGCAAGGGGTCAGGATGTGTAGGACTCCATGAAGATGATTCTTTATCCTCCTTTCTCCCTCTGCTTGTAGGGCTTAAGGGCTAACGGCCAGCAGGACACAGAGGCTGAGGCTTTAGCTGGCTTTTGCAGACAGAATCCACCTAAACATGACCCCTGATTCCCACTAAGTGTGGGTCCATAGCACCTTGGAATCAATAAATTGCACACGCTGGGCCTCCTATAACTTTAATTACAAAAACGAGATGGGCCAATGTGTACAATCGATACAGTGCCGTGGCTACAGATCTCCCTCTAGCCATGCCTCTTGTCCTCAGCAGAGCTTGACAGCTGGTATTAAATCTTGTTCCAGGCCTGCGTTTCATATAGCCTTCTTCAGACCCAGGAGGTTTCACCCCCACATACGCTCTCCACGTGTAATTAAGTAATGGAGACGGAGGTGTTGTACATGACAGTTAATTTTGGATAGCAGGGGACGTGAATACAGGAGCTGCGGGCAAGACCATTAATCTCCTTGGATCCTTGCCCTGTCAAGTAGAGCAGCTCATTCTTCATTGTACTGATCCAGCCTTTCCCCCTGCCCCGGGACCAGGGCAGGCGTGAACATCTTCCCACCAGCTCACACAGGCCATCAGAAAACCCGCTGCTACTGCATGTGATGTATGTCCGGGGAACCTGTTATGCCGAGCACATCTGGATGGGCCGGAAAGAAACACTCTGGAATATTACAGTCCATATGTCCAGGGCGCTAAGACGGGGGATACGTAGGGTGGCTGGTCCAAGCTCTAATGATGTGAAAACGAGACAGAAAGGGACTGTGTAAGCTAGGTACACTCAGCAGCACCTTGCTAATTTGCACTAATGACTCACAGACCCATTGTGGATTGCAGACTAATTAGGATGTGAACAAAAACAACTGTTTAAAAAAAGGGAGGAGCAAGGACATGATGTTGCAGATATCTGCACCATTGCAGTCAGAAGAGCAGTTAATTAAAAACACTCACTGCCTTGTAGCCTAATGGCTGTCTCTAATTACCTTATCACAGCCCTCCCAGCTGAAGCCAGTGGTCAGTTCCAATTTATCAAAATTGCTGATAGAGTGTTCGAGAAACTTGCTGTAAGTCCAGTATGAGGATAAGGGGAGGACATGGAGAGACTTAATATATTTACCAATTGAGGAAATCTTTTCAAATGGTGATGTGAAAGACTTTTTTTCTTGTTATTAATCCTATGATGCCATTTTCAGGTAGCATCATAGTGTGCTGAGAAATACAGCCAAATGGGTCAGTTCCCTTCTTTAGATAATGCAGGAGCTTCCTTCCAGATATGGGATGATCGAACAATATCGAGCAGTATCAGTGACTGGTATTGGAAGAGCTAAATCTAGATGTCTGGCTAGAAAAGGCAGGAAGAGAGAGGTTAAGAATATTATTAGAAACACACACACACACACACACACACACACACACACACACACACACACACACACACAGCTTTGAAACACTTGAGAATTCTGAGTCCAAGAAGATTGATGATGAAGCTTGCTGGAGCCAGTTACCTCTTGAGAGAGAGATATGATAGACTTAAGATGAAAAATAAAGCATACATTTTCACATTAAAAAAAAGTTATTAGTTTAAAACTTAAAAAAGGCAAAGGAGGAAGAAAAAATAAATTATAGAGGGGATGGCTATAAACAACACAATTTTGTTGCAACCATGTTAAACTTAACCCTTAAAAAATAGTGTTCCCCAAAGTTCATAGTTTCTCATACAATGATCCATCCTGTTTAGCTTTTTATATTTGAGTGCTTTTTAGAATGATTATTAAATTAATCATGAAAGTGATTTTTAAAAAAATCTACTTTCTGCGTCAGAGCACAAGGCACCAACAAGTGTGGAGTCAGCTAGAAAGAATGAAATTACACTGTATTCACATCCCGTCATCACTGTATTTCAGAGAGGGAAGGACTGGCCTAGCTAACATATGTCTTAGCAAGGCATGGTTTTAAGTCAAACTACATATTATACAAAATTTTTATAACATTTAATCAGAATACCTGGCATCTGAAATGAAAAGGTTTTTTAAAAAATGGCTATAGTCATAGAGTCGTTAATTTAGCACTAGAAGGGATGTTAGAGTCATCTAATCCAATCCTCTCATTTTTGGCAGATGAGCAACTGAGGATCGGAGAGTTTTATGTGACTTGACCAGGATATACAGGTGTTAAGTCCCAGAATTGGGAAATATACCCAGGTCTACTGACTATTATCTTTTTTTTATACCCTAGTGCATCCTCTTTATTTCTCATCCCTTCAGGCTTTTTCTTTTTTTTGAGAATATTCTCCTGGGATCAAATTATTTTTAATTGTTTTTAAAACTTTTTTAAAATTAAAAAAAATTATTTTAAAAACTTTCCTTGTTTGTGCTTCCTTCTAAACTTCCTTTATTTCACTTCTATACATTTTCAAAACTTATTTCAGTTCCTTTTTTTTTTTGCATCATTATTACTAACCCTTGCCTACCCATAGTCCCTTTAAAACATAGGAGAAAAAAAAGCCATTATAACAAATAAATATAGACAATCAAGCAATACAAATACAACAGTGGCTATTTCCAGTACTCTTGGTAACTAGTACCTCTCTGTAAGAAAATAGTTAATATACTTCTTCCTGGGTCTTCTGGAGAAATAGGTAGACATTTCCTCACTCACAGTTGTTTCAAAGTTATGTTGCTATCCTTGAAATAATTATTTCTCTGCTTCTGTTCATTTCATTCCACATTAATTCTTCTAAAAGTACATTTGGGGTGGGGGGGCAGCTAGGTGGTGCAGTGGATAGAGAAAGTATATTTTTATACAACAGTTTATTCAGCCATTCCCTAATCCTAAATTTTCAGTTCTTTTCTGTCTTTATTCCATTCTCCTCTTCAAGATTAGCAAATTTGTTTTGCTTACTAACTTCCTCAATGCCCTTTGAAAACATTACTGTTCTAAAGGACACTTGTTTCTTCTTTCTGCATTAGAACATTAGCACCATGTCACTGAATAGCCCTTTCCATATATTTAGATTATTTTTACTACTTTTGGTTTCTCTTATTTATATGTTTGTATTTCAGAATTCCTACTGAACTCTGATACTTTCATGAAGAATGCTCAGTAGATCTATTACACTTCCATTTTTCCTCTGTAATATTATTGTAGGGGAAGTTATTCTTGGACATTATCCATATTTTGAAATATTGAATTCCAAGATGTCCTCTCATTTATATTAGATGTTGCCATGTCTTGCATGTTCCTGATTATGGTTTCTTAGTACTCAGACTCCTTTTTAGGTGCTGGAAATATTTTGTTGTATTGGAACAAATTGCATTGGAAGGTCTGAACTTTGGCTTTGACATTAAGGGACTATGACCCTTTTTCATATTGTGGGCTCTTTGGTAATCTGGTAAAGCCTATAGACTCCTTCTCAGAGTAATATTTTGAAATACATAGGATAACAAAGGGAAATAATTATATTAAGTTGTAGCTATCAAAAAAATTTTTAAATAAGTTCCAATTCAGGTTAAAAATACCTGCCTGATGAAATCATAATTCAGCATTTTTTTTTAAAAAAATTGTTGATGTGATCTTAGTGAAATCATTTAATATTTTAGTGGCTCATAATATCCTACCTGTTATAGTATTATCAGTTATCATACTCCCCTCAAAGCTTGGGAGAGCACTAAAAACAGATGAGTTTGCATCTAACTCCAGACTTACTAATCAGAAATAATCACCTATCACACTGAAAGACAAGAGTCAAGATGGAGGAGTAAAAGTAGGGACTTGCTAGAGCTCTCCCCCTAAACCCCACCAAGTACCTGTAAAAAATTAAACAAATTCTGGAGCTTCAGAACCCACAGCATGATGGAGTGAAGCAAATCTCCAGCCCAAGACAGCCTGGAAGGTTAACACGAAGCATCTATCTCACCACACAGGGAGCAGAGCACAGTCTAGCATGGGCTATGCTGGCATAGATGGAATCTGAGCAGGCCTCAGGGAGACTGAATCCCTGGCACCTGTGGTGATTTCCAGACTTCATAATCCCAAAATGCTGAGGACAAATTGGGAGGTCAGTGGAAAAAACCTGTCAGAACTGTATGAGAGAGAAGAGTGCTCCAGCCCTAGCTATGGCAGGGGGGAGGGGTGGGAAGGAGGAGCACACAGCAGCAGGGGCAGTGGCAGTAACTGTTTCTGGAGCTCTAGGCCCACTGATTGTAGGAGGATTGATTGGCTGAAAGTACATTCTCCTACCCCCACTGGAAGCAGAGGACTGTCTTGACAGAGCTAATGAGCAAAAACCAGAAAAAGAATCAGGCTATAGAATCTTAACTTTGGTGACAAGAAAGACCAAAATATACAAGCAGAAGAAGACAATAAAGTCAAAGCTCCTACATCCAAAGCCTCCAACAAAAATTTGAATTGGTCTCAGGCCATGGAAGAGCTCAAAGAGGATTTTGAAAGCCAAGTAAGAGAAGTAGGTGTAAAATTGGGAAGAGAAATGAGAGTGACACAAGAAAATCATGAAAACCGAGTCAACTGCTTACTAAAGGGGACTCCAAAAAAATGCTGAGGAAAATAACACCTTAAAAAATAGACTAACCCAAATGACAAAAGAGATCCAGAAAGCCAATGAAGAGAAGAATGCCTTAAAAAGCAGAATTGACCAGATGGAAAAGGAGGTCCAAAAACTCACTGAAGAAACTTACTTCTTTAAAGATTAGAATGGAGCAGATAGAAGTTTATGACTTTATGAAAAATCAGGAAATGATAAAACGAAACAAAAGGAATGAAAAAAGAGCAGACAATGTGAAATATCTCATTGGAAAAATAACTGACCTGGAAAATACATCCAGGCGAGACGATTTTAAAACTATTGCACTTCCTGAAAGCCATGATCAAAAGAAAAGAACCTAGACATCATCTTGCAAGAAATTATCAGGGAAAACTGCTCTGATATTCTAGAACCAGAGGATTAAATGGATATTGAAAGAATCCACTGATTGCCTCCTGAAAGAGATCCCAAAAGGAAAACTTCTAGGAATATCATCTCCTGAAAGAGATCCCAAAAGGAAAACTCCTTGGAATATTGTAGCCAAATTCCAGAGCTCCCAGGTCAAGGAGAAAATATTGTAAGCAGCTAGAAAGAAACAATTCAAAACACAATGTTTAGAAACACATCAGGATGACTCAAGATCTAGCAACATCTACATTAAGAGATCAAAGAGCTTGGAATATGGTATTCCAGAGATCGAAGGAGGTAGGATTAAAACCAGGAATCAATTACCCAGCAAAACTGTATGTAATACTTAAGAGGAGGAAATGGTCATTCAGTGAAATAGAAATCTTTCAAGCATTCTTAATGAGAAGATCCAAAGTGAATAGAAAATTTGACTTTCAAACACAGGAATCAAGAAAAGCTTGAAAAGGTAAACGAGAAAGAGAAATCATAAGGATCTTACTAAAGTTGAACTGTTTACATTCCTACATGGAAAGATAATATTTGTAGCTCTTCAGACTTTTCTCAGTATTAGGGTAGTTGGAGGGTTGGAGGGATTATATACATATAGGCAGAGGGCATAGGGTAAGTTGAATATGAAGGGATGACATCTAAAAAAATAAAATTAAGGGGTGGGAGAGGAATATACTGGGAAGAGAAAAGGAGAAATAGAATGGGGTAAATTATCTCTCACATAAAAGAGGCAAGAAAAAGCTTTTTCAATGGAGGGAAGAGGGGGGAGATGAGAGAGAGTGAAATTTAATCTCATTGGATTTGGCTTAAGGAGGGAATAACATGCACACTCAGTTTGGTATGAAAAGTCTATCTTACACTACAGGAAAGTAGGGGATAGGGGGATAAACAGGGAGGGGTTTGGGGTGATGATAGAAGGGAGGACAAATGTAAGGGGGTATAATTAGAAGTAAACACTTTTGAGAAGGGATAGGGTCACAAGAGAGAATAGAATAATTGGGGGACAGGATCAGGTAAAAGGAAATATAGTTAGTCTTGCACAACATGACTGCTATGTAAGTGTTTTGCATGACTACATATGTATGACCTGTATTGAATTATTTGCCCTCTCAGTGAGGATAGGGAGGGAGGGAGGGAGGCAGAGAAGTTGAAACTCAGAGTTTTCAAAAACAAATATTAAAAATTGTTTTTACATGCAACTGGGAAATAAGACATACAGGCAATGGGGTTTAGAAATCTATCTTGACCTACAAGAAAATGGGGGGGTGGGGATTGTGTGTGATTGAAGGGAGGGCAGATTGGGGGAAGGGGTAATCAGAATGCATGCTGATTTGGGGTGAGGAGAGATGAGGAGAAAATTTGGAACTCAAAATCTTGTGGAAGTGAATGTTGAAAACTAAAAACAAATTAATTTTTTTTAAAAAAAGAAATAATTACCTATAACTTGGAAAATTTGCAGAGCCTATATTTCTAGGCTTTACCACATCTTTGACTTCATTAACCCAGCCTGGGCTTTCCTCCTGAACTTTCTATTCAACTGCTTACCTAGAACAAGCTTTGGTGTGGTCATTTTTTTCATTTGTTCTGTAAGCATTTGTTAAGGCCTTCTTATTATGTATTCTTCATAATAAATGTTGTCCTAGTTCCTTGGGTTTCAGTGATAAAAATGGAACAGTCCCAACCCCCAAGGAGCTGACTTTCATTGTGGGGAAAAAATGTGTATCCAAATAAGTAAATATGTATTATGTGCCCACAAGCGATCAGTGAGCCTTCATTTAGCACTGTTTGCCAAGCGATGTACTAACAGTGCAGAAAGAAATAAAAATGACAGCAGTCAGCACCCTCAGTGAACTTACACTCTAATAAGAGAGACGGTAAACATTTAAACAAGTTTATGCATGATATGTATAGAGTAGAGATAAGGTACTCCTAGTAAGGAAGCTGTTAGCAGCTGGTGAGTCCAAAAAGTTCTACAAAAGGTGATGCTTGAACTGAGTCTTAAAGGAAGCCAGACATTCTAAGAGTCAAAGATGAGAAGGGAAACATGCCAGGCATGAATTTGAGAATTAAAATATTATTCACAAGACCTACATGGCAGACATTGTGACTAGATAGAATGATCCCTTAGACATTTACTCTTCGACAGTTAACCTCTCTGAACCTCAGTTTCTTTTTCTAAAAAAAAAAAAAAAAAGACAGGATAAAAATATCACCTGGCTTTTTATGAAATGATTTAATACATGTCAAGAGCTTTTTAAACCTTAAAGTGAATTCGATCGAGCGCTGGAATCATTGTTACTGCTTCTAGCTTGAGAAGAACCCGTGGTAACTAGAGGGAGAATCCAATTATGCCTTTAGGTGATAGGAAGGGTAGCTAGGTAGAAAAGAGGATAAAGCACAGAAGGAAGGGAGGTAGTTAATACAAACCAAAAGGAAATGAAGAAGAAATATGGTGAGCTGAGGAGGGGGATACCAGAAGGAGAATTAAAAAACATTTGTGCCCTTCGGCCTCTAGCAAAACCTTACTTAGGTTCTGTGGTTTTGTTTTTTCCTTAACCAAAAAAACAGTCTAAGCATCTTTTCCACCACACTACTGACAGCTCCAATTATTTTCAAATTGCCCCTGGGCCACCTTCCCAAAAAGCAGGCCCAGATGCAAAGGTGCTCCCAGCGGCCTCGTTAGTAATTTCTGTAGCTGGGAAAAAGCATGTAAAAAGTTCATGGTGACACTGTCATTGAACTTTTCATCCAGATTCAGCATATTTTGCCACTTAGAGGATCATTCCAGTTTTCAGTGGTGAAAATCCCCTCTGTATGTGGATTCCAAAAATTACTGGATGAGAGGGGGGAAGGAAGGAGGGAGAGAGAGGGAGAGGGAGGGGAGTGGAGAGGAGAAGGAAGAGACAGGGTGAGAAAGGGGGATGGAGGGTGAGAGAAAGAGGGAGAGAGGGAGAATGAGGAGAAAGAACAAAGAGAGCCCTCAATATACTTGGCATCTGGTTCAAATGAAATTGTGTTTTTCCAAAATGGTCTTTTCCAGCATGGCTTTCTAAAGACTGTGACAAGTGTCAGGTTCTCTCTTTCTTCCCCCTTCCTTGAAGTTTTTTAGGGAAGCATAAATATTTAATTCTAACAGCAAACAATGTGTCAGGTCCATTTGCCAGCATTTAGTGGCAATAGTCTGGGAAGGGAAAGTGAAGAATGTAATTTTTCTGTTCCCTGGTCTTCTCAGCATCCCAATTGGATTCCAACTTGTCAGCTCTGGTTCTTATAATATAACGACATTTCATTAAATGGCCCCAAAAAGCCAGGCTCTGCATTTGGAGACTGAATTTCCAAGAGGTGCTGCTTGGGCTACTTTGAAAAGGGTGATGATTTCTAAAGTTTGAGTGGGATAATCTTAGGAATCCACTCAAGCATTTTTAGGGCGCACTTAAATTTTATAGAAGATGTGAGAGTGGCTTTTTCTGACTTCTCAGAGCATGTCAAGTGTTGTAAGAAGGAAAAGTAGACAGTTCCCTATTTCCCTTGCACCCTCCCAATCTTTATTAGTTAGCTCCCTTTTCATATTTGATCACTCATGCTGCATGAATTTAGAGCTAGAAAGGACCTTAGAGGCCATCAACTTCAGGTTTTTATCAGTGAGTAAAGTGAGGCAAACAGAGATGAAGTGACTTGCCCAGACTTATCACATAACTCACAAATGCCTGAGGCTGGATTTGAACTCTGGTCTTCTTGCCTCAAGCCCCAGCAGTGTCTCTACTACTCCACCTACCTGGAGTCTGAAGACTTGGGTTTGAATCTAAGCCTTTGCACTGGCTGTTCCCCATTCTTGGAGAACATTTCTTTCTCACCCCCTCCCCATCTCCTGGCTTCCTATATGACTGCTTCCCCTTTCTGGACACCTTGTCCCTACTTGGTGTGTATCTCATCTCACCCATTTGAATGTAAGCATTTGAGGGCAAGCGCTGTTTTTGCCTGCTTTCCTTTCCCTCATACTTAGCCCAGACCTTGGCACCAGATAATACTGCTGCTTACTGAGTGATTGATTTGGCCTCACAGGACACAGTTTTGTTTATTATAGCTGATGGAGCATCACGTCATCATTTTCTCCTTGCTCTGTGTTGACTAGGAGATTTTTTTTTCTGATACTGCCTGTTCCTGTCCACTTGAAATCACGCTGCCCCGCTCATCCCTTCCTTCCCCAGACCAAGGTGTGTGAGTGCCATCAAAGAAGTGGCCAATGGATATATACTCTGACTTTTTAGAGCAGCTTCTCCCCAACTGACTGGGAATAATCAGAGGTTTTTGTTACAGGAAGCAAAAACAAATTTAATATGTGCTCTAAAGGATGCTACAAACTTGCCATATTGTGCAGAAATCATTGAGTTATGTCAGAACAGTTCAGGGGCACTCATTCCCCTCCCTGGAATGTCCCCATTAAGATTTATTTGTGGCTATGTCCTTAAAAAGAAGTCACCTTAGCGCAGAGTGGAAAGCCATCTGCTTTCTCACCATTAAATATTCTGTAGCTCAGAAGTAAGTCCATTGACTATCCTCTCTGGGCCCACCCTGTTGTTTGATCGAGGGTGGCTGTGAGGCACCTGCACTGGAATGAGTAAATGAAGAAACATTTATTAAGCATTTGCTGTATGCCAAACTCTGTGCTAAGCACAGAGGATACAAAAATAAGGAAGACGGTCCTCATCCTCAATGAACTTAAATTCTGATGTGGGGAGCCTCAAGGAGGGAGAGGCAACAGATCAGGATGGAGAGGGGAGAGTGGCTTCAATCAATAAATATCTGTTAAGCACTTACTATATGCCCAATACTGTGCAAAGCACTGGGGAGACAAAAAGAGGCAAAAGACCGTCCCTCCCCAAGGAGCTGCCAATCTAATGACTCAAATGTGAGGAGTGCAGACCCCAAGACAAAAATGAAATTATCCTGGCCCCTTTCAAACATATATTCTTCATTATCTTGGCTACAGTCTCCCTGAGTGTTTTTTCTTTTCTCTTTTACTTTAATTTGGTTTAAATCCTATAGAGTTATGATGGGCAGCCTGGTGGATTAAATAGAAGAATGACCTTGGAGCCTGGAACCTTGGGGTTCAGTGATTCTAGGGGTCCGATTGTGGACAGACAATAAAATGACACAGTGGGATACAAAAGAGAGAACGTTTGGAGCAAGAGACCTGCATTAGAATCTCAGCTGGGCTACTTACTGTCTTTGTAAACTTGGACAAATCACATAACATCTCTGAGCCTCAGTTTTCTCAAGAAATGGGTATAATACCTTGAGTGTCTAACCTGCCAGGGTTGTTGTGGGGCTGCCTTGAGGTATCGTCTGCAGAACACTTTGCAAACCTCATAACACCAAATAAATGTCAAACATTGTCATTTTTTCCTCTGGTCCATTATTAGGACTGGAAGTGTTTTCATCCCTCAAGTTTCACTCATTAAGGATTCTTTGTCATGATGGATTACTAATATCTTGTAGGCTATTAACTACTAATAATGGGGGGGAAATGACAAGATTTGACAATTGATTAGATGTGGGGGTGAGTAAAGGAGACTGGGGGTCAAAGGTAATACCAAAGTTGTGACCTGGAATGCTAAGAAGAGTGGTAGTGCTCTCAAAAGTAAAAGAAAAATTTGGAAGAAAGACAGGTGAATTTGAGGAAAAAGACAATGAGCTTTTTTGGAAATATTGAGATACCTATGGAACATACAACTCAAAATGCCTAGTAGATAGTGAGTTTTATGATAATAATGTATTCTCACTAGCAGTTTTCATGCCAAGACATTATGACCATTAGTTGGGAGTGTTGGAGTAGCGATGTTTATTTAGGCAGTGGTTGGAGTGGATGACCTCTTGGATGCCTTCCAACCATGAGCCATTAGCACTCTGTTTTGTGGGTCTCTTGAAAGGATCTCATCCTTTATTGGTCCAAGATGATGGATATCTTTGGTTACAGTCTCCTCCACCAAACATTAGGAGTTCTGGCTCACCAGGCCAGTGACAGCTCCATCCTTGACAACATCTCAGTCTTTCGCTATGTTTGCCTGTACCAAAAGTCATAGGATCTTAACAGTCCAAGGGGGATCCTTGTGTCTAGCTTGAGAAACAAACTAACAGTTATATTAAATAAATAATGATCAAAACAAAACTAAGCACTTTTTTTTGAAGATTTTTGATTAAAATGCTTTTATTGTCACACTCTGCTAGTACCTTGGTTCACTTTTTTTTAAACTTTCTACGACTCTTACTCTTTGCTCTAAGGGATGACTCACTGGGTATTGGAAGGGAGAGAGAGCTAGATGGAAACGAGATAGATAGGTAGAGAAATGTTCAGCCTGATTTCAAATCATGCCCTATTTACAAGTGAATCCTAAATCCTATGGCCCTGAACAAGTCTCTCAGCCTGTTTTCTCTTCCATAAAACTGAGAAAATAATCTTACAGACCTCCTAGGATTTTTGTGAGGATTAAATAAGATATGTAAAATGTCTTATAAATCTTAATGTGCTTCCATAAATGTTAATTATCATCATTATTATCATCAATAAAATGTGTTTCACAAAAAATGAAACTCTGAAGTTGAACTGATTGGAAACAGAGAGAGAATGGTACAATTTGAGCTGTATCTAAAGAGTAGGATAGTATAGGGAGCCTTAAGGAAGGGGAGTTCTGGATAAAAGCATTATTATAAGTGCCATTCTGCGGATGGAAATACGAGAGGCCTTTTTATTAGTCAATCAGAAACCAGCCAAAGGCAAAGGATTAATGTTAGGGAATCCTGAGGCATAAGGTCAAAGGGCTAGAATGATATCATATTTAAAGGACATGTTCAGCAAGTGCCAGTTGATATCTGTCTGTTTGCTGGATATTTGGGGAGAAGTATGAACTCAGTCCATTCAAGTACCACTGTGTACCTCTACAGTGAGATTTGGCCAGAGATTGGTCCCTGGCTTATGAATTGGCCTGGTTTCTTTGTGCAAGAGTCCATTGAACATCTCTCACAAGCCTTTTGAGGTAATTGTCTCCATCACGTGTTCCAAATGAGCACCCCAGGAGAGGTGATTGCCCCAGAAAATTTCCACCCAACTGGCAGCCAGTGAGTTCCTGCAGTCAGTTTGCACCTCATCCTGCTAAGCAGGTTTCAGCCCCATCTGTTGTTCTGTAGCTGGGTGTATGGGAAAGGTAGAAGGAACCTGCCCTTCATGGCATTGATTGTCTGCACTGTGGCCTCCCCCATCAATCACTCTTCCTGCAGATGTGCTCCCAGCCCCAGAATTTATCACACTCCCCCTCCCCAGTCCCCATTATTCCCTGTTATTGAAGTGCAGGAAATGAGGATGAGCCAGCATGGAGCGACCAACCAGTGCAGTGGTTCCTCCTTCCTCTCTTCCTGCCAGAGTGACTCCCAAGTGGTCAGTGGGACCTGACAGGTCACAAGCCCCCTTTCCAGTCTTTTTTCCCTAGAGCACTAAATGAGCTGATACTTGATCCTTCAAATTAGTGTGATTTTGTCAGCGTGTGTTTTTGCCCTTTGTCAATGCAGATCACGATTTGCTATAATGAAGTATATCATTGTAGTATATTGTCTTAGAGTGCCGCTGTGGTTGAAGAATGGATTACTTTCCAGCCCACATGGTGAAGAAACCTGTCTTAGCTGGGCAAGTACTCGAATGATGGACGTACAGTTAATTCATCACTAGGTCCCAATTTGAAGCCTTTCAGACTCAACAGGATCTGCAGACCTTGCATTCTGCTGGCATCACATCAAGATTGCCTCCATATCACCATATGTAGCACCTGGCATGTAATAGGTGTCTAATTAATGCTTGTTGATGGATTAAATGAAGCATTAGAAAAGGAGTGTGGTAAGGGAGAGGCATTAATGCATTGATAAAATGATCATGTTACCAATTAACAAGTGTTTATGAGAGGAGGGGAAATGTTCTAAAATGGCAAGAATTCTGACTCCAGACTCAGAAATCCTGGGTTCAAATGCTCTCTCTGATGTTTCTTACCTAACTGACCCTCGCGTGGCGAGTCCCTTCATCTCCCTCAATTGGTCTCAATGTCCTCATCTGTACAATGAGGGATTAGGACTCTGTATTTATGATTTTAACGCCTACTCTGCGCTGGGTGCCATACTATGCAGTGGGCATACAATGACAACAGGGAAATAATATCTCTTCTCAGGTAACTTACATTCTGTGGCACCTGCGTTTTAATTTGTTAACTCAAATTTGTATGTGTGGGTGTGTTGTATACATATGTGTTGCATATGTGTAATAGATACACGTGGGTGTATTCAAAGTACATACAAAATGGAACCATTCTATTTTGGAGGGGGAGGGGGAGATCGGCACAAGCCTCAGGTAGACCTGAGTTGAATCTTGCAGGAAACTAAGGATTCTGGGAGGCAGAAATGAGGAAGGAGGGCATGCCGGGTCATAGAGTCAGGGTTGGAACTTGGACTAGAGTCCATGAAAGGAAATTAGGTAGAACAAAGTTAGAAGGGATGACCAAGGGCAAGGGGCAGGGTTTGTATTTTATCCTAGAGGTTGTAGGAGGCTGGCTCCTGGAGTTTGTTGAGTAGGGAGTGAAAAGGTGCTATCTGGACTTTAGGAAAATCACAGGCAATTGTGAGGTAGATGGATTAGAGAAGAGAGAGATGACTCAGATCATTTAGGAGGCTGTTGAAGCAGGAGGACCTGAACATGTGAGTGGAAACATAACAACAGATGGGAGAGGCACTGTGGTAAAAATGACCAGATTAAGCAACTGAGAGTGGACAGAGCTGGCTGTAGCTCTTGTACAAGCTGGCTGCAGCATCCTTGGCTCAGTGTCACATTTGGGGTATGGTATATCCTGGGAAGCCCACTGTGCACCTGCTTTGGGTGGTCCTCACCAGTACACCCGACCCCAGTAGAGGTCTTTATGCAGAGGCTGGATGAACATTTGAATGAGGGTGGGATGGGAGGGGAGGGATGCATCTTTTTATAGAAGTGATTTTTATTTCTTCAGGTCTAGGTTGGATTTGCCTTCGTAGCAAGAATGGACTCATTCCTATCTTCATCATTTCAATGACAGGAGAAATCTCCTGCCTAAAATACCTGTTTACTCCTAACAGATCTGCATGCTTGAAAAAATATACATACATGCATCCCTGTAGCTCTGTGTACCACAAACTGAGAGAGAAGCCGATGAGTGTAATTCATGCCAGCAATTTCCCATTTCATACATAATGTACTGATTTGTCTTTTTTAATGCTTTCCAGAAATGAGGATGCAGTCAACCAGATGGCTGTTACACCTTTTCCATTACCAGTCAGCTCCCAGTCTTCTATCGAGGTAAGGTTATTCTTGATCCACTTTTAGGACATTAGATAGATTGATCATTTGTTTTGTTTTAAAATAGAAATTAAAGAACAATCTGAAAATTTCAATCCGGCCTTGGATCAAGCTCCATTTTTTTCAAATGTGCATCCTATGACAGCGCCAGATTTGCCGCTGGAGGAGACTTTAGACAGCCCCAGTCAGGCTTTCTCATTTTACAGATAAAGAAACTGAAGCCCAGACAGGCAGAATGACTAGCCCAGGGTCCCACCAACAGCACATGACAAAACCCTTATTCCAGCTCATCATCCTTGACTCTATATCCATGGAGCTCTTCCATGGGCTGTCATGATAGCAGGTTTCATTATTAAGGGACTTTTCCCCACTCCTGAAAACAGTGTAGCCATGAGGTTGGCTCTGAAATAATGAGAGGATCCCTTTGTTATTTCTTAAAACACACCAGGACCCAGGTATTTCAAAGATTCCTGTGTCCTGTGCCATCATTACTGTTTGTCGGATGGGGAAGAAGAGTGGGACCTTGGGCTTCTGCCCTCAGCCCAGTGGCGCTGCCAGTGCTTCCAGTGTTTCTGGATCTCTTCTTTGTGAATGACCTTTGTGGTGGCTTGAAAAAGTCAGCAAGGTGGGTCTGAATCCTGCCTCTGACCCCTACCAGATGTGTGACCCTGGGAGAGTTACTTAGCTTCTCAGCTGATTCTCTGAGAGCACAAGATACAGTGAATGTGCAGCCTGCTCTCAGTGGAGGGAGTTTCACGTCCCTGGGAGTTCCTCTACCTAAGAGATGGGAGTCCCCACCTCATCTGCTTTAGTGGTGGCTAGCACAAGGATCCTAGTATCTGGAGCTGGAAGGAAGCTAAAAGTCATCTGTCCCACCCCCTCATTTTACATGTAGGGAAGCTGAACCTGACTTCCCTGCCTTCTCAAAACTTAGCTCCAGTCTTCAGGAAGCATTTCCCATTCTCCCTGATTCTCTCCTCTCTTCCCTCCTACTGATTCATATATAAGTCAGCAAGAGGGATAAAATTAGGGGTAATGACCTCTGACCTTATTTATTTTGCGTATGTACATAGTTGTGTGCTTGTCATCTCCCCACTTCCAGCTGTAATCCTTTCCCAGACCCCTTATAACCTTAGGGACCCTGGTTTTGCATTTTTTTGTTTTCCAGCATTTAGCACAAAGCCTGGCACGCTTAGTAGGGGCTTAATGAATGATTATGAACCGATCTGAGTAACAAAGCCTTCTTCATGGAGGCTGTAACTCAGGAAGGGGGGCTGGGAAGGAATTCTGGGGAGAAGGGTAAGTGTGCCTGTGTGGGAGACAAACGTCATGGCTGGCTAGTCCAGGAAGGGAAGGATTTGACCAGTCTTCCCATGCTTACCTTGAGGGGTGACCCCATAGCCTTTCACTTCCTACTTTGGGGCCATAGATCTAGTTCATTCACAGTCTCTCCCTGGTGTGGATATTCCAGATAAACATTTAAATCTGGACTCAATAAACCCCAGTGATGCCCCCAGAACACTTCAGGTCAAATATTGTTCCATCTCTACCTCATCCTTTTCTAATTTTCTGTTTTTGTGTATATTTTATAAAGTATATAACTTAATCTAGTGCTGCAGGAATGTTATTTATAAACAGTTAACAGACATTCATCCAACACTCACCATTGTGCCTCTGTGCCATTGGCACTGTGCCAAGCAAAAGGGAGCCAAAGACCAGTACGTATATATTGGTTTTAAAGGATTTTTCCCTCCTTAAGCCAACAGGAAACCACTGGAGTTTATTGAATAGGAGAGTTGACATGATCAGGCAGGTATTAGTAGTATAGGATCAAAGCATTTTTTTAGTAAAAGATCATGTGATCCAAAACACTGGGGTAGATGTTACGTACTTCATATGTGGCATTATTGGGATTTAGCCATTTTGTTTTTCCAGAAAGGAAAGGTTCCTTTCTAATGCATTGTACCTTTCACCTGATCCTTTCAGAAAACTTTGACAGGTGTGGCAGGATGCAAGAAGCAGGGCTTTTCATCACTTAATTAATGGAGAAATTGAGATCCTGCAGGGCCCACATGATCTCCATCTACTCAGAGGGGCTGTTTATATACAAACATCTCTGCCCTTCTCCCCCAGAGAGAACCTGATGGTCCCACGATATTTTGAGAAGACCAAATTCTCCCATGTACTTATAGACTGTCTTAGACCAATATTTTGTCTTTTGTGGACTGCCTGGCCTGGGTCTGTGTTGGGTCACTTACAAGAGTCACACAGAAACTTCATCCTTGCTCTTAGGGGGGAGCTTTTGACTTTCTGGAATTTTCTAAGTCTGATGCTTTAGCAAAGACAGCTTTTTGGGCAATAAAGGAATTACGGGCAGGGTGCAGAAGCAAAGAGTGCATCACAGAGAGATCCCAGAAAAGCAGGAAAATTTGGGCAGGTCCTGAAAGCTGCCTACTCCTGCACTTTTTGGTAAATGACCCCCAGCGCTAAGTGAAATCACTTCTTTGATGTTAGGTGGCTTGTGTTTTTTTTTTAAAAGCTTTTTACCTGGCAAGCATTTTCTTTTATTTACATATGCATATATTTCAAAACAAAACTGCATCTGCTGGCTCCCACATACTCCTCTGGTTATCTTCATTGTGTACTGCTAGCTTTGTTCTCCCCAAGGAGAGGCGTTCATCCATTCATTCCGTTCAGTCCCATGAACGAAGACCCTTTGAGGCCCCTTCTATGTCCTGGCCTGAATTCACTGCTCTTCGGTATCCTCTTCTTGTAGTAATGGATCTCTTGCTAATTTTTCTCCAAACCTGTATTTCTCTTTGCTTCACTGGGCCTTTTTTTGGCTAGCATTAGTAGCAATAATAGTAGTAGTAGTAGTCGTAGTCACAGTCGTAGTCGGAGTAGTGCTAGTAGTAGTGGTAGTAGTAGTAGTAGTGCTAGTGGTAGTAGCTAACATTTATAAAGTACTTACTATGTGCCAGGCCCTGTGCTAAGCCCTTTATAATTATTATCTCACTTGATCCTCAACAACCTTGGGAAAGAAGTGACAGTATTATCCCCATTTTGTAGATGAGGAAACTGTGGCAAACTTCTGTTAAGTGATTTGCCCAGGGAAGCACAGCTTGTAAGTGTCTGAGGCTAGATTTGAACTCAGGTCTTTCTGAGTCCAGGTGCCTCAGAAAGCTGCCTTTTTGGCTGGTAATGACACAGTCTAGTTTGAAATGAAACTCAGAGATTTTCTAATTCAGTTCTCTCTTTTTATGGGAAAGACCAGATCACAGGTCAACTACCGGAAGCAGAGGGAGTTGATGTTATCAGGACCAATGACTGTTGGCCCACCAGGTAGTTACTGAGTTTCTTGGCCCCTGAGCCCAAAAGGGACACACTTTTCATTTTCTGATGCAAAAACACTCCCTTTGGCGTGAAAGGTAAGAGAGTGAATTACTTTACTTTCCAAGGTCCCTTTCAACCCTGAGATTTATATAATTTGACCAGCCTTTTAATATTAATAACTTATATATTCACTTGTCAGATACTCTGAACTCTAGAACAAATACATAACATAAATCTTGTACTACTTATTTTGCATAAGATAATCTTTATGGGGCTCTTCTCATAAGTTTCCCCTCTATTTTATGGTCCTACCACTAGGCTGCATTTGTAGCACCTTAGATGGAGTGGAAAGAACTGTAGAATCAGGCCATACCAACAAGTGTCCCATTAAGTTCCTACTCTGTGCAAATATCCTCTTCTCCAGGAGTTTACATTCTAGAGAAATGGGTTCTTCCTGTTTTTTTTTCTGTTGTTATCCCTTTAATGGTCTTGTGACATCTACTGTCCCCTTCTTTGAATCGTATTTTTAAATTCATAAAATAAAATGTGGAGAATTACAAAGGAAAACATTTACAGTAAAATGGATTTATCAAAATATGGTTTTTTTAAAACTTCAGGTTAAGAACCCTAGTTAAGGGAGAGGTCATTCATATGTGAATATATGAATAGAAAATAAATGAGTGGAAAGTCATGCGTGTGAAGATGAGAAGTAAAACAACTGAAGATGGGGTTCCGGTGGAGGTCGGATTTGGGCCCCTCTGGGGCAGCCACGTGGCCCAGTGGATAGAGCACTGCCTCTGGAGTCAGGAGGATCTGAGATCAAATCCAGCTTCAGACACGTACCAGCTGTGTGAGCCTGGACAAGTCCCTTAACCCCTTGCCTCAATAATAATAATCCCTCTTCTAAACTCAGCTCTATCATTTACTCACTGGGTGGTGTTTCTTGGTGCCAGGCTCTGTGCTCAGTGCTAGAAATATCAAGAAAGGCCGGAATAGTTCCCTGCCCTCAACGAGCTTATATTCGAATGGAGGAGCCCATGTCTCAATATTGGGGGGTAGGAGGGTGAGGCGGCAAACCCTCTCTTCCTTCACATTCCAGTTAAAATCCCCCCTTCTGCAGGAAGCCTTTCCCTGCCCACCTTAAATCTAGTACTGCATTCCCGCTGATTGCTTCTCACTGAGATTGTGAGCTGTTCACATGCTGTGTCCCCCATGGAGGGCAGGAACTGTCTTTAGCCTTCCTTTGTATCCCCAGTGCTTTGCACAATGCCTGGCACCTAGTAGGTGCTTAATAAATGCTTGTAGCAAATTGAGACCCAGAGGTGTTCAGTGGCTTTGCCCAAGGCCCCAAGCAACAGGGCTGGATATGGAATACACACACATACACACACACACACACACACACACACACACACTCACACTCACACACTCACACTCACTCACACATGTCCCCAGCATTGTTAACCCCTGCATCTGGCTGTCTCCTTCCTCCCTGTTCTTATTAGCTCTATGTCTCCTCTCCCCCTTCTTTCTGCCACCCCCACCCCAATGAAACTTCCAGTGGTTCCCTAATGGATTTCAGATTAAATCCAAACCCTCAATTAACATTCTCCAGGAGCTCCCCACAACCCCCAGGGCCCTTATCTAACTTCATTTCTCATTATTCCCCAGCATGGTGCTGGGTACGTACAATGCTTGTTGAATTGAATTAAACTGTTTATTGAATTGTTGAGACTGGGAGACAGTCTGCCCTACCTGATCAGACCCTGGTTTTTGTTATCTGTCTGTCTCTTTTGAAAAATTAATTTATTTATTTATTTTTAGTTTTCAACATTCACTTCCATAAGATTTTGAGTTTTAAATTTTCTCCCCTTCCCCAGGATGACGTGCAATCTGATATAGTCTCTACATACATTCATATTAGTCGTGTTTTAAAGAAGTAGAACCGATGGGAGGAGCCCCAAGACAGAATGTGATCTGTCTTGTCTCTTCAAAAAGGTTGGCAATGTTAGCAGCCAGGCCTTGTACTGTAGAGGGGGCAAAAAGAGGCTTTGGAGCTAAGAAACCTGGGATAATCCTCCATCCTTCCTCCTCCTCCCTGGCACTTAATGACTGTGTGAAACTGAACAAATTATGTTACTTCCCTTTAACTTGGTTTACCCTTCTATAAAATGGGAATGTTATCTTCCTTACAGGACATAGTTAGCAAAGTACTTTCTAAACTAAGTAAATATTATCTTTTATGTCACAGTAAATTTTTATTACATCTATAATTATAATGGCAAATATTTATGGCACTTTAAGGTTTTCAAAATTTTTTTTTATATTTGATGAATTCATTCCTGTGATTTCTTATTCCTTTCCTGATGATAACCAAGATAATTTCTTATTCATCTAATTATTAATTTTTAAAATGAGGCATAAAACAGTCATATATGGTCATTAAAGGCATTAGCTACTGTCATGGAGCAAGTCCAGCACAGAATCCACATAGAACTGGGATTCCTAATTATGCTGAGTGCTTCCAGATGCAATTTGGCAATGACACTGTGCTGATACCACTAAGCCATAGATCCACAATCACTCAATTGTCTTCAGCCTAATCATCCACATGAAGCAAACCAGGTGGATAACAAAAGCTTATTTTACAGACTATGGTACACTTTGAATGCACACACCATAGAGCTGATCTAGTAGGACTTTCATCTTGAACATTCACACCAAGTAGACCAAAGAGCAAGTGTCATTTTCTTCATTGTAGTGGATACATTCATGTTACCCTGTATTCTAATAACTGCTCATTGTTCACCAGCTACCAACCCTGGGAAATTCCAACATGGTGCCCCATGGCTAGGATCAGAAGAACCATGACCTTTGGAGGCAGGGTGTAATATTCTGGGGAAACCACCAGAGTCAGAGTTATGAGTCTAAGTTAAGAGCTAGAAGAGACCTCAGAAGCTGTTCTGCACATGCAGAAGCTGAGGTCCCAGAACAGTAAGGGATTTCAGTAACACAAGCATCAGATATTTATATATATAAATATTTATATAATATAAATTTATTTATATGTGTAAATATAAATATATTTTATATAAATATAAAAATTTATATATCTATATAAATATATAAATCTGATGTATATCAGATTTTTCCTGTGATCTTAGATTTAGAGCAAGAAAGGAATCCGGGGTCCATCATTTTCAAGACAAAGAAACTGATTTAGTCAGTCAGAAGACATAAAGTAAGTACGTAGGATTATGCTCAGCTCTGGGGATACAAAAAATGGTCAAAGAAAACCTCAGCCCATGAGGAGGCTGCAGTGTAATGGGAGACAACGCCCAGGTAGGTATGCATGACAAGCCGTGTGCTGGGGAGATAGAAAATCACCCACAGAGAGGAGACAGTGGAAGGCAGTCTTTTAGATGGAACGTAAAGGAAGTTGGGGAGTGTGGGCTAAGGAGATAAACTTGTGGGCGATTTATTATTAGCCATCATAAACCTAATTTAGATCATGAGATGACTCTGGAAGAGAAGTCAGGCTGGTGACCTGCACAGCCTTCCTTCACTCAAAACAGAGTCAAGTGCAAGTCATCTCATCATTTCTTGATGGCATGGTCTTCTTCAGCAATGAAGGATGAACACTACGAATTTAGATCATAGGACCACGTGGATCGCTGTGTGACCTTGAGCATGTTCTTCCACCTCTAAAGAACACTGAGCCTCAGACTCTCTGTAAAACAGCCTCCAGGATCCTGCCTTGCCAGAGGCTTCTCAGGAAAGACATGCCTTCTCAAATGCGCCTTTCCTCATCCCCCTTAATACTGGTGCCTTCTCTCCACTGAATCTCTCCATTTTATCCTGCCTGTGGTTCTTTTGTACATAGGTATCTCCATGTTGTTTTCCCCATTAGCCTGTAAGCTCCTTGAGGACAGGGACTGTCTGCTGGTCTTTCTTTGCATCTATCCCCAGTGCTTACCACAATACCTGGCACATTTTTGTTCAGTCATGTCCAGCTCTTTGTGATCCTGTGTGAGGTTTTCTTGGCAAAAACACTGGAAGGGTTTTATTTTCTTCTCCAATGAATTAAGGCAAACAGAGTTGCCCAGGATCACACAGCTAGTGAGTGTCTGAGGTCAGATTTGAACTCAGGTCTACTCTGACTCCAGCCCAGTGTTCTATCCACTGAGCCATCTAACACATAGTAAGGGCATAATAAATGGTTACTGACTGTATCTCTCTAAAGTCCAATCTCAATATGAGCACTTTTTGTTTTCTGATTCTTCCTCTGCGAGGAAGTTGGATTTTTGTGAATATTTAATGAGATGGTGTGGGTCTGGTAGAGGGAGAGATGGGGATATTTGCATAATTTCCATTTTACCTTCCATTGTACAGAGCCTTTCCTGAATGTTCCATGCCCTTATAAATAAATAAATGAAGGGAGGGAGAGGGGGGAAGGTAATGAGATTTGTCACGTCTCGTAAACATGGCTCTGCCAAGAGAAATGTCTGGGAATTTAGGCTGACGATGGGAATAATAAATTATGAGGGTTACTTGAAGAGGGACAGGACATTGGATGGAGGGCATGGGGCAAAGGATGCCACAGAGAGCCCGGGCTGAATGGACAGGGACAAATCCCGCTCATCAGTGGTGTGTGGCTGGGGTGATTCTGCTCTTGCAATAAACTCTCAAGGTCATTAGAAAATGAAGCAGCTGGGTATTTTCCCAGGCTCTTCTCACTCTTTAAAAAGGAAGGAAATAAATGAAATTGGCTGGACCACCAGCATGGTGGATTCTCCCCTCCCCAAAGAGCAACGTCTATTTCCATAACCCTTTAATAACATTCCTTGAGAACACCAAGTTAGGCTGTACATATGTTATTATTTCCACTCTTCAGACCAGGCACCTGTGACACCCAGAGAAGTGATGAGCCCATCGTCAGTTTATTAAGAGTCTACAAACAGTAGGCTGAGAATTCTGAAGGTGCAGAATTGGATGGGTCCTCCAAGCCCCTCTGGTCATGAATCAACCTGAAGCTCTGTTCCACCAATGCTAATTGGTACAAGCTAATGAATGTCCTTAAAACCCATACACAGCTTCACTTTCTGCCCTCCCATAAAGAGATAGAACAGTCATGAAAACAGCGTTCTCCATAACTCAGGCAGCATTAATCCCATTCTCCCCCATCTCCAGCTTCCGTGTCCTAAGACTGCTCCACTTTCCACTTCGGGTTTTCTTATATAACTAGTGAATTTGTCAAAAAAAAAAAAAAACAAACCAACAAATAAGCAAAAAAACCAACTCTACAGGAAGTATCAGCTTACCCCTGAAACTGGACTCTGGAATCTTCAATAATTAATCTGCCTCATGTTTTTATTTTTACTTTCCATGACAGTGCTCTGACTGAAAAAAAATTCTTTTCTGTAACTTCAGAATGCACAAAGATATTTTTGCAAGTACCTTAATATACATTTTTTTGAAATATGCCCACATTTTGTTCCTGAAATACAGGATTTAAGAGAAAGATAGCTAGATGGATAAAGATCTGGATTTGAAGTCAGACCTGGGTCCAAATCCTACATTTGACACTTAGCAACTATGAAAATAAGGACTCTAATTCTCAACTTTAATGAATCTTGGCTTCCTTATCTATAAAATCAGAGGACTGGGCTAAGTGGACACTGAAGTCTCTTCCAGCTCTAAATCTATGATGCTGTTTTTCTAGGTAGGGACCTGGGTACAAGTATAACAATAATCACTAACATTTATATAGTTCTTTAGATTTCACAAAGTTTCTTTATATCTGTTATCTCATTTGATCCTTAGAATGACTCTCTGAGAGATCAGTCATTATTATCCCCATTTTACAGATGAAAAAACTGAGGTGGAGAGAGGTTAAGTCATTTTCTGAGGATCTCATAGTTGATAAGTGTCTGAAGCAGAACTTGAACCCTCCCTCCTCTTTATCACTCTCTTTTCACCACACCAGCCAGATCTCTAAAACCTAGTTGTAGAATCAGACAATACCGTAACTGATATGTATCTGTCTTTTCTTTCTCATCCAGACCTATTCTAGGGGACCAATCACTCTACCACAAAAATCACTGTTTTCTTTGTGAGGGAAACTCCTTCGCCACCAAAGATAGTGCTGGTGGCGGTGAGGAAGGGTCTTGTAGCCTGACATTAATGGGCCTGATTCTCTTCTGAATGAGTAAAAAAGACTTTTGTAGGCACCTACTTGGTGCCGAGCTCTGTATTAAAGGCTGGGCTTACAAGTGCAAAAACAAAGGCAGGTTCTGCTCCTAGGGGTTTACATCCTAAGAGGGGAGATGCCTTCCATATGGAGAGCATAAACCAGTGAGGGCTACTTTGGTATAAGGGCCATGAGTGGGGCTGCAAGGCAGGAGAATGATACCTGCCATTCCTAAGCAGTGGCAGAGTTGATGTAATTATGGTCCATGGTTTCAGAATTAGAGAACTGGGCAAAAGGGACTCCAAGTGTGCATCTGTGGCATGAGTGGTAGAGTGGTCAACCTGGAGGCAATAACAGAGATGTCTGGAGAGGCGATGGTGAGGACTTCTCCTGAGATGGTGTCTTAGAGAGTCAGTCACCAAACAGGAGAACCAGGATCCAGAGAAGTTCCTTCAGTCCATGGAGTGTGATGTGGGCAGGAGACTTAATGGAGGAGCTGGGTAGAGATGAAGGAGAAGCTTTAAGAGTCAGGAGGTAGGCAATAAGCATTGATTAAGCACCTACTGTGTGCCAGGCACTGTTGATACAAAGAAGGGCAGAAGACATTCCCTGCCCTCAAGAGGCTCATGGTCTCGTGGGGGAGATGACATGCAAACAACTACGTACAAACAAGATCTACACAACATGGAGTGGAGATGATCGATAGAAGGAGTCCTTTAGGAGGATTGGGAAAGGCTTCTTGGGAAGATGAGATTTTAGTGGGATTGGAAGGAAGCTCGGAGAGAGACCATCCCACACATGTGTGACAGGTCTGGACATAAGATTCTGGAGGCAGAAGGCATGGGCTCAATCCCAGCTCTTTGGAATATGGGAAAATACTTAATTTCTCTGAATGTCCACTTTTTTTGTCTGTAAATTAAAGACAATAATACCTGAAGTAGCTGGCTCACTGCTGGTCATGAACTTCAGACAAGATGTTGAATGTGAATCACTTATTATCCTTCTTCTTATTATCATTACAATGCAAGCCTAGAGTCTTCTTACAGGACGTGTTTAGTGGCAGATGTGCCCTCCAAAGAAGTTTAAGAAGGATTTAGTGTATAGAAAACAGGCTGATAAGCTAGAGAGCATCCTGAGGAAGTTAGCCAGGATAGGGAAGGGACTGTAATGAGTATAACCTTGGGTGAAGTGGCGCTGATCTTGAGGTTTGCCTGGGGCACTTTGGACCTAGGGTATTCTCCTACCTCTGTCAGCCTCAGTTTTCTCATCTGTTAAATGGAGATAATAATAGTGCCTAACTCCGAGGCTTGTTGGGAGTATTAAATATTATATATATATAGAACACATTGTAAATTTTAATGTACTGTGCTATGTACGTATAGAGAGAAATATGTTCATATACGCACATATGAATATATACCTACATATTTATATAATATTTGAATATATTTGTGGATGTAAATTCACATTCATATACATATATATGTTGGTACTATGTAGATGGTAGATAATTAGGGCTCAGCTCTCATTTTGAAGTACTGTCACGACCGCGGGGCGGAAGGGCAGTGATCTGTATTATAAGATCCCCCTTAAACCTTAAATTATTGTACAAATATATTATTAATGTACTTTTTACAGATGATTGTTAGGGGCTCCCAGCTGTGTGACTAAGCAGGTAATATCACCCCTCAGTCTCACTTTAATCATCTGGGAATCTTAAGGTGCTCTAAAAACATTGTCATCGTTGAAGGAACTGGAGATTACTATCCTGGAAAATAGAGGGTTCAAGATGGAGATGAGAGCAGTCTTCAGATATTTGAAGGGTAACTTGTGTGGTTGTTGGAAGAGGGATCATTACTATTATCATTAATGATAGATGTCATCTATATACTATTTTAAGATTTTCAAAATATTTTGCACATGTATCTCATTATGTCCTCAGTGCTGTTGTGATTCCTATTTTACAGTTCAAGAAACTGGGGCAGGCAGAGATGAAAGCAGAGTCACACAGCTGGATTTGAACTCAAGTCTTCCTGACTCCACACCCAGCACTCTAACCATTGCACTGCCTCTCTGCTTCAGTATCTCTGTTGATTTTAGCCCCAGAAAGCAGAAATAGGAACAAAGAGTAAAAGTTCAGAATGTTGAAAATGTGTTGGACTTGATGGAGTCTCAAGTCCCTTCTATCTCTGAAAGTCTGGCTAGATCTAGAGAAGAAAAAATGAAGAGAAATTCTGTGAGACAGAATTCTGTACCTGACCTTGTTAGGTGGAGGAGTAGATAGAGCCCTGGTCCTAGAGTCAAGAAGTCCTGAGTTCAAATCCAGCCTCACACACTTACTAGCTGTGTGACTTTGGGCAAGTCATTTAACTTGCCTCAGTTTCTTCAACTGTAAAATGTTGATAAAAGCACCAATGTTCCAGGGTTGTTGTGAGTACATAACAAGATAAAGCTGTTACCATTCACATTATTACTGTCATGATCAAGTCACTACTACTTTAGAAGGAAGGTCTAGACCTTTCCAAAAAGAAAGCAGTCATACCTAAGCACTATCATTGCACTTTCATTGATGTGGACTCCCCCTTCATTAGTGGTCTTTAACCAAATGCTGGTGAAGCACTCATCAGGGCTGTTGCCAAGGGGATTGTCGGTTGGATACCAGTTGGACTAGAAAGCTTCTCACGATCCTCTTGGACCTTGTAATGCGGTGAATTGTTTTTAGTGAAATTAACCTTGTTGTGAAATGTGCTTTTTTTTTTTTTCTTTAAGTCTGATCTTTTTACCTTTTACTTTTAAAATTCCTTTCAGGATCAGAGTGGTCCAGAAGCTATAAGCAGTGAAGAAGGAGCCAATACTGAAGCTGATCTAAAGCAATTACCAGAGAGTGACTGTACCCAACTGGTAGGTATTCCTGGAATCTGGCTCTCTGTTGGAAATGAATTATTCATCTCTTATTCTCATTCAAATGAGATCAGACTTTAAAGAGATACCTAAAAGTTAGCTCACTTTTTCCAGAATCCCACTTTTTTCTCTGATTTGTTTTTAATTGTTTTTATTGACATATCTTGTTTTCATAAATCTTACATTTTCTAGGGCATCCTTTTCCCCTCCCAGTGATCCAGCCATTATAACAAAGAATGCAAAAGTGGGGAAAAACAATTCAGCAAAACTAACCAATGTTTTGAAAAAGTCTGACCACATCCAGCGTTTCATACCGATAGTCCTCCACTTCTGTTTTGTCTACTCCAGGATTATTGAATTCAATATGTACAAACCTCTGTGATATGCACATTTGCTTTAGGTTTAAATCTGCAAACCTATTTGCATTTCTAATATTGAAATGTTTGTTTCTGTCCATGAAGACTTTTTAGCCTTGTTACATACTTCTCTGAAAGGCATGAAGGGTATCTAATGTGATTGGTGGTGGGCACTGGGGGATGCAGAACAGCACAAAGTAGGTTGGTTTGAAATCTTTGCTCTCCTCTTCTGCTTGAGATGGATGGTCAGGGTTGAGCTAGGAAACTAAAACCCTTGGCAGGCTTCCTTTGCCCCATTCCTCTGCCCTCCGCCCCCATCATCCATCAGCTTTTCCCACAGCATCATAGCACATGGTTCCGATTTCCTTATTGATAATTTAGCCCCATTTTCTCTTTCAAATTTATCTTCAAGTGTGTGTGTATTCAAAAAGATCTTGACAGCTCAAAGTACAGTGGTCCAAAGAGGAAAAGAAATTTAATAGCCATAATTATAAAGTTGTACAATTAGATTAAAAAGAAATAAGTGTCACAAATGAAAAATGGAAGATTTCTCTAGGTAATTGAACCTGTAAAAGACTTGGGGGTTTTGGTGGAATACAAACTCAGCATTAGTCAACGTTGTAGTTCAGCTGTTCCAGTTATGTCCAACTGTTTGTGACCTCATTTGGAGTTTTCTTGGCAAAGATGATGTAGTGGTTTACCATTTTCTTCTCCAGTTCGTTTTACAGAGGAGGAAACTGAGGCAAAAAAGTGTAAGTGACTTGCCCAGAGTCCCTCAGCCAGTAATTATCTGAGGCCAGACTTGAACTCAGGAAGATGAGTCAGCCTGATTCCAAGCCTCATACCCTATCCACTGCATAACGAGGGGCCCCCAGTTAAGGATGTATCATGTCTCATATGTTGTGCAGCAAAGATAGCCACAAGACAATTCTTTTCCTCAAGAAGCTACTTATATTCTACTGGAAAGAACACAGTGTTCCAGGAAGGGCATTATTAAACGAGACAGCACCAAAGGTGGACAGTGACTAGGATAGTGTGGTGCCTTATGTTCATGCCAAAATAATATGATTGAGGAAACTGGAACTTTTTATCTAGCCTTTGGAATATAAGGCTTAGAATAGGACAGGATACCTGTGTCCAAGTCTGTGAACGTCTGCCCCATTGTGTTTGACTTACCCCTATTGATCAGAAGTAGCTGCAGCAGGCATCAGATTCAGAAAATAAGAGTTATAGCTTGCTGGGAAAATGATTTTCCACACCAGGCCCCCTTCTCAGCCATCCTTTCAAAACCCTGATTACCTTAAGCACCCACAGCAGAGCTCGAGGCAGTCTTTACCATCCCACAAAGCCTCCTTTGGAGCTGAGATCCCCTTTCCCCCCAAGTTACCACCACCACTTGTGCAGAAAATGCCAGAGGTTACCAGGATCAGCCTTCTTGGTGTCCATATATGGTTCAGTTCTAACCTTCAGCTGGTATTTCCTAAATGCGATGGCCTAGCCTTCTATGAAGCCTTTAGGGATACAAAGATAAAAACAAAGCAATCCCTGCCCTCAAGAGTTTTCTTTCTTGGGTTCTACTCTTGGGAAATCCCAAATCACCTGTTTTTCCAAAGTGATTCCTCCCCTCAGGTTTTTAACAAAATTCTTAAAGCCCAATTAAATGGAATTCTACCTATGCCATCCATGGTCTGATTGAATTCTCTTAATAGTTGCCCAGAAGATCCTGCCCCTGATGTTTCCCCACATCACCTCGGGCCAGGCACTTGGTCTCCAGTTTCCTCTTCTTAGAAATAATGGGCCTGATCTGTATGTCCTCTAGTTGTAGATGCGTTCTTTTCTCTTCTCCCCAGGACTTAGAAAGGCTCTTGCCTTATACTACCCATCCAGTCAGTCAACCAACCTGCAAGAATTAACCAAATATCTACTCTGTGCCAAGCAGTGTGCTAAGTGTTGAAGGGCCCTATTCTGAAGGGTGTTTACATTTTAATGGGAGAGGTAAGAAGTGTGTTTAAAAATACATCCAGCATAAATGTAAAATGAATAAATACAGACATACACACACCCTTGGGAGCAAAGACCCTAGCAGAGGTATCGAGGATGGCGTTAGATAGAAAATGGGGCCTGTGCTGCATCTTAAAAGAGAAATATTCTATGAGGCAGGGGTCACAAAGCAGTGGATTCCAGTAACCAGGTGGCCAGTAGAATTGCAAAGATTTGAGATTTACCAGTTTGACTGGATCACAGAGCTGGGGAAAGGAGGAAGTACTGCCCATTGAGGCTAGGAAGATAGAGTGAAGCCAGATTGAATGGGCCTTTAAAAGAAAAATAGATTTTACTCTGGGATAGCTAGGTGGTGCTGGGTCTGGAATCAGGAAGACTCTAGCTTCTGCTAGTTCTGAGCTGAACTAGTTCTTAGTTACCAGGAAAATGCATATTTAACACAGTAGAGTCAGCTAGGTGGCACAGTGAATCCAGGAAGACTTCTCTTTGTGAGTCCAAACCCTGCCTCAGACACTTCCTAGCCAGGTGACTCTAGGCAAGTCACTTAACCCTATTTACCTCCGTTTCCTCATCTGTAAAATAAACTAGAGAAGGAAATGGCAAAGCTCTCCAGTATCTGTACCAAGAAAACCCCAAAAAGGATCACCAAGAGTTGGACATAATTGAACAACATATTTTATTCTAGAGACAATAGGTAGCCCCTAGAGTTGGCTGAATATGTGAGTCACATGATCTTGTCTTAGATGAAGGAAAATTATTCCTGTAGCAATGTGTGTATGTGTGTGTGGTGTGTGTATGTGTATGTGCATGTGTGTGTGCCTGTGTATGTGTGTGCAGGGGTGTGTGTGTGTGTGTGTGTGTGTGTGTGTGTGTTTTCTTGGTCCAATAGTTTCTAATATCAGAATCACACTTGTTTCCTCCTTTCCAAGACTCAGAAAATTGGGTCACTCTTTCTGTTTTCCGTTTGCTGGCCGTGTTTGCCCCCATAGTAGCGTGGCAACGGCAGCGTCTGAATTTGAACAAAGGGCAGTTAAGCCCACCCATGTCTGATACCGCTTAATTCCTCATCTCTGTGCCTGCCGCAGTTGATTAAAAATTGTCCCTAAGAGCATACAGAGTGTTCCCCTTATGTTTTAAATATAGTGTGTGAATAATTATGTCTGCCATTAAAGCCGCAACTGATTTTCTCTTTTCTTAGACCCAAACTCTCAGGAGGAAGATCTTGCTCTCTTTTTTCATGCAAAATCTTGAGCTATGCTCCTGAAATCAGTTTTCTTTGCTAATTTACACTCTACTAGCAAGCTGCCAGGAGAGGGGTTGATGCCATGTGGGAGCCCACAGCAGCCTGGGAAGCTCATTTCCTGCTGAAGAACAGAGCTGAAAAATTTATACACACACACACACACACACACACACCACACACCCCTCAAAATCAGGATTCCAAGAATTCCCCTCTGGCATCAGGAACAAGCCGGAACAAACAAACCAGCCTATTTCTCCTGGGTGACTTCTTTCTTTGGAGCATGGGCATTGCTGATACATTGAATACTCGTATGGAGACATGGTACATGTTTCACAGTTGGATTTTCTTTATATCTTGTACTTTAGAAAATCACTTGAGGTTTACACACATGATAAATTTCAGTTTATCCTAGGCATAAAAAAAATATAGAATGACACTGTTGGGTCCATATTATAAGTGGGAAATTTTAAAGAAAACCTTTCAGCCTCCTTTTCCAAGTGTTTACTGCTTCTCATTTAAAGTGAAGGGAACAGAGGGACTCTCCTGACCAAGGCAATCAATGACTCCTTTAAATCTAGACGTCAAGGGTCGCTGGGTGGTGCGGTGGATGGTGTGCCAGGCCTGTGCTTTGGGCCTAATTCTGTTTTACTTGGCTGCCTTTCTCCCTTGCTCCCATAATAAACTCTTGTTCCTTACCAGAAAGAAAACTGAGTAGTCAGAAAGTCCCGAGTTCAGATCTGTTCTCAGTTGCTACCTAGCTGTAACACCCTGGTCAAGTCACTTCACTTCTGTCTGCCTCAGTTTCCTCATCTGTAAAATAGGGATAAAAATAACACGTACCTCCCAAAGTTGGGATCAAATGAGATAACAGTTGTAAAGTGCTTAGTGTAGGGCCTGGCACATAGTAAGCGTGTGTGTGTGTCTGTGTGCATGTACACTTGCACGCACACACACACAGACACATATTTTTAATCTCTCCTGAGTATTTATTCATTGTGGAGTGAGGTGGGGGCAAGATCACTAACCTTAGGGAATTTTTAACATCTTTTTATATATTTTAATTGTCAAGGTTTTATCTGTCGCGTTAGCCACTTTGAAAACTTGTGAAGGCCGTGGGTAACATTCACAAATGGCCATCTCCAGTTGTCCTGATCAGTATCTCTCCACTGGACCCAGGTGGCTCAAGAGGACAAAGTGAGGCTGGGGCCTGCACATCCCTGCCACACTTCAGTCCACTTCACTTGCATGTCATGGATCACTTTCCCAATGTCATGGTGCACTTTTGAGACTGAAGGACAAACTATTCACAAATCACAAACTGGAGAGCTCCAAGGGACCTTGTTGGCTGTCTAGTTCAACCCTCAGCCTAAGACCAGTATGACGTCCCTAACAAGTGGTGCTGAAGCATCTACTTGAAGATCTCCAAGGAGGGGTCGTCCACTGCGCTTTGGGATGACAGTCAGTGTTAGAAAGCAGTTCCTGCCAACAAGTTCAAATGAGCTTCTTTCCTGTTGCCTCTGGTTCTGGCCTCCACGTGACTGTCTTTAATATACTTGAAAAGAGCTATGAATTCTTTACTTCTTTAGGATAAACCTCCCATTTCTTCAAGCAGTTATAATGGACACAAGGCCATCTACCATCTTGGTTCTCCTGCCCCGGATGCTGTCAGCTTGTCAGTGTCCTTCTTAAATTATGACACCTAGAACTGAACCCAATATTCCAAAGGAGGACTGTTACTTCTCTCATTGGGGAAGCTGGGCTCTTCCTAGTATGTGAGGACCACCTTAGCTTTTTTGGCTGCCCCATCAAAATGATAACTGATCTCAGCATTTCAGTCCTTGATAAACTCTAGATTGTTTTCAGAACAACTATTGCCTAACCATGGCTTCCCAAGATTGATTATATTGTGAAGTATGTTGTGTATGTGTGTGTATGCATGTGTGTGTGTGTCTGTGTGCGTGCATGCATGTGTGCGCACCAAAATGAGAGACTTTACTTTGGTCTCTATTGAGATATAACCCTGAATAGACATTAAAAATCCTCTTGGGTAGAAATGTAGCTGATTGGGGTCTTTAACAGAATCTTATAAAGCAAATTAGAAGAAAGTATTAGGTAGGAAAGGTTGCCAGGGTATCTCAGGGCAGGAAAAGATCCAAGGTATCAGCTCACCCAACCTTTACTTGGACAAGAATTCTTTCTGCTCCCAATGTGTGGGGTATCCACTTCATTTGGATTTCCCCTATAATGGAGATCTCACAGCTTCCTGAAAGAATCCATTCCACTTTCAATCATTCTAATTATTCATTTTCTTCCTGATATGAAGCTTAAATTTTCCTGCTCATCATTCCTACTGCTGGGCCCAAGTATACCAAGGCTAGTTCTTCCTCTATGGAAGTCCAATAAATACTTGAGGACCACTCTTCTGTCCCACCACCTCCCACTCCCCCCCAAGCCTTCTAAATGTACCCAGTTCCATCAAGGGAAGGACAAGGTTTCTGTTAGGGAGAAGGAGGTTGAAAGGATCAAGGCTTTGGAGGAGTGTGGCCTCATCTCCCTCTGTGGACAGACTTCTTTTGTGTCAAAGCTTAGCTCATGCTTCTAGTCTCTTTCCCTCCCTCCTCTCCCTCATCCTCCAGCCTCCCTGCCAAGATCACAGTGTTCTTTTCACTCTCAAGTATTTCCTGTATATGAGAGATCCAGATTCTCTCTCGCTTTTCTCTTCTTTTTCCCACCATGGCCCTCCTTAGACTGTAAAAAGCTCCTGGAAGGCAGGAGCTGTTTTGTTTTTATTCTTATATCTCTAGCACCTACCAATTCTAGTTAATGTAACCAGCAATTATTACATGCCCACAATGTGCCAAAAACTGTGTTAGGTACTAAGACTACGAAGACAACTGAAACACTCTCACCAAATGGGCACGGTGCCTGGCACTCAGCAGGCATCCAAGAAATGTTGATTAGGATTTGTTTTTTAAAATGTCACATTTTATCAGCATCTAATCCCAGCAGTGACACTGGGTTAAATTATTTCATCTGACAGCCTCATTTTACCCATCTGTAAAATGGGCGTAATACTAGTCCCATTACTGACTTCATAGTCTGATTTTGTTTTTAACAACTTAGCCACTTTACAGCCACTTACGGTTTGCAGAGCACTTTCCAGATATGATCTCATTTTCTCTTCACAACAGCCCTGGTAGCTGTGTGCACTTATTATCTCCATTTTTACAATTGAGAAAACTGAGATGGCCATAGTTTAAGTGACTGGCCCAGGGTCTCTAAGCTGTTAAGTGTTTCAGGAAAGATTTGGATTCAAATAGAACCCTTCTGATCCTTCCCACTGTGCCACCAAGAAGACCAGAGAGACTCACTTTGAATTCCCTGAGACAGTGGGCCTTAAGGCATTCTTGATACCTGTCTAAACCTCTTTGGAATGGGAAACCTGTGTCATTCAAAGACTAAATGGAAATGCTGTTTCTCTGCTGAGAACAACAAGCCACAATGTAGTTACATACTGAAGCTAAGCTTTCACCTCCTTTCTGTTGTAGGACGAGGTGCCCCAGGTCGTCAGCCACGTCCTGGCAGCAGATGAAGCCAAGGGTGAGGAACCCCTTCCTGACAATGTACGTACCTGCTCGGTTTTCCGTAGGTTCATGGAGTGATGTAGGGTTTGTTCTGGCGGCCCAGGGCTGCCGCCATCATCTACTGACTCCCCTGAAGTCAGGGCTATGTTGACATCATCAGCTACACCAAGACCTGTGGCCTCAAAGGGAGAAGACCCAAAGCCTCACAGCTCAGACCCAAGTCCCTTGTAGACACAGTACTGGCATTCCCCATCCAATCCACATAGCTTTAAGTACAGACAATCCCCATATATCCCGTTCTACAAATGATACAGAATCTTGCCTATGATGTGCTTCCATTCACTTCCACCATTGACTTTAGCAATGAGAACATTTTAGGGGAGTGGAGCACCCAGTCTAGTCCCCTGTCCACCTCCCAGTTTCCCATTGTCCCAACTCTCCTCCAGGAATGGGGGCAGGTAGTGATTGTTCCCCTCCTGTATGAACATCACAGTAAAGTTCACAGGGACCTCAGGGGCCATGGAGGCCAAGCCCCTCATTTGACAGGTGAGGAGACCTTGGGTTGCCTGCCCTGGGTCACAGAGAGAGCATACGAGGCAGAATTTGAATCCACATTTTCCTGATGGCTTGTTGCCCCTCCCCTTGTCAGACTGTACCCGGGGTAGTCTGTTCAGTTCAGAGAGGCCCAATTGAAGGACACTGATGATAAGCAGAGAAGGCCAATGAGCATAGTCATAGTTTTCAATCTATGAGAAAAGGAGACATACCTGGGCATGATTTGAGCAGGGAGGCCCTGACAGATGTATCAAGAGACTCTTTTTTTTCTGTTTGGCCCCAAAGGGCAAAATAGTGAGTGTAAGTTACAAAGAAACCAATTTCATCTTGACGTTGGGAGAAGACTTCCCAACAGTGAGATCTGGGAGCCCCTGAGAGGTGGTGAGTTCCTCATCCTTAGGGGTCTGCAAGGGAGGCTGGGTTACCATATATCAGGTAAGCCCTCATGGGTGGGGGGAGAAGGTTGGACTAAATCACTGACCTTGAATGTTAGGTCTAGGGCCCGTTGTATGCTTGTTCAGTCAACCCTAGGAAGGTGAGAAATGGTCCTAGCCCAGCATTCCAACAATCACATCCGTGAGGCTTGGCTCCGTCACTCCCAGGGCTCTCTTGATCCCCCAGCACTCTTCGGCTTTTTTCTCCTTAGCCTGTCCTAGCATCCCCGTCCCTGAACCAAACGTGGGCCCCTCAGGATTCTAATCTACCCACCCCCTAGGCGCCCACAGCTTTTGACCTGGTAAATGTCACCATTTTACAAAAGAGAAAACTGAGACCTTCAGAACTTGCCCAAAGTTATGGCATGTTAGCAGAGCCAATTAACTACATCAGCAAATATTTGTTAGGTGCTTCCTATATACCGGCTAGTGTTCTGGGTGCCTGGGATTCAAAGACAAAAATGGAACTGTAACTGCCCCCCAGGAGCTTATGCTGGGGTAGATAGGACGAATGAAGAGGAGTGAGCTAAAAACCATGTTGAATCTGGTTTAAAGCATTTGATCTTTTATGTAAGTAAGAAAGGAGAAGCCACTGCTTACTTAATTTACACAGAACACCCTCCAAATCCACCACTCTAATTCAGGGCTTATTATGACCCTTTGTGGGTCATGGACCCCTTCTTTGGGCAGTCTTATGAAGCCCATGAACCCCTTCTTAGAGTCATGTTCTTAAATACATTTTAAAAAGAGAGAAGATTTCAAAGGGCATCAGTTACTGAAATACAATTTTCAGAGTATTAAAAAACGTTTCTTCAAGTTCCCAGACCTCAGGTGAAGAGTGTTTTGGAGCCTGGATTCAAACCCAGATCTGATGATTCCAGATGGGGCCTCTTTGTCCCCTGCTGCTTACCCAAAGCCTTTCCCACGTGGCGCTCCATCTGCCCCTCAGCATGGCCTCATGACTCACACAGAGCTGGTATTTTTGTCTCCTTTACAAATCAGGAAAAGCTGTAAAGGACTTGTCCAGAATTACACAGCTAGTTAGTGGCAGGGGGTGCATTTTGAACCCAGCCTGCAGAGGCTGATGTAACATGGCCCAGGTGCCAGCCAGGCCTCCTGGTAGCTGTTAAGTGACTTCTCCATCGCCAGCTTTCCTTTCCTCTGCCCTGTCTCCCACACTTACCTCATTGCCACAGGCCAGATATAGCACAGTGGCTTTATTTTAATGAAAAGAAGTGATCACAGCAAGTGGGAAGTCTGGAGGGCCCAGGCCTCGTGGAACCCCTGTTGGGCCCTGCCCTTCTCTCATCTGAAAGGGTCCCTTTGGCCTTTTTCAGTCCACTTCCCAGCCTTGGGGTAGTCTTGTTATAACCTGGTCATCTCAAGGGGCCTCGAGGAATTCTGTCCAAACTGAAAATGTGCCTTGAGGACATTCCAGAGCAATGAGCATTGCTCGGAAGCCATCCCACTCTACTTTTCCTTTTATAAGAAACTGAGTTCTAAAGTGGCTTTCTACAAGATCACAATGGAAACTATTGACAGAAATGAGTTGGTGAGGGGTTATCCTTAGAGCAGACAGCGATGGATGGATGGATGGACGGACGGACGGACGGACGGACGGACGGACGGATGGACGGACGGACGGACGGACGGATGGATGTTTGCTTTATATGTATATAAAATCTATTAAGAATGTTACATATAAATATATTACATGATACCAAATTTACATACTATATATATGTATATGTATAATAGATACAGAATTTTTTTTTTTTTTTTCAGCAGAGGAAAAGGGAACTTTCAAATTCCTTTTTGTAATTTGCTTTGAGTTATGGCTTTTTGACTCGGGTTTTCTGTTTAGCTAGAACTGCAGGAGATCTTAGGGGACATTACCCAGCCCCCTACCTTTACTGTTGTAGAAGCCAGGGGCCCATGAAAATTAAGGGACATGCTTAAGGTCACTAAGATTTCAGGTATTACCCTGAACAACGTATTCTGATGTTATGGACCAAGTGAAAGTTCTCATTTATTCACATTCTTTGATGACTTTAATCTGTCTTATTTAACCTGTGTCATGTTCAGGGGATATGAATTCACATCAAGGCTGTCACTTAGAGCCTTCGGGACTTGGACAGTTTGCATATCCTGTCTGGGCCTCAGTTTCCTCTTCTGTTAAATAAAGGGATTGAGAAGCAACAAATTGAAGTGAGAACCATCCCAAGTACCACCTGTATGGTTTTGCAAAAATTATATATCCTCTTCTGACCTCCCTTTCTTTCATTATAATTATATAAACCAGATGCCCAGTGCCATCTGAGGCTCCTGCCAACTCGACATCTATTGTTCTGTAAGGTTTTTTTGGAAGCAAAATGAATTTTGTTGCATCTAGATATTGGCTTTATTTTTAAAATTTTCCCCAATTGGTGTTAGTGGTAGTGATAATTTTAGAGATCCGTTTATTAAAATTTTCTTGTGTTACATTTCAAATCTCCCACATAGGGGTTTTTCCCCCTGTCTTAGTGACCTTAAAAGAGGCAGCTAGGTGACACAGTGAATTGAGTGCCAGGCCTGGAATCAGGAAGACCTGAGTTCAAACACATCCTCAAACATTTACTAGTTGTGTGACCCTGGGCAAATCGCTTAACCTTTGTTTGCCTTAATCCACTGGAGAAGGAAATGGTAAACCACTCCAGTATCTTTGCCAAGAAAACCCCACGGACCATCAGACATGGCTGAATGAGGAAACAACAACAGTGACCTTCATATCAGTATAGAAACTTCCCTCCCTCCTCAGTGCCTTGCCCTCCTAGAGGGTCAACATTCCTAATATTTTGGGGAGAAATCAAAACTCAGGGAAGAAAAGCATTATTCTTTTCTTAATATCATTCTTGTTCTTGCCTTAATAATGATAATTATATAAATGAAGAAAAAGCCTAAGAAAAGATATTTCTGATCCAGTAAAAACCCCCTAGAAAACCCGAAGCTCAGTTTCACAGGCAAAGTTGACGGGTTATCATTCAAGATGCCAAGGGAGCCTCACAAGAGAACTCTTCCAGCTTTGGGTGGACAAGCATTTTTTGTGATATTCCACATTCTTCCAAGGGAAATAGTTACATGCAAACAATTTCCTTTTCATGGATTTTTAGTGTTTTGGTCACAGTGCTAAATTGCTTTATAGAATGGGTCTTTGGGGCATGGGGTGGGGGAGGGTTTAGTTTGTTTCACAGTCAATCAACAAGCATGTATTAAGTGCTTACTGTGTGCCAGGCATGGTACTAGGCACTGAGGATATTATCCTAAAGGAGCTTACCTTCTGTTAGTGCTTACATTATTAAGTGCTTAGAGCTTGGTCAGATATCGAGCGGGCCAAGGTCATCCATTGCATCCCAGGCCACTGTTGTCGTAACTGGACCCAGCTACTAAGTATCTTCAATGGGATTTGAACTCTGGTCTGTCCTTTGCCTGTCCTAGGCCTGTTCAAGTCCTAAAGCTCCATAAAATGGTGGCTCTTGCCATTTTTGCTGTAATCATGATTAGAATCACTTTTATTACTTACTCCCTTTTTCTACCTTGGGTCTGATGAATCCTTTGTTTTCTTTCTTTTCCAGACGGTCAGCCTGGTGAAACAACCCAAATATTCTACCAAAAAGCCCACTGGTTCTGAGGAGCTCTCTCTGGCTCCCTCTTCCTCGTACCGTTCCACGGACACAGAGCTCACAAGCTATGGTAAGAGGCTCTTCGGAGATCCCTGGCAAATCCCCTTCAGGCACATATTGCCAGTGGGTTTTTGGTTCCAGCTTGAGAAGCTAATATTCATTTTTTCTTTATCTCTTCCTGGCTGACGCTGCATTCCTTGAGCTCTGGAAAAATAGACAGTCAGAGTGAATAATGGCTTCCTCTCCAACCTTACCCCCGATTTGCTTTGCCTGTGTAAGAGGCAACTGAGTGATGGAATATTTAAAGCATGGAGGAACTCACCAGTGACTCAGACTGGGATTAGGGCAGTTGCTTTTGAGGGTCTTTTGCATATTTTATGGTAATTCTTGTCTCCTGAGCAACTCATCCATCGAGTGGTGATTTTTCAAGGAATTGACTGACATTAACTCTTCATTCACCTGAACGTGCTATGTTTTGAGCATTCACATCACATATGAGCACGCCACTTATACAGAGTTTGCTTTGGTCCTTTAGTCCTCTAAGGACTAGAGCCCAACTAAGAAGTAGGAATTAAGTAGAAATTGCCTCCAAATAGCCTAAGTGCATTGCCATTCATTTATTAAGATCTATTAAGTGCCTGCTTGATATATAACGATCTGGTTGGCAATAAAGGAACTACAGTGTTGAGGTTAGACAAGGCCTCTGCCCTGGTAGACATTACAGTCTGGGAAGGGGCATGAGACAGTAGCACTTGACTGTACCACACAATATCTTATTCTAAACAAGTTCCTGAGCAAAGTTCTACTTAAGGTCCAAGGGAGGTCATTAGTGGGCCAGGGAGTTCAGTCAAGGCTCCATAGAGGTGATGTCATTATGGGAAGAAGGGACCAAGGACATTCTGGATGGGTTACAATCTGCATTATCATCAGGAGCATCCAGATCTGGGAATGCACAGAGCCCCTGACGCATTTGACTCTAAAGGGTGATAGGATTCCATGGTCCTAGTGAAGAAGGGAGGGCATCTCATGCAGAGGGAACTGCAAAGGAATAAAAATGAGATACTAATGGCTTTATTACAGAACCAGAGATTAGCTCAGTTTACATTACGTATGTGAAGGGGAATAATATCTGAGATTAGGGACAACAGGGTCAAATTATTTAGGCCCTTGAAGGCCGATCAAAAAAAATTCAAAAATTTTTTGGGAAGAGAATTGGAGAACTGCTCACAATTTACTAGGCCTATTTCATTAGGCTCTCAGGGCATCAGAAAATAGCATCTGGAGTGTGGCTTAGCAGAAAGAGAGCTGAGTTTGTAGTCAGAAAGACCTGGGTTTGAATCCTGCCTCAGACTGCTGCACCCTGATCCTGGAAATGTTGACTTTTGTGTCTGACAGTGCCAGAGAGATACGTTGTCTCTGCTTCTTCTGAAGTAACTGTTCCCTCCTCCAAGGGAGACAGACTAAAGCCAAGGAAAGGCTTAAGGTCTTAGGGATTCCTTGTGGGCCCAAACTAGTCTTATTTCCCTCTGGGACCTTCTTGGGGCCACCATTCTGCAACCCGAGTCTCTCCCAAGTGGTTGGTTTTTTGTGAATACCTCATTTGGCTCATTACCTCCACTTAGATCATTGTCTGTTCTAGACACATCTTTGGATTTTATGTAATTCAGTCTTTTTTTTTCCCTAAGTCAAGTGATAAAAATGAGAATCAAAGAATCTCAGTTCATGGGGACCTCAGTGGCCATACCTGAACAAGAATCCTCTTGATAAGGCCCTAGCGAGTGGTTGTCCAGCAGCCGCTCAGAGACCTCCCGTATTCTACAATGTTACAGCTCATTGTGAGGACACAAGCCTTAATTTGTCCCTCATCCTTTTCCCCCTTGTGTTTCCAGTTCTACCCTCCAGCACCAAACAGTCCAGTCCAATCCATCTGTGTCTCCCCCAGATAAGACATAGGCTCTTTAATAAGGGAATTTCTGTATCTTTGGTGGTGCCTGGGTAGGGTGGACTTTTTGTAAGGATTCTGCCTTCAAAATGCACATGGTAAAGAGTCGTGCCAAATGAGCTTTTAACAAAATGACCAGCTTTTGTTTTTCTGTTGCCTCCATCTCCTTCTCCTGTCTAGCAAAACTTACCTTGTTACAGAAAGGTTTTAAAAGAAAAAGAATAAAGCAGTTCAATCAATCCCCCAATACAATGCCATACACCCGTAGTGTGCCCCCTTGGCAGGCAACATGCCATAATGCGCTCTCTCCCATCCTCTAGGGAGCCAGGCTGGGCATCACTCCCATCAGCCTCTTTCTTTGGTCCACGTGCTTTCCCTTCATGCTGGCCTAGTCATTTATTCAACATTTTTCTGTTTCCTCGTACTTTATTTGGCAACTGGCAATCATTCAATCAGCAAGCATTTATCAGGCACTTTCTGTGTTCCACGTGGAGTGCCGGGCTCCATAGAAATGTGTCTTCCCATGCTTGGCTGAATTCTTCAGATTTTTCATTTCTTACATTTCTCCAGGATGCCATTTCGCTCAGGTACCACAATTTGTTTAGCCGTTCTCCCACTGATGGAGGTCTTTTAATAAAAATAAATAAATAAATGAGCCTCCTGGCGTGTTCCTTTTTGCTTTTTGTTTGTTTGGGGAGTGAGCTACATATGTTCCTTCATTTAAAAAGAAAACTTTTATGAATACCTTTTTTCCCTTTGTGACAATGTTACCTTCTGTTATGCCCCTTCCTACTGTGTAACCTCCCTGAGAACAAAACAATACGAAAAAAGAAAAAGAAGCAGTTGTGTAAAACCATCTGGCCCAAAATCCTGAGTCTGAAAGTGTTTGCCACATTTAGCACCCATAGTCCCCCCTTTTCTACCAAATAGAAAAATGTGTGTTTTGTTGTCTGATCTCCGGAATCTAAAAGTAATCCTTCCTTCCTTCCTTCCTTCCTCCTTTCCTCCCTTCCTCCCTTCCTTCCTCCCTTCCTTCCTCCCTCCCTCCCTCCTTCCCTCCCTCCTTCCCTCCTTCCTTCCTTCCTTCCTTCCTTCCTTCCTTCCTTCCTTCCTTCCTTCCTTCCTTCCTTCCTTCCTTCCTTCCTTCCTTCCTTCCTTTTTTCCTTTTCAGGTGGTTTGCAGGTGCCATTATCCGTGGACCCAGCCACATGCCCTATAGTCCCTGGCCAAGAGATGATTATAGAAATCTCCAAGGGACATTCTGGTCTTGGTCTCAGCATTGTGGGAGGAAAAGATACTCCTCTGGTAAGTTTCTAGAAGGAAAATAACCCACTAAGTTAATTTGACCATAGCTTAGCTCCATGTAGAAAATGTAGAAAATGTCCTTTTGTGTTATGGCAAATCTCTAATATCCAATAACTTAGCTTTCACGCTTTGAACAGTATTGAAGGATGCTGTTCTCTCAGCTTGTCCAAAATGTTCTCTAACAGAATGTAGGGCAGATTACCTGAAATCTCCTGTTCTGCTCTCCTTCTCAGAGAGGAGTCAGGGAGTACTTCCTTGCGCCTAGTCTAATAGGAGCCACCATCAGTTGTCCAAGGCTAGATCTTTGCATGTCCCAGCAAAGTGCTTCCTCCTGAAGTTGAGAATAATGTCACATTCTCCCAAGGACATAGCCACCTAGAGCCAATCTCTTACTCAGTCTGGGTCTCAGTCTTAAAGTTCATTTTAAACCACCTTTTTAAATTATGGGTTTGGGCTAATTATCCTCCATGGTCTTACTAATTCTAAAATCCTCTGGTTCTTGTGAAGATTGATCTGGCTAGCACCCATGACTCAGCCCCCAAGTACACAAACTCACACAAGTCACAAGTCCATTGTGGTTCAGGGGAAAGAAGGCTGGGTTTGGAATCCCAGAATCACCAGTTTGTGACTTTGAGGAATTCCCCTACCTTTCCTGTGCCTCAGTTTCCTGTCCTGTAAAATGAAGGGTTGGACTTAGACTCTAAGGTCCTTCCCAGCTCTAAGTCTATGATGCTCTGATTCAAGATGTAATGGGATCATAAAGATCTGTAGGTTGAAGGGACTTCAGTAGCCAAGAGACCTCAGAACTTTAAAATGCTGCTCTCAATTAGTCAAGTGCTAATGCTTGGCAGGGCTCTGGTGTCCATGGTCTGTGCCTCCAGGTGCTATTCCTGGCATCCGAGTTGTGCTGGATTTCAGTTCAGGAAGACCTGAGTTTGAATCCTGCCTCAGTGAATTATGATAGTCCCCCATCACACAGACTTCTTGTGTGGATCCAGTGAGATAATATCTCTAAAGAGCTTCACAACCTTAATGCATAGGTTTATCCCCCCTGCCTTATCAGTGGGACAAGTGTTGTGTGGCCAGGGAGTCACTTTTTCGTTAGATAATCTGCTCTTCACTAGAATGAAGCCATCCCTGAGCCTTCCTCCTCACATCCAAAGAGCACTCACATGTCTTCCGTATCACTCAGCAGGCATCTACTCTCGGGGTCGCTGTCTAGTTGATGAGGGTAGGAGGCAGAGGCTGCTTCTTCTCTAAATTTTTCATCTCCTCCAATGCCTCCAGGCAGGCTCTTTGGTGCAGTGGAAAGAGTGCTGGCCTGGAATCAGAGACCCTCCTTTGGATCCCCCTACCCGCTCACAAACCAACTCCCTGCAGGGACAGGTTGAGTTTTCCTCACGGGGCTGGACTCCTCCAGCTTCAGATTTGTAATTTTATGTCACTCAGCAACTCTGTACCTCAGTTTCCTCAGCTACAAAATGAAAGGGTCAGGATTAGATGTGCTCTTAGCTCTAGATGTGGGATATTAGACTGAGAAAGTCACAAAATATAGAGGCAGAGTCTATTTTCCTGAGGTTTCCTCCTTTGCCTTTGTGAATGAATGCTTAGTGACTCTCACCACTCAGCTCCCCCGGGTCCCCTGTGGCTAGGGATGCTTCATAAACCCTCTCTCTCCTCTGACATGATGGTGCATCACAAACAGAATGTTTATGGGTATTTGACAAATATTACCAGCTTACTCCTTTACTGGAGCCAAGAATCTGTGGGGAAAATTCCTTAAGAGCTGTTTGAAGTTCATAATATCCAGTTCTGGCATCAGTCTTGGAGTCCTTCTGAAGGATAAGCGCACTTAAAAAGGAGGCATGGTGTGCACCTTTTCTTCTCTGACCTCAGGTATCCCTTCCAAGGTCATACATCTAGATGGTCTTATATTACCTTGGGGTTAAATGGCGCATGGGAGAAAGAGGTAGGCAGTGGTTTAATGGGTAAAACAACTGATAAATGGAGAAGGAATTTTTCTTTTTCCTTTTTTTCTAATACTGGCAACGCACAGGCCCCATGATTGCTGCTCTGGGCCATATTATCCAATCCTTTCCTTGGACCACATCCAGTTAGGAGAAAGGCAGCCAATGAAAACAATGAGGGCATCTTCAAGGAAATTCTGGAAAATGTTGAGGCTCTAATATTATCAATATTTCCATGTCTGACCTTGATTGTCCCCCTGGGTGAGTAGGTTTTTCCTCATCAGGAGCATATGGATTCTGAAACCTGTTCCTTCCCTCAGCTCGGGAATTGGGAATTGCTGTATACCCCCAAAGCAAGGACAGGAGAGCAGGCTGTGAGCACCCACACCTGGACAGCTATTGAGTGTTCTTTTGAGGGAACCCTGGGCAAGGCAGGCCCCTCTGCAGCCTTCCTGATCGCCATGAGACTAGGTTAATTATAATGATGATCAGCCTAGACACCACTGCTACCCTTTTCCTTAGCTTTGTAGGGGCTCACCTTCTCTTTTCACAGAGTGAAGGGCCAGATCCCTTGTGTGCTAGCCTGAGCCTCACCCCAGGTCAGTCCATATCCCCCCAGAAGCTTAAGCTTGGTTTCTTTGGCCACTTTCTGCTTTAGTTGAATGTAACCCTTCAGCTCTTAGCACTGATTTAAAGCTCTGAAACGTTCAATATCTCTGGCTCTCTATTTTTAAGTGAGCCCAAGGGAGGGGAAGGAGCACCCATTGTTCTCTGTGTGACCAAGTGTTTAATTTGATAATTTCCCGCAAGATGAACTCTGGGCAGTCATTTTTTTTTCAGTTTGGTTTGCTTTGGCAGTCCACCCCTAAAAGCCGAGCTTTCTCTGCCATTATTGCTTAAGTCATATATTTTTACACCAAACATCTTATTACCTCGGCCTTATTATTTTAAAATCAAAGCAGAGTTTGCAAAGGTCCATGACTGCAGAGCAAAGGAATGTTAATGAATGGTACCACTGAAAAATCCAAGTTAGGGCAGTTGTGACCTTCCAGAACATAACTGTAAGCAAGAATAGGAGTAAGCCGAGCAAAATTTAAATAAATAAGGACCAGATGGAACCATAGGGGCCTATAAAATGTAATGCAAATATTATCCATTTCCCTCAAATAAATCTATGTTTCAGTATGAAAAATTATATGTATATTGATGATGTGAAACCTGGCAAGTGACCCCTGTCCATAATAAGATTTTGCAATTCAATGGAAAACAGACTCACCTTTGACCTCATGAAGAGAAACATTTCGGTATTGCAACCCATAAAATGGTCTTACATGAGACCACCGATTCATTCTCTATATTATATTGGCTGTTTTATTCCTGAAATATTTAGTTGAAAGTTTCAGATTGCTGTTAATATTGGACAAACATGAGCAGTTGGGGTTGAGGGGAAGGAGAGCCATTTCGCCCCTGATGTTACGTAAGGCTGTCTTTGGGGAATATCTCCCCGACATCTTTCTTGGCCTCCTCTACCATCCCTATTACTCACTGCTATTGCCTTTGCTCTGGGATTGTCGTGTACGTACCAGTTTTGTTTTGCTTTTAATGCTATTTTCCCAATTAGAACATGGGGTTTGAGGGCTGGACCTTGTTCACAGCTATGGGCTAATTGGCCCCTAAACCTCCCCTTCCTACTTTGAGATTCCAGGATTCTTTAATCATGAAAATCTTCAAATCATAGTTACCTTCTTTAGCATCCCCAACACCTCCCCCAGTGCCTGTCAGATAATAAGCATTTATTACGTTTGTCAGCTGATTGGAAAACTTTGTGCTCAGCACAGGGCCTGGCCCATAGGAAGGGCCAACTAACTGGCGTTGTCAGAGATAAAAGGAGATGGAGAGTCTGTTTCCCCCAAACTCATGTCTGCCCAGGGATCCCTTCTACCACATTTTTCCTTCCTTACTATAAATTGTTGTCTAATTCTCCTGCATTTTTAGATTGACATCCATGAAAAAACCTTTCCAACAACTCTCTGAGACCTGGATCTTCTATGCTAATGAAATCCATGTTCAAATAGGAAAGATGGCGTCAGTATTGATTACGCATTATCAGCAGGGCTTCTATTGTGTATGGTTCCTTAGCGATATAAATAAAATATTCTGCAGTGGTAACTCCCTGCCATGCATGTCATAATGGTGCTTATGTTACAGTGTTCATTGTGTCTGCAGGAAAGGGCTTAGCCTCCAGTAGAGTGGAGGCAGCAGGAATCCCAGTTAAGTCGATCCCCTGTGGGTCTAGAAAGATCCTCTTATAAACCCCCCTCCCCCCCAAAAAAAATCTTCTCCCATAAAAGAACAATTACGGGTGCTCCACAAGCCTTTCCTTGCCAATACCCCAAGTGCAAGGCTTACTGAAGGTTTCCGGGCCTTTCAGACTTGTGATCACCCAATCCACTGGCCTCTGTGACGTGGTTGGCATGTTCATTAATGGTATTGTTATCTGCATGTTGGCAGCTCTACCCAGGAGAAAAACGATGACTGTTTTCTTTGTGTCAGTCTGCCCTGAAATACAGGAATTCCCCTAGCCTGTGCTTCAGGCTTTAAATTCCCCTGAGAACCTGGGACCATTTGTGGGGTTCACTGATAAAGAAGTCTGTTACAGTAACTTGAGTCCCTCAGATTGACATATACATCAGTATAAATACTAGCTCTGGAGTCAGAAAACCTGGGTTCAAATCCTGCTTCTGATACTCACTGCCTGTGTGACCTTGGAGATGGTAGTTCTCTCTGGGCCTCAGTTTCCCCATATGTAAAAGAAGGAATTGAGCTATTTGGCCTCCAGACTTTTGTCTCAATGATCCAGGAGCTCTCTGGTAAAGACTTCTTGTTAGGTTGCTGAGAGTTGTTCTATTATCTGTAATTTGACTTTTTTTCCCTTTCAGCTCCTAATTCCCTTTCTATTCCACTTAAGATACTCCGCCCTCATAACGATAAACAATTTGGTGTGCGTGTCAGCCAGTGTGTACTTCCCCATGAGAGCTGACCCTCTAAGATCAAAGAGAAACCTTGCCTCTCAAGTTTCTCACAACCGTCTCCTTCCTATTTTTTCAGCTTCATGCCTAATTCCTCTCCATGCACTCTGTGGTTTGGCCACTGAACTAATTACTGTTTCTCATTGAGGATGCGGAGGGAGTGACTTGAGGCTAGTCCCCAGTGAGAGTGGTCCCATGTGGTATGGGCTGCCTTGGCACTACTTAGCAGGTAGTGCTCCCCCTCCGTGAAAGTCTCCCCGCAAAGGACGCATGATTATTTGCTTCGGGTGTGTGAGGTTTTTGAAAACTTAGTTTTATTTTTCTTTTAATCACCAGAAATCTAGGTTCCCTCCCTCCCAACTCTTCTCCCACTAAGCCACTGGAAAACAAAAAGGAAATCACACGAGCAGACAAACTCCCTAACTGACCCAGTCCCCACAGTGTGTCTCCATTTGTACCCAATCCCTCACCTCTTGTCAAGAGATGGGTGCACACTGCACCTTGAATCCTCTGGGATCCTGGATGCTCATGTGTCCGGAAGCTTCTTAGGTCTTTCCAAGTTGTTCCTCTTTCCATTGTTGTGGTCCTAGTCTACATTATTCTTCCAGCTCTACTCCCCTCCCTCTGCCAGAGTTCAGAGAGGTAGATCCTACGACCACCCATGGAGGACACTACAGAAGATCCTGGTTCACATAGTGATGGGCCAACTGGCTCCTGCAGTTCCTGTTAGTACTTTGAGATTCTGGGATTCCTTAACCACAGAAACCTTCAGATCATTATCTGAAAGGCATAATTTCCATTTGGCTAACATCGGTAAAAATTGGTCCTTTCCCTCAAGGACTTCACATTCTAATAAGGGAAGACAATTCACCCAAGGGAGTCATGGCCATGAATTAGAGGTGAGTATAGAAAGTCACAGAACTGAGAGATAGGGCCAAAGGGGAGTCAGCTGTCCCAATTTGAACAGAAGCAATGATCTGATTGCTGTGTCTAGTTCCAAGTATAGCAAGAGATAGAAGCGGGGGTGGATTGTGATATGCACACCAAACAAAGCGGATGACCAGACGACCAGAATGGATAGAGAAGAAGCCTGGTCTGAGGCTGGCCCCAAACAGCTGACCTTCCCTTCACTCCTTCACCAGGTAGCTCAACTAGAGGCAACTATCAGTGGATAGAGCATTGCTCCTGGTAGAGTCAGGAAGACCTGGGTCCAAATCTAGCCTCAGATACTTACTAGCTATGTGACCCTAGACATGTCTGCCTCAAGTTTCTTCCTCTTTAAAAAAAAAGATCATAAGAGCACCTACCTCATAGGTTGTTGCAAAGATCAGGTGATATAATATCTGCATAGCACTTAGCACAATGCTTGGCACATAGTAGGTGCTTAATAAATATTCCTTTCTCCTTCTGTTCCCCCTTTACTTCCTTCAACTTCTCAGAAGGAACTCCACCTCACTTCAGTGAAGTGGGTATTATCTCTGGCCAGGTGGGGAGAAACAGAGCCAGGGGCAGCTGGCAGGGTGCCTGAGGTATTCATGCAACTGAATTTTACTGAAATGAATTGATGCCCCAAACAGGTCTTCAGACTCCAAATTCAGTATGCTTTGCCCATGACCACTCTTGGTGATGATGATGATGATAATCCAGAGCATTTATAAAGGGCTTTAAGGCTTGACAGTTACATTTCAAATATTATCTCATTTGACTCTTACTGTCTCACCGTCACCCTGTGACATTTTACAGATGAGGAAACTGAGGCAGACAACAATTAAGTGATTTGCCCAGGCATTCACTATGCCACCTTTTCTTCCCATCTCTGGCATGTTATAGCTCCATTACTGAGCGTCTTAAAATCCTTAAATACTTCTATTTATCACGGTGTCACTCTGGAGGACATTATTTATTCAGCAGTTAAAGAGAAGGCTCTCCAGTCAGCACATGCCCCCATCTAGACAAATGACCTTATGTCAGCCAGGCACCACCGAACAGTTTAATACCTTACCCTTCCATTCCCTAAGCTTCGGAAATGCCCACATAGAACCCAGTGGGATTCTGCCTAGACTTTCTACTTCCTCCGTTTCACTTTAAACTGTTGGGAGATTAGCAAAAAGAGAGGTGGGGTAGAGTGGCATCCTCCCCGATGCCAGTGATGCTGGCAGAGGCTATCTTGACAGTAGCCCTCTCAGAAACACTCAGTCCTATTCCCTGACACAGCTGAGCCAAAATGAACCTCCAGGTCGATACCGAAGCCTTCCATGGTGTGGAAGGGGATGAAATAAATGCCAGGGTTAGAAATTTTAGTCCTGGAACACGTGAATTTTAAATTGATTCTTGTTTTAATTCTCTTGGGAAGAAAAACCCTCCATCTGGACACAAAAGATCTGCGTTCAAATCCCAGCTCTACCATTTCCTAGTTTTTTTCTGTCCCTCTTCTTTGCTCTGCCTTCATTAGCCTTCCTTGGGCATACTGGATTTGATTCTGGTTACCAAGGTTTAGGAAGGGCCAATGAACAGAAAATTCTGGATCAGACAAGAGAACTGGCGTTTTCCCCAGGTGTTTCTGAGGCTGTCTCCTGCGCCTTGTCCTGCTGGTTCTCAGAGGGCAGAATTGGGAATTGTAGATGAAAGCTACACAGAAGTAAATTTAGGAGCAATGCCCAGAAAACCTTCTGAACCATGAGAGCTGTCCCAGTGTGGAATGAACTGCCTGGAGGGGTGATGTTCTCTTCCTTGGAGATCTTCGATCAAAGGCAGGACACATACTTCTCTGGGTCATCATTATGGGCATTCTTTTGGTGGTTAGGGGTCCTTACCAACCCTGGGACTCTAATTCTGTGATACCTGGATGACTTTAGGCAAATGACCTCACCATCCCAAGCATCAGTTTCATCATCTGACACTCCTTTCATTACATCTCCTTCCCAGGGGAATGGACTATGATGTAAGAGGACTATTCTTTCACTTTCAGGAAGTGTTCCCTTCCATCGAGCCCAAATCCATCTTTCCCAACTCCTTTTTCTAAAAAATTTATTTATAATTAATCTCAACTTGTAACCATTGCTGCACTTTCCTTTCTTTTGTGGAAAAGATGAACAAGCCTAATGTATCTTCTCCAAGCAAATTATCTCCAGTTCCTTTGATTGATAATATGGTATAAGGACTTTTACCACACTCTTCAGTTTATCAGTTTTCTTCCTAAAATGTGGCAGGTAACAAGAATTGAACACAATATTGTAGGTGTAGAGTGACCAGGGAACAGGACAGAGGAACTATCTCCACCCCCACCCACCCCATGACCTCCTTCTAATTTGACATAAGAACAGATCACTTAATTTCCTCCTTTGAAACATGGAATTCACTTTAACCCTCAGAACTACCTTATCTCCCCTCTTATATTTATAAAATTGATTTCTTGGACTCCAGTGCCAGAATTTTCCATTATCCCTATTAGAGTTCAGTGGATTAGATTTGGCAAAATGTTCTAGCTGCTCAAGATCTTGTCATCAACCATTAAAGACTATTTTTTGGATCCAGCCATCCAACCAGTTCCCAAATCCATGTGAAGATATTCAGTAATGTTCATTTTGGTCAGCCATTCCCCAAGTGATGAGCATCCCTTTTTTCCAGTTCTCAAGTACCATGAAAAGAGCTGCTTTACATCTTTTTGTACATGTTGGGGATTCTTTTTGATAATTCCTCCTAACAGTGTTCCTCCAGGAGATGGAGGAATTGGACATTTTTGTCACTTTATTTGTACAATACTAAATTGCTTTGACAAATTGGTTTCTACAACTTCACAAGGCATTAATGGACCAATTTCACCACACTCCTCCCATATTAACTCTTCTCATCCTTTATAATCTTTGTCTCAGAATTGTTTTGATGTGCATTTCTCATATTATCAGTGATTCAAAGCATTTTTTCGTATGGTTATTAATAGTTTATTTATTTGAGAATTGTTTGTCCATATCCTTTGACCACTTTTCTATTAAGTAAATTTTCATCATAGATTTGTTAGTTGTTCATATATCTTAAATATCAAATATTTATCAGAAATATTTGATACAAAGAATTTTTCCTACTCAACTACTTCCCTTATCTTTGATACAATTTTCGTTTGTTCAAAATTCTTTAATCTTCTTTTAATCAAAATTTGTAATTGCTTTTAGCCCTTGTTTGGTTAGAAGTAATACTCTTCCCATAGTTACAAAAAGGATATGATATATTCTCATCTTTTTTTTTATGTTGTGATCTTTACTATTCAGGTAGTATAACTATTTTAAATTTATTGTATAATATCTTGCAAGATGGTAGTATAGTCTAATTTTTCGCAGACTGTTTTCTAGTTTCCCAACAATTCTCATCAAATAAGGAGTTGTTTCCTGCATAATATATATTTTCACTTTTACTGAACGTTGGGTTGTTAGATTTATTTTTTTCTGATTTTCTTAGTCTGTTCTCTTGATCTACTTCTTATTTTTTAACTAGTATCAAATGGTCTTGATGTTTATTCTTGAAAATGTGTTGAGGTCCCAAAGTGCTAATTCCCCCTTTATTTCTATATTTTCATTATTTCTCTTGATGTTCAAGATCTTTTTTTCCTCCAAATTAATTTTCTTATTGTTTTACTTTGCTCTCTAAAGTAACCCTTTGTTAGTTTATTTGGTAAAGCATTAAATCTCTACGTTAATTTTGGTGGCGTTGTCCTTTTTCATTGGCATGGCCCAGCCATGAGCACTGATGAATCTTCCAGCAATTTAGGCTGTTTTTCATTTTTTTAAAGAGGCATTTTGTAATTGAAATCTATTCAAGCAGTGAATGGGCTTTGGAAGACTGAGTCCCAAATATTTTATACATTTTGTAGTTATTTCAAATGGGACATCTCCCCTTTCTATTTTCGTCTTTCAGTTTGTATTATAATATAGCAGTGTTGATTTTTGTGAATTTCTTCTGTAGCCTTTATTTTTGTTAACGCTGTAATCTCAATTAAGCTAATTCTCCTATATATTCTAAGTAAACTCTCATGCCATCAACAGGTAGGGCTAGTTTTGTCTCCTCTTTATCTTTATTATTTTTTGCTAACATTTCAGTAAAACTTTTCCTACTCTGTCTCCCACCTGTTTTTTTGGCCTGATCATACAGTCCTCCTCCTTTCCTACTATATGTTCCAGAGATGTTGGCCCTCTTTTTCCCTTGGATGCCATCTCCCTCTTCTGTCTTTCTCCATGTTTTCTTTCATGTTCTCTCTCTTCACCGTCATCTCTTAGGCTCCCTACCTTCAGTCTAAGTACAACTCAGGTGCCCCCTCCCACAGAGACTCAGTTATTATATTCTCTAACTCTCCCCTCTCTCCCCCCCGCTCCCCGCCACCCAATTACTTCGTATTTGCTCCATACGTATTTTCTGTTTACTTTTCTGTATACATATTTCCTCCCAATAGATTGTAAGCTCCTTAAGGAAAGGAACTGGGTTTTATTTTGTTTTGTTTTTGTCCTTGTACCCCACAGCGAGTCCCTTAACAGCACTTAACAGACTCATCATAAAGACTGGTTAAACTGAAATGAATTGAATCTCTCTGCATGTTTATAACTATGCAAAAGAGTATGCCAGAGGTTCTCAAGGCAGCTTCCAAAGAGGATTCCAAATGTAGCTGATCAGTGGCAGCATCTTTGTAATAAGTGTATGGTCTACCAAAGGGATGTCTTTGATGTATAAGAAAATAAATTATATTATTTTACAGTCACACATAATACTCTGACTGTTAGTTCCTTGAAGGCCTAGACTGACTACTGTTTATTTTTTCCTGTATCTGGGACAGTCACAAAGATATCGTTAGTGAACTGAATGGTGACTGTCAGGGTAGTGAATATCCTAGCCAGCGTGACTTAAAGCTTTAGTAAGGCCTTTTATTGTTGCATCACGATCATTTCTCTTTTTCCTCCTCCTCCCAGCCCAACACACACTGTGAGCCTTCCCTTCTGTCAAGGAAAAGCAGTTAAGCAAAATCAAGCAACAGAATACAGTTTGTCTGATTGCATTGGGCAGCATTCTGCCCCCATGTTCCCCCACCTCTCCAAAGAAAAGAGGGCTGTCAGTGGATTATCTCTTCTCCAGGGCCAGGTTTGATTGTTGTAGATACACTTCACCATTGTTTCCTTATTTTATTCTACTGCTATCAGATGTTTTGCTGATTTTCTTAGCTTCCCTTGGCATAGTTCATGCAAAACTTCCCATTGGCCCTGAATTCATCACATTGTCCATTCTGACTGATAGGATATTCAGTTACTTCAGGATATCACAGTTCGTTCAGCCAGTCTCCAATCAACTCAGTTCTTTCTAGCTAACTAATTATTATGCTGTATGTTTAATCTCAGTCCCTTCTCTCATTACTCCACCTAAATTAGACCTCACAGGCTAACTAGCTCTGCTCCCCACTAAGCTTCAGAGTCATGTTTAATAGCCTGCCTCTGCCAAATTCTTCAATGTCCATAGAGATGCATAGCCTGGTTTCAGATTTTACCATAAAATGTAAGTAAGATGGATCATAGTTCACCTACAGGTCATTGGTAGCCAGCAGCCACGGACAAAAGTGCCACCAAAGACGTTCCGCACAAAAACCATTTATCAGAAGACACTGAGGCAAGAAAGCTAATAAACAGACCTTGAGAAATTCATTATGATGCTTAAATATACCTTCTTTGTCTTCGTGGCAGCCAGAGATCACCTGAATCATTTGGCCTCATTAGTTTGCTTCTTGGGTGTGAGAATGGGTGACCACTGGTGGGGAGTCATGGTCTCTTTCCGGGTTGTCTTTCTTTGCTCTCCCAGCTAGAATACAAGCTCCTGAGGGCAAGGACTTTTGTCTTTATATCCGCAGTGCAGGGCACATAGTAGATGTTTTATAAGTAACTCTTTATTGGATTGGATTAAAAGTAATGAAAACTTGTTTGGGGGCATGTTTTTGACAGGATGCTATAGTTATTCATGAAGTATATGAAGAAGGAGCAGCGGCCAGAGATGGAAGACTTTGGGCTGGTGACCAGATTTTAGAGGTAAATGGTTTGAATTTTACTCAGAAATGTAATCCCGTGGATGACTTCCCCTTTGCCCACAAGCTACCCCCTTCTAACTCAGAGGTCCCAGGTTGCTTTTCACAGGATTCTAGGGTCTCCCACCTTCTGTTGATTCACTCTTTTTCTCACCACGCCCTATGTTCTTCCCCACCCCTTTCCCTCTCCCTCTTTCTCTTTCCCTCCTTTATTTTTTATAAGGCAACAAAATCAAAAAAACTGGTTTTAGAGTCAGAGTAATTGGGTTGGAATTCTGGCTCAGCTGCCTAGTACCTGTGTGACCTTAGCCAAGTTGCTGGGCCTCTCTGGGTCTCAGTTTCCTCCTTTGTAAAATGGGGGGGATGAACTTCTTGTTTTCTGATATCTCCCCTATCTCTCTTGCAATGAGACAATGTAAATTCAGTCCCATCTATGGTGCTTCCTTCATTGCTTGGTCACTTCTCCTTTCTTTGCTGATGCCATATTTGTGGGAGCTTTGGGGGGCAAATCAGAGATTTCCTTGTTATAAGGAAATTCCCAGGGCAGTTAGGTGGCACAGTGAATAGAACACTGGCCTTGGCATCAGGAAGACCCATCCAGCCTCAGACACTTATTAGCTGTGTGACCCTGGGCAAGTCATTTAACCCTGTTTGCCTCAGTTTCCTCATCTGTAAAATATACTGGAGAAGAAAACAGCAAACCATTCCAGTATCTTTGCCAAGAAAACCCCAAACTGGGTCATGGAGAGTCTGACAGAACTGAAACAACTGAAGAACCACAAAGGAAGTTCCCCCCACAAAGGCAGATCCGTAACCCATGGCCTTGGAGCTCTGCTTGGGGCATTGATAGACTGTCTCTCCCCAAGTCACAGAGCATACGTCAGAGGTGGGACTGAACCTAGGTCCTCCTGAATCTGATGTTGGTTCGCCATCTACCCTGCTTCCTCTTTTGTGTCTACATTTGCCCCCAGCTTTGAGTATCATTTTCTCAAGGCAGATAATTGAATTATACCAATTAAACTATGTCCAAATAGGCAGCTCCTTCCTTTTCCCCTGGTTTTCCTGGTCAGCTGAAATTCAACTCTGGGCCCTCTTGTTGGCCTGCTATACTGTACCAATGGCTCCATCTTACCAAGCTTTCCTCATTTGTCATCACTTTGTATGGGCACAAAAGTGGTCGCTTGGTGCCAATAACTGGGTAAAGGAGAAGCCACAGCCAGTAATTTGTGTAGGCTGGACGAAAGAGCGTACTTTGTGGCATGAAGCCTTTAGGCAACATTTATTTCCTTTATTGGAGGAATTTAATTGACTAGTTAACATTTTATGGTGAGCATGTGTGTATTTTGCTTAGTGACTTTCATATAACCCAGGAAGGCTGACATCATTGGATCTCAGCCTTCAATGCATTCTGCCCCTGGGAAGGAAACTAGAGAGCCAACTATGGGTTAGAAAATACAGAAAGGAAGGGGTTAAAGGTGTAACCACACTGACTACAAGGTGAAAGGAGACTTGGCTCAAACAAGCCATTTCAAGGCAGACCTTAACTGTGTTTCCATGCTGACACAAATGATATTCCCAGTGGGTTCATTATACTATATGTGTATAGGGTTAGCAAAACAGAGGGGGGCCTCTTTGGGGATGGGCTTAATAGTTTTAACACAGAATATGGTTTTAATGATTAGGTTTTTCTTGTTTTATAATCAGCTAGGATTTACCAAAAGCTGGTAATTAGCATGATGAGGTAAAAGGGAGAGAGGGCAGGGACTCCTTAATTGAATATTTGGAAGAGGTCGACTGCTTGCATGCTGTGAACTGTATGTATGTGTAGTCAGCCCCTACACGTGGTGATGATGATGATGATGATGATGCCAAGGGTCAGTATTGTTAAATTTACTTAAAGTGAAAGAGACTTTTTAAAAAGTTGTATTCATGCCTTTAGTTAGTACATCCTGGCCATTTCTGAGTAAGTAAGCCTTCCCATGTAGCAAAGTAAAATAACATGGTAAAGCCAACCGACACAGTGACTCCTGGCAGTATATGCCCCATTGCATCCCACTCATCCCTCACCTCTCCAATGAAAGGAGGAGGGATCCTGAATGAGACAATTATTTGATCTGCCCACCACTGCCCACATGGTATTCTCTACTTTTCTAACATACAGAAAAAAGGCAGACTGGGGGAGTGTCAGTTTTGGAGTTGGGAAGTTCTGGTTTAAATGTTTGGATGCATACTAGCTGTGGTCCCCTAGGAAAATCACTCATCCTCCCAGTGCCCTAAGCAGCCCTGGAGAATTTCCCATGATGAAGAAATGAAAGAATCTAAGGTTTGGAAGGGGCCACTAAAGCCGTCTAATTCAATCCATATCTCAATCAACCAACGAGCATTTATTAAGCACCTATTGTGTGCCAGGTACTGTCCTAGGTTCAAGGAATAGGAAGACCAAAATTAAACTTCCTGCCCTCAAGGAGATTAAATTCTTTGGGATAAGAAAACATCTACATATGTGCCTAACATTCCATTTCCCCCAAGGCTCCATATTCTCTGCACCCATCCATGCACATGAACTGTACCAGATTTGGTCCTGTGTTTCCTATGCTCTAATGAGAGGGATTAAGCTCTTCTCTTCTCCTTCCTGCCTCCTTTCCTTCCTTCATTTCTTACCTCTTTCTTTTCTTCCCTCTTTCCTTCTTTACTTTTTTTTAAACTAGGTCTCTTTATCATCTAGGGTAAAAATACAGCTGCTATTCCCAAGCTCAGTCATAGAGCTAGACTTGGAGTCAGGAAGATGTGAGCTCAAATACAGCCATAAACATAAATACCAACTGTGTAGTTCTAGGTAAATCACTTAACCCGTCTGCCTCAGTTTCTTCATCTGTAAAATAAGCATAATAGTAGCACCTACCTCTCAGGGTTGTTACGAGAATCAAATGAAACTATGTTTGGAAAGCACTTTGCAAATCTTAAAGCTAGTTATCACTCTCCATCCCACTGCTGAGCAGTACAGAAGCTTTCATTTGTTCCATTTCTGTCCCGAGCCTGTTTGCACTTCCCTAGAGAGTCTGGTGGTCCCCCTCCCCTCCTTGGGGGCTTACCATTTTGAGTCTGGACTTAGTCTAACCCCTCTTCAGCTTAAGCCTGACTGCAGCTCAGAAAGCCTGAGCTCACACAATCCAACACACCAGGCCTAACCTCCCTTTTCTCACAGTCTTTACTTCATTATACCTCTCTCCAGGCCAAGGGAGGAGTAGAGAGGTACTCCATGTACTATAGGAATCAGGTATGGGACAGCTATTTATTTCACACACACAAAAGCAATATATAACCCAGAATACACACAAGCACTCTGACAGAAAGACAAATAAGTGGCATTGTTACACTTGGTGAGGAGGTGTCTTCTAAATGTGAAGCAGTTTCACCTCAGCCCTGTTCTGTATCCCTCAAAGTCTGTGGTATCTAACAAGTCAGGTCAGCAGTAAAATTCAGCTTCTTGTCAGTGGTATCCTCATCAATGCAGAAACTCCCCTGCCACCAGTCAGTTCCATCCATTGTAAACAATACCTCAGAATTATTTGAGCTCACAAGAACACTTTCACACCTGAACACCCCCATCCTGAGATCAATGTTCAGTCATCTACTCAGGAAAGGGCAAATGCAAAAGGAGGAAGCTTGAAACTATACAGGCTTCCCCTAAGCAGGTCATGAGCTTTAGGTGCCAAGGGCTTATGAACACAGGGCAGCTAGTGTCAGGGCTGAAGTGAGCCTCCTTTCCCCCCCACACTGAACGAGGAGCAGATCACAGCAGTGTGGACAGTATCCAAACCAGAAAGGGGAGAGAACACCAAGTTTGTGGTCACTCATACGCTGAGTCATTGGATCCTCCTTCTTAGTGGCCAACACAGGAATTGCCTTATCACCTCAAAGCTTTAAGCCATCATAGTGCTGAATCATGTCCATGTGGTCAGCTGGAAGAAGCCAAGAACTCTATGCATGGGCTATGGAACTGTTACATATGTGAATGGAAAACCAGGTAATTTCAGCCAGGGCAGGGGCCAGTAGTACTGAGCAGTGGCCTCTTCCAGCATGTAGCATTTAAGCTGAGTGAAGGAAACTGAGTTTGGGGGGTTCCTGAAAGGTGCTTATGGAGAGAGAATGCTTTCCACACAGCCTGTGCAAAGGAAGAGAAACAGATGATCCAAAGGAGAGTGTGCTGGACTTGAAATCATGAGAACCCAAGTTCAAGTCCGGCCTCAAACTTTGACTTACTACCTGGGAGTCTATGGGAACACTAATAGCACTGACCTCTTGGGATTGTTGGAAGAATTAAATGAGAGAATACTAGTAAAGCATTTTGCCACCCTTAAAGCGCTGTAGAAATGCTAGCTGTATTATTACCATTGTCATTATTTATCATTTTTATTGTCATCAAGAAGGCCGGTTTAGTTGAATTACTGAGTACCTGAAGGGAAATCATTTTTAAATCTGGGAAGCTAGCTTGTGAAGGGTTCAGATGTGGAAGAGAGGTGTTCATATTTGAGCTTGGAGGCAGTAGGGAAACATTGGAGTACCTGAACAAGAATCTTCTCTATGAACTTCCAAGGATAGGGAAGCCATCCTCCTGAGGCATACCATGCCATTTTGGACTACCTCTAATCACAAGTCAGAACCAAAAATGAAATTATAAGGCACAATGTTTACTCTTGCTCATGGGCAGCCTTCATGCAGAGGCTGAATGACCCCATGTCCAATATATTTAGAGAGGATTCTAAGTCAGGGATGGTCCCAGATGGTCCCAGAGGTCCCTGCTGTCTGTGAGATTCTGTGATTCCAGTGACACTCCCCTGCCCATGCACAGAAACATTCACTGCCAATGAGCATGTGTAGCATAAACATGGCTGTGCAGGAAACAGAATTGGAAATGCCCACTGTTCTGTCTCCCTGCCTGTCTAGTGCCTGGCCTCATTCTATTGAACAGATGGGTCTGTATCTTCCTTTTCAGACCATCCAGGAAAAGCTAGTCTGTCATCTCCATCAGGAATCCATCCTAGCATGACTTCAGTGCCAGACAAGCCAGGCCATGCATAGTTTGGAAAACAGAGATCTCATTTGGTTATATAATAAACTTAACAGGACTCTGAAGGTGTTGACATGGCGGGACCCATTCCGAGTGGTTTCTCCAGTCATCCTGGATATACCCTGCTCAGTGTACATATGGCATCACCCTATGCTCTAGCTCCCATTAAGGTCCCATTATGGCCCATTGAAAGCATTTACAGACTGCTTGACCAACATTAGTTGGGACAAATCATGGACAAAAAGCTAGGCATCTTAATTAAATGGGTAAGAGAGTCATAGAAACTTTGAGGTGATGGGGATCAAACAAAACATACAGAATGCCCACAGTAGGCAGGAAGGAAGGAAGGAGAGGAGAGGAGAGGAGAGGAGAAAGGGAGGGAGGAAGGAAAAAAAGAAGGAAGAAAGGAAGAGAGAGTGGGAGGAAAAGGCCCTTCTTTCCAGAGATTAGAAGTTATGGTAGTGGAATGATGCACAAACTGTCAAGACTTTTGGCCAGTTTTCTCTCTTGGGGGTGTGTGTGGAGGGCTGTATGTTCTTCTATTCGGTCTTCAAGAGATGCTTTGCCTCAGTGAAATATAGAGAGAGAGATTTAGAAATGAAGATGAAATTATAAAAATAATTACCATTTTTTTTTTTATTTTTAAAAAGGATGCTATATTTAGATCTGGTAGCTTACTTAGAGGTCATTGAATCCAAGCCTTCCTTTTAAAATGAGGCACAGACCAGGGTCATGCAGTAAGTAAGTGTGTTAGACTGAATTCAAACTCAGGCTTTCCTGACTTCCAGCCTCAGAAAGCATCTAGCCTGTTCTCTGTCTGAATGAGAATGACCTTTGCTATAGGACAACCCCAGTACTGGTCCTTCACCTCAGATTTGGCAAAGGAATACAGTCCTCCAGGTCTGTAATTCCCAAGTTATGGGTCCAAACTTTCTCCTGGCCAGGTGCTTTTTCCTGCAAGTTAACTTTCTATTCCTACCCTCTTTCCTACCCAGAATCAGCTGTTTGACTTTGATAAATTACCCTCAGGGAAAAGGGGGAGGGGGAAGGAACAAGCATTTCTAAGCTACCTATTTTGTGACAATAGTCCCTGCCCTCAAGAAACTATTAATCTAATGGAAGAGGCAACATGAAAACAATTGTGTACAAGCAAGATGGAGATAGAATGTTTAAAAAAGATTTCTTGCTGAAACTAGGATTTTAACTGAGACTTGAAAGAAACCAGGGTGACCAGCAAGGCAAAGATGAGGAGAGAGAGCATTCCAGTCATTGGGAACAGTCATTCTTGAGTCAAGAGGGTCTTGTTCCAGGAATAGAAAGTTAGACAAACTATACAAGAGCCTTATATTCTATAGCCTGTCCCTTGATTATCCTGAATTAATGCATGACCTTCAGTCACATCTCCAACTGCCTTTCAGACATCTCAAACTGGCTGTCCAGCAGGCATCTGAAAACTTAATGTCCAAAACTGATTTCATTATCTCTCCCCTAAACCCCCCCACCCATTCCTATTACTGTAGAAGGCAACACTATCTTCCCAAAACAGCAGGCTCACAACCTAGGCATCATCCTGGATTCCTCACTATCTCTTATCTATATCCAAGCTGTTTCCAGGGCCTATCAGTTTCACCTCTGCATCTCATAGACTTCATCTCTGCAACATCTCTAATGAATTTCACCTCTAGGCCTGTCTTGTGGATTTCACCTTTGTAGACTCTTGTCAATTTCACCTCTACAATCTCTGGTAGATTTCACCTCTAGTCCCTCTTGTGGATTTCATCTTTTCAGACTCTTGTCAATTTCTCCTCTACAATCTCTGGTAGATTTCACCTCTAGCCCCTCTTGTGGATTTCACCTTTGCACACTCTGTTGTAGAGTTCACCTCTGCAGCCTCTCTTGTGCATTTCCCCTCTACAAAGTCTCTCCAGGAGCCCTCTTTCCTCTCTGACATTGCCCCCATCCTGGTACAGACCCACATCATGTCACAACTAGATTATTTCAGTAGCTGTTAGGGGGTTCTGCCTGTCTCCAGTCTTTCCCCACTCTAGTTCATCCCTCAGTTATTTGTCAAAGTGACATTTATCTTAAAGTTTAGATCTGTGTCATTCCCTCCTAGTCAATAAACTCCAGGGACTTCCTATTTGGCATTCTTTTACACCTTACTCCCTATCACATACTTTTTGATTCCGTGATGCTGGCCTCTTGACTATTCTACAAACAAGATACTCCATCTGTTGGCCCCAGACATTTTTTTCTGGTTTTTCCCCATAATTGGAATTCTTTCCCTCATCTGTATCTACTGACTTCTCTGGCTTCCTCTAAGTCCCAATTAAAGTCCCATCTTCTACAGAAAGCATTTCCCCACCCCTCTTAATCCCAGTGCCTTCCCTCTCTTGATCATTTCCCATTTATCTTGTGTATAGCTTGTTTGTATATAAATTGTTTGCTTGTTTCTCTCATTAGATTATGAGTTCCTTGAGGGCAGAGACTGTCCTTTGCCTCCTTTTGAATTCCCAACACTTAACACAGTGCCTGGCACATTTGTTGTTATTGAGTTGCTTCAGTTGTGCTTGACTCTTTGTGACCCCATTTAGGGTTTTCTTGGCAGAGATACTGGAATGGTTTGCCACTTCTTTCTCCAGCTCATTAGAAGATGAGGAAACTGAGCCAAACAGGGTGAAATGACTTGCCCAGAGTCACAAAGCTAGTAAGAGTCTGAGCCCAGACTTGAACTCAGGAAGATAAGTCTTCCTGACTCCAGGCTTAGTGCTCTATCCTCTACACCACCTACCTGCCCAGCTGGCACATAGTAGGCACCTTAATCAGTTGACATGACAATATCTATACTTTGGTAGCAGGTAAAAATTCAACATTTGTTTATATATCGAGTCACTCATAGATCCAAGAGCCAAAGTTACCTCAGATGCCACTTTGCCAAACTTCCTCCATTTATAAAGAAGGAAATTGAGGTGTAGAGAGCTGAGGTACCTTGACAAATACTAAGAGTTGGAAATAAGAGTTGAACCCACATCTCGACTCTTCTTTTCTCCCTGCTGCTTCATTAAAAGCAGAGCTTTCCTCCCCACCCTACTAAGAGTAGTGAGAAAGTTTCACTACATAAGTGGAGTAGATTCATGGAATTCTTTGACCTCCTTGTCTATCTCACCCTACTCTTGTCACTTTTGGGATGAAGACTTGTGATTTCATTAGCATGAGGAAGTCTCACTCTAGAAACTCTATCCATTGATGTAAATTGGCAACTTGTCAGTAATTTATAGCCTTAGAAAGTGGTCTACTCCATAAGATTGTAGATTCGGAGCTAGAAGGGACTTCAGGTATCAAGTCCCTACCCTTATTTTAGAAATGAGGAAACACTGACCGATAGAATTGAGTCAGACATGAATTCAGTGATAATACTCCCTCCACTATAGTACACTGCTTTGTGATTCTGTAAAATCTATCCAGACTGACTTCTCTAAATAGGCTATTCCAAGGCAGAGATGTCCTGCCTGCTTAATCCCTCCATCAGCTAACCCCTGCTTCCTTTCTCTCTACCTTTCCTGTGGACAGAAAAAAAATGTGTCTAACCAAATGAATAGCTGTTAAATTTGGGAATCCTATTGTGCTTCTAAAAATGCATATAATCTTTGTGTGACTTTATTATTGATTATAATAAAAGTCTTCATGATATTAATTCCATGTATCAAGTAATATTTTTAGCTGCTCTTACTTTTACGCCAGAAGGTAGTGTATGATAAACTAAGGTGTAAATAGAAGCCTTGAACCGAGAATGGAACATTGAGATGTGGCCTTTGTAATGACTAATGCATTAAATAAGCAGTGCTCTTGTGGTGTTAGATTTCTGGGCTTTGGGAGCAATGCTTTTCATTAAAATTGAAACTGTTAAATACCCATATTGTGTGTGTGTCTGTGTCTGTGTGTCTGTCTGTCTGTGTGTGTGTGTGTGAGAGAGAGAGAGAGAGAGAGAGAGAGAGAGAGAGAGAGAGAGAGAGAGAGATCTATTGAACAACCTAGAAAGTTCAGCTCTAGTACTTTGAGCTTTTTCCTCCCTTGCTTAACATAGAGTGAAATCATGGTCTGGTGTGCCATCTATTGGGAAAAAGCAAAACAATCCGCCAAACACCTGAGGTTCTCTGAAGCCAGTTTTTTTCTCCTTTTGTTCCATGTGTCCCACATGCAAATACTGAATACGCTCCTTGGAACATAGCAGCTGGTCCCCTCTTGCCAACAGACAGAAGCCTTCCTGTTCCCTCTAACTGTAATACTTCATCTCCTCATAAAAGCCCTTTGAAACATACAGGAAATCTGAGGGGGAATCAAGTAAATGCAGCATAACCCTCCTTGATAATGGAGAGGAGAAAGGCCTTGCCTTCACCAGCTCCAGAATTGCAGAATCTCCACATTGTATGTGCCCTATATGTCTGCTTCCTCCAACTCCTCTTTGGATGAAAATTCCTGCTAAAAACGTAGCCAGTGTTGCCCTCTAGCTTTTCACTCCAGAGTTATTATGAGGAGAATAAACCATTGATTAAGCACTTACTGTGTGCCAGGTACTACCTGATGAAAAGGCTTCTGAAATACCTAATTGTTAGCAGAGTTCTTCTGGCATTAAGCCTTCCTCTGCCTCTGCAATTTCTATCAATTGTTGTCTTCTGGAATACTCACTAAATTGTTTTGAGCTAGTCTTTTAAAAGAGCTTGGTAATTAAAGGAAATGGAGGGTCACATGGAGGGAAACATGGGGACAGTCATTTCAGAGCATCAGCAAGAAGGAATGGTTCAGGAGAATGACTCTGTGCCCAGCTCCCTTATTTACAACTTCTGTGACTTGAGGTCGCTGATATGTTCTGAGCTTCTATTTTCCTCCTCTGTAAAATGGGCATAAATAATAATAGCCCTGGGTCCTTGTCAAGTTCAGTTCCTGAACATTTTATTTTGCTGTGTGGTAGAAGTGAAATAATTAACATAGAAATGCTTTGTCAAACCGTCGTTTCTGTCCAAACTACCGTCACTCTGACCACTTCTTCTTCTAGGTTAATGGCATTGATCTGAGGAATGCTGGCCATGAGGAAGCTATAACTGCCTTGAGGAAGACACCCCAGAAAGTGCGGCTGGTTGTTTACAGGGATGAGGCTCATTATAAAGATGAGGAAAACTTAGGGATTCTCCTCGTTGATCTTCAGAAGAAAACTGGCCGAGGGCTGGGCCTGAGCATCGTTGGGAAACGGTAAGGTGCCAAAGCAGTCTGTTCTGGGAGGTTCCCAGCCTTTGAGTGTGACTCTCAAGAAAATGAAACTAGCATGTGGATCTTGACTGATACTATATACATATGGTTCCAAAACCAGTGACCAAATTACATATTAAAATGTGATAATTTCAGAGCCATGCTCATCGTTAATTCTAATGACACTGTGACATGTGCAGGTATGACTCCAGTCCACGTTTTGAGGATAATTTCAGGACATATTTATGTCTCATATGAAGTTCCTACTCTCTATAATCCATCTCCCACACAGCTGCCAAAGAGCTATTCCTAAAGCATAGGGTTGACCATGTTGAAAAACTCCAGTATCTCTCTCTGACCCTACAGTAAAATATAAACACATCCTTTGCTGATATTTAAAGCCTTTCACAGCACGGTTTCAGGGAAACCCTAGAAGACTTGCATGAACTGATGCAAAGTGAAGTGAGCAGAACCAGGAGACAATGTATCCAATATCAGCAACTTTGAAAGACTTAGGAACTCTCATCCACAAAAGGACCAACCACTATTCCAGAGGACTCATGATGAAACTTGCCACCCACCTCCAGATAGAGAGCTGATGGACTCAGAGGGCAAACTGAGGCATTTTGTTATTTTTTTGGACATGGCTAATGTGGGAATTTGTTTTGTTTGACTATGCATGCATGTCTGTAACGGGTTTTGTTTTTCTTTCTTTCTCGATGGCGGGAGAGGGGATATGGGAGGGAGAAAATTTGGACCTGAAAATAAAATTGAATTAAAAAATAAATCCCTTTACAACCTGACTTTCAGGGTCTATCTTTCTAGTTTTATGAATTACTCCCCTTTGTGAACTCTACAACATTTGCAAAACTGTGCTTATAGGACACTCATCTCCCTTCTCTATTCCTTTGCCCAGGCTGTTCCTCATCCCTGGAATGCACTCCTTGTCTCCTGTATTTCTTAGGATCTCTAGTTTCCATCAAAGTTCATTTCAGATGCCACCTCCTGTGTGAGACCTTTCCTGATCCCTTCCAGCTGTTAGTCTCCACACACACCCCCATTATTCTATATATCTTTTGTATAGACTTATATATACACAAAAATGTCTCCCCTGCCCTCTTGAGTGCAGGAAGTGTTTCATTTTTGTCTTTTTGTCTCCAACACAATGCTTAGCACAGAGTAGGTGCTTGCTTGCTGGCTGGTTGTTTGTTTGTTTGCTTACTTATCTCCTGTGCTCATGGATCCTGAGAATTGGGAGAGGAGTCACCATTTTATTTATCCATAACTGGATTTAGGATCTCATCCGTGTAGGTACTCTTTCTCTCCCTCCAGAAGTACAGATTGCAACCCATCCACACCTTCTTGTGCTGGGCAGTTCTTGTTCACATCTTAAGCCCTCTGAGGAGTTTATTCTCAGTATTCCTGAGGCCTTAGAAATGTACAGGATTTACCTCTTTCCAATGGAGAAATTAAAGCATAAACCAGTTAAGTGACTTGCCCCAAGTCAGTGGTTGGTAATCCTCTTTGCTCCAGCCCAGAAGGTCCCCAGAAGAGGCAAAATTGAAAGTCATTGGAAAATCTGTGAAACTCACTTTCCCTTGGTAAGCAAATACAAAAGCCAAATGAGTGTGAAGCCATTGGTGGATCGTATCTTGTTTTACAACCTTAATCCTGACCAAGATGCCCTCAGAGAGTTTATAATCTGCCGAGGGAAACATCATATACATGAAGAGATAAATACAAATTCTGCAAAATTGTGTGTGTCCAGTTTGTGCCAGTCCTTATGCCAAGTGCCAGGGATACAAAGATGAAAACTAAATAGTACCTGCCCTCAGGGAACTTACACTCTTCTGAATGAAGTGACATACTCACAGGTGAGTAGATACAAAATATGCATAAAGTTAACCGAGTTTGTATGTGTGTGAATCATCATTCTTTCAGAAAGAACTTGGAAGTTTGTGGTATGGTTTGGAGTTAGTGTGTCTCAACTTCTAGGAATGGTGTGTATGTGAAAGAAGACTGAGTCACTGGCCCCCTGCTTTGTGATCTTGCCAGAAATGGAAGTGGAGTCTTTATCTCCGACATTGTGAAAGGAGGGGCTGCTGACCTTGATGGCAGATTAATTCAGGGAGACCAGATCTTGTCTGTGAATGGAGAAGACATGAGAAATGCTTCCCAGGAAACAGTGGCCACCGTCCTCAAGGTGAGTAGATTGCATCTGATCGAGTTATCTCACAGTGATGGGTAGCTAGCAGGCACCCTCTCTGCCCACTGTCATTCCTAAAAACATAGGAAATGGTATGTAATAAATTACGAACTATGATTACATGGAGCCAAAATCTTTTTGGCTACAAAGCTACATTGGTTTATGTGATGACACAGGAGGGAAATAAAAACTTATTCATTTTAGAATTTAACCCAGACACAGAATTGCTTAGTGCATAGTAAGCTGGACCTGAGATGAGCCCTGCTGCCCCCACCTCCTGTACCTTAACCTCTGCATCTTTCCCAGAGGTTCTCTAAGACTATAGGTCACAGGAGTTGGTTCGTGTGCATCAGGGGATTCAGTCTCCATAATGGGAATTCCTTTCATTGATTTAAACTAAACCAAAAATAAATCCCCTGATTTAACAGAAGGCAAAAATTCTAGAAAAAAGGAAAATTCTATTTCAGCTATATAATATGCTAAGAGGATTTTTCTAGACTAGTATCTCAAGCTACCAGGTACCATAGACAGAGATAGATAGTCTTGATATAAATTCATTTCATCTCAGAACAACAGGCTTGGAAGGGAATTCGCAAGGTTGTTTTTCTCCTCCTCCTTCTCCCATTTGATAAGAGATACAGGCAGCTGGCTCTTACTGGGACTGGCTTTTAGGTCTTTAACCAGCGGCTAGATCCTGAACTGAATAAAACACTGAACCTGGAGTTAGGAAGACATGGATTCCGATCCTCCCTCTGGCACTTACTAGCTTTGTCAGCCTGGCCAAGTTACTTGGTTTCAGCTACCTTATCTGTAAAATGGTAGTAATGATAGCACTATGTCCCAGGGTTGATGTGAGGATTAAATAATATTTGTAAATTTGTAAAATATTTACGAAGCTTCTTAAAGTCCAGCTGTCAATGCCTTTGTTACTTAGGCCCTACATTATACAAGAAAGCCATCGGTTAGTAAACTTGAAGCATTGCTCTCCAAACTGAACAGCCCATCTTCCCTCACTATGTTTCCCCTATGATCCAGCATTAAACTCAGAGGCAGAGAGAGCGTTCAGGAAATGCATATTCAATTTTCAGACTATATCTCTTCCTCCTAGACACCATATCCCTGGCTATATGCATATTCAAAAAAAAAAAAAACCTGTCACTTATTTAAACGTTTCCTCCAGAGTAGGCAAATTAAGAAAGGAAATCCCAAACTAGTCCTTTGTTGAATCAACTTCAGTTAAAAAAAAAAAAAAAAGCTAACAGACACAGAGGTGAAATCTATTGGTTGAAAAGTAACCAACAGCAGCATATTGAATCCCTCAGTAAGCACTTATTAATCACCAACTGTGTTCCAAGCTCAATACAATAGGGATACCAAGGCAGCAATGAGCAGTCACTTCCTTGCAGGAAGTTTTTCTCCATGGGAATGATCCTTATCAGCCCCCTGCCCTTCCCCTAGTTATAGAGCTTTGACTCAGAGATGCACAGAGCTAGGCTGCAGCCTTTCACTGATGGTTTTCTTTTTTTATCCTAAGTGTGCTCAAGGCCTTGTGCAGCTGGAGATTGGAAGACTTAAGGCTGGTTCTTGGCTCTCTTCAAGGAAAACCTCTCAGAACAGCCAGGTGAGTAGTGACCTTGAAGGAGATTAATAGTAGCGGTGAGTGGGTGGGCTTCTCTAATTCAGAGGGAGGGGAGTGCTGTGGAAGGACTCCTGGAATCCCTGGCATATACTTACTCTGTGACCTTGGGTGAGTCATTAACCTTCAAGACTCTGGGCCAAATCTTTAAGACTAAGTTACAAAGCCAGTGCATCAGGAGAGGAAATTTCCAACAGAAATTCCAATGAATCATTCTGATAAAAAGAAAGAAAGACCCAGACTTAGAATCAGAAACCTGTGTTCAAGCACTAACTTGCTCTGTCATGTTGGCTTTCTTCTATTATAGAAAAGAGAATAATAATTCCTGCAGTACCGATGTCATTGAGTTTCCTGTGGGGACTGAATGAAAGATGACATTTGGGTTCACATAGCCAGCTTCTCACATGCAAGATGGAGGAGCAGTGTTCTGACAGTTATTCCTAGAAAGAGGTAGAGATTTTAGTGAACTGGAAACTCAGCATAAGTTAAGGAAAGGACATGGCACCCAGACAAAAAGACTCGTGCCATCTTAGAACTGCATTAGGATAACCGTAGTGTCCAGGGACAAAGTGTGGTCTGATCTAAGAAAAATATGGAAAGATTTGTACAAAATAATGAGGAGCGAAATGAGAAGGTGCAAGAGAACCTTGTATACAGTCAGAGGAATATTGTTTTAAGAACACCTTTGAGCAAACAAGTCATTTGGAGTATTTTAAATACCCAGTTCACTATAAAGGACACATGAAAAAAGACTGTCGGCGTCCAGAGAAAGATAAAGAAGTATATATGGAATAACTCTACAGGTATCTATACTTATTCTTCTCGAATGGTGGCTAATGGTGGACATCTCTAGGATGGGGTAGGGAGGGAAGAGAGAGGAAAAGTACATGATGACTTTGTGATATATTTAAAAGGAAAAGCAAGTTGTACATAATAGATTTATAGTTTCTTTTTATTATACTATGTTATGGAAATGCTTGTTTTATTCCATAGATTAAAAAATAAATAAGCGTTTTTAAAAAGGCACTCAAAGGAGGCCAACTAAGATGGTGGAGGTTTTGACTTCATGTCATCTAACCATAGATTGTAGGGGACTGGAGGGGGGGGGGGGTTGGCTTAGAGAAGACTCCAGGAGGGATGTGATGGTCATCTGCAAAGATTTCTTACACAGAAGAAGGAGCCCTCAAGCTCATTCTGCTCGGCCCCAGAAGACACAATAAGAGACAATGATGGGGGGGTTGCTAGAAGCCAAATTAGGCTGGATGTCAGAAAAAAAAACTTCAATGTGATTTATCAGTGAAATGGGTGGCCTCAGAAGCTAGCTAGTGAATTTCTCTTTCCTAGAGGCTCTCTGACTCAATTATCTTTTATTGGGCATTTTGTAGCAAGGATTCTTGGGCTGAAATGGACTGGAATTCCCACTCTGAAATTCTGTGATGTAACTATGAAAAATAATTATTATTATTATTCACTTATAAGATCATACAGGTCTAAGTCTGGAAAGGACCTCAGACTCCCTGTAGGAGAAGTCATTCACCTCTAGAGGAGGGAGCTGATGCCCAAGGTCACAGGGGCAGTAAACATCAGGCCAGGCCCTCTGACTGTTTCCACTGCATCATTCTGCCTCCCTTTTCCTTTCTTCTCTCTTGACAGAGCTTCCACTTTCCCAGTTTAATAACAGTGACTTTTAAAACCTCTGGCTGTTTGGATTTTTGTCTTCTATAAAGTGGGTTTCAGATCCCCTAGTTCCATATTATTTCAGTGAGGTTTAAGTGCAAAGGGATGGAAAATAAAAGCGAGGGGCTTATTAATTCACCGATTTTTCTGGTCCCTTTATTGCCAGCAAACATTTTCCTCGAAACACTCTCCTCTGCTCCCCAGTTGGGGCTGAGTTGCCTGACTGCATTTGGACACAGCTGTGTTTATTAAAAAGGTAACATCTGGTGGCAATTTGACCCTCATTAGCTCAGCATTGTTCTGGTCCTTCAATGAAATTTTGCCGTCAAGCTAACTTATGAAGAGCGAGGGCATTTAATGAGTCATTCTTGGGGGAGTGGGGAATGCCAGGTTCTCCCTGATTTTGTGGACTGGCAATACTAGCCGTGCTGGCAGGTATTTGGGCCTTTTTTGCAAGATTAAAATAAGCCTCATCTTAAAAAAACAAAAAACCCTTTGCAGTGCCGTCTTTCCCATGGCTGGCTCTGAATGCTGGTGGTAGACAGTTAAACTGTATGGCCTCACTGAAGAGTCCTTGCTGTACTTAGCCTGCTAATCCACTCCATGCTGTGCTTGGGTATAGACGGCCTTTTGTCTTAAGGCAGCAGAAGCTATTTTCAGTGAGAGGGTCACCCCATTTCCATGGTTATCAGCCTGCAGCTGTTTCTAGATGACTGTCTCGAGGACCCCCTTTATGGCCCAAGCCTGCTGAACTGAGTTTTCTGGAGAACAGGATGCGTATTTTGACAACCACAATGACTCTTGTATAAAAGAGATTCAATGGGGCTGCCTGCTCTCTTCCATTGACTTTACAGAGGGAATGAGCCAAAGTGGGCGCCATGACTCTGACCAGCCAAGTCAGAGAATGACCCGAGAAATTTTTGTGATTTCCTTGGTCAGCTAAACAGAACCAGGAGCTGCTGATGGCACTGTGGGCTTTTCACAAGGAAGTGTATACTTCCTGCACGAAGGCAGAAGAGACAGCTAGTCCAGTTAAACCATACTAACATTGGAATCTCAGACTTTGGAAGCTTTACGTTCTACTCAGCTTTGGATTCAAATCCTGACTATAATGCTTAATACATGTGTCATTTGGTGCAAGGCACTTAGCCTCCTCATCCTGACTTCCTCATTTGTAAAATGAAGGGGTTGGGATAGATAGAGTCACTTCTACCTCTAGGTGCATGACCTTGGGACCCAGTAACCTGGGAAGGCAGAGGAGGAGATTAGCAAAGTTCTGCCTTTCCATCCTGGGGCAGGGATTGGGGAGGAGGCATAATAACTATCTTCAAGTATTTGAGGATTATCACACCCTCAGAAGAGAGGTCAGAATTGTTCTTTTTGTCTCAGAGGGCAGAAACAAGAGCAATGGGTAGACATTTGAAAGAGGCCAGTTTAGGGCTGATAAGAAGATAAACATCCTAATAATTACAGCTACCTCAGAGTGAAATGAGCTAGTTATTATTATTAAAATTTATTATCCCCATTTTATAGTTGAGGAAATTGGGGCAGACAAAGGTTCAGTGACCTCCTACCCACAATTAGTAAGTGTCTGAGTCTGGATTTGAACTCAGGGCTTCCTGACTTCAGGCTCAGTGCTTTGTACACTGTGGCCCCGCCCAGCTGCATTTCTGGGAAACCATTAGAAATAATGAGTAAGAAAAAAAGTAATGAGTTAAAACAAAAAGAAATAGCATTTCTTGGTGGTGGTGTTCCTCTGACTTACTCCTGTCAGCAAGAAGACATGCCCTGATCTGAAGACAAGTCCTTTCAGGCATTTTCAGTGCTCAGTTTCCAGAACAATTCCTATGTGGGAAAATACTTGTGGATACTTATTAGGACATTTAGAAATAGTCTCCATAGACATAGAGTATGAATATGAATTGATTATATTGGTATGATTTCCAAAAAAAAGAACATAGGGGTAAGAAAGAAGAATGCACTGAGAGAAGGAGGAAAGGAGAGGTAGAATGAGGTAGATTTTCTCCCTTAAAAAGGAGTGCAAGGAAGAACTTTTATAGTGGAGGGGAAAATTGGAGGAGTGGGCAATGCTTGAACCCCAGTGTCATTGGAATTGGTTCAAAGAGGGAAGCATATATATGCATATATATATATATATATATATATATATATATATATATATATATATATATATATATACACTCAATTGTGTATAGAAATCTAACTTATCCAAAAGGGAAATAGTAGGGAAAGATGATGGAGGAGGGGGTTTAGGGGGGCAGAAATGATAAACGGGAGGGGAGATTAAAGAAGGCAGTGGTTAGAAGCAAAATAGACTTTTGAGAAGGGACAGGATAAAAAGAAAAAGAGAAAAATAAGAAAATGGGATCGAATGAAATACACAGTTATTAATTATAACCATGAATGTGAATGGGATAAACTCACCCACAAAATGGAAGTGGTTAACAGAATGAATTAGAAACCAGAATCCAACAATATGTTGCTTCCAAGAGACACAGCTGAAACAGAAAGACACACAGAGAGTTAAAATAAAGAACTGGAGCAGAATACTTCAGCTGAAATTTAAAAAAATAGGCAAGATAGTAATCATGATTCGAGACAAAGCAAAAGCCAAAATAGACCTAATTAAAGATGATAATCAGGGAAACTACATTTTGCTAAAAGGTACCATAGATAAGTAAGACCCAAAAATTTTACAGCAGATTTCTCTGATAAGGGTCTCATTTTTCAAACATATACTGAGTATAAAATTAAGACAAATTTTTAAAAATACAAGTTATTCCCCAGTTAATAAGTGGTCAATTTTCAGAAGAAGAAATCATAGCTATCTACAGTTATATAAAAAAAAATTCTAAATCCCTATTGATTAGAGAAAGGCAAATTGAGACTACTATTTTATTGTTTCTTGAAGTCTCATGGAACAAAGCTGGAGGGGATGGGAGAAAAGTAGGTACACTAATGAATTGTTGGTGGAGTAGTGAACCAGTCCCACTATTCTGGAGAACAATTGGGAATGATGCCCAAATGGCTAATAAAACTGTGCATACCATTTGACTCAGTAATACCACTACTAGGTCTGTATCCCAAAGAAAACAAATGAAAGGACCCACATGTACAAAAATATTTATAGCAGCTTTTTGGGGAATGGCCAAACAAGTTGTAGCTTTTGATTGTGATGGAGTGCTATTGTTCCTATGAGGAATGACAAGATGGGAGTTTCAGAAAAGCCTCTCAAGACCTGTATGAAATGATACAAAGGAAAGTGAGCAGAACCTGGAGATCATTGTACACAATAACAGCAGTGCTATGATGGTGATCAACTGTGAAAGCCTTGCCCACTTGGATCAGTGCAATGATCCAAGACAATTCCAAAGGACTCATAATGAAAAATGCTGTCTGCCTCTAGAGAGAACTGAAGAACTTTGGTACAAATTGAAGTATAATATTCTTGCTTTATTTTTCTTGCTTTTAAAATATATATGACTATGTGAAAATATTTTTTGCCTGATTTCACACATATAATTTCTATTATATTGTTTGCCTTCTCAGTGGATGGGGGTGGGGGCAGGAGGAAGGAAGTGAATTTAGAACTCAACATTTAAAGAGAAAAGAAGGTGATAAATAATCAAGGTTTGGGGGGCCATTGCCATGATATCCCCCTTTTCCCCTCCCCATCACATGTCGCTCAGACCCCTTCCCCTACCTATCTCCTTCACATGAAGACATGTCTCCGTTGCCATTGCAGACATGCCCGTGTGACCCATTCCATCCCAAAGTTTGCAGCAGTTGGTGTCCCACTGTCTTCCCCACTCTCTCCCCAACTGTTGGGGAACAAAAGAGGAAACATTGGAATGGATGCCAGTTAGAATGTTTGGCTGGCATTCTCTCATTGTAGGAGCCCAGATATGAGATCTCAGTTGTACAAGCGAGAAAGTTGAGGGCCAGTGAGGTTAAACAAATTGTATTAACAGTGAAGTAGCCATGCTTAGAGGCAGACTCGGGGCCTCCAGCTCCTACATCCAAGCCTCGTACTGCAGTGCCACATTGACCGACTAAGTGGTGTAGTGGAAAGAGCCTTGGTCATAGGAAGAGGAAGACTTTGCTCAGATAGTTAATAGCTATATTTCTCTCAGCCTCAGTTTCCTCATCTGCTAAATGGTCAACAGCCACATTTATTTTACAGGTCATCGTGAGGACCAAACTTTTCAATCTGACTACTTTTGTCATTGTAGATGAGTCAACACAGTGTCCGGAGCAGCTTTCCTCCTTCCCTGGCTCCCGTTATCACAAGCTTACAAAACCTGGTTAGCACCAAGAGGCCTTCGGATTCTTCCCAGAGAACCACAGGTACAGTTTGCCTCTGCCTCTATGAAGCTGGAGATGTGCAGGTCACCTCCTCACTGGGCAAGATCTTCACTTTGGTCCAAATCTCTGTAAGCCTTTGGACGTTGAGACCTATTCCTCTGGGTTCTCACAGGCCTACCAACAGTAAATAAGGCCAGAGAGTTTCAAATATTTCTTCCACTTTTATTAAAGCAGAGAAACATTTGGACCAGAAGAAAAAAAATCCCTGGGGTCTTGTAAAATAAAACCAATACATTAAAGCAGTTCACACAGAGAAAATGAAGAAATTGTAGGTCATTAGAAGCAGGTCAGCAGTCCATGCTTGAGGGGGAGGTTGGAAGGAGGGGAGAGAGAGAGAGAAGGGGGCAGGGAGGGAGGGTGGAAAGAGAAGGAAGGAGGGAGAAAGTTCAGTAAAAATGTAAAAGCAGCTGACATCTTAGCAGCTCCAGAACCCTTTATTCACATTATCACACTTTAGGCCCCCCTCCTCCTGCCCCATAAAATGGATACCCTAAGTGCTATTTTCCTCTAAAACTAGAACAGGTCACAGATGAGGCTTGAACTCAGGTGTCCCTGTCCAAGGCTGAACCTTTATCCCCTCCAAACTCTGCCTTGCCAACTGTAGACTATCCACGCAGACAAAATGAAGTCAATTGTTATTCAGCAGAGGCAGGTTGGAAGTTCACACTTGAAATCTTTTTAAATAGAAGAAAAAGGAAATGTGTTGTACTGGGTAGGCCAGCCTTCCATTCAGGATAGAAAAAAAAAAACATACCACTTTCCTATAGACAGAAAGGGTCCAGCCTCAAGGCCAGCTGGGCATGTTCTCTCCTTCCTCCTACTTCCGTGGCACACTCCATCAGCATCTGAAAGATCCAGGTGCAGTGATTATGGATCTGTCCATCTCTGACCAAACTACCCTCCTTGTAACTGCAGACACAGTCCATGGTTAATGGCTCCTCATTGGTTAGGTGGCAAATTGGATAGAGTGCTGGACCTGGAATCAAGAAGATTTGTCTTCCTGAGTTCAAATCCAGCTTCAGACACTGACTAGCTGTGTGACCCTAGGCAAGTTTTCCTCAGTTTCCTTATCTGTAAATGGGGCTGGAGAAGGAAATGATAAGTCACTTCAGTATTTTTGCCCAAAAAAACCAAAATGGGGACACAGAGTGAGATACAACTGAAACACCTGACCAACAGCAACCTTGGACTGTTGGAAGGTCCCTGGTGGTTTTCATTTAACATTATCTCTTCATTGAACAGTCTCAATTAAGAACATTAATTCTGTACTTCTTTATTTAATAGGAACTGATCCAGGCCCAAGGACGGTTGAGATCATAAGGGTAAGTCAGTCTCTTACAGCCATTGTAAGTCTCTCATGGGTGTCCTAAGGAGCATTTTCACAATTTGGGTGAACAACTCTTCTGGATCCCTCTTCCCCCAAATCAGAAATGGCCTCTTCCTCCTTAGACTTCACGTAACATTTTGCATTGCACCTCCCTTACAGACTTTCAGTGTCAAAATACCAAGGTTATCCCATGGATTTAATTTTATTTTTGTTGGCCTTGTAGAGAGAATATAAGGTCCTTGAGGACAGGGACATCCTTAGTTTTGTCTTTGTACTCCTAGCACTTAACACATAGTAGGCATTTAAATGCTAAGCAGTGCTTATTGGTTGAATCTCAGAGTTGGCAGGGACCTCATTGGCCATCTGTGCCTGAATAAGAATCCCCTCCACAATCTCCCCAACTAATGGTCTGCCGGCCTCTGCCTCAAGGTATCCAGTGGGTGGAAACTCACTACCTACCAAAGTAGCCCTTTCTACGTTGGGACCACTCTTGGCTTCTCCTATGATGTTCTAGATTATCCCTATCTGTATTGACATCTTACCTCCAGCTAGATAGATGGTAAACTCGATGGGGATAGGGAACATGTCTTCTCTAAACTTGTGTCTTCCTGACACCAAATACACAATTAATAAATATCTGTTGAATTTTTTAATTGAAAATAGGATGAACTATGATTTCCAACTCACTGTGATGTGTGGTCCCTTTATAAGGCAAAGCTGGGAGCTCCAAGGGTTGGGTGGGTCAGGCTGCAAGTTTGTAACCCAGGGAGGTAGGTGCTATTATTATCCCTATTTTATAGTCAAGGAAACTGATGTAGACAGGGTTTATACAGCTAGTAAGTGTCCAAGGTTGAATTCAAACTCAAGTCTTTCTGACTCGAGGTGTAACACCCTATCTTCTGCACCCATATGTTTATTTAATTTGCTTTGTATTACACCAAAACAGTATGATGTATGTGCAGAGCTTTACTTAAACTGCTTAAGGACAGATTTCAAGTCTGCTTGCACAGGGTCTTATAAGGAGAGGTCTTCTAGTCCAGGAATTATTCACCTTTTGTGTGTCTGAGACCCCTGGGGCAGTCTGGTGACACCACTTCCCAAAATGTGTAAGAAAAGATACTTAGTCTCTCTCTCCCTCTCCCTCCCTCTCCCCCTCTCCCTCTCCCTCCCTCCCTCCCTTCCTCTCCCTCCCTCCCTCCCTCCCTCCCTCTCCCTTTTCCTCTCCCTCTCCCTCCCTCCCTCTCCCTCTCCCTCCCTTTCCCTCTCCCTCTCCCTCCCTCCCTCTCCCTTTCCCTCTCCCTCTCCCTCCCTCCCTCTCCCTCTCCCTCCCTCCCTCCCCCTGTCCCTCTCCCTCCCTCCCTCCCTCTCCCTTTCCCTCTCCCTCCCTCCCTCCCTCTCCCTTTCCCTCTCCCTCTCCCTCTCCCTTTCCCTCTCCCTCTCCCTCTCTCTCTCTCCCTCCCTCTCCCTCTCCCTCTCTCTCTCTCTCTCCCTCCCTCTCCCTCCCTCCCTCTCTCTCCCTCCCTCTCCCTCCCTCCCTCCCCCTCTCCCTCTCCCTCCCTCCCTCCCTCTCTCCCTCTCCCTCTCTCTCTCTCCCTCCCTCTCCCTCTCCCTTTCCCTCTCCCTCTCCCTCCCTCTCTCTCCCTCTCCCTCCCTCCCTCCCCCTCTCCCTCCCTCCCTTCCTCTCCCTCTCCCTCTCTCTCTCTCCCCCGCTCATATTTCAATACCTTTAGTAAGCCCAGGTTAAGATCCCTGCCCCACAACGGATCTCTCTCCTTATATAACTAGTGAAGAAAATAGGTAGGGTTCAAACCTTGGGCCTTTGATTAGAAACTCAACATCTGTCTCCCTGTGCTCTCCCACCCTCTTATTTCACCAGAGTATCTCCTGAAGTTCAGCAAGTGATGTGAGCATAAGTAGATTTCTCTCTTTAAGGGAGTGAAGAGTGAAAAAGACCTTGGAAGAAGTAAAATATTAAATAAATAACTTTTAAAAAATAAGTCCAAGAGCTGGAGGGACCTTAAAGTCCCTGAATCCAGCCCCCTCCCTTTACAAAGGAGGAAACTGAGGCCCAGAGAGGTTAAATGACTTTCTGTGAGTCACACAGTTAGCAGCTATCTAAGGCAGGATTTGAGCCTAGGCTTTCTTCCAGGTCCAATGCTTACCCACAACCCTGTCTACTTCTCTAAATCAGCAAACAGTTGTTAAGTTCCTCTGATGAGCTGGGTACAGGTCTAACCCTAGGTGCTAGAGACACAAATAAAAAAGTGAGGTGTCTACCCACAGGACGCTTATGTCCTCCTGAATGATGAAACTGGGGCCCAGAGAAGGAAGGGGGGCTGCCCAGGGCAGCACAACTGGTAAATGAGAGTGCCAGCAATGGACCTTCTTTATTTTGGTATCTATCTTTTTTTTTTTAATTTAATCATTAATGGAGGGAAAAAGAAAAATTATACTCTATAAGAAACTGTGGACTCTTGTTATTCGTAGTTTATTTTAACAAAGACATTTAACTGCATACGTGTACACCTATGCACGGTTTCGTTAAATAGCAACACCTGGTACTTGGTCTCGGCACAGTCCCACTTAAAAGATCTTGCTCTTTTCTCCTCCCATCAGGAGCTGAATGATGCCCTGGGAATCAGCATAGCAGGGGGAAAGGGCAGCCCTCTTGGAGATATTCCCATCTTTATTGCCATGATTCAAGCTAGTGGAGTTGCAGCACGTACACATAAGCTCAAGGTAAGGAAAGAAGAAAGCATAGAGAATGACCAGTCCTAATTGTGAAATACAAAATGGCACCGGGATGGGGCAAGGCAAGAGAGGCAAATCCCAACGCATCCTCCACTGAGGGTTAAATCCATCACGGGCATCCTGCAGATCTTGGAGGATTGCTTGTATCAGAGTTTCCTGTAGGAAATCTTTTCTGCCTTTTTTTTTAATACTCCATTCAGCTAAAAATTGATTTTTAAATGAAAAGGGTTCTCCCTGTAAGGTTTTCCTCGACCACCAGAATCGAGATTTTTATGAAATTGTGCCTCTTACCACCTAAGCTTTACTTCGTTAGAAAAATAAGCCCGTGAATATTTGGCTTCAATGTTAGGGTTTTATTGACCAGCCAATTTGCACCCCCCAACTCTTATCAGCAGGTGCTCGTCTGCAGCCTTACCATTAGTAGATTACAAAAGCAGTCTACCAGGTCATTTTTCCATGTCACAGACTTAATAATAAAATCTAACCCCCATCTCATTTCTCTGATGGGTCTGCAAAAAAAATTCTTTGTAATCATAAAAATTCCTTTTACTTCCTTGAACACATATTCTCAGGGGGGAATATAGAAGCTACACAAAAGCCACGTATAGGAAATACGACTTCCAAAGAATTTCCAGCATTCTCCTCAAATTTAATTTTTCTCAAATGATAGTCATTTCTTTCCACTTTTGTCCTTCTAGGTTGGAGACCGGATTGTCAGCATTAACGGGCAACCTCTGGATGGACTGTCTCATGCTGATGTTGTTAATCTACTCAAGAATGCGTACGGGCGCATTATTCTGCAGGTACAGTGATAAACGGGCCAGGCAGCTGCAATAGGTAGATAAGTGGCCTTCAGAAAAGATTGAGCGTCACTGGCAGGAACCAGCATGGCGCAGCCGGGAAGCTGCCGCTGTGAATGATGCCGGCTGAAAAGCAAGAAATTATTATTTTTATTCAAAAATCCCTTAATGCCACCCATCCGGGCCATGAGCACGATTTTCCAAAAGCCTAACTAGGGGAGAAAAATTACTCTCCGCTACGCGTGATAAATCAACAAGGCTTTTGGCTTCCAACGTTCTTTTGTTAACCCAGGTTGGCTGGGAATGGGAAATGAGTTCTTTCCTTACGCCCAGACACTGTGACTGAGCTGCCCCATGTATTAATTTCCTCCGCCTTGAAAAGGAGGGAGGAAGCGTAATGTTCATTTTCTGTAGCCTGAATAGTTGCCCACACTTTAACTTCCCAGTAGAGAGACGTGATCGAGCAAAGCAGACAATTATTTATCAGCCTCGGTAGCCCCAGGGTATTGTCAGAGGGGGAAATGTACTGGGAAGTAAAAGTCGTTTCTGCTGTTAATTACCTCTCCTTTTATTTCAACATTTCAAATTTCTACAAGATGGAGCCCGTGCAGGAACGGAGGGGCAGCAGCCGATTCCAATGAGGCACCCCACAAAGGCCAATTATAATTGCCACACTTCATCAGAAGCAGCACAATAGTTTTATAGGCTAAGAAAGAGCCAAACTTGTTATTTTGTAACTGTAATGTTGAAAGAATGGGTAGGTGGTTATGGCTCATACCAAAATAGTTATTTTTTAAAACTAAGTTTTCAAAAGTCTTTTATTTGAGACTCAGTCTAGTTTGTCCAACTATGTAATGTTTCCAGATGAGATTTACTTAAATGATTGGAAATGCTTTTTCCTTGAAGGGACTGTTTGTCAGATTGTGTTCTAGGTACTGCATTTTAGAAAGGATGTGGAAAGCTTGAGTGGGTACAAGAAGGGTAGAGGGCATGCTAAAGTGACTAGAGGCCTTGCTACCCAGGAATCAGTCAAGCAACCAATCAAAAAGATATTTATTAACCATCAACTGCAGACCCTCCACTGTGTTAGCAAGCCTTGGACCCAAGTGAAAGGGAGCTTGTGCTCTAATGTGTTCTAATGGGGAAGAGAACAAGAATGTGCAAAATATATCCAGAATAGAGAACCTTAGAGGGTAAGGCATGAGCAGCTTGGGGATGGGGGGAAGCAGGGAAAAACCTCCTGGAGAAGAAGGCCTTGGAGCAGAGTCTGAAAGGAAGCGGAGATCTAAGAGGCAGAGTTGAGAAGGAAGAGCATTCTAAGGATGGGAGCTAGACAGGGGAAGGGCACAGATCTGAAGGAACTTGGATGTTTAGCCTGTGAGGGCATAGCAACTGTCTTCAGGGATCTGAATGGCTTGGTCTCAGAGGGCAGAACTAGGAGTGATTGAATGGGAGTTTCACAGTGCCTGGCACATAGTAGGTACTTAAGAAAGGCTTGTTTTCAACTCCCTCTCTCCTTTCCTTCTTTGCTTCTTTCCTTGCAGAGATGAGTTAGACTTGATGTGTGGGGTGAGGGGGAGGGGGATTAATTATTAGTAGTACAACACATTTATAAAGCACTTCAAGGTTTGTAAAATGCTTTCTTTATATGTATTTATATGTATATTATCTCATTTGACCAGGTATTGTTATTATCCCCATTTTATAGATGAGGAAACTGAGGCTGACTGAGGTTAAGTGACCTTCCAGACCCACCCCCCCATCCCCCTATTGATTATCTCCAATTTATTGTGTATATAGCTTCTTTGTGTGTGGTTGTTTTTACATTGTCTCCACAATTTAACTGTGCCCTTGTTTAGGGAAGGGATTGTCTTTCTCCTTTCTATGTGACCTTAGCACTTAGCAAAGTGTCTGGCATATGTAATAGGTGCTTAAGAAATGTTTATTGATTGATTAGGAAGACCTGAGTTCAAATTCAGACACACTTGACACTTACTAGCTGTGTGACCCTGGACAAGTCACTTAACTGCTGTCTGCTTCAGTTTCCTCAACGGTAAAATGGGGTATTAATAACAACACCTACTTCCTAGGGTTGTTATGAGGATTGAAGGAGTTAATGTTTGTAAAATGCATCTCAGATCTTTAAATACTATGTAAGCAGCATGTTACTATTGTTGTAGCTAGTATTATTATCATCATCGCTTTTATATTGAACTGAAATCCTCCTCCAGGACCCATGATGACTTGGGGGTGACCTGGATCCTCAAAGGCTAGGCCATGAAACACAAGTTCCAACAAGCTGGAATCAGTGGGCTTGTTGAGAGATTGTCTATTCTCTGAGGTCCAGCCTAGCCAAGTTCGGAGAAGCTCATTACCATTACCCTCTGGATGCCTTCCAGATTATCAATATCTTTCTTAAACTATGGCTTGAGGAACTGGACACAGTTCTACAAGTGGAATTTGACCTGGTCATTATATAGCGAGACCAAGACTCCCATAGTCCTGGGAACTGTGCTTCTTTTAACGTCCCCAAACATCATGGTAGCATTCTTGACTGCCCTGTCACCCCCCATGTGTCCTTGAACTTGCATTTCTCTAAAACCCCAGATATAGGGATTCATGCAGATCCTCTCATAGGGAATGGAGGGGTGCAGAGAGATTTCCCAAGCCAACAAAATCACAAAACCTTGAAGCTGTAAAGGCAGACAGTGGAGAACACAAGGGGTTGTTGCCATGAGCATCGCTGGTCCATGATTTTTTCTTAGTCCTATAGTGGAACTCAGATTTGACTCTGCTCACACATTTCTACCTTTCTCCCTGTAGGTAGTTGCTGATACTAATATCAGTGCCATTGCAACTCAGCTGGAAAGCATGTCTGCCAGCTACCACCTTGGCTCCCCTACTAGCGACCACCATCCAGATGACCCAGAGTAAGTGATCAAGACTGACGTATACTGATTATCTATACTGGCAGAGTTCAGGGTTATATTCAGGATATACCTTTTCCAGGCTCTAGAATATATAAGTACATGCATGATGACATAGATAAAGCAATGGAATTGTTGCCAAGAAATCCTGGGTCAAAAGTTTATTGTTGATGCATACTAACTGTATAACTCTGGGCAACTCACTTACCTTTCTGAGTCTCAGTGTGCTCATCTTTAAAACAAGGGGGTTGAACTTGCTGGCTATGGAGGTCCCTTTCAAGCTCCTTGTCTCTGATCCTATGATCACCACTGGCCTGGCAAGATGAGTGAGAAGTTATCAAAAGAGGAACATACATAAGGCTTTCTGTGACCTGTAAAGAGCTATATAAATGTTGGCCATCATTAATGAAAGGAACAGCCCCTTTTCCTTCAGTGACTCATGTTCTTCTCATTTTCCAATCATCCTGAGTCTGATCTTGAAGCCACAAGACAAATGTATCCAGTCAATCCTTTTTTACACCCTCTTTTCATCATTCTCAACACCATGATTAGGAGTTCTTTTATGAGTGATAACAGTAGTACTATAAACTGGTGAGCTTTAATCATCATGGTCCAGAGAAAGAGCATGTACTCTGGAATTGTAGGACCTCTGTTCAAATCCTGCCTGTGAGGCTTATTAGCAGTATGCCCTTTGGCACCTCATTTTATAATCATCATAGTCCCAAGAGCTAGCATTTCTGTTTCGGTTTGCAGAACTCTTTATAAATATGATCTCATTTGCTTCTCGCAATAACCCTGTGAAGCAGATGAAGAAATAGACCCAGGGTAAGTGATTTGCCTGGGGTTACACATCTACCATATGTCTGAGGCTGAATTTGAACTCAGATCTCCCTGACTCCAGACCCAGCACTCTGTGTACCCCCAGCTGCCTCTAACATAATACAACAGCTCAGATAATATCCACCAAGAGGTTACTTAAAAAGCAAAGCAAATCAGGCATGACAGAGATCTGTCATTTCTACACAATCCTTGTTTTCTCTTCTCTGTGTATATGGAAATCCCCATTTCATTTGATATCTGTTATGTCCAAAATAAAAATAAAATATTTTATAAATAAGAGTAATTTTAATATTTTTCCCAACTCTATGTAAAACAGTTTTTAGCATTTGTTGGTTTTTTTTTTTGTTTTGAGTTTCAAATTCTGTCCCTCCCTTCCCCCCTCCCTGAGATAGTAAGCAATCTGATATAGGTATACATGTGCAATCTTGCAGAATAGAGTAGTTTTTAAAGTGATAAAGGTCTGGAGCTTGGGCTCCAAGAAGAATATGATCTTCTCATATTTGTGCTCCTGCCTGCTGAGCAAACAGCAAGCCAGAGCTAAGCAGCTCCACAATGGGATACCTTAAATGGGCATCATGACTCAGTTTACCTTCTGGAGTTGGAAAATTGACCTACCTAGCGTGGGTGACCTAAAGAGAACCTCAACCTACTTTTACCTGGTGGATTTAATCCATCCTGAATATCCTGTGACCAGGGAAAGGGAAAACCTTCGGGTACATGCAACTCATGGCCTTCAACCAATGACAGATAGGAAATGCATTCAGGTGGGTTGAGAGGGGTCTCCCAAAAAGTCTGACCACTCACGTAAAAAGCTCTCTCCAGTCTGTGTCCGTAATGGCCATTAAAGCAAGAGTCTTCAGCATCCCGTCTTCCTTTTCATGGTGTCCATTCTTTAAACAAAGTACACTTTTTAAAATTAAGTTAATTAACAACTTTCCTTCATTCCTTTCTTGTGCTTCCAGAGCTCCTCAGCCCAAGATGATCGCTTTGGAGAAGGGTTCTGATGGGTTGGGCTTCAGTATCGTGGGAGGGTATGGAAGTCCCCATGGTGACCTGCCGATCTATGTCAAGACCATATTTGCAAAGGTATTTTTCTTTGTTTTTATGTCATATATGGGTTTTTGAAAGTCAAAGGAGCCTTGGTAAGATGCAGAATAATATTGTGTTTTACCTTGGAGCAGTATATTTGTCCTAATCATGGATCATAGACTTCGAGAGAGAAGGGAACTCGGAGGCCATTTAATGCAAACTCCTCATTGTACAGTTAAGGAAACTGAGGCTGGGAGGAGTGACGTGCCCAAGTTCACACAGATAATAAGCATCAAAGGCAGGACTTGAACCCAAGTTTTAGTCTTCATAGCCAGCATTCTTTCCACTGTGCCACTACATCTGGAAAAATCTCACCATCAGTGTTGGAGATAAGGTTTTACAGAAATCAGATTCTTCAGATGTGGAAGGGACTCTCCATCTAGGGAGGTGGCCATCTGGTACCTACACAAGAATCCCCCCAACAAGTGGCCAGCCAGCCTGGGCTCGAAGCCCTCTAGGGAGGGGGAGGCTACCGTCCTTTTAAGGCAGCCATGATCCCAAATCACAGTTCAGCTTCTAACACGTGTGTGACCTGAGGCAAGTCTCTTCATTTCCCTAGGCCTCAGCTCCCTCATCTGTAAAATGGGGTTGAGAATTTGGACTAGACAACCTTTCCCAGCTCAAGAGTTATGATCTTCTGATTTCTTTCTATCACTATGATTTCTTTCTTCCTTTTTTTTTTGCGAGGCAGTGGGCTTAAGTGACTTGCCCAGGGTCACACAACTAGTAAGTGTTAAGTGTCTGAGGCTGGATTTGAACTCAGGTTCTCCTGACTCCAGGACCAGTGCTCTGTCCACTGTACCCCCTAGCTGCCCCCTAGCCACTGTTCCTACTTCTGCCCTCTGGAGTTGAACTCATCTGATCCCTCCTTAGCAGTGACAGAAGCAGTTATCATGTCCCTTTCTTCCCTTCCTCAGACTTTCTTCATCTATCATGCACCCAAGACCCTTTTATTGGCCTCTGTATATTCTTCATCCAGTCAATGACCTCCCTCAAATGTCATGCCCAGGAAAGAGCATTTCTCTCCCTGGACCCCATATTCCTCCTTGTTTTGCAGTCAGCAATAATGCTGTACTTGTTTATAGCTCCTGAAGGTTTGCAAAGTACATGCCGAACAGAAACCTCATAAAATGAGGGTTCTTCCCCTTTCTGCAGACATGAGCTCCCCGCTCCCCATAGTCTGGTGCATCCTAGAGACCTTCTCAGAATATGGTTTGTAAATGTGTAAAATAAAATACATTGAATTACAAAGGAAACCAACTGTAGCAAAATACAATTATTAAAATGTTTTTCAAACATGTTTTTCAAACATATTCCCAGGCCTCATCCTGGAATGCCCTCACATGTTCCTAAAACCTACAGCCCAAACCCTGCTATGATCCAGAGCTCATAGTCCTATAATCTATATACATGTAGGCTCTAAGAGATTTAGAAGTGAAAACCTCGAGCTGGCCAGGTTGGTGATGGTACCTTCTTGTTTGTAGGGAGCAGCAGCAGAGGATGGCAGACTGAAGCGTGGTGACCAGATTTTGGCTGTTAATGGTGAGGCCCTGGAAGGCGTGACTCATGAGCAAGCTGTGGCCATCCTAAAGCGTCAAAGGGGAACTGTCACACTCACAGTGCTGTCCTGAGCTTCAGCTCATTGTGTCAAAGTCGATGAGGCTGCTGCTGCAGCGGTGCCAGCAGTGGCGGCAGCGGCCAAAGCTCTGTACTAAGACACAGCCCTGGCTGGAATGATAACCAAGCACCAATTAACTTTAGTCTTCAGTCTGATTCACATCATCTCCTCTATTCTCAGAAGAGATTCGTGGTTTCATCTACCTGTAGAAAGAAATCTTCTCTGACCGTCATCATCATTATCATCTCTGTCCTCCCTCTTCTGTCTCTCCCTCCCTCCCTCTCTTTGCTCCTCTTTCTTCCATTGATGTGGTGAACTTCTCCAATTGAAATAAACCTGGACCTTCCTACCTTTATTACTGGAGGGTCAACATCTTATCCTTGATTTCTCAGCTAAGAGCTACACCTGGAATTAGCAAACACAGTATCACCCACAGGATGAATGATGTCGTTAGAACACAGCTGATAAGCAGAACCAAACACCAAGTGACTTGTCATCTCTGTCCTGATTCACTAATGCTAATCATTTTTACAAGGAGACCAGAAAACATTAGCGATATAATTAAATTACCAGCATTCTAAATGATAAAATAGCAAATTCTCCTACGGGACTTTATCTGTACTCTTCTCATTAAGTCTTTACCATTGAAACATGCCTCCTATTTGGCCTTTGTGAGTTAATCTTTGACAATTATAATGAGTCAATTTGCAGGCTTGAAGATGAAAATATGGACAGGCTTCTGAAAACCATCCCCCAGTTGTTTTCTGAGCTGTGGAAAGACCACTTCTGAAATGCATCTTCAGGAGAGAAGACCGGTTTTCCAAATATATTGCTTTGTTCAGCTGGTGCAGTTAAGATTCATGTTCTGAATATCAACAAGGCAAAATTCTATTGGGGTTTCCAGAGTTCCCCTGGAGTTCATCTCAACTCCCATTTCAATGCCACTGTACTTCCACCAACCCACCCTGGAAGTGAGGGCTTCCCCACCCCCAGCCCTGACCAGCTCTGTGAGTTGTATCACGTCTGTAGCATGTCAGCTGCTGGGACCAGTTGCCTTCCCTTTATGGGAAGGACAGGGCCAGAATTCTTACTCTTTTTGTTCTCTCCACATCAATCATTCTGTCTGGGCAGATTGTAGGGACCATGATTAAGGGATGCATGATGCCACCAACTGATTTAACAAACAAACTGGAGGTGGGAGGGGGGAAGGACAGTCATGCTTTGCTCATGTCTTCCTAGCTCCAGAGGGGCTACTCCATTACAAGAGAGTTGCACGCCATGGAATGCAAATTCAAAAAAAAAAAAAAAAAGAATGAAAGAAAAACAGGAAAATCTTTCCAAATGGTCCTGCACATTATTACCAGAGGGTTGGGGGGAGGTGGGAGGCTGTTTGTCTGTGGATGCTCTTGGCTGCCTGTCAAACTCTATAATAAGTGTAGTACCAAGGTCAGTGATTAGCGTTATTTAACCATAACACGATTTTGTAAATGGTCAGAAAGTCATAAAAAAGCAAATTTTATGGGCTCTAATTTAAAATGTTATTTAATAAGGATAGATTTTAATGGAAAATCCTCTTTGAATATATGTAATCACAAAGTGCATTAACATGTTGGAATATCACATGGCTATTCCAAAGCATAGAGTGCCTGAATTTTATGTCCGAAATGTCTTTGGTGTCTGGTGGTGATTGCTTTTCAAACTTCTAATGGATTTCTGGCTGCACAGTGGTAGTCAGAGCTGGCTGCTCAGTGCATTAAAAACAACAGATTCAGGAACCTCCAGTACATATGTGTGTTTGCAAGAGACCCTCCAGCCCTTAGCAGGCCTGAAACTTAAATATGCACCTTGAAGAAATCACACTGGAAAATGTGACCTCAGCAGTCTTCCCTCCTGGTCAGGATGGATGATTGCCAGGGGCACCTTTGGGACACTGCAAGGTCTTGGGTTCTGATCCTCCTCCTTTTATGTGTATGCCTATAAAAGGAGAGAAGAAGGAATGGAGACCCTTCACCCTTGTCACCACCCAGGATGGGTAGGTCTTCTGCTCCTTGTAATTTGCACTTTCTCTCTATGTTACGTATGTACCTGCCAAATAAAAAAAAATTTACATTGCAACTTTCCAATAAGCCAGTGATGGTGTGTGGGGAAGTAAGTGAATGTCCTTCTCACCTGGGAAGGACCAGTTCTGGAAGGAAGCCACACTTTGGGTTTTAGCCAAATCATTTGGGCTTTTGTTTAAAGAATAGTAGTAATTTGGAAGAGGAGGGTCATGGGAAACAAGCCGTGAGATGCAGCTGCTGAATGTGTATGTATATTATTGGATCCAATGTTTTATGACTTCCAAAGATTCTAAATAAAGATTTAGTTGACTAAGGAGTTGCAGGAGTGTTCATTGTTTGTGGATGAAGAGAAGAAGGAGAGAGAAATGGAGACAGAGATAGAGAAGGGAAGTTGGAGCTGGGGACTTGTCCTTCGGATAGAATATGAGAAAAATGAGATAGCAGTGATAACCATCATTTCTATGTATTTCCTACCTACATGGTGAGAGCAAGTCACTTAACCTGACAATAACCCACATGTATTTTAAGGTTTCCAAAGCACTGTACGTATATTATCTTATTTCCTCCACACACAACAATTCTGAGAGGTAGGTGCTCCCATTAAGCACCTTTTACAGATGAGGAAACAGCCTTAGAGGGATAAAGTGACTTGCCCAGAGTCACCTCTAAGGTCTGAGGTGGGATATAAACTGTTGACCTGAAAACTTGGTTAAAGAAAGGGCAACAGGCTAAATGCATACATTTTATGATTTAATTAATAAATTCCCCATGAGGATAACAGTTACGTAGTGCTGTGGAGCCAGGATCAGAACTGGCTGACTTAGTACAGAAATTGACTGTCTTAAGTACATTTTGCCATGAGAAAGGAGTTCTCACATTGTAAACACATTGTAATTGGGTTTTGTGATCCCAGGCAATGGGCATCTTCCTTCCTTAGCATGCCTTTGTGATTCAAGGTAAGGAAAAGTCCCATCACCCAGATTGCAGACATCCTGTCCTAAACAGGCCTTTGAAATTGTTTATTCACAACCCAAGGTGTAGGCATCCTCTAAACAAAGGAGACTATTAGGTCCAGACTCTTCTTAATTCAAACTTTGGCCCTTATTAAAGTCTAAAATTTATATTAAATATTAACAAAACTTAAGTCTTAGTGACTGCATTCCAGGGCCATAGGCGCTAGCCACGGTGCTCCTCCATTGTTTGCTAATGGGGAGAGGTAGATTTCTACAAGGCTTTGAGCTCCGCACTTTTAGCTGGGACTTTGCAAATAAATGGACGCTCACGTTGGAAGATTAAGGTTTGATGAGACCAAAAAGTTAAATAAATTTAGTGATAGTGTTTGTTTTGTTTTTAGAGCATATAGCTTTGGCATGGACAGAATGTCGGTGAAATTGCCTATTCCTATTTTAATCACAGAATTTGAGATTCGGCAGGAACCTTGGGAGCCAATATACGTGACAGGAATTCCCCCCAGAATGTGCCCTACAGGTGGCTCTGCAGTCTCTGTCTGAAGACCCCCGGTAAGGAAGAACCCACCAACCTTCCCAAGAAGCTTGCTTCACTTTGGGACAGTTTTCTTCATTAGGAATTGTTTCCTCACGTTGTGATAACATAAATTTACTTCTTGGCAAAGTGCGCCAATTGCTCCTGGTGCTGTCCCTGATCCCAATAAAATGAGTCTAATCCCTTTTCCACATGAAAACCTTTACAGTTCATGTAGACAGCTCTCCTGTCTCCCCTGGACCTTCTCTTCTCCAGGTGGAACATCCCCAGTTCCTCAGCTGATCTTTATGACATGGACTCAAAGCCCTTCACATCCTCTTTGCACTTAGAGGTACTCTCCACTTCTAGCAGTGATTAGATTGACAGGAGAACCTTCCCCTGCTCCAAACCAACCAACACCCCCTTGCCCAGGGATATGGTGGAGTCCGCTTGGCTTGAGAAATTCAATTAGTGAATTTTCAATGTGAGCACATATATCTCAAAAACCAGGGCTTGAGTTATTGGTTTATTGTTTTGTTGATTGTCTAGACAAGAAAGTGATGGAGAAAATGTTAATGGTGCTGATTTATTGAATCATGGAGTTTTGGAAGAGCCCATTCAAAACCATTTGCCACAACACCCCTACGTAAGCCCATCTACAAGTGGAACCCGGCACCATTGCCCCAGCTTATCTGAATATATGACTGAAAGAGGCCAGGGAAGAGGCAGTGAAATCCCAAAAGCCACTGATGAGCTCCGGAAAATTTTTGCTATGCTGTACCCGGTGGGGTCTCTGCATATAACATTGAAGAAAGGCAGATGTCACAATTTTCAAAAGAGAGATAAAGATGAATTTTGCCAAACTTAGGCTCGTGGATTTGACTTAACTCCTGGCAAAAGTAAAGAATGTATATTAAAAAGGCAAAGCAATCTAATGAGTAAAAAGTTAGATTTGAAGTCAGGAAGCCTAGCGTTCAAATCCTGCTTCTGACCCAACCTGAGGCACTTAAAATTTCTCTGAACCTCAGTTTCTTCATCTGCAAAATTATTGTGATTCAAGTCAACAAGCTTTTACGAAGCACTGACTCTGTGCCCGGCTTTGTGCTAAGCTCTGAAGATTAAAAAAAAAAAAAAGACAAAAACACTGTCCCTGCCCTCAAGGAGCTCATTCTGACAATATGAGGATTCAAGTGAATCATGGCTAATTAAATTCAACAAAGACCTACTATGCACCTACTATGCACCAGGAACTGTTCTAGGCACTAGGGGTACAAAAACAAAAACTAAGCAATCTTTGCCCATAAGATGTTTACATTCTACCAGATGGAGTAGGACTGGAGATACAATATTACGCCTGTAAGTATATCTAAAGTAGTTCTATTTGTTTTTTTATCTGTGCTTTTTTTTTTACATTACCTTTGTTTCTTAACAAATCCCTTCCCTTCCCCTAACCTGAGAGCCATCCCCTTCGTTGTTGTTCAGTTGTGTCCAACTCTTTGTGACCCTATTTAGAGTTTTCTTGGCAAAGATACTGGAGAGGTTTGCCATTTCCTTCTCCAGCTCATTGTACAAATGGGGGAACTGAGACAAACAGGTAACAAAGAGTAAAAAATAATGAGGGGAAAAAACAGTTCTGTAGAACTAACCCCTTACATCAACTGAGTCAATTCAATGAGCATTTCTTAAGAGCCTACTGTGTGCTAGGCACAATGCTAAACCCTGTTGTATATATAATGTTACCCGCCTCTGCAAACCAAGGTGAAGGAATATTTTCCCATCTCTGGAAACATTATAATCACAGCGTTCCATTTTTTTAGCATAAAGTAATTTCAGGAGGGAAAAGGCACTAATAGGTGGATCCAGAGAGGTCTCATGCAAGACATGCACCTGATCAGTGCTTTACAGGAAGGTAGAGGGGGTGGAGGTAAAGAAAGAGTTCATTCTAGCACTAGGGAATATTGGTGCAAAAGCACAGAGATCAGAAATGGATCTTGGGTAGGGGAAAAGACAGTTTGCCTAGAATGCAGAGTGATGTAGGGGCATAATAGGAAGCAAAATGGAAAGGTTGGTGGCAACCAGATAGCAGAGGACTTAAAATGCCACCTTGAGGATTCGGTAGTTTTGTCCGAGAGGTGATATGGAGCCATTGAAAGCATTTGCATGGGATGAGAGGTGGAGAAATCACTTGGTCATGTTTGTGTTTCGGGAATCTGTTCAGCAGCAGTGTGGAGGGAGGACTGGAGCAAAGTGGAGCCAGGGACACCAACGGTCTAGAAGAAAGATCATGAGGGCCGGTCCTAGGCTCAAATCTGTGTGAGTCAAGAGAGACCAAGATGAAATGTGTTTCAGAGAGAGAATCAGCAGGATTCTCAACTGACTGGCTGTGGTTCTGAATAATATTGGCAGGTCTTTTTTCATGATATTGCTGTGGGGCTCCCGTGACATGCCTTTAAACACTGCCTACATTCTGGTTATCCATATGTTGGAATCACTTGTGAGCCCATAGGTTTAAGCAAAGCTTTTGACAAAGGTCTCTAAAACAATTGTTGTGAACAAGACAGAGAGGGGTGCATTCTCAATGATATTATAATTAAGCCTTTTCTCAATTGGCTGAATGATTAGACCCAAACTTCTATTAATGGGTTGAAAGTGACTTAAAAGGAAGTCTCTAGTAGAGCACCTTGGGATCCTGGGTCATTTAATGTTTTTATTAATGCCTTGGATGAAGATGTAACTTTGCAAGGGATAGAAGGTAGAGGAGGACAGTGAGTACACCGGATAACAGTCATGATGCAAAAATACCTCCATGGAATAGAAACTAGTCAGATAAAATTTAATAGTAAGATGATTGCTATAATAAATACTATGATGAATCCAGAGAAGCCTAGGAAGGCTTCTATGAACTGATGCAGAGCGAAGTAAGTAGAACCAAGAAAACAATAGACACAGTGACTAAAGTGATATAAATGGAAAGAAAAATCAAAACAATGAAGACTATTACAAAATTACAGTGGACAATTGATATTAAATTATGCTGAGGCACTAATTGAGGGGTCATTGATATAAAGGAGATACTGTGATTGGTGATTGATATTGGGGAGAACGCTCCAGAATGGAACCTTGAGTCAGTCACATTAGAGAAGAATCTACTGACCTTCAAGGGTAACCCTAGAACCATGAGGGACTGATACTGGCTACATCAGCCCCCTGGAAGACTCAGCTCATTGGGGTGAGAATAAGGACCTCCAAATTCCACAAAGGCTACAAATGAATGCATGAATGAATAAACAAATGAACTGATAAATCAATGAATGAAGAAAAGAAAGATTAAAAGGTCAATGGGGAGAGAGACAGAGAACATAATGTTATTACAAGGTTGGGAGTGGGGGTTGGGGCTCAGGAAGAGAAACTCTCATAGTTGTAACTATAAGGTGACCCTGGGAATTTCCATTGCTCTTCAGGAACACTGCTATCATCAGTGTTTTTATTAATAGATAGCTGTCAAAAGGTTTCTGAGGGATTTCTCTAATGTAATTTTTCCTCTGCAATGCTGGGAAATACACTTCCTGAACTAGGAAGATGGTCCCAGGGTCTTGTAAATGTGTGGAGATTTTCCCATGTTTTATAAGTGGAGATAATGGAACCAAGAAAAATGAGAAAGCCTTCAGGGAGAGACCCGGTCCTTCATATCATGGAAGTCTCTGACAAATGGTTTGCAGGAAGATGAAGGTAAAGGCAAAAGCTAGAAAGAAGTTGCCCATCAATCAGTGAAAGGTTTACCAAATCAAGATATATGAACATTTATTTATTACTGGGCTCTAATAAACAGCAGAGTATGGAGAATTGGGAGACTCATAGAAAGATCTGTTACAATCTGATGAATGAAGTACACACAATGGCTGTAATCAGCCAATAAGCATTTGTTAAGTACCTTCTATGTGCCAGACGCCATGGTAGACACTGGGGTACAAAGGCAAAAATGAAACCAGTCATGTCCATAAAGAACTTACATGAAAAGAATGCTCAGATGTAGTGTATTGCCAAGAAATTACAACAACCAATCTTGGCTCCTGAGAAGAAATGGTTCCCATCTTTTGGTAGGGAAGTGAGGAATTCTGGGTGAAGAATGTTGCATGACGTATCATTAGGTCATTTAATTTAGCTGAATAAATTTTCTTTGTTACAAGGCAGGAGTCATGGTGTGTGTGAATTGATCATATTTAGAAATAGCTGTGATATCAAAACTAAAGATTATCAGTAGTCAATATTAAATGGTGAAGGTGGAGACCCATAACTTTCCTCATCTGTAAAATTAGGGTTTGGGACTCATGGACTCCTTCCAGTTCTTAATCTCTGATCCAATGAAGCAAATATGAAAATAAAAGAATCCTGGTCCTATAATGATAACATCAGGAACCCTAAATCCTCCAGGGACCTGGGGCCAACCCCAAAGGCCAATAACAACCTAAAAGATGTGACTTAGATCATGGATTCTGGAGAAAGGCAAAACTTCCACATCCGCTTCTGTTTGGTCTATCAGGGATCATCATCTCCAGATTGTAAAGGACCTGACAGAAATAACTAACAGGAAATTGAAATCCAAGGGATTTGAGGAAGTGAAAAAGACAGAAGCAAGCACCTAGCTGACTCCAGTGAATTCAAATGACAAAGCATGGAATGTATGCTGGAAAAACTTGGGCAGTATAAAGTATAAGTTACTGGATAGTTAGTTAGTGAGAGACCCTCAATGGCCAGAGCATCCACAAGAGGGCAACCAAGACCCAGCCAGTCTTTAGATAACAATTGGATGACTACCGGCTTGGCATGCTGTTGGGCTGGGTGCTCCACTTGATATCAGGAAAGCCTAGGTTCAAATTTGCCTCAGATACTTATTACCTGTGTAACCTGGGCAAGTAACCTAAGTCTCCTTCAGCTTCAGTTGCCTCATCTGTAAAATGGGGACAAAACAGCACCTTCCTGACAGAATTATTATGAGGATCAAATCAGGCATAGAATAATACCTTAAAGTTCTACAAATGCTATTATCACCATCCTTACCACTATTATGGTTGTTAAGGATTCTCAGGCATGTTTTGTACTAAATAACATCTGAGTTTCCTTCCCCCATGGAGAGTCCAGACTCCTGAGGGAGGTACTGGGATAGGCAGGAGATTGGAGGAGTGGCTTTAGGGAGGATACAGCCAGCAGCACAGATACTGCTCTGCTCCTCGTTCAGAAGGGTGCCCTGAGACCCTGGTGCTCCAGTGGGAGAGCAGGAAGAGCTATAGTCTACTAGAGAATCCAGGGTGGTGGGTCTGAGGGGATAGAGGGGTCATTGATCAGACCAGATGGTAAATAACATGAGCAAAGAATTCAAGTAGATCATAAAGACTGTCAGCAGCGGCACTCACAGTGGGAAGCACCTTGTTCTGTCTCCTCTTTTGCTTCCATGGAGATGAAGGAATGAGAAGTGTCTCCAGCTGCCTGTTATTTGTCCAGGGCTTGTCCAGGGTTTTCTCAGTCCAGACACCACAGCCACCAGGCAGAGGAATGGAATGAGAGTGAAGCTGTGCTCTCGACCTTCTGCAGAGCTGCCTGTGGGGTGCCATCAGCTAGCTTCCTGGCTTATGAGATGATAGTCCTGTTTTTCCATCTTGAGCAAACTAGAGCATCACACATAGAGTGTGCTTGATGCTTCTCCCCACATGGAAGACACTGGGGAGCCTTTTTCAGGGAGAGTTTGTGAGAGTGTGCAATAGAAGTGATTTGGAGAGACTTTGGGGCATGCATGGACATTTTGTAACTGGTTTCTGTAACTGGTTCTAGTCCACCAACTACGTGGTTAGGAGGAGCCTTTGGCTGCATAGTCAGAACTGGGGATACCTTCAAAAGCACTAGCCTACCAAAGCCTCTCTTCAACTGTCCAGCTGTACTCTCTCTCTCTCTCTCTCTCTCTCTCTCTCTCTCTCTGTCTCTCTCTGTCTCTCTCTCTCCTCCCCTTCTCCCTTTCCCTATCTCTGTTTCTCTCCCTCCCTCCCTCCTGCCCTTCTTCTTGCTCTCCTGTTCTGTCAGCATACCAGAGGAAAGGTAAAACTTAGAAAAGGATGCTCCTTCCAAGAGAAGCCACTCTAAGGGCTTGGTCAAGGTGAATGGAAATTTGGAGAGAATAAAACAAGTTGTACATATTCAGATTAAGGAGTGAGTTAGGGGGATGTTTACCCCAGCATATGAAGACTTCCCCTAGTGGAATGGGTGGATGAGAACAATTTGTTCTAATGGCCATGAAGGCAGTTAAAGCAGGTGCTGTAGAGCAGACATGGAAGATGCCAGTCATCCTTCGCATCTTTGGCCATAACTAGTCATCCTGACTTTCATCTTACCACTGGACTTTGATAACTCTGGAAAAGAGAGTGACACTAACTTCGTGCAACTCTGCCTTACTTAAGTCCGATTCATGCGAGTCAAAACATCATCCTGTGATGTCATTGGTCCTTGACAACATTCTATTGTAGCTTGAGGGAAAAGAACATGAGCGATCACTTAGTCTAGCACCCTCTTGTGGCCCAGAAATCACTTAAATAAATTCACGGTTGGTAGCAGAGTGAAAACTTGAATCCAGGTCATAGGCCTAGGATTAGACCAAGACCCTGGAAAGTATCTTAGAGGTCATATACTCAACCTGATTTTTTTTTAAAAAAACTCATTTTACAGATGAGTAAGTGAAGCCAGAGCTCCAATGTGACCCATCCAGTTTTTTTCCAAATAATCCTTGTAAATTTTATTAACATTCACTAAAATTAAATTAGTTGCAGTTAGACTTTTTCCTGTAGACAATCTGCCATCTGTGGTGAAACAGAGAAGTTCCTAGTCAAAAGCATTTGTCCCCTGGTCCAGGCATTCTTTCCAGGTCCTCGGATTGTCACCACATTCTGTGTGACTTTTTCCCACTGTGTTAACTATTCCTAATAATTTCTGCCAGCACGTGGATACAATTCTGCATTTTTCTTATGGACATCTTTGTCCCTTTGCTCTTTCTTCTTCATCTTTTTTTTTTAAATTCCAACTCTTGCTCCCCCCACCCTAACTCCCTATTCCCGGATCTTCAGTCAGACTCATTGGAGAAGATACTGGGGGATTTGCAGTATCCTGTGAGTAGGATAAATCCTAGTCAGTTGGCAGAGCCTGAATTTAAATCCCAGGCCATAGGATCTACAGTGGGAAGAAATCTCATGAGCCATCAACCCCAACTGTTTCATTTTACAGATGAGGAAACTGAGGACAAAAGAAATTAATTGATTTGGCCAGGATTATGCAGCTAGCAAGCATCAGAGGTGGAATTTGAACTCAGATCCTCTGACTCTTAATCATGTGTTCTTTCCTCTAAATTAAACATTCCTGCCTAATCTTCCTAGTAGTACCAAAGATTTGTATTTCCAGAGTCCCATTGCTCTAGTACGTCTTGGTCACCATCAAACAAGTTGGCCACCCAGGTACTAAATATGAAAGAATGCTAATGGTAATGAACCCAAATTCACTGGTTGTGTACCACAAATGAAACAAATCCTTAATGCAGTTTATCCCCACATACAAAATAATAAGATACAAGTGTTTCGTGGTATTTCTCCAGAAGAAATTCTCTAATGCTTCTAAATGTTTCCCAATTAATCAAATGGTGATTATCTAAGATATTTGACACTGAAAACCCACCAAGGCAATGTGACCGAGCTGCACAGAGTGGCTAATACACCTTCTCTGGAAACAATTAAAACAAATTAACTTAGTACCAAGTAGACACCAAGCATAGGTTCCTGCAGCTGTGAGCAGCACCATGCTATAATTCCATTATTAATTGTTTTCCCTGTGGCTTCCTGATTTTATATCCATAAGTGAGATACATTTATTCTCTCTTTTAAAACAATTTCAAATCATTGTTGTCTATTCTGATGCTACAAGAATCCTGGGAGGCCTAAGGAACACATGCCTGGCAGTTTTATTTGGGCAGACCTGGATGCTAATGAGAAAGGGCCTTAGACTAAATACAGGTCCCAGGCCATGACCAGAGGGCCACTCAGACTGGAATTTTTTTCCCTTTTCAAACTTTGTGTTGCTAACTGGATGCCCATTGATTGAAGAGTAGAAAAGGTAATGCGTCACCAGGTCTGTGCACAAATTGTGGCCCCTGAATGTCAGGGAAGATTATTTTACATAAGAAAAAGTCAATATGAAGGTTTCAAGGAAGGAGGAGGAGATCATAAACTGAGGCAGGGGGAAGCAGGGTCCAATATACATGATGACTCTGATAATATACATAGAAAGATCAAAGAAATACAACTGCGTGCTATGGGCTTGTTATGGCCAAGCTGCCCTCACCCCTTGAGTTCAGAAATATACCTTCCTTTCCTCGTAGAGAAAGGAAGAAGGGAAATAAACATACATCAGGAACCTACTGTGTGCCAAGGACTGTGCTAAGTGCTTTACAAATATCATGTCATTCAATCTTCACAAAAACCTTAGGAAGGAGGTGCTGTTTTTATCCCTATTTTACAGTTGAGGAAACTGAGGCAAACAGAGGTTAAGTGACTTATTCAGTGTCACAATAACTGGTAGGTGTCTGAGGCTGGATTTGAACTCAGATCTTCCTGACTCCAGGCCCAGCTCTATCCACCACATCACATGGCTGGATAATGGGGCACAAGCTATTCTGCTTCTCACATCAATAGTCATTAGCTGAGCTAATGAGTCATCGACAAAATTACACTGTCATAGAGTCTCAGAGTTGGAAGGGACCTCAGTGACCAATCCAACTCAAAGACAAAAAGGGATGTCCACCATGAACACACACAACAAATGGTCATCTAGCTCCTACTCAAAGAGCACCAATGATGGAGGGACCCCCTTCCTCCACAGGCATCCCTTTCATCTTGTGTTCAACTCCAGTCCAATTCCTTGTTATTAAGTCTAAGCTGGGCTCTTTTTTTTAGCTTTTCTCCATTGCTCCTAGTTTCATGAATTATATACTTGAAAAGGGAGATGCTGTTCATGGATAAGATCAGATAGTGATTATCTCAGATTTTCCTGGGGGGTGGGGGTATTTTAAGGCATAGAGGGAAGAAATTCTCTCCCCTCCCCAACAGAGTATATCCAGACCTTGTGTCGCGTGAGCCTTTGGCACGAGAGCTGCCTGGAACAAGTTGTCTGTATTCTAGGCACAATTTGAAGATGGCACCACCTGACTCCCTCTGTTTACTGAACGCCTTTACTCTTATGTGGCTTTACTTCCCACAAAATAAAGGCCCACTGCCCACAAAGAGCAGAATATTCTGGAATTAAAACTATTTGCATTTCCTTTATTTAGAAAGCAAACTACTCCTTGTTATGTTGTATTGATCGTTCCTTAACAGGTATGGCCAAGGAGATCAGGACCCTGATGACAGACACGTCAGGCACACAGAGATCTCCACGCCTTCCCTTCCTCTGTAATCCTCAGGGAGTTTTGTCTAGATTTTAAGACTGACAGGAACTGACTCTGTTAGACAAGCTAACTCCTCCCATCCTAAGGGATTGGGAGGAGAGGAGTGGTAATGGGGGAGACAGCATAGGGTGGAAGACAGAGAGGAAACCACCATGAGGTGATCTGTGGTGTGAGCTAATTATACATGAAGCAAGGGGATTTGTATTTCTGGAACTGGTTGGGACTCCTGAGACTGGACCTGGAAATTCTTTATTTCTCTCCCACTTGTCCCTCTGTCTCTGCAGAGAGAGAGCAGATGCCTTCTTCTTCATGGGAATCTTCCTCTGTTTCTTAAGAGTGTGTTTAGCTTTCTATGTTTAACATTTACATTATCTCAAATGAACAATCATGATTTTAAAAAAATTATTGATCACTCACATTACCAATCTATATGTTGTATGGTTTTTGTTTGAGTGCAGCTGAGAGGGGAAACTGAGGAGCATCCTTGAGGAGAAAGAGATTTATCACTACATTATTTTGCTGGAATGAGGTCTCTGCGTGGGGGCTCAGAGCTATAGAAGAGAGGTATTGATTCACCTTACAATACCCTAGGGCAAAGAGAAAACACTCATGTCGTGGTTGGTAATTTGAAGCAGTAGTGGCTAGCTAACCAGCTAGGGAGGGACAGAGGGAGAGTAGAGCAGGAGATACTGGAAAGTGAGCAGATGAAGGCTCCGGGAAGTAGAATATTTGAGGACATGTGCGTTGAAGTTGTCCCCTAGTATGACGGTGGGAAGTATAGAAAGAGCCCGTGAGCCAGGCATTGAAGGCTGCAGAAAGAACGTCCCAGGGTCTGGGTAGGACCAGCTACCAGAATCTGGATTAGGAAATAGATCTGGAACTTCAAAAAAGAGAATTTGCTGAGGGCTGGTTGTAGAGGAAAGGTCTGGAAGCAGTCCTGGAGAGAGTCATGGATTCCAGTTCCACCTTGGGGCCGGAGTTATTAGCACTCTTCCTAATGACACGAATCCTTGGCCTTCATTCACACACATCATCTCATTACATGATGATAATGTTTAAATATGTTGCTTCTATCCTGAAGAGGCCTCCAATAGGGAGGATTCCCCCATGTTTACGAAGTGTTTGCTGCCAGCCCAAGAACCATCCGAGTGCCAGGACCCAACAAACTAACTAGGGAGCTCCTGTCCTGTGTTCATTTTAATTCAATAAGCACTTATTAAGCACCTACTATGTGCAGGCACTGTGCTAAGGGCTGAGGATACAAAGAAGCAAAAGACAGGCCCTGCCCTGGAGGAGTTTACAATCTCCCAACAAGATGGAGTGGTGTCATGGGAAGGGCCCTGGGTACAGGATCTGAGGGGCTGAAACTGCTCCCAGACGTTACTGGCCAAGTCATTCCCTCCACGCCCAGGCCCTGATTTTCTCCTCTTCAGGGACTCTGAGCCTTTTGGGGTTTGCACTGTTCAGTCATTCAGTTGTGTCCAAATCTACGTGATGCCATGGACTTTTATCTATGAGGTTTTCTTGGCCAAGATACTGGAGCAGTTTGCCATTTCCTTCTCTGGAGTGTTCCCATTTTACAGATGAGGAACTGAGGCTAGTAGGGGTGAAGTGACTTGCCCGAGGTCACACAGCTAGTAAGTGTTTGAGGCTGGATTTAAACTCATATTTTCCTGATTCCAAACCCAGTGTTCTATCCACTGCACTGCCTAGCTGCCCTTTTCAAATACAGGGGCCTCTTTTTGTCATCAAAAAGAATTTGTAAACCACCTTGTGATAGTAGGTGGGAGATTTACATCCATCAGTTGAGAAAATACAGGATGATGAAAAGCTCCTCTGGATCACTGTTTCTGGCATCCAGGGTCAGAATTAGTAGACATTGGGTAGTTAAGACTTTTCCCCAGGGGGCTGATATGAGGGGGGTGCACTTCTCCCTCTTCTCCTCCCCAGAAGAATGCCACCCTTGCTCCATCTTCAATTACTCAGACTGCCAACCTCAAGATCCTGTAATGATCAGAGCTACTTTGCCACTGGATTGAATCAATCCCCACAAACCTTCTGTTTTAGAGTCTAGGACACAAATTAGAACAAGGACAAGGGAAGGATCCCTGGCAATCACTGAAAGAGTATTCAGGCACCACTGCCCTCCCCCAAGCCCAAAAGGAAACTCATCCCTGTCTTCCTCTGCCCACTGGATGCCATAGACAGAACCCTGGCTTTGGAGTCGGCATCCTAGTTCTGTGACTTATTACCTGTGTGACTCAGGGCATGGTCCTCCGTCTCCTGCTTTGTGAAGTGAGGGGGGCTGAGCTAGATGACCATGTTCCTGTATAAATAAATCCTACGTGAGAGATTGTGATCTGTGTCCATTTATGCAGAGGCAGGTAAAGGGCTGGAATTGAAATCTGGAAGACCTGGGTTCAATCTCTTCTCTACCCCTTACTAGCTTGAAATGGGCACAAGTATGTTTCTCTTTCTGGATTTCAGCTCCTCAACCGAGAAATGAGGGGTTGGGTCTTTGTGAACTTTGTCCTCTAAACCTCTCTAAGCCTCAGTTTCCCCATCTGTAAAGCAGGGGCAAGAAGAGCACCTACATCATAGGATTGTTGTAAGGATGTAAAAGTGTTTTCCAACTTTAAAGCATGAAATAAGTGCTAGTTATTTTTATAATTACCACGTCTGGAAAACTGGGGATCATAACAGTGCCTTCCTCATACAGCTGTCATAAGAATCAAGTGTGTTAGCGTAGGTTAAGTTCCATGCCTGGCACTTAGTAAGTGCCTAATAATTTTTTCGATTAATTGATTCACGTACCAGATTGTGGAAAGCCATCCTATTACATGTGGCAGGTTCAGAAGGTTCCCCTGATCCTTGCTTCCTGGTCCATATTCCCAGCCCTCAGCCCTAAGTGGAGAAGAGCCAGACAGGGCAAGGCCCAGCAGGGCAGAATGGGACAGGTCGGAGCTGAACAGTGGTGGTTGGGCAAGGAAAGGGAGGTGCGCTTTCTCCACATTAACCACTAGGTGGCAGACATTAACCAGTATTCCATTGTCAAGCCAACCTAAGCCAAACTTTGGAAGGAGTATTTGGAAGAACTGGTTGCCCCCGTACAAAGTATTGTAGATGCTTGATTTGGGGCAAGACACTTATTTTTGAGCGTCGCTGTGGTTGTTGTCTTACTTACATGTTTTTAAAAGACACAAGATGAGGTCTGATTGCCATCATTTTGACTGGGGGTTTCTGGGGATCCACTCAGAGTGGACTCTTGGTTTTGTGGCGGGCATCGATGCACTTCCTCACTGGGTAGCTATGTGATTCTGGACAAGTTGCCTCTTTGGGCTTGAGCTCCTCATCAGAAGGATGGTCTTTAAAGTTCCTTCCTGTTCTAGATCCCATGATCTGACTTGAGGGTCTGGGCCAGAATGCTCAGAAGGCCACTAGGTGGCACTGGACCTGGAGTAAAGAAAACCAGTGCATAAATCCTTCATCTGACGCTGCATTTGTGACCTGTGGCAAGTCGTGTAATCGCTTTCAGACTCAGTTTCCTAACCCTAACCCTAAGTATACACCTTCTTCCCAGGGTGGTTGTGAAGATGAAATGAGATGACCTTTGTAAATTGTCTAGCAAATATTCAAAGTACTAATATAAATTCTAGCTATTATTATCATTACCATGAGGTATTTAATTCTATCACAGATCTAAAAGATCATTAGATGGCAAAGTGGATAGAGCGCTGGATTTAGAGTCAGAAAGACCTAGATTTGAATCCAATGTTGGTCACTTCCTAGTTGTGTGACCTGGGTCAATTACTTAAAACTTTCTCAATCTCAATTTCCTCATTTGCAAAATCTCAGATAATTATAACACCTAGTTCCCTGGGAGGTTGTGAACATCAAATGGGATAACATCTGTGAAGTACTCCGCAAAGCATCAAACAAATTCTGGCTATTATATTTTATTCGGTAATGAAAGGGGATTTATTTGAACTCAAGTGGTGGGAGGAGAGATGGAGATATCTGACAGTCTCACTTTCTGTCTCATATCTGTCACTTAAGATTTTAAACAAAAGGAAGTCAAGTAGTGAAAATGCCTTTATTTGTAGATGAACGAATGGAGACCCAGATTTGCCCAAGGTCTTATCGGTGTTGTTATTGTTTGGTCTATGTTTTTGAAGAGGATGGGATGAGATCACAGGGTGATGTCTTGACTTGCTCAGTGAATTAGACTGAAGTGATGCTGAGTTGCACAAAGTCATCAGCCTCACTCTCCTTTCCTGAGTCAACAAGTCCAGTGGCAGGACAAAAATAGAGACAGCTGGTGATGGCCTGGGATGTTGTGGATGACTTTGGCATCTTTCACGTCTGACCAAGTCTGCCTCGGCTGCTGGAACAGATTGTTCTCATTGGTCCATTCCTCTGGGGGAAGCCTTTATGTCCTTGGGGTAGATAGCCCCTGAACTCACTGACAGGTTTGAGGTCCACTGGTTACCCTCAGCCTGGTTTAGCCCAACTGCCAAGACAGTTTACTAGGATGTGGTCTCTGCTCATGCTACAGCTTCTTGGAGCCACAGGTGAGAGTTTGGTGACCAGTAGACACCATAGGTGAATAAGCATCCCTGAAAAGGGCTCAGCAGCCCTCCCACCATAGGTGCTCATCATCCCTGAGCACCCCATATACCCATATATAGATAGTAAGAGGCAGAGAGATGTATCAAACCCAGATGATAATGCTTTCTTTCTCCTGGTTCACTTCCTATGTGTGCAATTGTTCTTTTTCAGTCTATTTTGTAAATTGAGAATCCCATCTCCTACTCTTTAGACTAGGTGCCCCCTCCCAAGGCTGTGTCCGGGACCTAATCTCTCTCTGTGTTCTCCGCTTATGTCTGGATTTCTTTGTTCAGTTCTGGCTGCCGCATTTTAAGAAAGATTTCCATACTGGAATATATCCTATTTATAGCAATCAGGGCTTTATAGCAATGAAGGGTCTTGAATTTGTGCCATATGATGATTGGTCAAAGGAACTAGTAGGCAAACAACAAACGCTTGTGTTTGGGGCACCCCCACTTAGGAAGAACACTGGTAAAGTGGAGAGTCCAAAGGATGGAAATCAGGGTGGTGACGGGTCTTAAGTTCATGTCCATATGGTGAGTGAACTGGAAACAGTCACAGAATATCTGTTCATGCTCTGAAGGTGAGTAGGGGATTGCATCAAACTGAGTGTGCTGCATGGATCCATAAGGGTGGGCTCGTCGGGAATCCCTCATTACCTCACTGTGTGAGGATCAGTTGAACTAGGACATTCTGCTGGAGAACAGCAGACTCAAAGGGGACATCATGGCTGTCCCCAAGTATCTGAAGGTCTGTCCTATGAAGGAAAAATTAGACTTGGTCTTCTTCACCCCAGGAATCAGAACCAGGAGCAACAGGGGGTGTATAGAGGCAAATTTAAGCTTTATCAGCTCTCTTACAACTAGAACTGTCCAAAAGTTGAGTGGGATGCCCTCAAAATGGTAAGGTGGCCATCACTAGAGATCTTCAAGAAGACCTGGATGACCCTGTCAAATACTTTATACAGGAGATTCTTATTAAGGTTCTAGTTGGGCTGATTGGTCTCTGACATGCCTTGTAGCTCTGACATTCTCTGATTCTGTTATTTTAACCATTCTGGGGAAAGGGGGTTTGGGAGCCATCTTCTCTCAATAATAAAATAGCCAGGAACAATGAAGATAGCCTAATGGAGGATTAACCAATGAGCACAGTCCCTGTGAGCATGTCCTGAGTGGTACTGACGCAATCCCCCTGGGAGAGTGATGTAGCCTGTAAGGGTTATCCCTCAAAGAGACTTTGAAGTGGAATAGACATTCTGTAAGTGGTTCCAGTCTGCTAACCACCTGGTGGACAGCTGCCTACATCTGTCCTGTCTTTTCCCCAAGAATAGCATGAGAGAGCTTTCCAAATGCTTCCTTGAAATCCAGATAGATATCACTAACTAGAATTTATATAACACTTTAAGGTCTACAGGGCATATATATGTAGTGAATAGAATGGCCTCCCTGCCCTAGAGTCAGGAAGACTCTTATTTCTGAGTTCAAATCCAGCCTCAGACACTTCTAGCTGTGTGACCCTGGGCAAGTCACTTAACCCATTTGCTTCATTTTCCTCATCTATAAAATGAGCTGGAGAAAGAAATGGTAAACCACTCCAGTATCTTGGCCAAGAAAACTCCAAATGGGGTCAGGAAGAGTCAGAAAAGACTGAAAAACAACAAAAAACCAAATTAAAGTCTACAGAACACTTCAATTATATTATCTCATTTCAGCCTTACAACAACATTGTGAGGTTGGTGAATCATTTTATAGATTAAGGAAATGAGAATTGAGGTAGCTTTCTATGGTCACAGAACTACTGAATATATTAACTCCAAATCTCCTTGAATTTGAGTCCAGTCTACAATATCCTGCACTTCACAAACTTCTTTAGTCTGGGATTAGAGTTTGACCCAGGAAAAGTGTTGACTGGTGTTACCTTTGAAATGAGATGGGACATATTCCAAATCTCCCTAGACATTCCAGATAGAATCAAGGGGCATAATGATTATCAGGAGCTGGGGATAGTAGGGCCACTTGGGAAAAACAGCTCTACCCTGAAGGATATCGGTTCTAGACTGGTGTAGATCAGAGACCAATCTGGAAATGGCATTTTAGGGAACATGGAGTCAGCATGTTCTAGTGAATGAGGTATAAAACTTGGGTGTCAGGAAAACCTGGGCTCCAATCCTGACTGATAATTGCTAATTATGTGATCATGGACAAAAAAACAAGATCCCTTTATCTTCCTGTACCTCAGTTTCCTCCTCTGAAAAATGAAGGTAATATTGCCTGCAGCACCTACGTCACAGGATTGACATAAGGTGTGCATATCAATATCAGCTACCACAATCATTATGGAGAGCTCTCAAGACTACATGGGAGGAGAATAATCTGGATTATAACATCCCCTTCAAATGTTAAAGTGCTACATAAAAGTGAGTTATTAATGTGTCTTTAGTGTCTTCTCACAACACTTATTGGAGTCTCTAAATCTCACAGTCTCTTTCTTTCCTGGTCCTTCTGACAGCTTAGCTTCAGATAAATTTACCTTCATTTCTTGATGTAAGGGGGCATGTGCTACATTTTCTTTGGAACTACATTTCCCAGATGGCTGTGCATAAGTTCATAGAGTGAAACACCTCCAAGTTTGAGAATTTTGAAAAACCTTTGGGGAGTCGCCATGGGCCATCCCCATCTGAGGCCAACATGGACCTCTTTTCTTTGCTACTTTGACCCAGGTGAGCTGGCTCCTCATGGAGTGGAAGTTGGGGAGTTTGCTTTAGAAGAGGTCTCATGGCAGTGGAAGAGCCCTGATCCCCAATTGGGAGCAGGCACTGACCTGATTGACTGCCAGCCACTGAGAAGACTCTTTGATTTGCTATGGGGCTGGCACTGGGGGGGGATGTGAGCCTCTGGTCTTTACATCTTTACATTTGTTCTTTCCTGTTTCAGGTGAAAGCAAAAGGAAAGTAAGAGCTATGACCTTGGAAATTTCCAAAGGACAGGAGAGTAAGCCACAAGAAATCTGGGATCTGGAGTCCATTCCAGAATTTGCTAGAAGCCAGAGAATGAGAATGGAAGTCTTGAATGATCTTTCTGGCTCAGCCCAGCAAGAGGAGAGATGCAGCTGGGGATATAAAGACCCCTCAAAAGTCCTTGCTCTCAAGGAGCTTACAAACTAATGGGACCCCCAGACCACTTTATGGTCTCATTATGAGACCATTATGAGGGTACATTGAATAGAGTGTTCAACTTGAAGCTACCTCCCACCTCCCAAGGTTGTGAGGATTAAATGAGATAATTTTTGTAGAGTGTTTCACAAACCGTAATGTGCTATACAAATGTTAGCTATTATTTTGTTTATAACTCTTCCAAGCATAGACATATTCATTTATATGTATATATGTATATGTATATTATGAATACATATATACATGCATACCTGTTTGTACATACATACATACACACTAGATATAGCCATGGACAAAGACATAGATATGGATGTAGACATAGATATGGAAAGAAATACAGATATAGACACAGACATGGACATAGACACATACATAGATACAGAACTGAAAAAGGCACCTTGGACTTACTTAGCTGAGTCCCCTCGAACCAGCTGCCATATGAGATGCATTGTCATGATTCTAGATTTATAGGATGCCACCCAGAAGGTCAATATATGATAATAATCTGTATACAATAAAAGGAGAGAACCAGAAAGAAGCTGTCTCTCCTTTTAGCTAATGCAATACCCTCTCCCTTTCCCTCTTGATCTCTGTCATGGGTCAGGAAAAAGTCAAAGGGACCACTCAGGAGTTTCAGCATCCTATTAAAGCATCAGGTCCTTTCTGCATTGAACCTCCACTTAGATGGAAACAACTAGGAAGTTTGTTATCTCCAAAGGACTCAAGTACTGAGTTACCATGTCCCTGGAAATCGGAGGTATGCTGGTAAATGTTTAACAACCAGCTCTCTGAAGAGTAAAGAAGTGCCAAAGCACATTTTTAGGCTTAATCTACACCAACACTTTCTCCATAAAGTCTAGAATTTAAAAAACCAACAAATCAAGCCCTGATTTATAGTGTTTGCCCATTTCTGAAGTGTAAATCTCACACTGAAATATTAAGTTAGCTCTCAGGAGCTGGTTCAAGCTAGCTGTAGGACTCCCCTATGCATTTCCTGTGGAGTTTTGGGCACACACTTCCTGGGAAGGTGCCTATAATCCAATTCTGTTCCCACTCAAATCCTGTCACCTCTATGGATACTCTAGAGAAAACGAGAGTGGCTTTTTCTGTTGCTATCAGCTTAATGCCCCTACTGGTGAGTCCTTGTCCCCTCCCACTGTTAGCTGCCAATAATTAGTGCCCCAGTTCCATTTAACCAATTAGCATCCATGAGCTTTTACAAAGGAATGTTTATTTTGAAGATGTAGTCAGAGCAAAGTGTAAACATTTCCTCTCCCTCTCTAACAGCACTCTTCCCTAACCACCTCAAACAAATGCACTTTCTGTATAGCATGGCCCCACCAAGTTCACTTCCACATGCAGAACAGCCAATGAGTCTGAGTCACTGTTATGACTCAGCTGGGCCAGACAGGTCCTCAGCATTCTGGCTTCTGGACTTCTGATGCCTTACTCTCCTGACCTTTCCCAGTTCCCAAGGCCATGGCCATCACTAATCTCCTTCATCTAGAATGAGAAAAAAGAACCACAAGGACCAGAAATCCACATTCACCACAGTCTCAGTCCTATAGCAAGTCAAAAAGGTTCCTCATCATCGGTGGTCAGAAAACTAGAAATGGCCACAGGACATCTCTCAGCTTGAAATGGGGCTCAGGACTCTTCTATGACCTATGATCATGCCTCTCCTGAAGCAGCCTCCCCAAGACTTCTCCATAAAGAAGAGTGCACTGTCTTAAAAGGGAAAGTCCAGCTCACAATGCCCCCAATTAACCCACATTCCAAATCACCAAAAGCCAAATTAATGAGGCTTTCCTCTGTTTTCATTTTCTTTGCTACTAACTTGGTTTTGCCAAGATGAGGGCAGGAGAGGATTTACCTGTGCAGCTTGGTCTTTATTAGACCATTGAGGTATAAGGCCAACCATATAGAACTTGAGACAGAAGTCTAGGAAGGCCAGCTGAGACCCTCTTTGCTGGCCACTGAGAGTCATTCAGGGGAACAATGTAAATGTGTGCGTGTGTGTGAGCAAGTGTGCGCCCATGTGTGAATTACATGGAGGAGGCCAGTGACCTTTCCCTCCTTATAGGTATGCCATTAGAAGTCCAAGCTCCCCCCTGGGGGCACCACCTTCATCTTTGTGCTTTAGTAATTCCATTGAAATGGAGCTGGACTGTCTGAAGTGAATGCTAATGCATGCTGGAAAGGTCACACTGATCCCGCTCACACATGTCCTTTGGTTAGAAGGGAGCATGGCTGCTTCTGGCTAGAGATGAAAGCTAAGGAGGTGACTTTTGAACAGGAAGGCTGAGGCTTTCTGTGATTATACCCTGGGTCCAAAGTTGGTGGGGACAGTTCGGAAATCATCCAGGATCCAGGTTCAGGGGAATTTGAACACAGAGCTCGATCACTTCAGACATAACTGGAGTCAACCCCTAGCCTGACCATGACTCCCTGTCTGACCTTAGGCAGATGACCTAAGTTTCCTGAGCCTCAGTTCCCTCATCTGGTTTAGATGACCCATGAGATTTCTCCCGTTTCTAAGTCTCTTTGGCAGGATTAAATTTAGGGAGCTCCCTGGTACAGGGAACTCCCAGGTGTGGAAACTCCCTGTACCAGTGCACATTGGTCATGTCTCTGGACCTTCCACACTCATCTAGAGTACCTGCCTAGGGTTCCATGGCTAGTATGTGTCAGAGGCAGGATTCAAATCCCAGTTTTCCTGGTTTGGAGCCTGGTCTTCTATCCACTATACAGTGTACCCCCTCCAGTGATACCAGAAATATATTCAAAGAGAATTCTTTCTTACCAGTGCCATGGTTGGAATTCAACCTTTATTCCTGATGCCTTGGTGGTCCTGGGTTCAGATCCCAACTCTGACACTGTGTAACCTGGGAAAGTCAGATGACCTCCTTGGGCCTCCACTTCGAAGGGCATTAAGCAGATGACCTCTGAGTTCCTTTCCAAGTCTAGAGTTAGGATTTTAGGACTCGGGAAATATGGGCTTGAAGTTTTACCTTGCTACCTTCTCCCTGTGTAACTGTGTGACATCCTCAGCCTTTCTTTGACATACTTTTCTCATCTATAAAATGCATATACTTACTTCACAGAATATCGGATGGAAAACACTTTGTAAACCCTAAACTGTCCTAGAAATGGGAATTGTTATTATTTTAACTTTCACATCAATTGTTTCTAACATGAAATACAAACTCCTCTGCTGGGTATTCAAAGTCCCTCACTACCTAACTTAGCAAGGGTCATCCCATGGAGCACGCTCTGAGTGATCTTCTTGGTTCCAGGTGACCACATTGAAGGGAGAGGTTGGGGGAAGGGGAAGGAGGGGAATCCTGCTCCTCAACACATGTGGTTCACCTCTGAGGGCCTTACATTTGGAGAGGACAAACAGACTCTCTTTTGGCTGAGGATACAGAAGAACTAATGACTCAGTGGATGTCCAGAAGGGAGGAAGCCTATCTCCTCACTCTCTCTTTCTTCTCTGCTGAAAATTGTGTTTCCCTAGAAGGAAGCAGAGGGGGGAGGAGTGGTTTGTACAATAACTCTTATTCCTATCTTGTTACCCTCCACCCCAGGCTCTGTGTAGCCATGAGCACGTGGCATCTTGTCCTGATCAGGCAAGCCCAGGCTTACATGACCTCTTTCGAATTTATCTTTTTCCTGATCTTAGGTAATCAAGTACCTATTTCAAGATGTCCAGGCTTGATGATGATCCTGTGAGTCTGAGAAGTGTAGAGTTCCTGAGTTTCATTCGTTTGGAGCTGGACAAGTGTCTGCATTGGTGAGGATGGCCACCAATAAGAGGGATGGTTGTTGTTTTTTACCAGCCAGAAGCATATGAACAGTTGTTTGGACAACTGAGAGCGGAGGTTAAGTGTAAAATGCCTAAATTGGCAGTTTGTATTCTGATGAATTTAAGTATCAGTCTCCTAGATGATTGTAGCTGTGGTCCCAAATTACAGAATTCTGATTAAATCATTCTGTTGATGCATGCTGTTTAGTATTCTGTGTGTGCTTGTGTGTGTATACAGAAATAAATTACCATTCCATACCTGATTAAAATTGTATATGGAGGACTTTCTTACTCTCTTCTTTTGGGGGAAGCCCTAGAGGATAACCATTAGTATACATAAAACCATCCCTGAAATCCTCGGGTGGCTATTTAATGAGCCCAGAGTGTGAGAATAGGAGCCTGAGTTCTCTTCTCGTTAGAGTCAGGCTCCTCAGGACTAAATCCAATCCAGATCACATGCTTTAGTACAAAACAAGGAGTAGACGTAGTACCTGAACTCCTGTTGGCATAGTTGTTTTTAATGGTATAAATGTGTGCGTGTGTGTGTGTGCATGTGTGCACACGCGTGCACACCATTCAGAAACATTTAGTCACCTTGGATTGATTGGGTTTCCTGGGACTTGGCTCATTTTCTTGCAACAGATTACAGAGGAGAACTAGGAATGTCAGACAACTGGAGAGTCCAAGCATCGTGTCCCATTTTTGTATGAATGAGGAGGTGCCCTCAGTCCGCTCGTATACTCTAAAACAAAGTTGGATGATACAACTTCAGAATTGGAGGAGATGTTGGCGTCCTGCTGCTCTGACCCTTAATCAATGCCTTCCTACAACCTGGGAGGTGCTGAATGGAACCGGCTTGAACTGGCTCTCCAAAGCAGATTGTGACCATTTCAGTGCGAGCATTTACACCTCAAAATCAGCAAAAGCTACAATTGGGGCTTCTTTTATTGAAGAAAGTGATGAAGAAAATGTTCGTAGTGCAGATTAAGCATTACCTACAGGGTGTTTTTTTTTTGAGAGCTGGATATTCTTCTCCCAACCAATAGTCATCCAGCCTCTTTTTGAAGACCTCCAATGAAGGGGAGCCCACACTGACTTCCAGAAACCCATTGCACTTGGTTGTTGTTCAGTCCTGTCTGACTCTGTGACCCCATTTGGGGTTTTCTTGGCAGAGATACTGGACTGATATGCCATTTCCTTCTCCAGATCATTTTACAGATGAGGAAACTGAGGCAAGCATGGTTAAGTGACTTGCCTACGGTCACACAGCTAGTAAGTGTCTGAGGCCAGATTTGAATTCACAGTCTTCCTGATTCTAGGTCCAGCACTCTACCCACTGTGCCACCTGGTTGTCTTGCAGTCCATTCTGGGATAGCTCTAATAATTAGGAAGTTAGGATCATGGGATCAAGGACCCTTAGAAGACTCCAACCCTGATATTTTACAGATGAAGGAACTGAGGTACAAAGACATTCAATAACTTGTCAAATATCATACAGTTAGTAAATTGTAGAAACAGGATTTGAACCCAGGTCTTATGATTTTGAATTAAGTGCTGTACTATGCTCAATTTACTATATAGCTCTTCTAGCCTGATAGTCACAGGAAGTATGAGATTGTGTGAAGGTGGCATTGGGAACTGGGAATTGTAGATATGGTGGCCAGACAGGGTGGATCTGAAGACAGGGGGTTCCAGGACACAGGATGAAACATTCCGTCAGCCTGGCCTGAGTCCATTCCCTTCCAGATGGATCATCTGGGGACCATGGGTAGCAAAAAGTCCTCAATATGGAAATATTGAGAATTTCTTCCATGTGAGGAACAAACAGGTCACTGTTGAGGAGAAAACCATCTGGGCTTGGGGAAGAAGGCTTTCTTACAATAAGGAAGTTATGCACATGGGAAATCTTGACCTCACTCCTACTTTGCTCTCTGCTCCCCAGCTTGACTTGTGCTATGTTAGGTTCCTCTGTGCTGGGCTCCCAGAGCAGTGATCTCCAGGTCAAGCCCATCCCTCCACTGGTCCAGAACCCTCCTCTCCTGCCTACTCTAGTTCACGTTTCTCTGGACAATTCCAGTTATTCCCTGTTCCTCAAGAAGTGATTTTGCAAATATTTGGTATTCATTGGTACCCATGGTTTTTTCTAATAGAATGTCAGTTCCTCCAGAGCAGGCAGCATCGTATTATTGTCTGTATTGCTGCTGTAAGGCATATAGTCAACAATTACTACTTGAGTTGAAATAATGAGTTGAATATGCATGCACTGTACGAATGCAATGAAAGGATTGTTGTTGAATCTCAAACTGGGGTCAGCTTTGCTTCGTCCATTGCCCGGAGATACCGACTGGGAAAAACTAGGTTATTAGGGACTATACTGGGAAAGAAACTCTGATTCTAGGAAATGAAAAAGAGAGAAAATACAGGGAAGAGAATAGGACAGGGAAAGAGGGAGGTGGAAGCTGGATTAGAAAGAGATGTTTGGAGGTTTATAGAAAAATCAGAGATGAAACGGAAGTTTTGTTTTGCTCCTGATAAATCTCCAGCTGGCCATCAGTAAGTGCTTCCAAATGAGGGTAGGACTCAAGGTTCATGATTAGAATCAGAGAAAAAGAGTCCTCCATGATTACAAGTCAACAGTCTTGACCTGTCATCTTCATCGTTCAACAGAAGGGCGATCAGTTTCAGTCACTTTGGCCATGACCCCAACACTGCCTCCCCTCACTACGAGGGGCTAGAGAAAAACCCCAAGCAAGAGGGAGGGTGGAGGAGTCAGGCCTTCAAATACCTTATAGGAGAGAGTCCGCAGAGAAGTGAATACAAGAGACACAAATTTCTTTCCCAGATATGGGCAGAGTGGTGAGGCCACAAGTCTGGGACGCTCAGGAAAAGCCCAGTGGGCTCCTGTATGGGAACTAGGGATTCCAAGGGGCAGAGGACAAAAGGGAGAGCCTTCCAGACTGAAGATAAAATGAGAGCTGAGGAGCCCTAAACCAGAGACAGGATAAATAGAAAAGTGGAAGATGGTTCTAAAGCTCTTTGCAACATGATCTCATTGGATCTCCACCACCCTTGGTGAAAAAAGTGATTACTCACATTTTACAGTTAAGGACCGGCTTAAGTGACTTGAATTGATTCTACATCTAGCAGCTTCCCAAATGGGAATGCAGACCCTACATTTGCCTTGGGACAGTCATAGAGCAAGCACTGAGACAGTTGAAGACTTCCCTATTGATGTTGTGAAGCTGTTTCTGGCTCTGGGAGGCAAGTCTGAGCCTCATTTTTCTCTGTTCCTTCCAAAGATGTTCAGAATGTTCTTTGGTTCCTGGCAGGAGAGCCTGCCAGGATATCATACAAGTGAACCACATGGAGAAGTTCTCTATGTAGCAGAAAGAATTCCTTCAGGTGAGAACAAGACATGAACCAGTGTTCCCAAAGAAAGCATTGTTAATGGCATGAGTATAGAGCAGGATTATTAAGGAACCCTCAAGAAATCCAGTCCATGTGAGCCCAAGGATTTGGTTTTCTAGGTTGTGGGTTATGTCCTCAGAATCCTTATCTTTTTTCAAAGATTGGCTCAGATGCTACTTAATACAAGAGACCTTTTCTCATTCTCTCAGATATTGTTTTTCCTTCTTGAAATATCTTCTGTTTACACATTCATGTAAATATCATCCTTCCTCTTCCCACCCCTCACCCCCAAGGTATGTAAGCTCCTTAAAGGGATTGTAACATCCCTTCTTGCAGAAGCTGCACATCGCATGTACTTAATATTTGCTTGTTCAATGGCAAGTCAGTCTAGCTGAGCAGCAGGGCATTGTGAGGGAGAGAAAGAGAGGCAGCAGAACCAGGCAAGCCAAACCACTTCCCCTGACACTAATGGCCCAGGACCTGAGCCCCAAATCTCATGTCTCTCCCAAACCACCAGACCATACAGGCTGGGTGACTCTGGACAAATCACTTTCCCTCAGTTTCCTTAAATGTAAAATGAGGATAAAAACAGCACCTACCTCACAAGGTTGTGGTGAGGACCCAACGAGTTCACATTTGCAAAACACTCTGCACAGTACCTGACATATAATGAGTAGGTGTATGTAAACATCTCTTCTCTGCCTCTCTCCCTTCCTTCCCAGTTCTAAGGTCTTTGGTCCTTAGAAAGGTTATCAACACCAGTCTCCTTACTTTATGAAAGAAGAAATTGAGATCCGTTAGCCTCTGGCAGTCTGTTTGCCAGGGAAGAAATCTGCATCGATAAAGGAAGATCCTCACTGGAACCTCCCTCTCCAGAAGAAATCTCAGGACTCCTTTCTAGTTTCCTTACATCCTACTCCTCCCCCTCTGCGCTTTCCAGTGGTCCCAGCCTCCTTACTGTTCTTTGCAGGAGACATTCCATCCCTGGTCTCTGGGAGTTTTCCAGGGCTGTGGAATCTTCCCCCTTGTGGCTTCCCTGGTTTCCTTCAAGTCTCTGCTAAGATCCCACCTTCCACAGGAAGCCTTCTCCTCAATGCTGGCGTCATTCCTCTCAGTTATTTCCAGTTTATATTGTCTGTCTTGTTTGTACACAGTTGTTAGTTAGTGTGTTGTCTCCCTCGTTAGACTGGGAGCTCCTGGGGGGCAGACTCGGGCATTTGCCTTTCTTGGTCTCCTCAGTGCTTAGCACAGTGCCTGGCACCTAGTAAGCACTTGATAAACGTTGATTGATCAATTGGTATCTGGCACACAGTAGGCACTTCATAAATTCTAGTTGACTCTCATCTGTTTCTGTCTTCTCTGCCACCTGAGATGTTCTAAGGGGACAGAGCAATGGTGATCCAAGGACTGTTGTGATGTACTACCATTCCAGATGAGGAACCATAAAATTGAATTTCTTATTGTCTCGGAGACAAAAATTAGTATTTTTTTTTTTTTGCACCCAGGGAATGCATTCCTCCTGATAATGAGAATGCCATGCCTACTGTCGTTGAAAATCAAGGATTTTCATGGCTGGACCAGAATATGGGGTTTGTGCCCATGAAGTGACTTGCTGAAGGGACCAGATTCATGGAAGCACCTAGAGTCATCCTTGTGCAGGATCAGCACTGAATGTTGGCTCATTTACATCCAAAGCAAATACCAGTAGTCATTTACAGAAAGCTCAGGGCAGCCTTTTTTCAAGATGGAATAGTTACTGAGGAGACATTTTAACAAGATACATGGGGAAGTGGCTGAGGTGGAGAGCTGGACCCGTGTGTCGGGCAGACTGGAATTCAAAGCCTACCTTAGATACTTTCTAGCTGTGTGACGATGGGTAAGTCATTTAATGGCTCTCGGCCTCAGTTTCTGAATCTGTTAAATGGGAATAATAATAGAACCGACTTCCCAGGATTGCTGAATGCAAAGTGTTTTTCAGACTTCAAAGATAGATAAATGTTAGCTCCTGGGGGAGGCTGCACTGAGCTGATTAGAACAGAATAAGATGGGGCTTTGCTTCTGAGATGGAGTTGTTCGTCCTTCATTTTCAAAGAAACAAGATCTGTAAATCGAATTTAAGTGAGACAGAGTTGGGCTGAATTGTCATCCTCACTCTTTCTTCCAGAGTCACCAAAGCCCAGTAAATATGTATGTGAAATATGTATGAAGGTCAAGAGAGTTATTCACTCAAGAACAGTCTTGGTGCCATTCATTCTGAGTGAGCCATCCTGGTATTTATATTAGCATGAGGATAAAACACGTGTAGTTTCCAAACTGAATCCCAGGAGTTCTGTCAGCTACACTTTACACACACACTCACACATACATATGCTCACACAATACATTCCTGCACATATCCACATACACACACATCCACATAAATTCACACACAATATACATACACACACACATATGCACATGCAGACACACACATTCACATTCACATAAATTCACACACTTGTACATACACATGAAAATACTCACAGAGTCACTTCTGGATAGTTCCTCCCTTTGTTATTTTCTTTTCCTCAAACAGTCTAAATTTGTCCATTTGCAGCTTTCACCCACACACAGTTACTGGTTCTGCCCAGGGTGCCAACCAAAACAAAGTGAATCCCTCTTTTATAAACCTTTTCTTCAACTACTTGAAGCCAGCTCTCTTGTTCCCCCAGGATTTTCCCTTCTCCAGGTAAAAAACCACCAGTTCTTTCTACCATGAACTCTAGCCCCTTCACCATTCTGACTGCCTCTCTAGATGCTCTCCATCAAAGGCCAGAGTGGTTATGCAGGGCCACCCAGCATGGCACCATCATATCAAAGCCTCTCACTCCGACTTTCCTGTGCTTGATCCCAGGCACTTTGATGACTTTCTTGGCTGACCAATGGGAAGTCTTCATCAAGAAAAAGTAAATAAAGACAATTTATTCCAGTTTTAGGTGACTTTGAACTGTTGGTCCCATGCCTGGTACCCCAAGTATGGCAGCTTGGGAAGAAAGAAGCAGCTGAAATGAGGGAAGGTAAGACCCAGGACAAAAAGCCCTCTCCTGCAGTCAGTCTGGAGAACCTGCTGCAACAAGGGGTTTGTGTGTGAGGGGGTAGGGGCAGGGCCTTGGATAAAAGAAGCTTGGAGCTTCAGAGCAGACGTTCAGCCGAGGGGGCCTGGGGGAGAAACCAGAAACTGTCGTTGGAAATGGTTCCCAAGGAAATAGTGGGGGAAGCCTCTGAAATGGGACTACCCCAATCCTACAGGGAAGTTTATTCTCCCACTAATCTCTTTCTTATGCCAGATCAGGGAGAGCTGATCTCTCCCAGCCATACTCAAGTACTCTATAAAGACCTGGTGACTTTGGACAGATAGTGTTTCCTGGGTAATTCTGATTTAACTGGAAAAAATAAGAGCCATACGGCAGTGGTGAAGTCAGAAAGCAAGACACCCGGATGCTTGGAGTGGGTACCTTTGTGTTATGGCTTCTTGCCCTATCTAACCTTGATGTTTCCCTCTCAGCCCCATCTCCCTGTAGGATCCCATAAACCAGGGCCTCCATTTCATCAGCCCTACTTGGCATTTTTTCCTGCACTCAGAAGTTTTGGTGACTGATTCCCAGGGCTGGTGCTAAGAAACCCAATCCTGTCCCAACATTCGAATCCAAGTATACTCAGTTGGGAGGACCTACATTCAGGGTTTGCTTCTGGCACAGCCCTACTGTGTAAGCCTGGGCAAGTCACTTAACCTCCATCTGCTTCAGTTTCCTCATCTGTAAACTAGAGATGATTATAGCACTTATACCCCAGGAACGTTGTGAAGATAAAATGAGATATTTGGGAAGTGTATTGCAAACCTTAAAGTGCTATGGAAATGATATTATTATTATGTGTACCTAAGAATGTGTGTATAGAAAACTTCTTGATCTCCTCTCTACCAGGGCAAATCAGCCACCACCCTGCCATTTATAACCTTAGAGCTGCCAGGATTTGTCAGAAGCAAGACCTTAGTAAAGGTCTTTCCAATTCTTAGGCCAGCTCTCTATTTTCAACAGGCAGCTAGGTGGCGCTACAATGGATGGAGCGCCAACTCCTCTTCCTGAGTTCAAATCCAGCCTCAAACACTTACTAGCTGTGTGATCCTGGGCAAGTCACATCACCCTGTTTGCCTCAGTTTCCTCATCTGCAAACTGGGCTGGAGAAGGAAATGGCAAACTTACTTCAGTATCTCTGCCAAGAAAACCTCAAATGGGATCTCAAAGGGTCAGACATGACTAAAATAACTATCTACAATGCCCTGTTCCTGTTACTATGATTACTGCTGTACACACACACACACACACACACGCACACACACATGCACACACATATATACAGGTGAGGGAGTGATTTTATCAGTGTAGGGAATTCCCACCATGGAGTCTCTCTCCATTGATGTAGACTGACAACTTTTTACAGTTTTGGCACCAAGAGGCACAAGGATCCGCCCAGGATCATTTGGCCTGTATCTATCAGACAAAGGACTTAGATACAGATCTACTCTCCAAGGCTGTGTACCACAGTGAACCCTTCAGTTCAAAAATATAAGTGTGCTCTCTCTCTGTGTGTACACACATATACACACAGAGAGACATTATAGGTAGACACAGAATCACATATACATATGGCATACTGGATAGGTTGGTGGTCTTGGGAGTCAGGAGACATGGGTTTAAATCCAGCCTCAGACACTTACTAACTATATGACCCTGAGCAAGTCACTTAAGCCTTCTTGCCTCAGTTTCCTCATTTGTAAATCAGAAGGGGGTCAGAATTTAAATCTATGATCCTACCTATAATGAGGACATATATGTTTATTGGAACTTGTAGCTCTAAATCTATGGTTTAAATCGATGGACACCTACGTGCTTGTTTATACATATATATGCATTCCTCTGGCTGGGCCGGTGATTTACCCAGTAGGGGACACTCCCTCCACCAAAGCAGACCAGCAACTCCTCTATCACTTCTAGTCCCCCAAGGTTACAGGGGTACCAAGATGTAGGTGACTTCCCCAAGGTCATGGAATCCATACGTGTCAAAGGAAAGACTTGAATCCAGGTCTCCCTGTATCTATGCATTCACTCCGGTTCATATCTAGGTGCTTTAAAATAGAAGACGAAGAGGGGAAAAAAGACACATTTCTTTCAATTTCATGTAAAAAAGTATTGCTTTGCTAATGTGCTCTTGCAACTTGCCTTGGTGATCCTTTGTGCTAATAAGGGATACAGAGTAAATAGTAATGTGTTAAAAAGAAAAACAAAACAAAGGGAAGGGAGATACCCTCTCAGTGTCCTGCAGCCCCTGCCCTCAGTGGGGCCAGGCTTTGTGAAGACTATGAAGCGCCTTATAAGCAGAATGATACAGGAATGGGGAGGCGTAGCTGAGAGAAGCTGGAGAAGGAGCTGTCCCATTACAGCTTGTCCCCCTCACATGGCCGGGATGAAGGAATCCCACAACGATCCTTTTGTCCAAGGGTGCCAGCTTCTCTCGAGCTCTTCTATGGCCCAGGGGACCTGCCCTGTTCTGCGTGGGCCCACAAGAGGTCAGCGATCTCCCCGTGGGCGGGTGACGTCAAGGCCATGGACAAGGCTGTGTGGCCAGCCTAAAGGGGGAAAATGAGAGATTCATTTTTTCTCTGCTGACAAGTTATGGCTCGTGACAGGGAGTGGGGTTAGGGGCCATGAGTTCATCTTCCGGATGCTGCACTGGCTACACAGCCACATAGCCCCCTTACATCAGAATTCGAAGCAGTAAGATGCAGTGAAGAGTGCATGGGACCTGGGAGGCAGGAATAGGGGATCCAAATCTCTCCTCAGACAATTACTGGTCATTTGGGGGTCTGTTTTCTCCTCTACAAAACAATGGGGCAGGGATACGTGGTGTCAAAGGTCCCTTCTTTCTCTGACTTTGCCATCCCAGGCTTCCAGCCCTGCCTTGCCCTCCAGAAATGGGAGGCCAGTTGAGTGCTGTTATGCGGTCACCCCTCCCCTTGACTTTAATGGGGGCCCCCTGTTCCTGGTATAGTCCTTTGATGTCAGCCAGTCGAGGGACTGTTTCTGATTATAGGGCTGGTGGGGCTGCATCGTGTTAACATAGCCTCTTTTGTGTGGCTCCAGGGGAGAGCAGCCTAATATTTAGGAAAGGCGCCATTTCTTCCTGACAGCAGCCACCTCCCCTCCCCTCCCCCAACATTCATTTTGGGATGCTCTGGGCCCTCTAATTACTTCCCTACCAGTGCTGCAGCCAACCCAGGTATTTGGGATTTGCTGAAAAATTACAAATTTTTTGGATTGTTAATAGAACTGAGGAAATTCAGATGTTACTTATTAGGACGCTATGCACAGGACAGGGAGGGACCTTGGTACTAGCAGCTCCTCCCAATCCCTAGCTCTCTTTACATTTGGGTGAAAAAACAACAGGTTTGGTTTGAAAAAAAAAAAAAAGGCAAGTCAAGTGTGCAATGAATGCACATGTACATGGGCCAGCTCTTAGGTGGCTTTCAGGTTGGACAGATTGCCTTGGGTTCTAGCTCCCTCCCAGCCTTGGCCAAGGGCCACCACCTCCCATATGGAGGGACTCCCAAGGAGCCACATGTACTCTTGAAGGAAGTCCCTGGTCCACCTCTTAGATTGACTAGTTGTGAAAGCATCCTCACAAATAGTCTCTAGATCACAGCCAAGGCCCTCTCACCTTGTCGGTCAATGTGGCATCACAGCTTGGATGAGCCAGGAGGAGTTTCACCATGTCTGTGTTGCCATGGCGAGCAGCTACCATGAGGGCTGTTGTCCCATCGTTGTCCTGAAGGTTGATGTCGGCTCGACAAGTCAGCAGGGCCTTTACCATGTCCCCCCTATCATGGCTCACCCCCAGCATCAACGCAGTCTGTCCTCCCTGGAGAGAGCAGCAGAACAACAGTGAGCTACCTTCCCATCACAGAATCCTTGTATGAGGAGGGTTGGTTTTCATCAACTCGAGTGACTTGGAGGAGAATGGCTCTCCCAGTGGATCTTGACCAGCTTAGATCTGGAAGACCCTCCATTCAGGGGGAGCCTACTGCCTCCAGTGAAGCCCCTCCTCCTTCCAGGGAGGGGAGGCTCTAATAGTCAGAGACTGTCTATTTTTTGGGGATGTTAGATAATCCTGGGGTTGAAGGATGAGAGGTGTGAACCAGCAGGAACTCAACACCAAAGAGAAGTCTGAAAATCTGGAGTAAAACATGGGAAAGGTACCAGGGAGACAAGAAGGGCTGAGAAAAAGCAGCCATCCCAGCTGAGCATCACTGAAAAGCATGTTCAATGGATAAGTGCCAAAAATCACAAAAGTATTTCCTCTCATCCCCAACGAATCCCACCACATTAGCCGCCATTACCTTCTTCCTCTCCTTCTTCCAGGCTTGAAGAAAGATAGGGATTCTAAAATGCAGAAGGAAGGAGACAGCAATCTAGGCATGAGGTACCGGGGACAGCCTATGCAAAGGCATGGTGATGGGAGTTGGCATGTTGAGTAAAGGGAATTGCTGGAATGCAGAATCCGAATATCATCAATTTTGAATTATAAGAGATCTTAGAGGTCACCTGGAGTTAGGAAGGCCTGAGTTTGAATCCTGCCTTAGACACTTACTAACTGTGATAAATTATTTCATTTACTTCGGCTTCAGTTTCCTTTTCCATAAAATGTAGGTAATAACCACACATGACTTCACAGGATTCTGGTAAGAACCAAATAAGAGAACACATTAAAGTGCTTTGCAAACCTTAAAGAGGCGTGTAAATGCTGGCCACTGTTATTATCTTTGCTGAATAGTTTTGTTTTGCTTTGTGTTTTCCTGTATTTCCTTTTGCTTGCTCCCAGGGATGGCTCTCTGAGTATGGGGGAGGGGAAGAAGACTATATTCAGAAATGAAAGTATGGCTTTGAATACTGATATTTTCCTTAGCAGAGACCAAGCTTCCTGAGGGCAGGGAACATTCCACTTTTGTCATAGTATCTCCATAATTTAGCAGAGAACATGGCACACAGCAGGTACTTGATAAATGAGCACTCATTAGGTCAGACAGGAGACCAAAGGTATGCAGATCCCTGGGTTTGGACTCAGAGGAGGGGGTCAGAATCCTAACTCAGCCACTCACTCCCTGAGTGATGTTGGAAAGGTCTCAGTACTTGACAAGTTTGGAATCCCCTCTAAACCAGAACCATGAGAGACTCAGTATCACTGAGTTCCAAAAAGCCATGTGGTCTAACAGGACCCTGGGATTTAGAATTAATTCAAGCCTTAGAAATCATTTTACAGATGAAGAAATTGAAGACGAAAATGAAGTGGCTCATCCAAGGTCTGGCAGTGGGGAGGGTTATTTCTATTTATTGTTTTTATTACTTTCTGGGAAGCAATCCCAGGAAGAGAAAGAATCTGAACCCAGCTCCTCTGACTCAGATGCTCCATTATAGCACACAGCTTGAATCAATGCCCATTTTCTCCTAACTCCAATGCACACACACAGAGGCATGCAAGCCTGCATGTACACACAATCCCAACCTTGGAATGGACATAGGAGGCCACATAATCCAAACTTAACAGAATCCTTCCTGCCACATTCCTGACAAGTGGACAGCCAGCCTCTGCTTAAAGGTCTGCAGGGAGAGTGAGCACAGTGAGGCTTCCATTTAGGGATAACTGATCCCTAGAAAGCTTTCCCTGAAATCCCACCAACGACTATGTTGTTACAGTAGCTATACTTGTTACAATATCCCACTTGTTACAATGTTACAATGTCCTCTGGGAAAAAGACTAATCCCTTTTTTACCCAAGAGCCCTTCTAATGCCTGATGAGTTATCATGTCCCCCTGAGTCGTCTCTTCTCCAGCCTAATCGTTCCCAGATCCTTCAACCCAGTCTCCCAGGGCATCTAAGATGTGATGCCCAGCACCAAGCCCAGTTATCTCCAGAGGAGGTGTGATCCAGGCAGATGGCAACAACCCTATCACTTTCCTGGATGACAGCCCACAGCAGCGGATTCCTAACCCAGTACTTGTCCAAGATCAGACTGTGTAGAGGCTGCTATCCCGTTGAAGTCTAAGGCTGATACTAGCTTCAATATTATTCCTTCACTGCCCTTGCAACATTGCTAAATTGTTATTATGAACTGAATCCTCACCTCAACCAATATAAATGAATAAATTAATAAAATGGCTGAATCTTAACTAATTACATCTTGAAAAAGGAAAACCTATTTTTAAAATATCATTTCTTTGCATACCTATCTGACAACTTTTCCACTAGAATATTTTTAAAGCCTCTGTTACATTTCTCCAGCAGAATCATTTTTTGATTACTTTGTACATATTCTATAATTGTGATCTGTACAAATGTTGTTTTCTCCCAAAAGAAGGTAAGATCGTCAAGGACACTTTTGTTCTTGTTCTATGGCCTGAGATTGACTGAGGTGCATCAGCTGCACGTACCTGGTATTTGCCTCTCTATTCCAGATTCCTCCCACTCATACTGTGTTTTCTTATCCTATCTTTGCTTTGAAATAATTGTGCCTTCTTACTAAATAGTAAAAACAAATCGGTTGGGGCTCATAAACTACGGTTTTAGAAGCCTAGACCCACAGGATACCTTGAACTTTCAGGATACTGTGATGCCCTGTGGCAGCCTACACTATGAGTATAGTTGGGGTCTCCCAATGGAGCACAAAATGACATCACCTCAAGAAGTTTACATTCTCTATAACATACTACAATCACTAGATTAGAATCAATGTGGATTTTAGGTCTGGGGTAATATCAGAATTTGGAGACTGGACAGCAAAGGAGATAGGGTCATCAGTTTAGAGCTGGGAGAGACCTCAGAGATCCAGCGGTGGGGAACCTGCAGCCTCGAGGCCACATGTGGCCCTCTAAGGCCTTGGGTGTGGCCCTTTGATTGTATCCAAACTTCACAGAACAAATCCCTTTAATAAAAGGACTTGTTTTGTAAAGTTTGTATTCAGTCAAAGGCCTGCACTTGAGGACCTGGAGGCCCTCATGTGGCTTCGAGGCCACGATTTCCCATCCAATCTTTTAATTTTACAGTTGAGGATGCTGTAACCCAGACAAGTCCTTGAGCACACCAGGAATAAAACAGTGCAGTCAGGATACAAACTCAGGTCCTTGGTGACACAATCTAGCTAGTTAGCTTTTCGCTGCACTAAAAAGGACTGTTCCATATATAAAGATGCCGCTTTTCTCTGGGGTGATGGGGTGTGAAGACAGAGGAGTGTGGCGGCTGGGTCTATGAAGGGTCTACCTGATCCACCACTCAGCCTCTACTGCACTGCACCTGGTCTGCGCCTGGGACAGCTGCCCATACTCTCCCAGGGCCCCCACTCCTCCATGAACCCCCCCCTTTTTTAAATAAAGCTGGTGAGGCAGGTGTATAGGGAACAAGTCTGCTTGGCACCAACTCTGTGTTTTTCTTCAAAAGGGATTCCTGGTAGATTAATTAATTACTATTGTACTTGTCTATCACCTGCCAGGGTTGGAGGGTGTGGGCAATCTTGGCAGTGTTTGGTGCAGGACGCCATCAGAACAGCCCAGCTCAGTCATCCTCAGAACTCCTGGCCCTGGTAGTGCTGGTGGAGGGTATAGCTGGCAAGGTAAGGATCAGGATCCTCTTTAAAGGACCAGGCCTTCAAGGCAGACACTCATTGCCCCTTTTAGTCATGGGCTCTCAGCTCCCCAGAGATACTCCCAATCAAGAGTGTGTGTATGTGCATGTGCATGTGCATGTGCATGTGCATGTGTGTGTGCGTGCGTGCGTGCGTGCGTGCGTGTGTGTGTGTGTGTGTGTGTGTGTGTGTAATGAGGAATGACGGGCAACCTCCAGGTGTTTTGCCAGGTCAGCCAAGACTGCAAATGCTTCCTCATGCCTAGTACCAGTGGAATGTTCCAAAAATCAGCACCCAAATGGAGCTTGTCCAGAATCAAGTTGGGGCACAGATCAGGGGCTCCCCAATTTCTGCCCCAGCCTGTTTAGGATTCTGAGGGAAGCAAGCTCTGCATTTTGGAAGGACGCCATTTGGGAGGCTATGAGTTGCATGGTTTCCTTTGGCATCAAGCTCTGACAGGGATAGCAGTGAATCCCTCCTCCCAGGACTGGGATGAATTCTTGGAATTTATTTCAGGATAAAAATGCCCCTAGACTGGTAATGAAGCCTAATTCTATGTCCCCTCCAACCCCCTTCATACTTTCTACATTCTAATCAAACCATGCTACTAACTTTTCCCCAGACTCAGCATGTCATCTCCAGCCTCTGTTCATTTGCCAGGTGGTCCTCATGCTCAGAATACCTTTTCTCTCCCTTCAAGGACTAGCACAGATGTTTGCTCCTCTAGGATGTCATGGTCAGACCTCACCTGGAGGACTGTGTTTCTGTTGTGGGTATCATCACTGAGGAAGAACATTGATTAGCCAGAGGAGGGCAACCACAGTGGTGCAGAGGTGAGTGCTGGCCACTCCTTCTCCCATCACAAACTCCCTTACAATAACATTACATTGACAGGTGGAGAAGCAGGGGCTTTTTTGGGGGGAGAGGGGATCTCCAGGACTTTAGCACACAGGAGATCAGATTTCCTCTGATGGCCTCAGGAGACAAAGCCAAGAACAAGGAATAGGTGAAAGCCCAAGGAGGCGAAAGCGGACTCCATGGTCTCAGCACGGTCTTCCAAAGTGGGACGGGATGTCTGCCTAGGGAAATGAGAGACTCCTCTCACTGGGAGTCTCCAGGCAGGGGCCAGTATAGGTGATAGGATTCTTGCCTCAGCCCCTGAAATCCAAGGGAAAATTCCCTCTTCATTTTCGACCACTCCATCTCCTTTACCCCATCATACCCTTTAGACTTCAAGCGCCTTGAGGGCAGAGACTATCTTTTGCCTATTTTCGTATATCTGGTGCTTAGCATAGTGCCTGGAACACAGTAGGTGTTTAATACACATCTATTGATTGGTTACTTCCCTCCCTCTGTATAGGGGGCATGCTCCCCACCCCCTAATCCCCTTGAAGGCAGGAACTTATAATCTTTGTACTGTCAGTGCTGAGCTTAGCACCTTGCACCCAGTAGGCACTCTATCAGTGTGGATGCAAGTGAAAGGAAGCAGCCAAGAGAGGCCAGGACTACCTGAGCCGCCTGTATATTCACATTTCCTTGTTTCAACAGTTTCCAGACCACATCCATATCTTCGTCCGTCTCTGCCGAGGCCAGGGGGGTGATCATCACAGCTGTGTACCCAGCCTTGTTCTGGTGGTCCACATCACACACACCTGCAGGAGGAGGGTCAAGACTTGGCAAAGCATCCCAGATAGTGGGACAAGTTCGGGCAGACCCCTGCACGCCCCATGCAACCTCAGCCTGCACTTAAGGCCCTTGGCCAACTAACTCCTACGTACCATTCCAAGGCAACTTCAGATCATTCTCCTCCACACTCTCCAGGCTCTTCCAGGCAAACCAGCCTGCCAAGCTTCCCTAAGCCTGGAATACCCTTTCTGCTCACCTCTGCCTCTTCAAATCCAGAGATTCTTCAAAGCTCAGCTCTGGTGCTTAGCACAGTCCCTGCCACACAGCAGGCATTTACTAAATGTTTGCTGATTGACTGACTGATCCTTGTATTATTTCTCTAGTCCTTTCACCACCCTCGAAGAGCCACATCCTAAAGGAGACCAAATGAATCAATCCCCCAGAGCCTCAGGTTATAGGGCTCAGGGGCAGGGTCTATTCTCCAACAGGGGCCATGGAAAGTGAGATGAAAGGTGGTAAGCACCACTTTTTTAGGGAAATATCCACCAAAGGGAAGTGCCCACCATGCTATAGCCCTTTTGAACTGATCTCCCCAGCACTTAGGACAGTCCTTATATCATGAGCATGGTAATAAAGATTTTCATTCATTCATTCTCCTCACTCTAACTGCAGAGGAATTAGGATATCATTAGTTCTAGGTAAGAACTTAGTAAGTAAACTGACCCCCTGACCTTAATGGCTGGTTCAGGCAGTGGGACATAGTCACAGGTCAGCTTCATCCAGGAAAAAGTGACTCTTAAACACCTGATTGGCTAGTGGGGGATGCAGAAGTAAGAAAGAAACATCTGGATATCAGTGAAAAAGCAGTCCCATGATGGAAGGCAACACTGGACTCCACCGAGAGGAGAAAATTAAAAGATAAGCACCAGGCAGAGGACTGGCTCTCTGAGAGCAAAGCACCGTGACTAGGGGGCAGAAGGTGGAGGAGAGACATAAGGCAGAAATGAATTTTAAGGAGGTGAGTGAGATGATGCCAACATCCTGGGCAAAGGGAAATAGGAAATTTCATGAAAAAGCAAGTGTCATTTAAATGGATGTTGGAACTGTTAAACACAACCCAGAGACCAGAGAGTCATGAAAGGAGCATTTGCCCTGGAAAGTACAGACCCTGAGCTAGGAGGGAAAGCAGGAAAGGTTCTGGAAGCAAAAGAAACAAATCTGTCTAGAAAGAATGGACTCCGGAAAGGAGAGGAAAACTCACACCAACATGGTGGTGGAAGGGAGCCTGGGGAAGGTGCTGCAGTAGATTTTATTTCAGCTGCAAGAGCTTGCAGGTCCATTCATGACTTGAAGGCACAGTCCATGTCTGAGGCAAGGCTGAAAATATCTACACTTCCCTCTTAGGAACACGCAGAATGCCATTAGACAAATCTCTTGGCACAACTTGCCAGTTCTGGGCATCATCTTAGTGACTTGGATGTAGCTCTCAACAGTCAAGAATGACTCCCTTCAGAGGCTCCCAACCAGCACCACCACCAAACTCACCCTTCTAAATCACACACCTGTAGACCTAGAGGTAATGGGTGTGTGTGTGTGTGTGTGTGTGTGTGTGTGTGTGTGTGTGTGTGTGTGTGTGTGTGTGTGTGTGAGAGAGAGAGAGAGAGAGAGAGAGAAAGAGGGGGGGAGAGAGAGAGAGGCATGAACCCTTACGAACTCTTTTTCAGAATCGTTTTTAAATGCATCACATAAAATGCATAGTATACAAAGGAAGCCAATTATCTTGAAACAAAGATATTATTTTTCCCATCCAAGTTCACATACTTCTTGACATCTACCTATGGAAACTTTGGGGTTCTGTGGACCCCTGGTTAAGAATCCTTGCCAAAAATCAAGGTCAGTTTTTCGACTACTATAATCCAAAGGTCACAAGCATTCACTGCTGTGCTTGGCCACACTTCTCCCTGTTTCTGGAATGTTTGTTGTTGTTCAGCCATATCCAGCTCTTCTCCAACCCTTTTGGGGTTTTCTTGGCAAAGGCACTGGAGTAATTTGACACTTCCTTCTCCAGTTCATTTTACAGATGAGGAAACTGAGGCAAACAGAGCTAAGCAAAATTGCCCACGGTCACACAGCTAGTAAGTGACTGAGGTCCAATTTGAACTCGGGAAGATGAGTCTTCTGACTCTAGGCCCAGTGCTCTCTTCTGGAATAACTTCTCTTCTGTTCTCAGTCCAAATTCTTGAAAGACCACTGTCTTGGCTCTGCCACCATTCCAACTTCATGACCGTGGGCAAATTATCCTAGCTCTCCGAGCCTCAGCTTCTACTTCTGCAAAATCAAGGAGTAGAACTTAATCATTTCCAAGGTCCCATAGATGCTTTGATCTCTCTGAAGGCCAGTCATCCCAGCCTCAGAGACTCTTTCCACTGGATCTCCTAATAAATGGGCCTCAGTATCTTTAACCTCGAAGGTCCCTCCCAGCTCTGAATTCTAACCTTTTCTGCATGATTCCAGGACCCTCACTGTCTGTTTCCCTCATTTGGACACTCCAGGGCTCTAGAGCTATAAGGATGTCAGGGATAACCTGCTCCAAACTCCTCACTTCAGGAAGCTGAGAAAAGAAGACAGAGCTAGAGAAGAGCACATGAGCAAACAGAAGAGAGGAAGAAGATTCCAGAAGTGTCTGCCTTTATCTTACATTAAAAATTACAATTGATTAATCAAATTAAAACAATAAATGAACCAACCAACCAGCATTCAGTAAGGGCTATGGGCCAGGCACCGTGCAATGCACTGGGGATACCAAGAAAAAGCCCCAACCATCCGGCCCTCAAGGAGCTGATATTCTCCATGGAAGCAGACAGTATATACCACATCCATCCAGAGAGGTGGAAGGTCTTATATAGGAATGCACTGGTACCTGGGAGGTTCAGAAGGGCTTCTACAGAAGGTGAGCTTAGAGCCAAGTCTGGAGGGCAGGCTGGCATTCTAAGACACAGAAGTAAGGAGGGAGGGCATTCCAGGCATGGGGGCCTGCCAATCCAAAGGTATCATGGGGTGAGGAAATGGGGCGCCATGTGTGGGATAGCTAGTGAGCATTGACTGGACTGCAGAGGCCATGGAGACAGGCCATGTATAAACGGGAAGGGGATGGGTGTGAAAGACTTTGAAAAGCCAAAGAGAGGAGTTACTATGTGATCCAGTAGACAACAGGGAGTGGTTCAAGTTTATTGAGGAGGTGAGGTGGGATGGTCAGACCAGCAGCTCAGAAAGGTCACTCTGGTAGCTGTGTGGAGAGCAGAGTGTAGAAGGGAGACCTCTAAGTCAGGGAGACTGGTTACAAGGCTACTGGGATAGTCTAGAGGAGAGTGAACAAGGGCCTGTACTCCAGTGGTGGCTGTGGAAGTGAAGACATAGGGACATATTTGAGAGGGAGAAACAGGAAGATCTGGCACCTGACTAGGTAACTAAGAGTGAGGAGCTGAGGACAGCAGAGGTTGAGACCTTGGGTGATGGTGACCATGATGGTTTCTTCCATTATAGAAAGACTGACGAATAACCCTCGTTTCTCATCTTGCCAATGTACTGGGGAGTCATGCATATGGTACTGCTAAAAGCATGATGAACAATAAGAAACTAAAGACAAGATGAGAACCCCTGTCCCCCTGCCCTTCCTCTACCATCAGTGAGCTAAACCAGGATGACAGAGTGAAGGGTCATGCCGGTGGATCCTGTATTCAGGGCTGTTAAGCAGCTGTGAGGACTGACATGCCTCTTTGGGGCTAACAGCTTGTCATTCAAAGATTTCTGCTGTATGGTATTGTAAATTACATGTAGTACTCTACATTGAGAAGTAACTCAGACAAAGCAACTGGGGCTTTGTCCAGGGTGCTAAAATTTAGAGGGTATAACCCCCTAGAATGTTAAAAAGTAGAATTGAGGATATACTTCATGCTGCTTGCCCTGACTACACAAATGACTCTTTATGAATCTACACATGCATATATCATTGTAAAAATCCTGGCTGGAAGCCAAAAGCCTAGAGAAGGGATAAATCTGCCAATGTGAGCCTGAGCATTGTGTTTCTGTTATAAGGGCTACATTATAACAAAACAGGTCATTCTTTCAAGAAATTTTCTTCTCACTTTTACTGTGATGAAAACCAGACTACCTAGGGAGTATTGCTCATCTGGATTTCTGCTTTTTCTGCCAAATAATATTTCTAAATATGTCTGAGACAATGCCCTGCAATTATATGTATTTTTTCCCCTGGGTGAGGATTTAGTAGAGGATGAGGGACCTTGGGGGACTTCAATGACTCCCGTTGGGTCAGCTGCCTTAGGCCAGTAAGAGAAAGTTGGGAAGAGAAAGGAGAGAGGAGTCACTTAATAGAACACAGCTTCTGAGCAACAAACAGCCTCCTTCCTCAGGCTATCATTTCATGAAAGATTCTGACCCAGAAGCCCCCGTTCACATAGGTCACAGCCCCTGCAGGCTTACCAGTCAGGGAGAATTGCCATGCACCAAAGAACAAAGTGAGAGGCTTCAATCACCTGTGACCCATTCTTTAGCCTCTGAGTCCCATGGTGGAGCCTTGATTTGGCTGGGTTTTTTTTAAATGAAAAATCCTCAAATAATTTTTAAATGACTCATTTTAATATGGATTCTTTATCTTCGTCAGGAAAAATCTGGGAGCAACAGATATGAGACCTGTACTTTTCTAGCCCAGCCAGTGGGGTTTCTGGAGGTATGGAGGCAGGGGAACAGGGCTAACCTCAATTTACCCCTCTGTAAGATGGGACAATAATATTCTGAAAGTACTTTTTGTGTATTTTGCGTTTATTCATCTGGGTATGTGTTGCTTCCCTTGATGGAATGTAAACTCCTTTAGGGTAAGGACCATTTTGGTTTTGCTTGACATCTGCAGTAGGCACTTAATAAAGCTTGTTAAATGAAAGAAACCATTAATGTTCTTTCAGCTTGCTTACATAAGGAATGACATACTCTTAAAAGAGCTCTACACAACTGTAACCATTCACGTACTCAGAAACCTCTACTCAGAGCATGGGATGCTCTGGTTAACTGAACATTCTGGTTAATGGAAAATGAGTACACTGATTGTACGTGGAGGACCAGTTTTCAAGAAGAGCTCCCATTTCTAAAGCATTTCAAGTTGCACAGAGCACGTTCCTCATGAAAACATTATGAAATAGATACTAGAAGTGATGTGATTTTTTAAACACTCCTGGGAAACAGGCTCAAAAAAATAAATTGACTTGTTCACAGCCCGCAGTTAAACAACTGCCTGGATTGTAATCTGAACTCGACCCCTAATTCCCAGCCCAGAGCAGTCAGTTTTTTAAAAGACCTCGTCCACCCCTCCATTTGGATGCTATTGAGTACTAATGGTTGGCAGGTGCTCTCACAGATAAGGCTACAGGAGACCTCTACACGGAAAGGAAAATGGCATGTCCTGACCTGTGTCAAGCAGCAGCTTAACGATGGGGAAGTTGGAGTGGGAAACACTATAGTGGAGAGCCGTGTTCCCATTGTCATCTGCCAAGTTGACAAGCAGCTTCAGGAAGCCAGGGTCACTGGGCTGGAACTCACTAAGATAGGCTGCTACGATCGAGGGGCTGGAGGATTTCCGGCTCGAGACTCGGAACCATTCTTGACTGACGGTATTCAAGCTTTGTCTCTGAAATACCAAGATGGTCTGATTATTGGTGCCCAGCATGGATGACCCCTAGTGTCCTGGTGTGGATGACCCCTAGTGTCCTGGCATGGATGACCCCTAGAATCCTGGCTCGGGTGGGAGATTCTTTGGGTCTGAAGCCAAGTCTGACCCATTAGCTTCCCTGGGGGCCTGCCACTGCCACTAACTGTTTACTTTGAGAGGGACTTTCAAGAATGTAACCTGTGCTTTACAGCTAAGTAGAACTGGGGATAGAGCCTAGAGTCAGGAAGACCTGAGTTCAAATCTGGCCTCAGACAGTCACTAGCTGCGTGATCTTGGGCAAGTCACTTAACCTCTGCCTCATCTGTAAAATAGGGAAAATAATGGCACCTACCTCCCAAGGTTGTTATGAGGATCAAATTAAATAATAATGCACACAGTAGGTACTTAATAAATTCTACTGCTGTTGTTAGGCTCAAAGAATTTAAAGCTAGTAACTATCTCAGAACTCATTAAATCCAAGACCCTTATTGACAACGTCAATTTGGAAATGAGGGCATTGGACTCACTGGATTTGGATTCAAATCCCAGCCCTGCTACTTACCACCTGTGTGACCCTGAACTTGACTCAAATTCTCTGGGTTTGTTTCCACTCCTATAAAATCAGGGAGGTTGGAGTGGCTTCTGAGGTCCCTGTTCACTTTACATTTATGATCCTCTGCCTGATCCATTAACACTTTCCCCCTTCATCTTAGCCTTCATATTTAAACAATCATATTGAATAATTTTCCCAAAAGTCACCCAGCTGGTAAGTGGGCTTGACTTCAGTTCCATGGTAAAATTCTAGAGCTGGTCACTAAAAGGATGGTTAATGAGTGGTCAGACAAATTAGGCTAATCTTGTCAAATCCAGTAATACTGTGGATGGAATACTGCACGAAATGATGAAATGGATAGTTTCAAAGAAGCCTAGGAAGACTTGTATGAACTGATGCAAAATGAAGTGAACAGAATCAGTGGAAAAAGGAACACTACAATAATAACTTTGTAAAGATAGCTTAGAAAGACTCAAGAACTCTGATCAATGATTAGGAATCACCATGATTCCTGAGGGCAAATGAAGAATGCTATCCACCTCCTGGCAGAGAGGTGAGAGTCTCAACTTCCAGAATGCACCATCCACTTCTGGATATGGCCAATATGGAGTTTTGTTTTACTTGACTATATTTATTTGTTATAATGGTTTTCTTTTATTTCTCAATGTTGATAGGGTAGGAAGGAGAAAAATAAATATTTGATAGTTAAAAAAATTAATTACAAAAAATTTAAAAGATGGTTGGCAAACATTTCACAGCAATTACCTAGAGCCAGTATGGCTTCATCAAGAATGGGTCAGATCAGACTAACCTTATTCTTTTTTTGACAGGGTCACTAAACTAGTAAGTCAAGGGAATGCTGGATTTTGACAAAAACATTTAAGCAACATCTCTCATGCTATTCGCCTAGAAGAAAAGGAAAATGCAGGCTACTTGTGGGAACATGTAAGTAGATGATCTGGCTGCATAAGCCCGGCCAACAAATCTCTGTTAATGAATGGTTTGGTTGTTGTCCTTTGTCTTCGAGGAAGACCAAAATGACATCACCATGATAAAGGGAAATTTCAGCATGTCTGACTGTGGCTGATCAGACCAATATGAGTTCGGAATGCTCTACCACAGGTTGGGCACAGATAGTCCGGGTGAACATCTGGGGTGGTTACTCCAAATTTGCACATTCTATGCTTACTTTGTGTTTTCTCAATTCTGCTTTGCTCAAAGAGCACAGCACCCAATGAAAGGTTTAGAGTCAACTTGAAGGAAGTCTGCAGCATCCCAGTGATCTGTCTTTGACCCAAACCAGTTTAACATATTTAACAACGACGTGAGTAATGATGGCCCTATCCATACTGCAGATGACAGAAGGCTGGACAGACTAGACAATGGCCTATGTACATCAATATGAGGATTTTTTAAAAACTTGACAAGCTGGAAAATTGGCCTGAATCTAACTGAAGATGAAAACTAGAGTCTCCTATTTGGGCTTCCCAAACCATCTTCACAAGGTACACAGTGGTGGAGGTGTGACTGGACAACAGCTCAAATGACAAAGATCTGGGTCTTTTCATCAGTTCCCAGAGCTAAAAGAGTCATCAGAGGTCATGAGCCCCAACACTGGCCTTTTACAGATGAGGAAGCCGATGAATCCCTGGTTTCCTTCAAACCAAAGCAAAGATGTCACCTTCTACATGAGGCCTTTTTAGGTCTGCCCAGGTTCTACTCGTGATCTCTCCTTCCAAATTACTTTGTATTTGATTTTGAGATAGTTATGTTGGTGCACGCTGTCTCCCCCAGTAGATTCAGTTCTCTGAGAGCATTCATTTCAGTTTTGTCTTTCTATTCAAGGGTGTGCTAGATCTAGTTCAAACTGGTTCTCCAAATCCAATTGTTAAATATTCAGCAAATCAGCAAACACTACAAACTAGGACTTACTTTATTGTCTTGTTGATAGCTTAGACTTACAAAAGTGATAGAGGAAATGCTAATAATGCATATTAAACCTAAAAGTGTGTTATGAGTATATGTTTTTCTTGGTGAGCTGTTTGTTAAACATTTATCAGCATATCACTATTTCCCAGTACCTAGTACAGTGCCTACCCCATAGTCAGTGCTTAATAAATGGACTGATTCACTTTTGTGCTGTGAAATCTAACAGTAAAAAGCCTGAAAAAAAATATAGCCATCTTGCAAGGTTGAGGTTAGCCCCATCAATTGTCCCTAATTAGCAACTGAAAAAAGCCCCTTTACATATATCAGAGATGATTTTTGCAGACGCAACAATGGATTGGTCCACGCTTAAACACTGTTTTTCTCACTGACAAAATTCCCCCAAAGCATCTGAAAGCATTTCATGCAGCCCGGTGAGTAGGCTTAGAAAGGAAGAGAAGAAATTCCTCCTTGCTCCAATCTGGGTCTCACTTGAGTAAGTCCTCTGAGTACTAATGTCTATGAATCTATACCAGGAGCCTGCTTGAAATCCATCACTGAAAAGGGCCTGCACCAGCCTCAGAAGAACCACTGACACACTGCAAGCAAGAAGATAAAACACATCAGCTAGGCAGCTGCCAATACTGAATCCATCATGGCATCCATCCTTCCCATTGGTGCAGCCCATGGAGAATGGCGGGATGGGTTTGAAGAAATGTGCAGAGGCTGAGGTCAGCTACTGGTTATAGCTGATGTCAGAATGAATCTGCTCCTGGATTTACTCTCAAAAACTTTAAGAAGGAAGGGAGGAAGAAAGGGATGGATGGAGAAAGGCAGGAAGGAAGGGAGGGAGGGAGGGAGGAGGAAAGGAAGGAAGGAAGAAAGGAAGGAAGGAAGGAAGGAAGGAAGGAAGGAAGGAAGGAAGGAAGGAAGAAAGGAAGGAAGGAAGGAAGGAAAAAGGAAGGAAGGAAGGACAGTATAGTAGAGTGGTAAGAATTCTGGACGTGGAACCAGCGGTCCTGGGTTCTGATCCAGCTTTGCCACTTTCTGTGCAGTGAGATTATTAAAGCACTAGGAATAACAAATAGCTTACATTTAGAGGCCCTTACTCTACGATTCACCAAATGCTTCTCACACATCTCATTTAAGGCTCACAAAAAGCCTGTGAGGAGGCACCATTATTATCTCTCCATGACAGATGAGGAAGTGAAAGGATTTGCCCAAAGTCACAGTTAGTAGTATCTTATGTTGGATTTGCACCCAGGTCTTCTAAAACCCAGGCCCAATTCTACCTACAATGCAGAGGACAGATGGCAAAGCCAAGAAAATAATAGACCATGACACCCTTTCAGAGTCCACCCTCACACAAAGAATTTTCTGATCAAGTCACTGTTGCTGTGCTTAAGAAGGCCTAGGCAGCTAGGGGGCGCCACAGTGGATAGATTGCTGGAAGACTCCAGCCTCAGACACTTAATAGCTGTGTTACCCTGAGCAAGTCACTTAACCTCTGCTTGCCTCAGTTGGCTTATTTGTAAAATGGAAATGATAAAATGGGAATAATAACCTCCCAGAGTTGTTGTGAGAATCAAGCGAGATAATATTTATAAAGTGCTTACCAAAGGCTGGCAAATAGAAGGCGCTTAAAAAATGCGTGTTCCTTCCTTTCTAATAAGGGTGATCCTCCTTATGATTACAAGCTCCAAGTGGTGCAGAAAGTTCCGTCTAGCCCCTGGGAGCTCTGAGGCAGGGCTCACGCTATCCACCCTAGGTTTGGCCTGCTTTTCACTCAAGGCTAACTGTTTAAACATCCCCACCCTTCTTAGATCCACGGAATAAGAAGGATACCAATTGCTGGTCAGTTGTGGTCCAAACTTCAGGCAAATGTTTGCTCAACAGGTGGCATCCAGATAGAAATTCTTCTGAGGGTTTATATCTAAACAAAAAAGGGAGAAAAAAAATCAGTGAAGCTCCATGTGTTTTAATCGGTTCTCCAGGCAAACCTAAAATAAGAAATTCCCAGACTCAGAATCCCCAACTAGCACCAGATGGAAGGGACCTTGCTGGCCACCCACAGCTGCCCTGGTCTGGACCAGAATCACTGATTTTTTTCTGACAAAAAAGTCATACAGGCTTGGCCCAGAGCTTGGCCCAGAGTCGCTACATCTGCAATCAGCACATCTGCTATTGGGATCGCTCTGATGGTTGGGAAGATCTTTCCATTGAGCCTAAAGGTCACCCTCTGCATCTTCCACCCATTGTTCCAGATCTGCATCTCTCTCACTTCCACTTAGTTCCCTTAAAAATTTAACTCAAGCACCATCTTCTCCATGAGACCTTCCCTGATTCCTCCAGCTGCTAATGACTCCCCCACCACACATCAAAAGACCTGCCTGGTAGCCACATTCTATGTACTATACATGCACATATTGTCAATAGAATGGAAGCTCTTTGAGGGCAGTCTGGTTCCATGCTATTGTGGTGGTATCATAAGCTCCCAGGGAGGTGGCAGGTACCTAGCAGGAGCTTAAGAAACATTTCTCAATAAGTCAACTGCTCCTAGTTCTGCTTAATATATCAAAAGCCCCCAGGTTTGGTCTATATGCCCTTGACACTGTAGTACTAGGTCTTTCTGATGCTAGAGCACCAAGATGGGAGAATTTCCTAGAACCTAGAAATCTAGTTTTTCCACAAAGAGGACATGTCTGGCTTAGTTCCCAAGCTCTCCTGAAGATGAAGCCAAGTGCACTATTGTCCTCAATCTAATAGTGCCAGAGTGGAGAGCAAGGTTGCCAGAGCTACTGGAGCCCATGGGCCAAGTGGCAACTCGAAACATGGAGTAGAAAGCTTTTCTTGGTTGGTTGTCAACAGAAAGAATTTTCTGCCTCAGGGACTTTAATAATCCCAAGAACCCAAGCCCTGTGAAAGCAATTTTCTCCCAGTTAGCCTTCCTTGAAGGACAAAGAAACTGATAAAGATTTAATAAAATGACAATCTGTTATTAAGCCATGGAGTCCGCCATGATATTGTACCAAGCCTGCACTGTAACAAGGTCACTGTGTGGTTTATGATACAACTTATTGTGTACAGAGTCAGATGGAGTGCTTGGCTCCTTCAACACCTTATCATAATCATTCTTCTGAGAGAAGAGAGTTTTTCAGAAGCCTGCAAACCCACTTGCCAACTAGACATTCCTCATTATTCATGACTCCTGATTCAGAGACCTAGGTGCCAACACCCCTGACCTAGGTAGGTGCCCTGGCCAACTGAGATAGCCTCTTCCATATCTGAAAAATAACAGTAATAATATCTGTACTAAAGAAGCTTAGAGATTGTTTTGTAGAATGTGCTCCGGAAACGTTGAATTCTAGCCCAAATGAAAGTTATTATAATGGAGATAAAAAGAATCATGGTAGAATGCAAGAGTTCCTTAACATGAGGTCTCTGAACTTATTTGTAAAAATATTTGGATAACTGAATTTCAATATAATAGATTTTCTTTGTAATCCCACGTAATTTCATGCATTTAAAACATAATTCTGAGAAGGGGTCCACAGGCTTCACCAGACTGGCCAACGGGGGGCACAGCACAAAAAAAAAAAAGAGAAAATCTGCTGAATCCCTTCTTGGAATATTGTTTTTAAATGCATAAAATAAAGCACAAGAATGAGAATACAAAGGGAAATAATTATATTTAAATAGTTATTAAAATATAATAAGAATAGCTAACATTTAAATAACATCTGCTATTTGCTAGATAGACACTGGGCTAAACACTTTACAAATATTATCTTACTTAGAGGTGGGGGCTACCATGATGCTCACTTATCCTAATTATTCCCCATTTTTAAAGATCAGAGTTCAGGAATCGGACCCTGGTGGGGACATAAAGTACCTCTCAGACTTGTGATGAGTATCAGCTGTGACAGCTTCTCCCACACTGGCACTGCTCTCCAGGCCCATGCTCCCGGTACCCTCCTCTGTGTCTGGGACCGTCTGCTGGTTTTGCTCTGCAGTTTTGCCCAGTTTATGTTCAGGGCCGTCCCCCTTCTTGTCCACTTCGCTGTCAGAACAACCCTCTGATGCACTGTCTTCACCACTGGTCTCTTCACTGGAGGTTGTCTCATAGCTGAAGAAGGAGATCAAACATCACTGGCTGTGGCCTTCCTTCTACAGCTAAACAGAAGGTCAAAATCTACAGTAGGGCATTCGTGCATTATTTAGCCAAGCAGGAGCCTGGCATCAGTTTTAGTTGATCAGTCCGTAAACATTTATTAAACGCTTACCACATGCCAGGCACTGTTTTAAGTGCTGGGCATACATAAAAAGGCAAAAATATGGTCCCTGCCCTCAGAAACTCCTATTCTAATGGGGGAGACAATGTGCCAACAACAACGTAAAAATAAGATGTAGACAGTGTAAACGGGGGTAATCTCATGGGCAATGGGGAGGAGGTAGGTGGGAAAGGATGGCTGAAGAAGAGGGTTTGAGCCAAGTCACCTAGGAAGCCAGGGATTCCAGGAGGCAAGACAAGGAGGGAGGGCACTCCACCTTGGACTAGTCCACATGAGAAGCTTCTTAACTCAGAGGCCAATTAAGACAACGAGTAGTCAGGCAAGTTCTCCCCAGATGGAACCAAAGAAGCAGCTCATCACCCAGTAACCCAATAAGTCAGAATTCTTGGGACAGGCAATCCAGTCCTGGAAAAGCTACCAATTTGGGAAGCCAGATATTCATTCCAGAAATGTCAAAATCATTAATTCATTTTTCCCCTATTGAAGTTCTCTGAATTATCTGTCAAAATCCCTCTCTGGATTCCCTGGACCTAGCCCTTCCCTTTAGCTGATTTGTTTACGGGTGTAGCATAAATCTCACTTATGATGCAGCTTTGTGTTCAGGCTCTGGGAGATGGACTCAGTAGGAAGTGATCTCTTCTCCAAAGTTAAGTCAATGTGAGGAGAGGGGAAAGGGTGAGTTTTCAGTCTCTAGGACAGGGCTTCTTAACCTAGGGTCCCTAGACCTTTCCCCACAAAAGGTCTGTCGACAGATTTCTGGAGGTCCATAACCTTGAACAGGAAAAATACATCTTTATTCTCACTAACTTTTGCATGAAATTTAGCATTATAAATTTATTTTAAAACACCATGATTCTGAGAAGGTATCCACAGGCTTCCCCCAACAGCCAGAGGGTTCCCTGATACAACAAAAGTTGTAGAATCCCTGGTGGGTTGGAGAGGAATTTTAGGTTTGTCTCTCTGTAGCTATGTCCAACAGTTCCAGATATTGACATACTGAGAGACTAAAACATGTGCAGAGGCAGGCAACTAAGAGAGGAAGGGGACTGCAGACCATGCCATGTAAGCATTCAGTGAAAGAAATGCCAATGCCGAGACTGGAGAAAAGAAGGCTAAGAGAAGGCTGGAGAGCAGTCTGCCAAGAGTTAGAAAGCTGTCCCATGAAAGTGAGATTACACTTCAATCAATCAACAAGGGATGAAAACTCCTTAAAGATTCCTTAACAGTGAGAGCTGTCCCAGAATGAAACAGGCTGTCTCAGTAAGTGTTGGGATCCCCATCTTTGGAAGTCTCAAGAGGAGTATCAATAGCTACTTACCAGGGACATTTTCAATGGAATTCTTGGTCAAGTAAAGGCTTTGGACACATGGGGAAGGAGATTGATAAACTGGAGGATATATAGAGGGAGGTGACTAGGGTGTGGTGAGGGGTTTGGAAATCAAACCATATGAGGATCCACTGAAGGAACCAAAGGAGAAAAGGTTAGGGGGAGGGGGATGTTGGGGGTGTAACTGATTACCTGACACCTGTCTTCAGGCTGACAGGCTCTGATGCAGAAAAGGAATTAGACTTGGTTTGGCAACTGGGGCAGCCGAAAGAGTCCAGAGGACCTTGGTTCACCTGCTTTAAAATCTGTGTGACCACAGGCAAATCACTTGAACTCCCTGAGACTCAGATTCTCAATTCTGATTCCTTTTACCACATTAAAAAATATGTAAGATTTGGGGATTTAACTAGAAAATGTGTAATGTCCCTTCCCGTTCTGAGTTTATTATCCCATGTTTGCTCCCACATGGTAGGACCAGAAGCAGTGGGTAGATGTTACAGAGAGGCAGTTGGGCATTTGAAGCTGTTTTGGAGGTGCTACCTCTTTAAGTTACCACCTGTTCTGTGTTTTTACAACAAAAAGAGGACCTAGGTTATTCAAATGAAGATATTCCACAGAAAGTGATCATGAGGGCACTCCCTGGATGTGGCATGAATTGCCCTGCAGCAGAATAATGAAGGGAACTTTGGGATCATTCACTTAACACCTGGAGAATTCCCAAAGCGAGAGGCCTGAACTTTCATGGCATGAGGAGTGGTATCAGTTTAATGAGAAAAGAAAGAAGATCGCTGATCTGGAGATGGAAGGAATCTTAAAAATCAACTAGTTCCACCCCCTTCATTTTTGCTTGTAGAGGAGGAAACCAAGAACCAGAGAAATCAAGTGACTTGTCCACAGTCACTCATTCAAGCTGGGCAAGTAAGGTTAATGTATCATAGAGTTATAGAAGGTTATCAAGTCTGCCATATTTTACAGTTGAGAAAACTGAGGCAGCCCAAGAGGGCTAAAGTGTTTTATCCAAAATCACACAGGTAGTTCAGAGCCAAAATCTGAACCAAGATCCTCTTGCTCCAAAGCCTGCACTCTTTTCACAGAACCAAAGTTACTAAGAAATAACCCTACAGTCCGTCTCCCCACCCACTGGCAAGAGGGCAAAACTTTGCATTTCCTGCTCTGTACAGAAGCTTCTCAGAACTTTGCCCAGTGTGGAAGAAGAAGAAGCAGATTAAATTGAGGAAAGCCTAAGTGAGATGACCTAGGGCAATCAGAAAATAAAAGGGCAGGGAATAAATGGCCTCGTCCGGCTTGGCTGGAAGCCCTTTGGCAAGGGAAGGATGATGACAGAATCTCCAGAGGAAACACTGCTGAGTCTACAAGAACCTGAGCAGAGAAGACCCAATCAGGTCTCTCCAGAGCCTTCACAGGGCATGAAGGAGGAGTCAGTGGTCTATCAGGTCTCATCATGACCATGAGACCATTGCCTGTTATGAAAAGGGTCTAAAAAGTTAATCTTTGATCACAATGGTAGGAAGCCCCAGGCTCATTAAATCTGCACTAAGGAAAGCAGCCTGGCATAGTGGAGAAAGTCACCTCTGAGATTTGATGCTCTAACGCTATAAATTGCAGAGAAGGGACCAATCTGCTTTGCTACAGGGAGCTCTCTACATGCAAGAAATCACAACTCCAGTGGCCAGTCCCCTTTCTAATATGGGGTGTCTCAAAAGTCCCAGGGCAATGTAAAGCTTTCATCAGTACAGACAGCAAGCTTGACAAATTCGAAGCTGATGCCAAGCTGGGTAGGATAGCTAACCCACGGGACAACAGAGTCAGTATCCCAAAACCTTCTTAGGTTAGAACACTGGGCTGAATCCAGAAAGATGAAAATAAGATAAGAGAGCACAGCAGAGTGGAGAATGTAGAGACTGGAGGCAGGGAGATCAACCAAGAGGCTGTTGTAACTGTGGCATATGATTGTGATGTGCTACAAGAAATGACAAATGGGATGTTTCAGAAAAACCTAGGAAGATGTATATGAACCGATGCAAAATGAAGTGAGCAGAACCAGGAGACCATTGTACACAGTAATAACAATACTGCACAACGATCAACTGTGAGTGACTTAGCTACTCTGAACAATACGATGATCCAAGACAATTTGAAAGGACTCATGATGAAAAATGCTATCTACCTTTAGAGAGAGAACCCATGTACTTGGAGTACAAACTGAAGCAGACTTTTTTCACTTTCTTTGATTTTCTTGTTTTTTGGGTTTTTTTTTTTTTGCTTTTTTTTCAACAAGGCTAATATGGAAATATAGTTTGCATGATTTCACATGTATAATCAATATTATACTGCTTGGCTTCTCAATGGGTGGGGGAGGGTCTGGAGGGAGAGAGAATTTAGAACTCAAAATTTTTAAAAATGAATGTCAAAAGTAGATCATATATGTATGTATACATATGTATGAACCTCATTTTACAAATGGACTATGTATATATATGTGTGTACACACACACATTAAAAAAAAGAGGCTACTGTAAGTGTTCTCAACGAGTCAAGACTATTTCAACAGAAAGAGATCTCAGGCTGCCGTGTCATGGGCCTCAGTCATAACAGACCCTCTTTTATTTACCTCCCACCATCGTCAGCTCTCCATATATTGCTGTGTGTGTAGCAGACTTGTTAAATACCGCTACTGAGGAGATGACTAATAAGAACGCTGAGGGCAAAGTTGCCATTCACCTTTGTAGTTCCATAACCTACCTTGGGGTATTGGGCACAAGGACTTAGTAAACATTCACTGAAACAAATGGAACATAACCCTTCCTGGCACATCTGTTAAAGGAGTGTGCCTTGGAGTCCCTGATTTCACACTTTCTGTGGATGATATCTCCCATGATGGTTAGGGGGGCCCAGAGAGCTAGTGTCACTGGAACAGCATGGATCGCAAGTCCAAATCAAAGTTGAGTGTCTGGGAAAGGTTAGGTTTCAAAGGGGCCAGGAGGAAAAGGCAGATGATTGTGCCACTGTGGACCAGTGAATTTGGGGCAGCAAAAATGCAGTGTTGGATTCGGGCTACAGAAAGCTTTTCTTTCAGCTGGTGCATGGCCAGTAGTCCCCCAGCTCATTCATCTCTGGTTATCACTGAGTTTACAATGTGGTGCCCAGAACTGAACCTCACCCTCCAGATAGGGTCTGCAGGACTGCCACCTCTCCAGACCTAGGCAGATGCCCCTTAACGCAGCTTAAAATGGCATTAGCTCTTTCAGAAGGCCATATCACAGCCTTTCTTCATCTTGAATTTGCAGTCCACTAATAACCCAAGATCTTTTTTCTCCAGGCTGCTAGGATGCCAAACTCATAAAAACCCAGGAGGCAGGTTTATTAAGAGGTTTATATGATTAAACCATGGGAAAATGAAAGGAAAAAAAAAAGCAGGTTCCCCCCTCTGCTCCCACCGGAAAGAGACGGAGCTGATATTAGACACTGAAAGCCAGTCTGACCTTTACGAACGATGCTTACCCACCGTTAACCCCAACAAACTGAAGGTTCTTTTTGGTCCCATTACCTCCAGCACGGAAGCCATAGTCTCGTTTTTTCATTATGGATTTAAGGCTTGTCGACGGGGAGATCTCTAGGCAGACACAACAGTGGAGGTTAGGAGCAGTCATTGAGAACAGAAAATCAAAATGCAGACATGGGAAGGCCTGGGACCTTGGGAATGGGCGTGGTCTATTAGCATAGGCACGTTCAGGCCCAACATAGAGCATCGAAGGTAAGGAGCTCTCCCAAGGCAGCTCAGCATGTTCACCACAATTTGGTCTTAGAAAGTTGTCTGTGCTGCTATGAAGCTACCTGCCTCAGGCTACAAAGTCAGTGCATGACAGTGACTTGAACCCATGGCTTCCAGATTCTGAGACTGGACTGCTTCCCATCCGGCAGTTAGCTACCCTACTTCAGGGGACTTCTATGTGGGCACAGTCTTAAGACTTTAACAAAAAAGAAGGTTTCTGGTTCACATTAACATGGTGGCTATAGTTCAAAAGGCCCCCTTTCAGTCATTATTTTATAAGACCTCTCATGCCACATCATGAAGTGAGCAGAGCAGGGTGTTTTGGTTAATTGGTTGGTTTTAATTAGAAAGACAGCATGGTACTAGAGGCTGTGGAGTCTTAGCACCCAAGGTTCAAATCCTACCTGGGCTACTTACTACTAAATATCCCTGGGCTTCTGTTTCCTCATTTGTAGAATGAGGGAACTGGATGGAATCTCTCATCTTGTGGCCCTCTCTAAACCTTGAATGAGGATGTTAGGGTGTCTCTGATGGTATGAGGGAGGAGAAGCTAGATTTCTCAGGACCCTTTTCCAGCTCAAAACCTATGAACTCCACTTTACAAATGAGGTAACTGAGGCTCTGAAAAGTCATAGGTACACAGATGTAAAGGCAGATACATCTGTGCTCAAAGTCACATGACTTAATCCAGATTATAAAATGAGAGCTGGAAGGAACCTCAAAAGTCTGTCCAATCCTCTTATTTTGTGAAAGATGAGGAAATTAATGACCAGGGTAACTTGGCTAAGGTCACATTGTCATTATGAAGTAGAGCTAAGACGTGCAGGAAGGTCCCCTGAATTCAGACCAGTCAGAACTACCCACTACCCCACCTTGCCATCCCTCCCTCACACCTGTGCCCACAGGCAAAAGAGGAAGATGGGTAACAAGTCCTCCTGTCTCTGCTCAGAGAAGAGACCAGACAAATGCGTCTGTGGCAGCTACCAGAGCTCTGAGCCCTCCCCGCCTGACCTCTCCTCAAACAAAATCTGGTTCTACTTATCCAAAAATGCAAGGGGTGTGCAGTTACAACAGAGCACGCCTTTATGCCAGTAGGCAACTATCCAAATGGGGGCCAGACCTCACATCTACTCTCCGTTCACCTCTTTCTCCCCCATTTCCTTCCCTCCCTCCTTCCTTTCTCTTTCTCCCTCCTTACTCTATCTCTGACACCCTTTCTCTTTCCCTCCCTCCCTTTTCTTTTTCTCCTTTTCTTCTCTCTCCCCTTCCCTCCTTTCTCTCTCCTTTCCTCCTCTGTCTTCTTCCTCCTCCCCTCCTTCTTCCTTTTTTCCCCCTCTTTCTCTTTGTATCTACCTCTCTTCCTCACCCTTCCTCCCTCACAAATACAATTTATTTAGTTATGAAAGTTACCAAAATAATAACACCCTAAAACTAGCCACAGGGAAATCTCCAGTGTGAGGCCCACAACTTCACAGGAACCTGAATGCTGGGTTTAGAGTCAGGAGAGCTGATTTCAAATCCCACCATTCTTGGGCAGATTACTTCAGGTCTTTTGGTCTTAGGCCCCGGAAGGTCCCTGCCTTCCAGCTCTGTCTAGAACCTCAGTAAAGGTCTGAGCTCAGCCTGCCACCAGACACAGCCCAGGGCAGTTGCTGATCACCTAAAGCTTTAGAGATGGAAATGACTTCAGATGCCATGCAGTCCCAGCCCCCACTAATGGAGGACACTGAAATGACTTGTGCAAGGTCACATGGATAGCAAGCCACCGTCAGGATTCAAACCCAGGTTTTCTGAAGACCAATCTGCTCTCTTCCTACTCCTATTTAAGCCATGCCAACTGACTGATGGTGAGAGGGCTCTGGCAGTGCCAGGGGATCAAGGCAATGACACAAAGAGGAAGATGTGAGAACAGAAAGTGGGTGAGCTCTATTCAATTCCAAGCAACAATTTCTGCATTTTAATATTTTTCATCTAGTCGTATGCAATGAATTAATTCCTTGCCCCTGCTTTGGTGTGAAAAAAAAAATAGTGCCCTCCTTTCTTCTTACCCCCCCCCCCCACATTCACCCCCCCACCTCTGCCTCATGCCAGTATTTACCTGGGGATAGGGGTCTGCTGGCGGGCACCCTTCTCCCTTCTCACCAATATTCACCACCCCCCACCCTCCCCTCATGTCAGTATTTACCCGGAGGCGGGGGTCTGCTGGCAGCACCCTCCTGCTCTGGCGGTGACTGCGCCGAGTACGCTGACAGCAGCAAGTTGAGGGAGTTGACCAGCTGGCTCTGAATGGAGCTGAGTTTGGACGCGGGCTGTTTGATGGCGTTGGCCAGCTCGGGGTAGCCGTGCTCCAGGCAGGTCCACTGCTCATGAAGGAGCTCTTGAATTTTCTTCACATACTGACCAATGGTGATGTCCGGCGGGGGGCTTCGCTGCTCGGTCCCTGGGGAGGAGCTCCCCGCCAACCCTCTGGCAGGAGCCTCAGTGCCCTCCTGCTCAGGGTCTGGCTCTTCGATCTTGAGCTCAGTAGAGAGATAGCTGTGCTTGGGTTTGCGGGCGAAGGCTTCTGGCTCCTGTGGAGGGAGCTGGAGCGCTGACCTTTGCCCAGGGGTGACCGGGGGGCTGGCTTCCATGATGACGGGCAGATTGAGCAGGACCCTCTCGTCATATGCCTCGCTGCCTGGGTCAGTGTTGACGGCCGCATCGTGACAGGTGTCATGGGCATTTCTTTGGCTGAGCTGCTTTTCCAGCTGAGCTACAGTGCCCATCAGTTCCTGAATGCTCAGTTCCTTGTTTCTCATCTCATCTCCTTGCTGCTGAAGGGCTACCATGACCTTCTCTAGCTCCTCAGTTCTCTTAGACAATTCTCCTTCCAGAATGGCAATCTGCTGCTTGAGGGCAGACACACTATCGGCTCCTGCCGTGTCTGGATGCCGAGGCTCAAGACCTAAGCTCTCCTCGGTCACCCTAATCCCAATACTTCTGACATCCATCTCCACGGGAGGCGGAGGGGGGATTTCACTGATGTTCAGTTCTATTTCCAGGGGGAATTCATTTTCAGGGATGGGGGATGGAAGAGGCGGAGGGCTTGGGGTGGGGGTCCCAGGTGTGGCTACCAACTCCACTTCTGGGACCTTCAGCTCTTCTTCCGTGCTCTCCAAAACCACAGGTAGGTCCTGAGGCAAGGAAGGCTGGCTCAGGAGACAGCTGTGGTTCTGCAGTTCTTTGTCCTGGTCTGGATGCTCTGGCCCATCCTGGACAAGGTCAGGAATTACTGGCACCACACCTGCCAACTCCTTCATTTGGGGCTGAGTGAATGCTTGCAGGCTTGAGCTGTGGGGATCTGAAAATCCCTCCGAGGGGCCAAAGGCACCGTCTGGGAAACCACCATCATCTGGGGGTTGTGGGAGGGGAGGGGGCTCAGGGAGGGTGAAGCTAAGGCTTGGCTCATCTGAGACCTTGTGCTGTAGCAGGGTCACTGGCATGCTGGAAGCCCTCAGCAGCTGAGGCCGCCCTCTCCCGCCATCGGGCTCAGCTTCCATGGGTGGGGTGGCCTCCACTTGGCGAATGGTCTCAGCCAGTAGCACTCTCCTCCTGTAGCTGATCTCACCCCCAGCAGCCAAGGGCTGAGCAGAATCACTAGGGGGTTCCTCTGCTCCCTTTGTGGGCAGTCCTGGGAATGAAGAAGTCCAGGTCGGGTGGGATGGGGCTGCATGGGGCCTGGCGCCACTGTCGGGGAGACTGAAGTTCCGAGGCAGGGTGCTAAATTTGGGTTGCTTGGTTTTCCTGCGGATAGGAATTCTCTTCATGGTATGCCCTTTCTCGATGTCATCCACATACTTCAGGAAGTCCAGATCTAAGTGAAAACCATATGGTGTCTCCACTGAGTATGGGTGACTTTGGGGTGGTTCTTTTTCTCCATCCCCTTGGGATGATGGTTGATCTCTGGCTGGAAAAAAGAAGACCCACACACATATGTATTTATTTATTTTAAAATCCAAAAAAATCACAGACCAACAGGAGTAAGCCTGTCTCCCGACACTCTCTTGAGTCTCCTTCAAACATCACCAGCATCCAAAATATGCTGTAATGCTTATGGTCTTTTTGGCCTCATGGAGATGCTGCCTTATTAAATCAATTTATACTGAGGCAGAGTCTGCAGGGCTCGGGGAGAGGGAACAGCTTCCCATTTGCAGCATGTCATTGGAAAGGCTAAAGAGAAATCTGCCTGGAGATACAGCCACGGAGAAACAAGAAAACAGTCTCCTTTGGCTGTCGGGTTGGACTCATGTAACTGCCATGCTGAGATAGCCCAGAACTGGCCAAATTGGGCCACTAATTAGCAATTAGGTAAATGAAAGGTTTCAGAGGTTGAGCCATAAATCTGTCTGAGCATCCAAAAAAAATCAAGCCCTGCATTAGTCAAATAAAGCCCAGCAAATTTTGCTGAGCCCAGAGATTTCAGTGATCTATCATGTGGCGGTTAGGGCTTCTTCAATGGCTAAGCCTCCAAAAACATGAGTGCCAGCAAGGACTAACCAGATCCTGTTTATTCTCCCTGCTTTTTCTCTGGACTCCTTCCACCTGAAGGTCTTAGAATGTGTTAACCTCTCCTGCAGCTCTGGAAACAAAGAAGTGAAACTCCTTCCCCTGACTGAGGAGAAAGTAAAAGGCCAAATTCACATGACAGGGAGGCCTCAATTCACCTGGAAATACTCCACTCCAGATAGAAAGGTCCCCAACTCAAGCGATTAAGGGGTTCCCTTTTGTGTCCCCGTGCCTAGCACACATACTTAATACATACTTGTTTACCTGTTGACTAAGTGCCAGTAGCAAGGAGATATAACACTTACGATTGTCTCTTCAGTCCTCCATGATATAGACCCAACCCACTCATCCAATCTTATTTCATGGGATCATAGGATTAAGAACTGGAAGGGGTCTTAGAGATCATCTCTCCCAACTCATTTTACAAATGAGGAAACATAAATCTGCCCAAATACAAGCACTAATCCTGCCAGGGATAGGACTTGAATCCAGGCCTTCTGATTGCAAATGTGGGGCTCTTCCCATTCTATCATACTGCACCACACACTCCGCTCCCATCTCACTACCCTCCGTACAGTTCCATTCTTATTCCAATTCTCTAAGCTGTCCTTCCCAGGTGGAATGCCCTCTTTTCATCCTCTCCTTCCATCATGGTCAAATTCATCCATCCATCCAATTCCAAACCCTTCTCTCGATCCCAGCCCATGTCCCACCTCCCCCTTAGAGTCTTCTCAAATCTTTGACTTTCTGTTCTACATGGAGTCATTCACATTCAATTATCCAGTAAACATGACTACAGATATAAAGACCTTACATCCTACTGCTGGCCTAGGGAGGGAAATCACAATATGTATACAATATGATAAATCAAATCAAAATACATAACATGGAATAAAGGGAGCTGTGAGAAAAGGATTAACAGCTCAGGTGGGGTCAGCAAAGTCCTTTAGCAGAAGGTAGAGTTTGAGCTGAGCCTTGAAGGGACCTAGGTTAGCCCCTAACTTTCTCTGTTTAACATATTAAGTCTTCTCTCTACCCCCTACATGGTCCCAGAGGGTAGCAGAAATACCAGTAGTAATAATAATAGAATTTACGTAGCACTTTAAGGTTTGTGAAGAGCTTGACAAATATTATCTCATTTTACCCTCACAACCACCTTGGGGGGTAGGTGCTATTATTATCACCATTTTTTTTAAATTTTTTTTTTATTTAACTTTTAACATTCATTTTCACAAAATTTTGGGTTACAAATTTTCTCCCCTTTTATCCCCTCCCCCCCCAGACCCAAGCTTTCTAATTGCCCCTGTGACCAATCTGCTCTCTCTTCTATCATCCCTCTCTGCCCTTGTCTCCGTCTTCTCTTTTGTCCTGTAGGACCAGATAGCTTTCTTTACCCCTTTACCTGTATTTCTTATTTCCTAGTGGTAAGAACATTACAGTTGATCCTAACACTTTGAGTTCCTACTTCTTTACCTCCCTCCCTCTCCACCCCTTCCCTTTGGAAGGCAAGCAATTCAATATAGGCCAAATCTGTGTAGTTTTGCAAATGACTTCCATAATAGTTGTGTTGTATAGGACTAACTATATTTCCCTCCATCCTATCCTGTCCCCCATTACTTCTATTCTCTTTTGATCCTATCCCTCCCCATGAGTGTCGACCTTGAATTGCATTCTCCTCCCCATGCCCTCTCTTCTATCATCCCCCCCACCCTGCTTGTCCCCTTGTCCCCCACTTTCCTGTATTGTGAGATAGGTTTTCCTACCAAAATGAGTATGCATTTTATTCTTTCCTTTAGTGGAATGTGATGAGAGTAGACTTCATGTTTTTCTCTCACCTCCCCTCTTTATCCCTCCACTAATGAGTCTTTTGCTTGACTCTTTTATGAGAGATAATTTGCCCCATTCAATTTCTCCCTTTCTCCTCCCCATATATTTCTCTCTCACTGCTTGATTTCATTTTTTTTTAACATATGATCCCATCCTCTTCAATTCACTCTGTGCACTCTGTCTCTATGTATGTGTGTGTGTGTGCATGTGTGTGTGTGTACTCCCACCCAGTACCCAGATACTGAAATGTTTCAAGAGTTACAAATATTGTCTTTCCATGTAGGAATGTAAACAGTTCAACTTTAGTAAGTCCCTTGTGGTTTCTCTTTGCTGTTCACCTTTTCATGGTTCTCTTCATTCTTGTGTTAGAAAGTCAAATTTTCTTTTCAACTCTGGTCTTTTCATCAAAAAAATTTGAAAATCCTCTATTTCATTGAAAGACCATTTTTTCCCCTGAAGTATTATACTCAGTTTTGCTGGGCAGGTGATTCTTGGTTTTAGTCCTAGTTCCTTTGACTTCTGGAATATCCTATTCCATGCCCTTCGATCCCTTAATGTAGAGGCTGCTAGATCTTGTGTTATCCTGATTGTATTTCCACAATACTTGAATTGTTTCTTTCTAGCTGCTTGCAATATTTTCTCCTTGACCTGGGAACTCTGGAATTTGGCCACAATGTTCCTAGGAGTTTCTCTTTTTGGATCTCTTTCAGGCGGTGTTCTGTGGATTCCTTGAATATTTATTTTGCCCTCTGGTTCTAGAATCTCAGGGCAGTTTTCCTTGATAATTTCATGGAAGATGATGTCTAGGCTTTTCTTTTGATCATGGCTTTCAGGTAGTCCCAAAATTTTTAAATTGTCTCTCCTGTATCTATTTTCCAGGTCAGTTGTTTTTCCAATGAGATATTTCACATTATCTTCCATTTTTCCATTCTTCTCTCTTTGTTCTGTGATATCGTGGTTTCTCACAAAGTCCTTAGCCTCCATCTGTGCCATTCTAGTTTTGAAAGAACTATTTTCTTCAGTGAGCTTTTGAATCTCCTTTTCCATTTGGCTAATTCTGCTTTTGAAAGCATTCTTCTCCTCATTGGCTTTTTGAACCTCTTTTGCCAATTGAGTTAGCCTATTTTTCAAGGTGTTATTTTCTTCAGCATTTTTTTGGGTCTCCTTTAGCAGGGTGTTTGCTTGTTTTTCATGCTTTACTTGCATGTCTCTCATTTCTCTTCCCAGTGTTTCCTCCACCTCTCTAACTTGATTTTCAAAATTATTTTTGAGCTCTTCCATGGCCTGAGCCCATTGGGTGGGCTGGGACACAGAAGCCTTGATTTCTGTGTCTTTGTCTGATGGTAAGCATTGTTCTTCCTCATCAGAAAGGAAGGGAGGAAATGTCTGTTCTCCGAGAAAGTAGCCTTCAATAGTCTTATTTCTTTTCCCTTTTCTGGGCATTTTCCCAGCCAGTGACTTGACCTCTGAATATTCTCCCTATTATCATCGTTTTACAGATGAGGAAACTGAGGCAGAGTTAGCCTCCATGGACGCCAAGGTCCCCTTCAGCTCCTATGAGTGAATCATTCTTCCTCTTGGCCAGTCTAGCACCCTAAACATGTTAGATGTTCATTATATACTGACAGATTTTGCTTCTTGGCAGCTAATGAGGTGGGGAGAAGGAAGTAGCCCTTGGCAAAAAATACCTGGTAACAATGAGCTCCTCTATCCAGCCTTCCCACAAGACCAGTTAAGAGAATGCCAGGAAAATGCCCAGACCTATCCCCGAGAAATCCAAGAGTAGCTTTTTGGAGTGGGCGAGGGAGGCTGGGCCACATGGGCAAAGGCTGGATACCATTGAGGACTACAGTGTCTCCCTGCTGGCCCTCCCAGTATCTCCTCTCTCTGGGCCTTAGCTTCCTAACCCATAAATGAGGAAGGAATAATGATTGTGATCATAATTGGAAACCCTTCTAATGCTAGTTTGGATCCTAATACCATGTGTGTGTATTATTTGCAAATATGTCATATACATGTATAATTATCACTAAGCATATACATGCGTGTATGTGTTATATGTGGCAATTATGTATATATTATATATTGTGACTATATATGTATAGCTCTATATACATTCATAAATATAATTGTATACATAGACTCAAAATATATAGTAATAAAATGCATAATTATGTGAATATATGATTGTTGTTCAATAGCGCCCAACTCTTCATGACCCTTTGTGGGGTTTTCTTGGCCAAGACACTGGAAAGGTTTGCCATTTCCTTCTCCAGGTCATTTTACAGAGGAGGAAACTGAGGCAAACAGGGTGAAGTGACTTCCCCAAAGTCACACAGCTAGGAAGTGTCAGGCCAGATTTGAATTCAGGTCTTCCTGATTCCAGGCCTAGAGCTAGATCCACTGTGCCACATAGCTGCCCTGTGTGTCTATATACAGTCAAAATATATAATCCTTAAATACATAATTGTGTGTGTAGAGAGAGAGATACATAGTCCCAATATATATTCAGGAAGATTAAATGTAACATGTTTAAATCTGAAAGGCAGCATGGGATAGTGTATCCACTATCATGGCCTCTGACACAAGCTGTCGTGTGAACCTGGTCAAGTCAACCTCTCTGTGCCCCAGATAGCTCCAATACCATAAAATGTGGACAAAGTGCAGCTTTGCAGTGGTAGAAGGAGAATCCTCACTAAAAGTTCCTTTCAGTAATACAATCACAGACCATATTACATTATTAAACATATTATTAAAGCAGCATCTGATGTTGAAAAGAACTTTAGTGAGGTCTTTGTGAATTTCTGTGGTTGAAAACACATCACTGCCTGGTGGCCAACTCTTTCTGGTCATGGGGCTCTTGGGACTTCATTGGGAGGCTCCTGAGATGACTATCCTTTGCTACCACACAGTGATTCCCTCCAGCTGGATAGGCCTTGGCATCGGCTTTACTGGCATAGGTACCAGCAGGGAATGGTAGCCAGGACACCTCTGTTAGCCATTAGTTGTTTTTTTTAAAAGAGGGATAAAATATATAGATATAGATATATATTAATTAATGATGACAGTAGTTATTCTACAGTGGATGCTGCCTGAGCTTAATTCCTGCCCTGACAAATACCGGATTTTTGGCCCTGGAGAAGGCACCAACTTTAGAGGGTGTCAGTAGAGCATTGCCCATCTGCACAGCTAGAGGATGGCGCCTCACTCCAAAGGAATTACAGATCAAGTCCAAAAAATACATTCTCGTCCAGCCCATGACCATAGCTTGACATGGGCCAGTTGACTTCTCTCTGGTCCCCAGGCAGAGGTTGCACATCCTGACCCCTTGCAGCCACCTTGAAAACACATGTTGTTTCAAAAAGGGTAAGATCACTCCAGTGCAAAGATTTCAGTGCTAACTCATTATTACCTGCACAGGAAAACCAATCTCCAGTGCATGTCCTGTGGAGTATGAGCTCTGAAGCCATGGTTCCTGCCTTGGCTTTCAAAAATCCCATCCCAATAGACCAATGTGGTGTTTTCTACCATGTTCTTAAGAGAGACAAACTCTCTGCAGTTTAAGATCTTTGAGAGCTTCTGTGGTCAAAAAAATAATCAACCAACCATTCAAGAAGCTTCTCCCAAATGAGCTAGGCTGGTCCTGAGGGGGCAGTGTCCATTGCTGGACTGGGCAGCATGAAAGAATAGAAACAGGGCTGGGTTGTCAGTTGACTGGAGGGCATCAGTTCAAATCCGAGGTGTGCCATTTAGTACCTGTGGGGGACTTTGGACAATGGATTTCACCTATCTGGGTTTTAGTCTTCTTATAAAAAGAGGGAAATGGACACAATGATCTTGAACGACCCTTCTGGCTAGGGCCTTCCCCAGAGGGTATCTAGAGCTATAAGTCACCCTTAGGGACCATCTCCTCCAATTCCTCATTTTATAAATGGTGAAACTGAAGATGAGAGATTAAATTCTTGGCCGAAGGTCACTTAGCTAGGAAGTAACACAGTCAAGAGTCAAACTCAGATCTTCTGACCCCAAATCTAGCCCTTGCCAATGTGCCATGCCTGCCCCTTGCCAGTTCCCTACTTTCATCATCATATCATATGGCACTCTTGGAAAGCTCACTCCACCCGGAGTCTTGGGATTGACAAACAGAGCTCAAGTGAAGGAGGTAAAAGTTAAGCAGAGGAGCAGTTTCTGACCCAGGCAGCAGAGACTCAACTAATGGGGAAACTGTGTTATGTATCTTCTTATGGCTTCAGTTTAATGAAATGGCCCTGATTTACCCCCCAAGACCTTGGAGAGCAGGGCAGAGACATAAATATTTCTATGATATTAAAAAAAAAAGTGGAGCCAATTCAAAGGCAAATTTACCTATGAGAAAAGCGAGGAAAGCAAGAGGCCTCACTGGAATGAGAAGTCAGAAATATGGGTTTAATATATGCTCTGCCTCTAGGGCATTTCTATTTTATTTTTCTAAAAGCAGCTGTCCAGCTGGGGTATAGTTCATGCTTTCCTGAAGCAGAATCCTGAATTCCCACACCCAAATGAATAATACCTCTGGCCCTCTCAGGCCTGATCAGATGTGTTGGGAGACCTCATATATATTCACTTCTGATTAAGTATTAATCCTATTGCAATGTCCTTTGAATTGGTCTGCATGCCTCCCTCCATCAGTCTATTCCCCACACAGCAGCCAAAGAGATTTTGTTAAAGCTTAGGCTCGACCATATCACCCTCTTCCAGGCAGGAGCAAATGTAAAAGCTCTGCCTGATGCTCGAAGACCTTCAGAGCCCGGCCCTTCTTTCTTTGCCCCTCCACTCAGCCTACAATCCAGCCCTACTGGCCTCCCTGCAGTAAAAGGGTGGTGGGTGTGGGTCAGAAGGCCTGGGTTCAAAGCCTGACTCTTCCACTTACTGGGCAGGTTACTTAACCCTTCTGTAAAATGAAGGGCTTGGGCTCTTGGTGTATCAGCTCTCAAACTATGACCATGACCACAGCACGCTGGGATAGCAGACCTGGAGGAGGACAATGGCCACACGGATTCTGAGGAGGAAATAGTCACAAGGGTGGAAGGCATCAGACCCAAGTGGCCTTGGATGGGAGGGAGAAGAGGAGAAGGGATTTAGGTGGATTTTTTCAAAACTGATCTGAAAAACAGACACTGGAGAGGATGCAAAAAAAAAAAAATAGATCGAAGGTGAATTAAGTCTCTATCCAGAAGAAGCCAAGAGAGAGATGGGAACTTTAATCCCTTGTCCTCATCTGTCCAAAAAAGGAAGATGGAAAATTCAAGGAGGAAAGGAGAGCTGGGGCCTTTCCCCAGGCAGGCCCAGGGAGTCCTTGGAAAACCACAGGCTGCAGAACTCAAGAATCCTGAGACGACTAGACAGATGGGAAGGGGATGGCCATGATGTCCCAGGGCTGGGCCATGGGTGTGTTGGGCACGTGTGAGATGTGGTGATTGACTGGCTTTGGAAAATGGTAGAGAAGTAGCCTGGAGGTGGCTAGGGAAGGTGAAAGGCCATCTGGGGTGAGGAAAAGTATGGGAATTCCCCTTATTTCCTTATCTGGAGGGGTGCACAGGCCTTCCTCAGCAGACAGAAACTTAAAGGCAGAAGGGGTACTGAGCAAGGAGCCAGGAGAGCCCAGTTTAACACCACTCACCAACTAAATAACTGGGCAAAGGAGTGCCTTTCCCTCTCTGGGCTGCAGCTTCCTCACCTGAAAAACAACGAGTTTCTGTGGTTGAGTCACTTTTCAGTCTCATCTAACTCTTCATGACCCCATTTTGGGGCATTCTTGGCAAAGATACTGGAATGGTTTCCCATTTCCTTCTCCAGCTTACTTTACAGATGAGGAAACTGAGGCAAATAGGATGAAGTGACTTCTCCAGGATCACACAGTTAGTAAGTGTCTGAGGCTAGATCTGAACTCATGAAAATGAGTCTTCCAGATTCCCAGTCCAGTGCTCTATCTACCACAAAATGAAGAGACTAGCCTAAATTATTTCTAAGGTCCTTTCTAGCTCTAATAGTCACAAGTTCATGAATCATACACATAGGCAGCTCCATAACTGGAAGGGACCTCAAAGGCCATCTACTACAAATCCCTTATTTTACTAATGAGGAAACTGAGGCACAGGAGGTGACTTGGCCAAAGTCACACACAGGATCACAGATCTGGAAGAGACCTCAGGTCCTATTTAGTCTGCTCATTTTGCAGATGTAGAAACTGAGGCCAAGGCAGGGGTGGGATGTGACCCCAGCTCTTTCTGACTCCAAATTTATCGCTCCTTCCCCTCTACAAAGCTGCCTGTGAAAACACTTTGAAAGCACACAACCTGATTTTTGTCTTGCTGGAAATAGCTATTTTGAATCCAACCAATGCCTGACATTGGAGATGGAGCTGGAGGACCTGGGTTATCCCAAGATTCCTCACAGTCAAGCTAAATGTGAAAACTCTCCTTGAGGTCAACAAGAAAACCACCTGCCTACCATCTGTCTTCTCCATCTTCGGGGGCATCAGAGGGCAGCCTCTCCGAGTCACTTCATCAGCTGTGTCAATGGGCCGTGGTCACCAAGCTCTGTAAGCAACAAGAGACAAGGCCAAGTTTGATTATTTGGAGGTAGACCTGGATCAGCCTTTTGTGAGACATGCCACCTGACTAGTGCCTTCAAAGAGGGCAAGGATTACAGGAGGCATGTGTGAGGAGGGAGGGCATGCCAGAGGGACTGCCTGTGCAAAGAGGTGGAAGTGGGAGCCTCACTGCTGCATGGCAACTCTTTTACTCCTCTCCTTAAGGTTCTTTTTCTCTCTTATTAATGGGAAGTCTTATAGAGATCTAAAATTCAGTATGTTCAGAACAACGCATTGTCTTTTCCCCAAACTCAATGCTCTTCCAAATTTCACTGGTACAGTTGAAGGTAACATCATCCTTCAACTCACCGAGATTCACCACTTCAGCATCGTCATTGACTCCTCCCACCAACCCATCCCCCCCATATCTAATAAGTAGCCAAATCCAGTCATTTCTATGTCCACAACACAAATGAATAAGGGGGAAAAAAGGCAGCTGGTGTCTTAGTGGATAAAACAATATGCTTGGAGTTAGGAAGACCTGAATTCAAATCTGACCTCACTACCCATGTGACCCTGAGCAAGTCACTTAACCTCTGTTTACCTCAGTTTCCTTCAACTATAAAATAGAGATAATATGAGAATTAAATGAGATAACAATTGGAAAAAGTGCTTGGCATATGGCTGGCACATAGTAAGAACTTAATAAATGTTTGTTCCCTTTCCCATTAATTAAGCACTTATTATATGTCAGGCCCAATGCCAAGCTCTGGTGATACAATAACAGAAGGAAGCAAGACACTCTGCCTTCAAAGAGATTCCATTCAAACAGTGAAGGAAAATACATAAAAGGAGCTAGAATGAGGGATGAGGGACATGGCGTGGTGATGTGGTCTGGAAGTTGCCTTGAAGTGACATATCTGACTGATTCTGGGCAAGACAAAGTGAGAGCTCTTCTGGGGGAGCCTGATGGGTGGGCAGAGTCCATGGCTCAGTGGGACAGGGATGAGGAGGCTTAGAATTGGCCAGGAAGCTCTCTCCCATCCCGTCTCAGCCCATATTCCCTCCAATAACCAAGTGCTAGAGACTCTAGTGCTGCAAAAGCCCTGGATGTTTGGTCTCCCTCCCTCCTCCAAGTCTCCCAACATTCCAAATCACCTTCCACACAGCTGCCACCTTGATTTTCCTAGCACAAGTCTGACCTCCTTTCCAGCCTTCTTGCTAAACCCTATCCCCACATCATCTGATCCAGTGACACCAACCTAGTGGCCATTCCTCCAACCAGACACTCCCTCTGCCAACTCCAGACATTTTTACAGCTGTCTCTGTTCCCCCACACCCATCCACCTGCCTGGAATTATCTCCTTCTTTCAAGTCCCAGTGAAAGACCCACCATCCTCAGGAAGGTTTCCTGATCCCCTTTAATTCCTGGGCTTTCTCTCTTAGGTTATCTTCAATCTGATTGGGTGACTCCTTCTGCAAACTCCATCTAAGACAGTTGCTCAGATCAGCCGTGTCTCATTCTTCTCCGGAAAGTCTCTGCCACCCCACCCCCACCCCATTTCTTCCCCCATTAGAAAGTTAGCTTCTTGAGGACGATGGCACCTAGTATGGTGCTTAGCATAGAGTAGGTACTTAATAAATGTTTACCAAATGATAATAAATGCTTGTTGATTGCTGAATTGAATGATTAGAAGGCTTTTAAAAAACAAAAAAACAAAAATCAGAAAAACATAAGCAACTGAACTTAAATGTCTACCCAAGCACTGCTTTGGAAATGCTACTAGAGGCCCAGAATGGTAAGGGGCCTCCAAAGTTTAGACTGGCAATGACTTTGGCAGTCTCCATTGGACTGCTCACAGCTTGAGTGTTTTGCAACTGACTCTTGAGACATCATTTCCTCAGGAGTTTACCTCTCAGCCCAAGAAATTTATAGGCCCGGGACAGAAGAGTTGCTTTGTTCTGTCCCATGTGGGGATAGTACAAAGATGGGCTATCATACTGTGTATTTCTTACATCCAGAGGGGGTTGGGAAAGCCCATGGAGAACCAAAAAAAGTCACCTACAACCTTGTGCTGCATAAAGTAAGGGAGAGCCTCCAGAAACAGGGAGGTGATGTCCCATGGGACTGTGCTTTTCTCAGAACTCATCTGGGAGCCAGGCTTGGTTCTGGACACCACAGTTTATGAAGGACATTGATGAGATGGAAAGCAGCCACAGAAGGTCCACCAGGACTGGGAAGGGTTTGGAGTCCATGTCGAATGCCCCCCACCAACTGCCAGCCGATATTTAATAACTTTGTATTTCACTCTGAATACACTTGTATACATTCATGGTCTTCTCTGATCTAATTAAGCTTCTGGAGAGCAGGGACTGTATTTTTGGTCTCTGTATCCCTAGTACTTAACACTGTGCCCAGCACCTATTAAGCATTTGATCCTTGATTTCATCAAAATACCACTGGTCCAGGAGACAGGAGATCTGGGTTCGAATCTTGCCTCTGATACTTTGATAGGTTCCCATTGCCTTCAATGATTCCAGTGCTCCATTTTGTATTTGGATCCAGGAGTCTCATACTGTTGTCTAATAGCTCGGGGTGTCCCCCTTCTCCTCTCACTCCCAATTTTAAGTTTAAGGACAGGGCAGTTTCTCAGACCTCTCTTGTCTCTGATTCAGGGCCTGGGATGGTTCTAGGCTGATAATAATAGTTAACTCTGAACTATGCTATTGAGGGGGAAGAGAATGAAGGATGACCAAAATGGAGGTGATGTCTAAGATTTACAATTCTATTAGTTAGGTAGGAATTGGGACAGGTCCTGTGACTTTATTGGGAGTGAAGAAATGCCCTTTTACCAGTGTAGCTTCTCTGCAACCTACAGACTTCAAGAGGGGCTTAGAAAACTGAGAATTTAAGCATTTCACCCAGGGTGACCCAGCAGTTCTCAGAGGCAGGACGTGAGCTCATATCTCATCAAAAATCCCCATCTCTCTCTCTTTCTCTGTCTATGCCCCCCAACTTTCTTCTCCACCCCCCAACCCTCCACTCTCCACACTCTCTACAGGATCTTGAGTATCCTGCATGTTTCTGGACCTTATTTCCCTCATCTGTAAAATGGAGGAACTGGACTAGAAGCTAAGGTCCCTTCCAGGTATAGAATTCTGTGATTCTCTGATTTATGAGAACCAAACTGGAGCAGCCCAAAGTCAGAATTCCTATTAACTGGAAAACTCTACCAGTATCAGTAATGATGACCACTCTGTTTGTGAAGAAAATGTCTATCCAGGTAAGAAAATAACAGGTCAAATGGATATTTTTTTAAAAAGCGCTGGAAGGTGTACATCTGCAAAACAGGCAGTGATATTTCAATCAATTACATAATAGAGACCAGATGACAGCCCGTCCTGCAGAGAAAGCAGCCAGTTTGGCTTGGGGTGACTTTTACCTGCTGGGCTCAAAACAGAGAAGCCCCGCCTTGAAGGTCAGAAGATATCAGTTATGATTCACACTGTCCTTGAGGTTGAATTCCTGTGTCTCAAACCTTGACTGTAAATTTCCCCCAAAGTTCAAATCGATTCCCCATCTTCTTCCCAATCATAAACAACTCAGTGCAGGTCCCTCTCACCATAGGTCATCCATTAAATTGGCTGTTTATTATTGCAACTACACACATACTAGACACATTTACTATCAATGGCTCCCCAGAAGAAAGAGGAGAACTGCTTTAGGAATTTTACTTAACTCAGGTCCTTTTCAACTCTACAATTCTTGGATCTGTGGTTTCTGAGCCCAAGCGGGCCAAGCAGGAGGTACAAGGGGTGGGAAAGGAAGAGGAAAGGCGATGGATAGGACAGTACAGAAAACAGGAAGAGGGTAAACCAAAGACCAGATAAGACAACTGGAAAGATACTGGTTCTGACAAACAGGGAAAACAAACTAAAGCCCTTGGCTAGGACACTTTGACTGATCATAGAATGTAGAAATGGATGGAAAGAGCCAGCGCTCATGGCATGGTTCCACCAGGAAGGTGGGCAGGGTCAAAATCTCTCTAGAATGTGGTGCATGAGAAAAGGATTTTATCTGGAGTCAAAGAATCAGAGATTTATACCTAGAAGGGACCTTAGAATTCAGGTCCAACACCTTCATTTTACAGACCTGGAGAGTCTTCATGACTTACCCAAGATGTAAGTCAGGATTTGAACCCAGGCTCTGCGACTCCAGGGTCAACGCCCTTTTGTTTATCTCATGCCATTTCACAGTCAGAGCTCTTGGTTTTGCTGGGTTTTTTTAACTCTTGGTTTTAAATCCCAGCTCTGGGAGACTGAGCCAAGATGGTGGAATCAAAGAAACCAGGCAGCTCCACTGCCCCTACAAATGCCCAATGGGACAGTATCTAGGAAGTCAAAGGAAGAATTATAGATGGTGCCCTTTCCAACCCAAGATAATGATTTTGGCCTATATCCAAGTGCCCAGAGCAGGAGCTTTGGAAAAAGGAATGGGCTGGGGTCACAGACCCAGATCAAGTAGCAAAAAGGTGGGAGGATATGTCTCCCAGAGGGCCAAGAACATGGATGCATCCCCCAGAGCTCCCAGTTGTGGCAACATTCAGAGCTAATCCTGCACTGGGGTCTTAGAGGCATCAGGGGAGGAGAAAAAGGAGGAAAAAAGTGGAGTCATATCCTGGAGGAGCCTGGATCACAAACTCAGCTTCCAGAGCTTTCAACTAGACCAATAACACTGGATAGATCACTAGAAAAATGAGTCCACACAAATGTTGAAAGCACTATTCTCTTCCGATGTTAAGGATGCCCAAGACACAAACACAGAAGAGAGCAACCCAAAGTAGCTATGAACCAAGAACCTAAGAAAAACAAGGCTTGCAAAACAAAAACGAAAACCCACAAAACACCACAACTAGAATTCCTAGAAGAAAAGATGCAATTATTTAAAGAAAAAAGCCTTAAAATGATATTATAAATGAAATTAGAGTTAGAGGAAAGAATTGGAAAAGAAATGAGAGCTGAGGAGGAGACAACTGGAAAAAGAATGAACAGCTTAGCACAAGAGACACAGTACCCCTTCCAAACAGTAAATTTCCTAAAATGGACAAAAACAGAAGTTAATGACTCAGAAGACAAGAAGAAATAGCAAAACAAAGTCAAAAGATTGAAAAACAGAAGAAAATGTAAGGATTGGAACAGTTTTGAAAGACTTAAAAATTCCGACCAATGCAAGGTTCAATAATGATTCCAGAGGACCAATGAGGAAAAATACCAGCCCCCTCCTGACAGAGAGGAGACTCAATTTTTTGAACACAATCAAGATGGGAGTTTGTTTTCCTTGACTATATATATGTTACAAGTGTTTTTTTTCTTTTTTTTCCTAGTAGGGGAGAGAGTATGGGAGAAAGACAAAAAAATGCTTAATAACTAAAAAAAAATCAATTTTAAAAAAGCCCCGGCTCTATTACTTACTACCATGGTGACCTTAGATATGTCATCTTATCCCTCTCTAGCCCTCAGTTTCCTCATCTATAAGATTGGGCTAGATGGCCTGTTCAAAAGCCTCGTATGTGAACACGCCTTGAAGCATTACTGAAGGGATGCAATAAATCTTTACTGAGTTGATAAAGTAAACAGCGCTTCCATCATCACTGTCTCTGTATCTCCAGTGTCTAGCAAGGTTTTGCATGGGATTAGTCCTTCATAAATGTTGGCTGAATAAATTAATGACTACATGATTTATACACCCACTCAGGAATTATTTACTGAGTGCCCACTGGGCATAAAACCCTGTGATAGACACTAGAGCAATAACAATAATTATTCCTATTTCTATCATCCTTTAAGGTTTACAACATGCTTAATTACCTACCTTCCCTGAAGAGTAAAAGTGAGAAATGAGAGTCACTGGATCGAAGAAGAAAACTAAGAAATCATCTTGCCTAGCCCTCTCTTTTTACAAATAATAATAGTAATAGCTAGCATTTATATGGCATCTTAAAGTCCATAAAGCATTTTACATGTGATCTTCACAATAACTCTGTACAGTTATTGTCCCCATTTTGCAGATGACAAAACTGAGGCTGGTACAAGTTAAATGACTTACCCAGGATGATGATGTTGGTGTCTAATATGGGACACAATCTGAACTCAAGTCTTTTCTCCAACGCCAATATTCTACCTACTGTGCCATCTAACTACTAAATAAGGCACCAAAGTCCTTGCAGTGACCCCAGCATTCATTTCACCACAAAACTGTTTTTGGCCGACAAAGCTCTTTAGAGCTTAAACTTGACCCTTACACCTGTCCATTCTGTTCTCTCGTCCCTAAGTTCCACAGCTGTGAGAGGTGATGGGGTACTCTATCAAACTGGGAGAGGCATTAACTAAGTCCTTTTAATGCCCCATCTTTGAGCGTGGGCCCAGCAGAAATGTCTCTCTGGGAGCTGGCCAGCCTTCCCCTTCTCCAAATGGCCAAGTTTGTACCCCAAACGTCCTGTGATAAATGCCTTTCCCATGCAGAGCAGCAAACCTACCTCCTCTGGGCTTCCTAGAGGAGTACTCTGGGAAAAGGATAATCAGTTTTGTTTTGGACATGCTGATCTTGAAATGTTGACATGACAGTCAGTTTTCGATGTCCAAAAAGCAGCTGATGATGTGAGACTCAATCTATAGGTCCAACTGGGGCTGGAAATGGAGACTTGAGAGTCATTTGGAAAATGGTTATAATTAAACCCATATGGGATGATGGGATGATGGAATGGTGAAGAGCATGTAGATGACTGAATAATGCATTGGGGAAAACCCAGAGTTAGGGGGCATGGTAGCACTGATGTTCCCCTTAAGTCTTCGACTTCAACCAGTCCTTATATGACATGATCTTGGGGTTCATCCTCTTCACAGTATACAAGAGCCTCCAATTTCAATATAGGAACACCTACCTTCCTGCTGCACCATCATCTCATCACAAGCCTCTGTCTCTCTGTCACACACACACACACACACACACACACACACACACACACACACACAGAGTTGTTTATAACAACAAAGCCCCTATATAGATGATAGTATTTGTAGTAACACTTTTTATGACAGCAAAGAATTGGAAACAAAGTGATGCCCATTAGTTGGGGGATGGCTATACAAATCATGGTACACTAATGTCATGGAATATTACTGTGCCACCAGAAATGACAAATGTGATGAGTAAAAGAAGCATGGGAAGGCTGACACTATCTGATGCAAAATGAAGCAGGCAAAGTCCAACAGTATTCTATGAGAAGCCTGTAACCAAGTAAATGGAAAGAACCATCACAGAACAACGAAAAGTGAATGTTGCAAAATTCCAGAGAACAATCAGGTCCCCAGAGAAGAGCTATGAGGAGATCCCTCCCCTGGTTCCTCTGCAGAGGCAGGAGGATCATGTGTGGAACACTGCACATAGTGTTAGACTTTATTGATGTCTCGATCAGTGTTGCTGATTTTCCCCATTTTTTCCCTCTTTTATTTTAATTGAAATTATTTGTTATATGGATGGCTCTCTGGAAGAAAAGGGGAGGAGAAATACTAGGAGAAATCCTGGTGATGTACAAACAAAAGATATTAATTAAAAATTTTATTAGGCACCTACGGATAAAGAAAGGCAAAAGACTGTCACTTCTCTCAAGAAGCTCATGTTTTAATGTGGAGAGGACACGCAGACCACCATGAACGTGCAGGATACATACAGGGTACATTGAGGAAAGGTGCCAGCATTAGGTTCCAAGAAAAGGACTAGTGAAGCCCTCTGGCATGATCAAACTTGAAGGATGCCAGGGAGGCTGGGAAGTGGCATTGTGGAGAGGGAGCATTCCAGTCATGGGACCCAGCCAGTAAAAAGGCATGGAGTTGGCAGATGGGTGTGTCATGCTGGAGAAAACCAGTATTGTTTGATCAGAGTATGTGGTAGGGAGGAAAATGTAAGAAGACTGGGAAGGGAGGAAGATTCCAGGTTGTGAAAGGCTTTAAAAGCCAAACCAGGGAGACTATATTTGACCTTGGAGGTAATAGGGGGTCACAGGAGTTTATTGAATAAGGGGTGATCTAGACTGTGAGCTCCTTGAGGGCAGGGATTGTCTTTTGCCTTTTTTTTATCCCCAGTGCTTAAGCACATAGTAGGTGCTTAATAAATATTAACTGACTGACAGTTGACATGGTCAGGAGTGCCTTTAAGGAAACCCATTTGACAGCTGAGTGGACAGTGGATGGTCTGAAGTAGGGACAGCCTTGTCACAGGGACCCCACCCAGAAAGCTACTGCATTGTCAAATGCGGGATGATGAAAGCCCACCCAGAGGTGATGGCTGTGGAGAACAGGGGACAGTGAGGGGAGAAGGGGCAGGAAGTGGTCACAAACTGACTATGTGGAGTGAGTCAAGGATGCCAACCTGGGCAATGGGTAGGACTGGAGTACCCTCAAGAATAATGGGGAGGGGGAGGAAAATCAAGATCTATGTAATAGAGATTCACCAAAAATAAAAATTAGTAATAGGTAAGTTCAGAAGAACAGAATGCATGGGGGTGGGGTGGGGAAACAATGGGTTCAGTTTTAGACATGTTTAAGATATCTGCAGGGCATCCAGTTCTCCCAACAAGCAGATGTGAAACCGGAATTAAAGAGGGAAGTTAGGGCTGGAATCATCAGCATAGAAGTGATCATTGCATCCATGGGAGATGATAAGATCACATGGAATTGGGGAAAGCCTACAGTTAAAGGGAAGAAGAGCTAACAAGGGAGACTGAGGAGGGGAGAGAAGCCATGAAAACCCAGAAAGCAGAGAGTGTCTAGGAGTACAGGGTGATCCACAGGGTCAAAGGCTGCAGGGGGGTCAAGAAGGGTGAGAGGTGAGGGGAAAAAGACCATTCAGATTGGCCATTAAGAGATCACTGGATAAGAGAGCAAAATTTCAGCTGAATGATGAAATTGGAAACCAGACTTTCCTCGATTTCCAGCCAGAGGCTTTAGAAGAGTGTGAAAGCGTTGTACATATCAAGAAAGGGAGGTGAGATCTAGGACGCTACTCAGAGGAGATGGAGTAATCGAGTGAGGGTTTGGGGGGAAAGGGGAATAAAGCAGCATGTTTGTAGGCAGTGGGGAGACAGCCAGTAGATAGGAAGAGATGAGAGATTAGTGGGAGAGTGGGAGCAAACTGCTAGAGAAGATAGGATAGGGTGGGATCACTTGAGCATGTAGAGGGGTTTACCTCACCAAAGTCTGTCCTTTGCCATACTACTCAGTCATTCCTTGGGCTGCGATGGCAGCCACCCATGATTGAGAAACAGCTTCCAGCTCACCCCAGACACTGGAAGCCAAATCAATGTTTCCATATCTGGCAGAGTCTGGGAGGAAAATATTAATTCTTCTTATAATTTCTTCTTATAATATAAATTCTTCCTTATGATTTCCCACCATTATGGTTATTTTCTTAGCCTTGTATGGAGAGACATCACATATCGGGCCATGCCCTCGTTCTAGAACTGTCAACTGGAGATTTTGCAGAATTGAATAATTATCTCTAATAATTAATAATTAACATCATTTAGGCCCTGACTGGAAGGGATGACTCCAGGTGCAATTTTTCTATTTTTTTCTTTTACAAGGATATTTTGAAAGAGAGTAGGCAGAGATTCCAAGGCTATCTTCCATGTCTGGAATGCCCTCCTTCCTCACCTCTGGCTCTTCCAATCCTGAGTTTCCCTCAAAGCTCAGTTCAGCGCCAACCTCATTTAATTCAACTCCACTCTAGATGCAAACATTGGTTAAGGCCTATACTGTGTGTATAACAAAGTGGAAAGACTAAATAGAAAAAGCACCTACTGTGTGCCAGGCTCTGCATTAAGAACTAGGGATACAAAGAAAGAATAAGCCAGTCCCTGCTCTCCAGGAGCTCCCGGTCTAGCAAGGAGACAACAGGCAAGTTAGGTATGAACAAGCTATCCCCAGGATAAACGGGAGCTGACCATTTCCTTCTCCAGTTCATTTTACAGATGAAGAAACTGAGGCAAACAGAGTGAAGTGACTTGCACAGGGTTACAGAGCTAGGAAGGGTCAGAGAAAGATCTTCCTGAGGGAGGAAAGGAAGGGAATACATCTTAAAAGTCCCTCCCATGTGCCAGGCTCTGAGCTAAGCACCTGACAATGATCTCCTTTGATATCAACAATGGAAATTAGATGCCCCATTTTACAGCTGAGGAAACTGAGGCAAACAGAGGTGGAGTAATCTGCACAGGGTTGCACCACTATAAAGTGTCAGCGGTCTTTCTCACTCCAGAAATATGTAGCATCTCCCCAGCCTTTCACAGAACCTGCCAGCCTTATTCTTACCCCTCTTCCCTATAAGCCAGCTTGTTCAGACCATGCGTTTTCCTTATCTCCCCCAACAGCAGAATCATCTCAGGTTCCACCCCACTTGCAAGACATTTCATGGAAATGAACCCTAGTCATTAGCCTTGTGGCCATAATTTGGGCAAGAATGGGGATTGAGATCCCTTACTCAGCTTCCAGTCACTCCACTGTCATGGGAGGGCAGCAAGGGTCTCAACCTCCCCCAACTATCCCAGAGATGGCCCATCAGGACTTTAAACCCTCCTTCAAGTGAGGGGGGAAGGTCCCCCTGTAATTATCTCCATTTTCCAAAGCAGTCTCACTACAAACCGTGGTGTGTATGTCTGTGTATATATGTAAGTACATCTATATACATGCCAAGACTGCCACCTCTCCCCAGAGCAAAGTTCTACTGAAAACCAGCCCCTCCCCCACACAGCAATTTCTTTCCCTCTATGCTTTCTCCTTTATTAGGCAATTATTAAAAATGCTGTATTTCGTTTTGAGGCAGGCAGCGTGCCAAAACAAACAGCATCTTTGATTTTCTTTTAAAGAAAGTCTGGCTTAGAACGCAGCCTCTTCACCCTGAAAATCCTCACAGCAGCCGACATCACAAAGTCAAATATTAGTCCAGGTACTGCACCAAAGCTGAATGTCTTTTATTCCCTTTGGCTGTTGCCTGCAGAGACCAAGTATCACTGCCCCCCCCACCCCTTTTCAAAAGCCCAAGTCACTCCACCCTGTGCACAGAGCAGGCCAAGAGGAAGTTCATTTCTCATTTACTTTTGGCAATTTCCCACCCCCTCCCCAAGAATTCAGGAGCCAAGGACCCAAGCACGTGCCTGGCACCCTGGGAAGATGGTAGAGAACTGTATGATGTTTAACCCTGATGACCAGAGACCCCCTCCACCCTCTCCACTCCCGGGGCGCTGAAGGTAGAATTTCCCCCAACATTCCCCACCAAGATCCTGAGCCCTCTCTGGCCAGTAAGCCAGGAGATAACTCATCTCCAATAAATGCCACATTAACACAGATCTCATTAAATCCATCCCAACACTTTCTACAAGTGCCTATCATTTTCTTCTGCATTGCAGTAGCAGTTGGATTTGAACACTTGGGGAGGAAAAAGAGCCTGGGGGTCTAGGAAATGGAGCAGAGGTTACCGTCTCACCTTCCTCCCCGCAGCCAAGGCAGGTGGCCCTGACTCAGGGCCGAGTTCCTTCCAGGGAGGCTGCTTTGCCCTGCTGCCCAAAAGCCCCGGGGCTCCGAATGCCAATAGCAGCGGGTGTCCTGGCTGTTCAAAGTGACTGACGCCCTTGTTGGGCCAACAAATCCTAGACTCCTTTGTACCCCACCCCCAACAGACAAAGGAGATCAAAAAGGAATTCACTGTCCAGCAATGAGATAGAGTAGGTCAAAGTGCTCAGCACAGTGCCTGGCACATAGTAGAAGCTCCCTTCTCTTGCCTCCAGAATCAAAGCCTTCCCTTGGGGGAGGTGGGAAAAAATTAAAATGCAATAACCAGATTTAGACCTAGCAACGTGTACTGAAAGGGACTCAATTCTAGGACACATGCCAATAATCTATCATAAGATCATAGACTTCGAGCTGGAGGGACCTTCACATCATCTCCCCTTCTCACCTTCCAGCTCCTCTATGTGTTTTCTTCCCCTATTATGTCTTATTTGAGGGCACATCCCCAACACTCAGCTCAGTGCCTGGCACACAGCAAGCACTTAATAAATGCTCCACTTCTTTGTCCTCTATTTCTTTATCTAAGGCAATCTTCCCGAAGAGAAAACTGAGGCCCAGAAAAGGTCATCATTACAAGAAGGATTTGCCCAATATCTCAAAGGTGGTAAAAGGGTTTACTAGGATTCGAATCCAAGTCCTGTGACCTCCCAATCCTCACCCTTGCTTATCTCTAGAAAAGCTGTGGCATACTTTGAGGTCGCCCATAACAGCATTAAGGCAGGTCTCCTTCCTTCCTCCCCCGACAAGTGACAGGGCTCATTAATTAAATTCTTCCTCTCCAGGGAAGCAGATTAGTTAAGAAGTTTCACTTCTACAACTTGGTCAAAAAAAGTCACTTTTCCCCACCCAAAGACAAGGGTGTCTTAGGGAGCGAGCCTTTCATAGGCAGCAGAATTCCGAATTCCAACCCCACTGCCAGTGGGAACAGGGCATGGTGAATTCAGGGAGGCTGTACCTGCTGCTCGCCCATCAATCCGCCGTCCCCAGGAGGAGCTGAAAGGCAGCGAGCGAGTCGAGTCCTGACGGGTGCGGAGAGAACGAGAGGCGAGCCGATCAGTTTATGGATCCATCTCCGGGGACGGCGGCTCAGCCCAGCGACGTGGGGCCCGGGGGAGGCGGGCTGCGGGGCAAGGAGGAGAGCAGATTTCTGGAGGCTGGGAAGGTGGTGCGGCTACTCATCCATCGCGAGCTGTCTGGCTCTGCTCCCTCGGCAGGAGCGGCGGCTGCCTTCCAAGTCAGTGACAGTCGCAGCCAGAGAGACAGGCCGGAGCTGTCCAGGGGACGGAGCTGACGCTCCTAGTGAACCTCGGTGGGGGCGGGAACACCAAGGCACAATCAATGGTGGGGAAGAAGAGCCGCCAATCTGCGGGCTCAGCCAGAAGTCCCCTGAACTTTCCACCACATGCCTGGCCTCGGTCATCCTCAGGACACAGCCACTCAATGGGGGAAGGGGTGGAGCCCATGCGGGCCCCCACCGCCCAGTCTCAGCCTTCGTCAGGGCCTCCCTCAGGAGCCTAGGATCGTTCCCTCCACTTCTGGGCCGTGGTCATCAGAAGTCAAAAGCGAGTCTGCCCCTTGTAGTGAGCTGTTCATAGAGAGCAGCTATGGAGTTGCTCTAACACCACCACCCCCATCAAACACCCGGCGTTTAATAAATGCATGTTGAACTGTGACCTGGAGTGTCATATCATAAGACTACAAATACAAAAAAAAAGCTAAAATATCCCATTCAATGAAAAACTAATATTTACTAAGTTCCAGGCACCCTGTATTAAGTGCTGGGGATTCAGAGACAAAAATAAATCCATGCCTGCCCTCAATCATTCAGTAATGAAGAAAGCATTTATTAAGTGCCTACTTTGTCAATCAAGCATTTATTAAATACTTACTATGTGCTTAACCCTAAATCAAGAATTTGTCAAGCAACTACTTATATGCCAGGACCTGTGTTAAGTGCTGGGGACACAGAGACAAAAATAAATCCATGCCTGCCCTCATTTTATTCAATAACCAAGAAAGCATTTATTACACATCTTACTATGTCAATCAATCAAGCATTCATTAAGCACCCACTATATCAAGCAAGTAAGCATTTATTAAGCGCTTACTATGTTCCAGGAGCTGAGAATACAGACAAAAACCAAAACAGTTCCTGCTCTCAAGTGGTTTACATTTGATGAAATAATTATGTTAAATAAATGAAATAATGCTCACATTTCAGGAACACAGATCTAGAGATGAAAGGAACTTCAGAAGCCTTCTAATCTGACCTCATTTTATAGAAGAGGAAACAAAGGTCAGGGATGATGGCCCCTCAAAGTCATACAGACAGGAATCATGAGAAATAGTGCTGGAACTCAGGTCCTCTGAGGACAGACATGGATTTATTTTTGTCTCTTCTCAGATCACAATCTAGGTTCATCTCAGTTTTGCCTCTTGCCAGATCTGTGGGTCTCAGTTTCCTCTTGCGTTACATGGAAGGAGAAAGGAAGCAGCCATTTCTAAGATCCCTCCCAGCCTAAAGTTCCATAATCAAAAAGCCTTCTTGGATCCCCCCACCCAGAAGTGATCTCATCAGAGCTCATGGTGCTTCTCTGGTTTATTTGTAACTTATCTTTCTATATGAATGATTTGTAACTCCTGTCTAGGTGAATGTCTTCCTTGCTGCTATTAAACTGTAAATTCCTTTGAGGCAAGGGTCCCCTTCATCTTCATCCTTGTATCCGTCTGTGTCTAGCATTGTGCCTCATAGACCTCATTAATGGGCTAGAGGAGTATGGAGTGAAATAATGGATACACAGACAAGTACCGAAGATATTTTAGTTGGTTTTTCTGAATTCCTCCCCTTTTTATAGCCTTTATTACATGGTATGACTTATTGGGTAGAAGAGAAGGGAGGAATTTTTTTTAAAAGAAGGTGATGTAACCCAAAAAGACGTCAATAAAAATAAAATTGAAAACTAAAAATAAAGAGTATCTGCCGTCCTCAGCCATTAGCCAGCAGGATGTTCTTTCAAAGGTCAGGTTTCTTGGCAGTCTTCTCTAAGCGAAATCAAAATCATGGTCAACTGTGTCTGCCCTGCCCAGAGTGGAGAACCCCAATTTGGAGAAATGCCACCTAAATTTATCATACTTGACACCTTCGCAGGACTCTTGCTTTTCCAAGTGTTTCCAAGTCCGTGATCTCAAGAAAAACCAAAAAACCATGTGAAGCATGTTTCATGATTGCCAATATCCTTCAAATGAGGAACCTCAGTCACAGAGCAGCAGCACGGTAAATTCTGGTGGGCGCAGAGTGAGAACCCAGGTTTTGGGCTCCCATTCCAGTTCTCTTTCTACTACGCCACCACCTTTGAGTTTTATGTGAGAAATCTAAAGGCCTGGTCTCTCCTTTGCCCCCTCTCTCTTACTCTCCTCCTTCAGCCTTTTCCTCTTCTCTCCCTTCTCTCCTTCCTCCTCCTTCCCATTTCTTCCCTGATGGGATCTCAGGAATGATCTGCTCTGACTCCCTCAATGCACAGATCAAGAAACTGAAGTCCAAAATATAGAACGTTCCAAAAGTCTTAGTACAGTCTTACTTACTAAAGTTCTCTCTCTCTCTCTCTCTCTCTCTCTCTCTCTCTCTCTCTCTCTCTCTCTCTCTCTCCCATCTCCATCCTTTCCTCTGGCTCTGTCCCCCATCTCTCTCTCTCCACCCCCTCCTCCTCTCATACACACATTTTTCATTGAGTTTTTCCAAGAAAGAATTGCCTCCCAGAAGTATTTGAAATTATCACATCCATTGCCTCCACTATCAGAAATAATGTGCAGCTGGAGAGGGGAGGAATTCTTCATTCATAAACTGAGTTGTCTGCAGGAATAAACAAGGCCATCTTTGAAAGAAAACACTCATCTTCATCGGCCAGAGTCTTCTCTCTTTAAATAGCCCATCCATCCTGATGTGTGTGTATGTGTGTGTGTGTGTGTGTGTGTGTGTGTGTGTCCAGTCTCCCTCTGTCCTTTTTCAGAATAAATACTCACAATCACAGTTCCAGAAAGGAACTCTGGGGCCATCAAGCCCAATTTCCTTTTATACAAATGAGGAAACAGGCCCAGAAAGTAGAAGAGATTTTCCTGGACTGTTTGTTGCAGGACTGAAACCTCAATGTCCTGAGTCCCAGGGAAGGGCTCATTCTCCTAGTTCATGCTGCCTCATCCTCCCTGTAGGCAAAGGGGGACAGCTGCCAACGTGCCCTTCTATGCTCAGCATATGGACAGAGGTGACTTAAGACCCTTAACTCTCAACATCTTTTCTGTTGTATCTCTTCAGAGACATAGAGTCCTTGGATTTCCCACTCACATCAGGGACAGGGAAGGCCCATGTTGAGGCTCAGAAGATAAGAGTGTGTGTGTGTGTGTGCGTGTGTGTGTGTGTGTGTGTGTGTATGTGACAGAGAGACAGAGAGAGACAGACAGACAGAGATAGAGAGGTTCATGACAGTTAAGAACAGGAAAAAAGATAAAACCACTTCAGTTTTCACTAAATACTTGTCTGCAAAATCTTTCTTCCTGGAGCAACAGAGGTCATAGAATCTTAGATCTGGGAGGGACAGAATGTCAGATCTTGAAGGGACCTTAGAACATCAGATGTCTGAGCTGAGAGGGATCTTAGAACACAGAATGTCACATCTGGAAGAGAGCTTAGGACATAGATTGTCAGAGGTGGGAGTTTCCTTAAGACCTAAAACATTAGAGCTAGGATAGACCTTAGAAATCTGAATATCAGAACCTTTCAAAGATGCTCCTCCATGCCTGCAACATTCTCCCTGCTCACCTCTCCCTTTCATTCTTCCTCATCTCCATCAAGACTTAGTTCAACTTCCACCTCCCACCCAAGGCCTTTTGGAATCACCCAAGTTTTCTCCTCTCCAATTATCACTTCCTATTTCTACATCTTGGCACCTGTTGAATGCAGTCTCCTTGAAGGCAGGCTTCCTTCTTGTAATTGCAGTTAGGACAGTCTTTGGCATACAGTAGGCATTTAATAACTGCTTGTTGGATTGTTGGATGGAAGAACATGAGATCAGAATTTTAGAGCTAGAAGAGATCTCAGAAGGCTTCTGGTCCAACTCCCTCATTTTACAGGTGAAGAAACTGAGTCTATGAGAAGGACTTGCCCACAGTCACAAAGTCGATAAAGAGAAAAGCTCAGATGATGAATGGATAGGCCATTCCAGCTGGAATAGAGAGCACACTATGGGGAGAAGGATGAGATCAATCTGGGAAGGCTCGAGTCAATAGAGGGCCTTGAATGTTGTGCTAAGGGGTCTGGATTTTATTTTACTTTTCGATTCTACTTTCCCCAGACCTATAGGATGAAGAATTCCTTTCACCTTCTAAGCTTACTGCACATGACTCCACTTCTCACACTCTACCTTCCAGCCAAACTGGTTGAGTTGTTGTCCCACCTCAGGGTCTTTGCATAGGCTGTACCCCAGGCCTAGAATGCCTTCCCTCCTTAGCTTGCTTCCTTCAAGATTTAGCTCAAGCCTCACTTCCTCTACAAGGCCTTTTCTGATCCTCCTTCCCCCAGTTGTTAGGGGTCCCCATTCACCAAGGCCAATCTCATTTTGCACTTAGTTTAGGTATATTCTGTGCACATCTGTCTAAGAGCTGCTTCTCCCCATCAGAATGTCAATTCTTTCAGTCTCTGTGCCCCAGCCCTTAGCTCCTAGTGCCTGGTACATAACAGGGATTTAATAAATGCTCGTTATGGGTCCATATATCACGCTGGAAAGGAGAAAGCCGCCAGTCCGTCCAAGAGAAGGAGAGAGCACACAGACTTCTCTGTTACTAAATTCCCATAGGATTTGACTGAGTTAGGGGGAAAGGTCAGCTACCCAGGAGGTCTTTGAGATTACCAGAGCAGCTGGGTGGGCTCGGGGAAATTTTAGCATGCCCAAAACAAATCAACAAATCAAAACTCTCTGGGAATATTTCTTATCACCGTGGTCATTTCCGCCTGAATTCTACTGAAGCAGGGAGAGGGAGGGGAAAACACTCTACAAATCTGTCTAGTGCCGCCTTCTAGGGGGGAAATCATCCCCAGGACTAGCAACTCCATGAGCAAACTGTATGGGAGTCAAGGACTCATCTGGGGGAGAGAAGAGTGAAGGGGAGTTCAGATTCCTTGTGAGAAAGCCCCCCCTTTTCTCTTTCTTTACCCCTGCCCAGGGGTCCTCCTGACTTCCACAAGAGGAGATGGGGGGCAGGGTGAGGGGTTTGGATCCAACGCTTCCATTTTATAGATGAAGAGACAGAAACCTGGAGATATTAAGCCAGGATTCGAACTCAGATCCTCCAGTTCCAAATACAGCACCCTATACATTCATTCATTCATTCTCCTCACAAGGGAGTAACCGAATCATGCCAAGAAAGAAATTGCCACATTCTTCCATTGGGCTACTATAAGAAAGGACTCCTCTGGCCCCTCATAGACCACTTACTCAGTGATTTCCGATTCTGGGCTTTTGCACTGGCTGTGCCTCAACCCTACAATGCCCTCCCTCTCCTCATCTCAGCTTCTCCAGATCTAAAATGCCCCCTTTGACAGGAAGCCTTTCCCTACTCTCCTTGAAGTTTGGTGCCCCACCCCCACCATTGATTATCGACCACTTAGCCTATGAGCAGGAATTGTCTTATCTTTCATTGTACTCCCAGTGCTAAGTATAGCCTGGCGCATAGTAGGTGCTTAATGTCTCTTGTCAGACTGATTAAAGGCACCCTGCAGCTTTCAGACAGGCTAGCCCCCCTCCATCACATAGAGAATTGGCTTCTCTTTTTGACTCTATTTATAACAAGTCCCCTCCCCAACCCTTTCAAAGCACAATAGCCATCAGAAATGGACAACCCAGCCTTTACACTGAATGCTTTGCAATAATATTTATCTAAAACCTGTCAAGTTGGGGAAAGCTTCATTTAATAATGTTGACCATTTCTACAGCAGGTGAAGGCAGGCTGGGAAGGAACCCAGGAGGAAATCAAGCCTTTAGCCCATGGAGGCTGGGGAGTGCAGGGCAACGAAAGCATTCTGTGCTTTTAAAAAATAATGACAGCTAGAGATTTTGCAGCTGGAAAGTTAATTTACTGGGCACAGAGGAGAACACCTGCAGTGGAAGGGGAAAGGATGCAGCCTAAGAACTCAGAACTTGATCTGTTAGCTCAGAAATAGCATCTTCTTCACCAAGGAAATCATGTATGAACAGGCACTCAACCTCAGGCTCCTGCTAGCAGAGGGCATGGAGATTAATCAGAACCACAGAGTGTCATGGCTGGGAGGGTCTCTAGAACAGAGGAAGTCAGACCTAGAAGAGACCTTAGAATGTGGAATGCACCAGCTGGGATAGTCCTTAGGACCCAAAACATCCACACTGAGAGGGACCTGAGATTTCAGAGCTTGGGCAGGAGGTAGAGGGAGGCAGGTGGACATAACATAAACTGACATAACATATGTATGTGTGTGTATACATATGTATTATGTATATAGAACATAAAATGTCAGAGGCAGGAAGGGCCTTCAATAATAACAACTAGCATTTAAATGGCACTTTAAGGTTTGCAAAGTGCTTTAAAAATTATCTCATTTTAGCTAGGTGCTATTATCCCTATTTTACAGAGGAAGAAACTGAGGCGCAGCTCAGTGGAGCGACTTGCCCAGAGTCACACAGCTAGGCAGAGTTTGAACTTGCCTTCCTGCTTTCAGACCCAGTGCTCTAGCGACTTTGCCAACGTCCCCTCTACCTCTCTCTGCCTTTTTTCCCCCTTGACCACATAACTGATTTCATTAGGACAGGGAACTCCCAGTGAGAACCCTTCCTCTACTAATGAAGTTGTTCTAGAACCGCTTAAAGTCTTGGGAGATTCTTGGGAAGCTAGAGGGTCAAGCAATTTGCCCACGGTCATTGCACTTCCAAATGTCCCAGCTAACATCCCACCTTCTGCCCAAAGCCTTTCCTTACTCTCCCTTAATGCAATGAGTGCTGTCAATGGTTTGCTCATACACATGCCATTTCTCTCATCAGACGGCAAACTTCGAGGAATGTTTTTGCCTTTTTTTATTCTCAGTGACTGGCATATAGTAGGCATTTAATAAACGTTTATTGACTGACTGCCTGACAGCCAGTATAGGTCAAAGGAGGGACTTCATCCCAGGTCTTTCTGACTCCAAAGTAGCCTCTCCTCTTCCTTTGACTCCAAATAGAACCTTCTGTAAATGACCTCAGAGGATCTTCCTAGCCCAGGGAGCCAGGCTGGAGAGGTACTGGTACCCAGCTGAGGCTGAGAAATTAACTGCTTTGCTGAAGGTAGCTCAGTCCATGAGCCTTGGAGCTGGCCTTGTAACATCAGGGCTGAGATTCTTTGCATTATGCCACAAATACTAGAATATGAGAGTAAATATTAATATTCAAGCTATTATTATCTATGTGGGATCTAATCAAGGGCAGAAAGAGAAAAGCTGCAAAAACCATCAGAATATAAAGCACTGGTGCAGAAACATGAAGCCAGCTGAGAGGCCAGCAACGTCGCTGAGGGGAGAAGGGGGAAAATGCTCCCATTGAGGGTCAGAACCTTATGAGACAGCTTAGTTACCTCAGGAGAATCAGCCCCTCTCTGAGTGCCACATTTCAGGTCTGATCTGGAAGACAATACAGCTACACAGTATTCTCTAAAGAAGCCTTTCTGGATCTAATATCCTACGTCCTTCATATTGACCAAGGAAGCCATTTTCAATGGTTTTAAGATGTTGAGAGCTGGAGACGATAAAAATAGGTACTCTTTACGTAGCATCATTCCCTGGATCTTCACAACCACCCTGTGAGGTAGTTGGGGTTATTGCCCCCATTTTACAGATGAGGAAACTGAGGCACAAATCAGTTAAGTGACTTGCCCAGGGTTACATAGCTATTAAATATCAAAGGTGAGATTTGAACTTAATGTCCTTCTAATGAGCTCTAGAACTCCTTCCACTATACCAAGAGCTTTTAATTAATCTGTGTGTGTGTGTGTGTGTGTGTGTGTGTGTGTGTGTAGTGGGCCCTTCTGGCACACTGGTAAAGCCTAGGGCCCCTTCTCAAAGCTATAAAATAAATACACAGAATTATAAAGGAAACCAAAAGTTTGCAAAAATAAAGATGTGATACGCTTTGCATGGCTTTACATGTATAATTCATATCATGCTGCTTACCTTCTCAATGGGTGGGGGAGGTGGAGAGGGAGAGAGAGAATTTGGAACTCAAATTCTTTTTTTAAAAAATGAAACATTAAAATAAAGTATAATTATTTTTTTAAAAAATTTAAGATGTAATTCTTTTTCCTATGCAACTTCACAGACCCAGTGGAGGATTCATGGATCCCAGGTAAGTACCACAGACCTATACCATTACATCTCCCTAAACTTACAGAACTAAGGGAAATTCCTATGTTCAACAGGAAGGCATAGATAATGGGACAGAACCATGTCCAGAGGAGTAAGCAGAGCTGTCCCTATAAAGTCAGAAAGTTGGGTTACTCTCCTACTCAGAAACCACCAATGACTCCCTGAGGAGAAAAGTCTGGACTCTCTCCAGCTCAGGTATAAGCCCTGTACAAACTGATGACCTCGTCATCCTTGTTTCTCAATGGTCCTTAGCATAAATGTAGAGATAGAGATAAAGGTTGGTGTTGTCGTTCACTCTTCATTTTCTAAGAGAACCAACGATATCATGGGTGATGTACCAACTTGGGTGTGAATCAGACTGAAGTGGGGAGAGCTGCACAAAGTCATTGGTCTCACTCTCTTTCAGAGACAAAACAAAGTCAAGATGACTGACCATGGCCCGGGATGCAGTGGATGACCTTGGCATCTGATGTCGGATCAAGCTGGAGGCGCTCCACAGAATATGCTTCAGTCACCTTCATGGCCATTGGAATAGAGTGTTCTCATCCGCCCATTCTACCAAACGAAGTCTTCACATACTTGGGATAGACATTCCCCTAACTCCCCAATGGGTGTGAGAACCCTTGGTTACCTTCAACCTGATTTAGACCATCTGCCAAGATGGTTTTCTATGGTGTGGCCACTGCTTCTTGGGGCCACAGGTGAGAGTTGGGTGAATGTGGACACTGAAAGCGGATGAGCAGCCCTGACAAGGCTCTCCCTCCATGGACTCGGTTCAATCATCCTGGTTCCCTTTACCAAAACCTGTGTACGTCTCCATCCACAGATTTCCCATCTTCATGCACAGTCCCCTATAGCTAGAATGTTCTCCCTTCTCCATTCCTGCTCAAATTCGACCTCCTCCCTGAAGCCTTCCCTGATTCCCCCATCAACTTCCCAGAACAATCCTGTATTCATTTGGAATGTATTGGATACACTGTGGTCTGGCCCACAGAAGGACCTTAAGAAATGCTTATTGACCGATTAACTAAATTACGAGGGAAATGAGAAAAACAGGTTTCTAAAAAGTCAGCTAGAAAGGACACCATACACGAAGGTGTTAAAATTTACGCTAGTGGCTTGTTCTTAAACGGCTCTTTTCCAGTTCAAGTGAGCAGAATGTCTGGCTGTGAGTTATCAGTACAGCCTCTGAAGGAGATTAGGAACCATACGCCAAGACTTACCACTAAAAGGAGTCCAACCCTCTTCTCCAGATCATTAAACTCTAGCACACCACCCCAAACCCCCTGAAATTCCATCCTCAGGCATTTCATTAAAGCATCAGATGATTATTAAAACAACATTTGGAGATAACTTAATAGGTATACAAACAAGATCAATTTTTTTTTGCCAAAGAATTAACTTTTTAAAAATTGAGCTTTCTAATTAACTGAAAATTATTTCATCAATAAAACATGATTACATTCCAAATAATCATTGAAACTTCCATCTTTTCTTCCAAGGAGTCTTTAGGTATTTAATTGCCATTTCATCCGGCAACAGCAGTAATATTACACAGATATCAGTTCTCCTAAAAATGCTTATTGCCGAGTGAACATTCTATCAGCATTTCCATTAGAAGAAGGATACAGGGGGTTGTGTATTTAGCTGGTTTCTTTGTTTTATCATTCACTAAGACAGTGAGGAGTAGACAGAATTAGCTTATGCCAAGCACTTACTCTTACTACCTTGCAGTGACGCAGCAGATATAAGTCCCTTCTTGCCAAAACGCAGGCCACCTGTCAAGGTCCTACAACCACTGGCTGCCAGTGACCTCTGGCCTGGATACATCTGAGAAAACAAGGGAGGATGCAGGATTTGTCCAAGAAACAGCTGCCATTACAGTCATGGCTGCTCGGAATACTGGTGAGGCCTGCGCTTACAAGCCCAAGGAACTCACAGCACAACCCCAAAGTATATGCCTTTTCCCAGGGCTGCAAACACACAGCCACCCAGGGAAAGCTGCCTGACCAAGTAGAATGCTTAGAGCTACACGCTCTGACACTGGAACATCTCACCTGTCTCTTTTGCTTTTCCTTTATACAACACAATCTGTTTTAGAGTCACAGCATAAGCTCCAGCTTAAAAAAGAGCTTCCTCTGCTTTTACACATTGCCTCCAGACAGCCACAGAATGGGAGAGAAGCTGGTACCCTCATCAAGGCTATTGGCAGCAGCTGCCACCTTCCAGCTCCCACCTTGACTCCCTCCCTGGCCTATGGAGGCACCATGCAGAGGAAGGATGTTGGAAATATTGGAATTCTGGGTTCAGCCTTCCTTACAAGGAGTTCGGGCGGTTCTGCACAAATTAGGCCTGAATTTCCCCTGATGGCTCCCCAGGACAAAATAGGGGAAAAATAGAAAATAGAAGAAAGACTGGCGGCTCCAGGCAGACCGTATAATTTGAGCAGACAGCGGAGGGAAGGCAGGATATTCAGCTGCTATTTTGATTCATCTTTTCTATCAAGGAAAATGATCTTCAAATTGAAAAGATCTAGGTAAACACAGCTAAAGTAGCAATGAAGTCTGAGATTGGAGAGAAGATAGAACAGACCTGGCTCCTCTCAAGGAGCTTAAATCCCCAGACGCAGACATGTTACATCTGCCGAAATAATTATGGAACAGGCCTTCAGTAATCTTTAAAGAATCATGAAGAATGGAAGGGGCAGCCCAAGCCGGGAGATGGGCAAATATTACCCCAGTTTTCAAAAGGGGAGGAAAGGTCACTTCCAGAAACTACAAGGAGATATACACTCGACATCAAAATCCAGCAAAATTCAAAAGGAAATTTTTCGAAAGATGATTGGTATGGATTTAGAAAGGTGAACAGAGACCAGTGAGGCTCTTGCTTGATGAGGTTACCAGACTGGAACATACAGAAAGAGTCTGGATTCCAGTAAGGCTTCTGGTGACATTCTCCTGGACAATATGGGGGAATGTGGGGAATGGTACAGGCGTCTGCAAGAGGGTAAAGCATTCATAGCTTCAAACTGTTGATTCATGTACTGACCAAAGTGTGGAATGCCCTCCCTTCTCTCCTCCATCTACAAAAACCCCTGGTTTCCTTCTTTCCAAACCCAGCGTAGTACCCCTCCCCCAAGAGACCCTTCCTGAATCCCACTGGTTAACGCCCTCTCCTTCTTGAAATTTCTTTCTATTCCTTGTATTTCCTAAACTATGTCCAAGTTCAGTTCTCCCAATACAACGTAAACTCCATGAGGGAAGGGACTATTTCTTTCTGTCTGTCTCTAATGCCTGGCACACATAGCATTCAGGTCATATTGGGATCATTGAAGAAGTCATTTGATAGCAAGAATTTAATCAAATGAGATAATATTGGTAAAGTGCTGGGCACAGGGCCTGGCACAGAGTAAAGGCTATATGTATAAATGTTAGCTGTTATTATGATTATCATCAAGCACTTTACAATGGTCCGGGCACTGTGCTAAAGACTGGAGGTACAAAGAAAGGAAAAACCAGACCCTGCTCTTAAGAAGCTCACCTTCTGATGGGGGAAACACGTAAAGGACTTGTCAATAACTTCAAATACGCAGAGTCAGTCTTCATTTCTCAAATATAGAGAACTGAGCCAAATTTATAAGAATAAGAGGCATTCCACAATTGATAAAAGGTCAAAGGAGATGAACAGACAGTTTTCAAAGTAATCAAAACTCCCTATCTGTCTACAGAGATTTCTATATAGTTATATCTATAGTTACAGAAAAATGACCAAATCACTATTAACTAGAGAAAATAGAATTAAAACAACTCTGAAGTACCACCTCACACAGATCTCGCTGGCTAATATGACAGAAAAAGAAAATGATAAAATGCTGAAGAGTATATGGGAAAACTGGAACACCATGCTCTGTTGGTGGAGTTGTAAACTGATCCAACAATTCTGGATAGCAATTTGGAACTATGCCCAAAGGGCTATAAAAGTATGCATACCCTTTCATCCAGCAACACCACTGCTAGGTCTATAACCCAAAGACATCTCCAAAAAGGGATGTCTTCTTTACATACATATTTACAGTAGTTTTTTTTGTAGTAGCTAAGAAGGGAATGCCACCAATGGGAAAATGACTGAACAAGTTGTGGTGTATGATTGTGATGGAATACTATTGTGTTATTTAAAAAAATAGGATGAGCAGGACGCTTTCAGAAAAACCTGAAAATACTTACATGAACCGATACAGAGAGAAGTGGGATGAACCAGGAGAACATCGTACCCAGTAACAGTAATAATGTACAACGATCAACTGTGAATAACGTAGCTATTCACAGCAATACAAAGATCCAAGACAATTCTGAAGGATGTAGGATGAAAAATGCTATCCATTTCCAGAGAAAGAACTGATAGAATCTGAATGCAGATGAAAGCATACTGGGGATTTTTTTTAAACTTTATTTTTCTTGGGGGTTTTTTCGTCTGTTTTCTTTCACAATATGACTAATATGGAAATGTTTTGCATGATTATATGTGCATAACCTTTATCCAACTGCTTGTTTTCTCAATGGGGGGGGAAGGAGGGTGGGAGAGAATTTGAAACTCAGAATTGTAAAAAATGAAGATTAAAAATTGTTTTTACACATAATTGGAAAAAATAAAATATTAGTTTTTTTAAAAAAGAAAGAAACTTGGTTCGTAAGGGTCATCTAATCCAAAACTATTTTACAGTTGAGGAAACCAAGTCATGACTCCCGCTCAAGATCAAACCCACAGTGACACAAAGCTCTGATTTGAACCCAGGCACTCTGGCTCTACCTCCAGAGAACTTGGGTGCAAAGTGAACTGAACTGACTCACATTCATACTATTCCAGAAGGCTTTGTCTTCAGTCATATTCTTTCCAACATGGAAATGAGCAGCTCGAATGACAATGCCATTGGCATGCAAGCATGACCCAAAGCTGGGCCAAGGTATTGTTTGAAACGATCGACACTTCCAAAGGAATTCATCAGGGTAGGATTATGGATGCAGATTAATAAGAAGAAAGTCAGTGGGGGCATGAACACGGTCCTGCACTGGTCCAACTCCACAAGGAGAGAAGGTGGGGAATTTCCAAGGAAAGAGAAATGTTCACACACACACACACACACACACACACACACACACACACACACACACACACACACACACACACACACACACACACACACACCAAGCCCCATCCAAACTTTCCATCTTCAGGAATGATCACTCTTGGCTATAATCGCATCAAAACCAAATTACTGTACCTGTTGAGTGCAGGAATAATGGTCAAGGCCCTCGACGAGGCTACAGGTGCAGGACCACCAAGTCCTCACCATCTGTCAAAAGGCATTGAATCCAAAAGGTCTCTCTCAGTCCATAATGTGCCTCTGGCTGGCTGTACCCTGCTCACTTCTGTCTTCCAAATCTACCCTTTTGCTTAATCTACCCACATGATATTCCTCACTTGGACTTAGACAACCAACTTCAGAAGGACAGGATGGAGGAGCTGTGCCTAGAGAGGAGGTCAGTCTGATAAAGATCCAAGGGTCTGAGTGGTCAGGTACAAACAGGTTTCTGTGGCAACCAAAAAAGCTAACAAGTGTAGGCCATCTTGCTAAACTCAGTCTGTCAACAAGCACATACCATGTGCCTTCTTTGTGCCAGACAATGTGTTAGACACTGGGCAAAAAAAAAATAAGGCGCAAAGTGGCCATTTCTAGAAAATATGGACAGACATCTTGCTGTGCCCTGCCAGGGTCAGCCTGCACCTGGCTTGCTGGGCTCAGCTCTGGGCACCACATTTTAGGAAGGTGATGGAATGAACAGAAGTCACAGATGTCCAGAGCTCAGCAACCAGGATGGCCAGGCGATTTCCAGATCAACTGAAGGAATTGAGTGGTTTTAGATTAAAGAGGAACAGACTTAGTGGGGCCCCTGGAGCTGCCTTTAACGATCTGGAGGACCCTGGTGTGGAAGAGACAGACTCTGCTTGGCCCCAGAGGGCCCAGAGTGAGCTGGAAGAGATGAACATTACAAGGCAGAAACTTAGACAGGAAACATTTTGGATGGGAAGTTTCGGCTCACTAGCTCTCTCCGAGCATAGATTGGATGCCCACTTGTGGGGATCATTGTAGAGTCTTGGAATTGACCAAATGGTGCTTTTCAATTTTGAGGGTCTAAAATTCTGCCTAATAATGTTGGTGAATTCCCCATCACCAGATATCCTTAAGCAAAGACTTGTGATAGGGACTTGTCAAGGATTTTGAAGGGGGGAAAGGAATGATTATCTAATGCCTACTATGTGCCAAGCACTGTGCTGAGGGTGCACTATTATTTTCTCATTTGATCCTCACAACAACCCTGGGAGCTAGGTGCTATTACTATTCTCATTTTACAGTTGAGGAAACTGAGGCAAACAAAGGTTAAGTGACTTGTCCAGGGTCACACAGTGAGTAAGTATATGAGGCTGGATTGGAACTCAGGTCTTCCAGCCTCCAGGTTCAATGCTCTTCCACTAAATGACCAGGCTTGTATTTTCATCGGGTTAGACTAGATGGCCTCTGTTTCTTCCAACTCTGAGACTCTGTAAACACCACTCAGCATTATCAGATCCCAACAGCATCTGAGAAGGGAGGTGAAATTGACTAAAGAGAACTGGAAATCAGATCCCTGCCACTTGGCCCGGTATTCTGCCACCTTCCTGGGCATGGCCATGTGTTTCCCCAACTCACCCTGTCCTGTCTACCCCACCCACCTCCAAGGTTCTGAGTCCTTGGCCTGTGCTGCAGCTGGATTCAGTGGGAACCCCCATCCTCAACAGTGTGGCCCATCACCAGCCCTGAGGAGAGCTGTCTCTGTCCTCCCCTGGCCCCAAGGAGCTGGCAGACTCCCAAGGCTCCCATAGTTCCAATGGCTTGAGATCAATAGGCTTAGACCAGACTCCCAGTCTGCTTTTGCTGTCACCTGATTCATTTGTTCGATCTCCTAGTCTCTGGGCACCCCAGGCATCTCAGGATCCCAGCATCCTACTTAATAACTCTTGCCTGCCCAGGAGGTAGTCAACACAAAGGCCAACATCTCAGGGTCCACTTTGCCACAGCTCCATTCTATCAACTTCCCCACCCACTGGAGTGGGCTTGGGATGAACTGGCAATGCTCCAGACCCTGCCTTGGGTATTTCTTTGCTGCCCTTTGCTAACTATGGCAAAAGTCACTGGCTTCTCAATCACCTTCTCAGTTCCTCTTAATGCCTGTGGTCTCTGCCTCAAGTCAACACACATTTATTAAGTCCCTATTATGTGCCAGGGCAGCTAGGTGCCACAGTAGATAGAATGACAGGCATGGAGTCAGGAAGACTCATCTTCCAGAGTTCAAATCTGGCCTCAGACACTTCCTAGCTATGTGACCCTGGGCAAGTCACTTTACCTTGTTTGCCTCAGTTTCCTCATCTGTAAAATCAGGTGGTTTAACTTGATGGCCTCTGAGGTCTCTTTCTGCTTTAAATCTGTACTCTTGTAAAGAACAAGTATTTAATAATCACCTTCTGTATCCCTAGCCCTATGTGCAAGGCACCATATTGGATATCAGAGCTACCAGATGAAATACTATGCAGTCCTTCTTCTTCAGTCGCCTTCCCAGCACTGCCATATGTTACAAGCTTTGTCCCATGGACCAACAGCTCCATGGGGTATGTGGGGCCTCAGCTAGATCAATCCTTTTCCTCCCAGGCACATAAAAGGTTAGTTCAGTCGAAGGCCTGGATAAAACCTAGCTTTGTTCCAGCATTTTTGGAAAAGCCCAGACTTTCTTTCTGTTTTGAATGAAGGGTGAAGAAGGGGAGGGACAAGGCCATTCAGCAGCCCCTTGTCACTTGCTGGGTGAGCTATCAATCAAAACTAGGCCGGACAACTACGATGCAATCACCGTCAGAAATGATGCTGACTGAGTTAGCCAATGACATTGTCACAAAGTGAGAAGAACAGTAGCCTCAGGGGTCTTAAAATCTAGTTGTGAACATTATGGCAGCTACTGGAAGCAAAGTGGATTTCCATCCATTGGGGAATGGCTGCTGCTAACTTAAAAGCAAGCTATACTTAATGAAAATTCACTATTTCTTATACAATTTTCTTTTTTTTCCACTCTTTATGTATGGAAACATTCATGTTTATGTGTTTGTCAGATTCATAAGAAGAAGAAAAATATAAAGCTGGGGAGACAAGATGCCAGCACACAGAATACTAAGCGAATGATTCCAGAGGGCTAAGTTCTGCCATCTTGGTTCCAGGAGTAGAACAGGGATTCAGCCAAGGGCAGAAATCAGTGTGGACACTCCAGGCAGGCTTCATGGACATGGGATACTTGCACAGGATTTAGGGCTGGGAGGCATCTTGTCAATCATCTAGTCCCACCCCCTCATGTTACAGATGAAGAAACTGAGATGCAGAGAAGACGAGTGATTCCCCAACCATGGCACTAAGAGGAGGCTGCAAAGTCAGAATGTGGCCCCAGGTCCCTTGGCTTCCATTCCACCAGCCATGCCTTGTGGATGGCAGGATCTGGACAGGACAGGAGAAGAGGGTAAGTCATCCAGGTAAAAGAAGGGCCCCAAGACAGCTGGGTTTGGTGTCTCCTCCCAACAGAGGGGAAGCTTTGTTGTTGCTGTTTCGTCTGTGGTCCCAGCACCTTGAGCATGAAATGCTTGACAAATGCTAGTTGGGTTAGATTTGGAAGGCACTATGGGTTTATAAGCAGGGGAGGAACACAGTAAAAGTTATATTTTGATTAGCTCCATCCCAGTGAACTAGAGGAGAAAGTGCCCATCAGATCAAGGATTTTCTTCTCTTAAAAAATAGAGTAGAATGAGGAAAAGGAAAAAACCTAGCAGGAAAATCAACTCAGGTATTTCCTTGGGAAGGCTCGAGCATGCACAATGCCTCCTTTTCTTCCAGGGGTGAGAGAATTCTTGGGGAGCAGCCATTCGGCATGTATGTGCAGCCTGGTGGCAGCTACTGAACACACTTGCCTGATTGATTGTGGCCCTGGAGCACAAAGACCGCCCCCGTGCCAAGCTTCACACAAATGCCTCCTTCACACCCACTTGGCCTGGCATGTGCAACCCCAACTGACTGGGAGAAATGGCCCCAGGCCCCTCCCCACCTGAGGACTGAACAGTCCTGCCTCTAGAGCACCACAGGCCTGCAGGGGCGGGGCTCCTTTTATCCTGCCACCCTGGCTCCTTCTGTAGGGGAGAGATGGGCAGAGGAAAGGGAATCCTGGTAGGAAGGAAGGCTCATCTGCAATCTCTCTGGTTCACGATGACTTTTTTCCTCCTCATTTATAGGACCATCAAATGCCCTGTATGTCCATTCCCAGTACTCAGTAATAAGTCAGTAAGTCAGTCAAAAAACATCTGTTATAGGCCTACTGTGTGCCAGGCACTATGCGAAGCACTGGGGATACAAAAAAGGTCAAAACCTCGCCCTCTAGTCGTCATTTACAGACTAACCATGAATCACTTATAATTATTACCATTATTATATCATTAGATTATGGCACATCTTGACCTGGATGGCCTGAAGGTACCTTAAACTCAACATCTCTCCCCCAAGCCCTCCCTGCTTCCTAACTCCCCTATTCAGTTGAAAGAACTCCCATCTTCCCAGTACCCCTAGGTGCTATGTTCCACTTCTCATATTCACCCCACAGAGCCAGGATGTCTCATTTCTGCCTTCACAACATCTCTTGTTTAAGCCCCTTCTCTCCAGGGCCCCACCCTGGTGCTGGATCTCCTCACCTCACACCTGGACTGTTGGTTGATGTCAGCCAAAAAGGGGGTGGGAGGATTCCTGAGTCATTGAAAAGTGAAAAGGTTAATAAGAAAGCAAGAAAACAAGTAAAAACATAAGAGGAGGAGGAAGGAAGGAAGGGAAGGAGGAAGGGAGGGAGGGAGGAAGAAGGAAGGGAGGGAGGAAGGAAGGAAGGAAGGAAGGAAGGAAGGAAGGAAGGAAGGAAGGAAGGAAGGAAGGGAGGGAGGGAGGGAGGGAGGGAGAGAAGGAGGGAGAAAGGGAGGGAGAGAGGGAGGGAGAGAGGGAAAGAAAGAAGGGAGAAAGAAAGAATGGTACAGTGGAGAAATCATTGGCCCTTGAGTCAAAAAACCTCCTTTGAATCCTTCCTGGTTCTCACTACTTGTGTGACCTTAGATAAGTCACCTAATGTCCTTGAGACTCAATTACCTCATCTGTAAAATGAAGGGGTTACACTAAATGGTCTCTGAGTTCCCTTCCAGTAATAAATTTACAATCCTATTCTCAAGAAAGTACAAAACAGTGTGTGTGCATGTGGTGGTAGAATAAAACTGTGGGGAGGTTGGGACACAGGGAAGGATTGTTGATCGAACTCCAGGACCTGCCTGTCACCTGGATACTGGACATGATTTGAGGACCCACTAGACCAAAAATATCTCCCCCATCTGCTGGCCATTGGTGAATAAAATTTTGTGAAACTGAATACAGGCTCAAGAGCTAAGGCATCACTGTTCAAGAAAGCTAAGAGCACCACTCCTTCAGCCCGAAATCCCATCATCCTTCGAATGTAACGCCAGGACATCAAAGGTATTTAAGATTTGTTTTAACCCTTACTCACCAACTCCCCTCAGAAGTGCATTTGTGAGGGGGCAGGAAGGGTGTGTCCCTGAACCCCCACCACAGGCAGATCTGTTTAGGACACAAGAACCCTGAATTTATAAAAAGAATTCCTCAGGGTTCCCTTAAACAGAAGCTCACCTGGAGCCCACAGAAGCTTTTGTTTACAGATCATCAATTATTCGATAACGAAGCAGGCCTGGAGGGAGACAGGTAGGAACAGGGGATGCTTAGGATGAAGAAAAACAAAAAGTCTTGGGAGAGACAAGATCTCTGTCTTCTAGTATTTGAAGGGCTGGCTTGTTCTAATTCTTCAGCCTCACATAGTAGGCAAAATTCAGTCCCATATGAGGAAGCACTTCCCAGCAGAGCCCATCTAAAGGTGTAATGGTTCCCAAACAGGTAGGGAGCTTCTTGTCAATGGACAAGATCAAGCACCGGCTAGATCTCCACATGTTGGGAATTTCAGGGTGGCTAGGATCTCACTTTGCAAGAAGGTGAGATCATCCAGAGCACAAAAGATTGCTGTTATGCTAAGCTCAAGGCACAACCTGCTTGCTAGGCTATGGGAAACAGGATGTCTCTGGCACTAGACCAGAGAATCTTTAGAGTTCCTTTTAAGTCTATGACCATCAATTTTCTGAGCCTCTAGATTTCCGGTCAAGTACACATCTGATTCATATGACCTCTGGGGTTCCTTCCAACTCAGAGACTACATTATCTGGGGCACATTAGGCTACCATCCACCGACCTCCCAGAGCAGATCCCTAAGTGGGTGAGCCAGAGATGGGCAGGATTACTGTCTAGGCCTAAGCAGAGAACCTGGTGGGGGGCAGCTGGTCACTTGGGGAGAAGGGAGGAAAAAAGTCTAACAAAAAGGGGTGTGTGTGTGAATGACAGGCTGTTTCTAGTACAAATGTGTGTTCTTATATACAGGTATACATGTCTTTGCAGGCTAATCAGTAAGCCCCTTGAGGGCAAGGGCTATTCTCTGTAGCAGATGGAACAGTACCTGGCAGAAAAGTTAATAAATGCTTGTTGATTGACTGTCTGATTGATAGCAAGTGTGTTCTCTAAATAATTCATCCCCTCCAAAAACAGAAGGGAGACAGGTGGAGCTCTATACCTTCCCTCAGGAAAACCTCAGGCCTTCCTTCCTTGGAAGGATGACATGGTGCTCAATCATTGTCTAAGAATGGGACTGAGTAAGAATGATTAGCAAATGCACAAATGGGAGTTCTGTTTAATTGTTCATTTTTACTTCTGCCCAATGATCTGTCTAATAAAATGTTCTGGATAATAGGATCTTAGAGTTCTATCTGGGGGAGGGGAACCTGAGAGGCCAGCTAGTCTACCCCCCCCCACCCCATTTTACAGAGAAGGAAACTAAGGCCTTCAGAGATGAAGCAAGTGACTTATCCAAGGTCACCCAAGTGGCAGAGTTAGTTCTTCTCAGAACTATTAACCCTACTTTAGAAGTCTTATTTAATGACAATCAGTATTCATGAGTCACCAGTGTGTTTGAATTTCCACAAATTTTTTTTTAATTTCCTATCTCCTACACATCAGAGAAGAGACCCAGGCTCAGCCAAAGCTGTAGCTGAGGAAGAAAGGTCTTCAATCAGACGATGATGTGCCCTAACGGGCACAAAAGTGTGACGATCCTTAAATGATGAATTTGCCAACAGTTTGTGTAAATGTCTCCTCACTATGGGATCAAGTCACCATCAGTCTTCCCAGCTGTGGAGACATCTTCAGCTCCAGCCCTGCTGCCCAATCAGCGGTCATGCCAGGTGACATCATTCCTCCTTTCTGTTCCGTCTCCCCTCACCCAGACACTCCCCTAGTTCAGGCGCCCGCTCATCTCTTTCTGGTCTAGACCACTGCAATTGCTTCCTAACTGGTCCCAGAAGCCTCGACCCGCTAGTCCTTCCTCCATACAGCTTTACCGAATAATTTTTTCTAAAGTACATGTCTGACACTATCATTTGCATTTTGATTTGGGAGAACATGAGGTGAATGGGGCAGAAGGGTTAAGGGACTTGCCCAGGATCATACAACTAACAAGTGGCTCGGATAGGATTCTAATTCAACCTTCCTGACTCCAGGCAAAATTGCTTTATTTTTTTTTACATTTTGTGGACTACAGTTTAGTTACTCTACAGATAAAATCTGTGAACCTGTGGTTTTGCCTCCAGTAGACTGTCCACTTCTCCAGGGTGTGATCTGTACACAGAGACAGAGACAGAGACAGAGACACACACACACACATACACACACAAATCAGATGAAAACTTGGTCCCTGATTCTCCCAGATCAGACAGTCCTGTCTCATCCAATCTTAGTAGTTCAGGAGAAGGAGTCGAGGTAGTTTCCAGGCCCCACTCCCCCCCATACTGGCCAAAGATAGAGCCGGCTTCAGGAATCAGACATTGCCCATCCCTTCCAGCTCACCTGCAGCCTTGAATGCAAACGGTTGATAAGCACTCAGCCACTTTTTTCAAAGCAGCTTTGAATTCTGGACTTTGTTGTCCCTGAAAAATCAATTTTCAGCTAATTCTCTGTGGCTCTTTCTGTGCCTGGCGGCTGAGATTTCATTGGGCACAGGAATGGATATCCAAGGAACAAAGGCTGCCCAGACAAGGCTGGGTCAAGCATGCCAGGGAATCGTGCCTTCCCACAGCCTTAGCAAGCTGAATTCTGCATCACTGCACACATGTCCAACTGTAGCTTGGCGGAGAGTCCTCAGAGGGGGCAGTGCAGCACAGTGAGAACCAACTGCGGAGGCAGGAGTCCTGGGTTCAAGTCTAGCGTCTTACACAGACTGTCATGCCAAGTCCCTTAGCATCTTAGTGGCCTGAGGTAACTCTTTAATTATAAATTATTCCTAAATGATTGGTCTACATTTGATGGCAGGAATTTTCATATTAGGACTCTTATATCTTAAAATCATAGGTCTGGGCCAAGGCCAAATCTGCAGTCAGAGTCTTTGTAACAAAGTTAGAAACATTTTTCGCTTGTGTTTCCAATATCTATCCCCCAGTCTCCCACAGTGCCTAACACATAGAAGGCACTTTAAAAAATCCTTGTCCACTGACAACTCCAGATGGCAATAAACATATCTCCTTCAATTACGGAAGATGGGGAAATCTCTGGGAATAAGAGGATTTTTAAAAATATCAATAGAACATTTATATTTTTAAAAATAATTTCTCAAGAAATAATCAGAGTATGGGAACACACAGTTCATAAATTGAGACTTGTCAATTATTAACAACTGAATGAAAGTCACTAACAAGAGGAGACACATAAATCAAAATCACCCTATGTGAACTTCATCAGGCTGCATCACCACACCGAGGGGCCTCAGTCTCCTCATCCGTACAACAGAACTATATTAGATCCGGGGCTCTTAAATGTCTTTCTGGGTCAAAGACCCTTTGGCAGCTTGGTGAAACTAATGGAGGTCTCAGAATAATGGTGTTAAATATATAAAATAAAATATATAGGATAAAGGAAATCAATTATATTGAAATGCTGTTGTTAAAATACAAAGGAAGAAAAAAGCCAAGTTCAGGGAAAGTTCCCTTCAAACTCTGAACTGTTGATCCTCCTTTGATGGTTCTATGAGCTTCTCTATGTTAGTACTCCCTCCCACAGCATCTCCTCCAGCTGTTCCCATCCTGTACATCCTGGCTATGTCCTCCTGTCCACCCTCCAGAAATGGCCTCAACCCACCAAAGGTTTCTTGACATTTTTTGCTTTTTTTTTTCACCCTGGGCACTAAAGGCAAACCCAGGGCTGCCCATTTGGACCCCTTCCATTCTGATCATAATATGGGGACTGGCATCTTTTCAGTCCCTTCTTCCGCTCAGTTTGGAGACAGAGGCCAGGCAGGAGCTGTTGGCACTCCAGATGTCATTTTCTTTTCAACTTTCTCACTTCCTCTAATTTGCTGTTCTAATCATTTCCTAAATTTGTTGCTGATGATGACCTTTGTTCTAAGTAGTACAGAATCGATTGCACACAGACCGCTGACTCTGAAATGATGCCGACTTTGATAACCAGTTCTTTCCTGTTTCTTGGGGAAAAGACAACTTTTTTTGGTCTATGGTATGGCTGTTCAGGGTCTTACTGAATTGCCAGTTTCTCATCTGTGATTTGGTGGAATCCACTGGATAACAATAATAATGACAGCTTAAGGTTTGAGAAATGCTTTACAAATATCTGATATTCACCTTTTACAGATGAGGAAACTGAGGCAGATAGCAGTGAGGTGATTTGCCCAGGGTCACATAGCTAGTAGGTGTTTGAGCCTAGACTTGAACTCAGGACTTTCTGACTCCAGGTCCAGGGCTCTGTGAACTGTACTACCTAGCTGCCTATGCCTAGGATTCTCCATTCTTGTGAAACTGGCCTTCTTACCACTCTTCACACATGATGTTCCATCTCCCATCTCTGGGTCTTTGCTCTGGCTATTCCCAGTGCCTGGAATGTACTCCCTTCTCCCCTTCACCTCTTAAATTCTTAGCTTCCTTACTAATGTAACTCATGTAGCACACCTACATGAGGACTTTCTTGCATACTCCTCCCCCAGCTTCTAGTGCTTCTCCCAAATTACACTGTATAAACTTTGTATGTTTTTTTCTGTTTATCTTTCTGTGAACTCATTATTTTTCCCAATAAAATGGAAGTTCTTTGAAGGTAGGGACAACTTTGTTTTTACCTTCTTTATCTCAATACTTAACACAGGGCCTGGCCCATAGTGTGTACTTGATAAATGTTTATTAATTGACTGATTATATATGAGGCAGTGAGATGTCTCAGTAAAAGACCTCAGTTCAAATCCAGACTCAGACAGTATCTGTGTAAAAGGATTAGTTCTGTGAAGTCTGGATTCAGTCAAAGGGCCAACCTTCAGGACCTAGAGGGTCCCATGCAGCCTTGAGACTGCGGGTTCCCCACTCCTGCACCTGTGAAGGCAGCAGACCTTTGAATCTAAGCTCTGACTGACTAGGGTAGGGCAGGGTCAAGCTATGTAACAGCTCTGGGGCTCAGGCTCCTCATCTGTAAGATGGGGATGATAAGCTACCTTATGATGTCTTTGGGAGAATCAAAAGGGACAATTCATGCAAAGCACCGTATAAGCCTTTAAGCACTACATGAGTGCTGGTTACTATGGCTACTGTTACATCTCTTGAAGCATGTAATGGAAAAGACTAAACACATGAGATCACAGGATCAGGCTTGGCAGAGGCCAGCTAGCCCATCCTACAGAGACTGAAAGGAGGGGAGTGACTTACGCAAGGTCACACAGCTAAGAAGTGGTTGAAGTGAGATGTTTCAGTGGAGATGCTTCATAAATTTGGACTAGATTGGGCTTATTCGTCTAGGGTCAATGAATTTGTTTTTTAAAATATTTTTATAACTAGATTTCAATACTCAAGTCAACAAGCACTGATTAAGCACCTACTGTGTGCCAGGTACTATGCCCTCAAACAGCTCACTGTCTAATGGGGAGGGAACATGAAACCCGCTGTGGGGTTTCTTTGTCATCCTGTGTAAAAACATTCTTCTGAAAAGGGGTCTTTGGTTTCCTGGCTTGCCACAGGAGTCCAGGACACACAAAAGGAAGGGGAATGCTGAGGTTCCTTCCAACTTCCAAATTCTGGGATTAGATCAGTCTGACAAAACCCCTTCTGCTGACATGCTGACATTTGGCAGGTCCAGGTTGGGCAGAGGACTCAGGGAGGGATGGTCTGAGCGGACAGGTCAGTGGCATGAGTTCCAAGGTGACTGGAGGAAAAAGATACAAACAGGAAATGAGTCTGAGTGTCCAGGCCCAGGTCAGGGTTCAAGATTCAAGCCAGATGTGAAGGAAGCAGGTAAGAAAAGCAGGTCAGCCAGAAAGAGAAGGGTAAATCTCTTGGAAAGAGTAACAGACCAGGACAGGCAGGAGCTGTGTGCCTTCTGTCCTAGTGTGGGCAGATAAGGGCTGCTCTCCAGGGTAGGCAGGGATTGGTACAGGAGTGGGGAGCCTCTAGGCTACCTGTGGCCCTCTAGGTCCTCAAGTGTGGCCCTCTCAAACTTCACAGAACAAATCCCCCGGCGTGGTAGGTTCTGGAGATTGCAGCAGGAGGCTAGACCATCCACGTGACAGTAAACAAAAGTCAGACCAGGTCAGGAGCCACGCCTGTGAAGGAATGTCAGAAATGGAATGGGCGGGGTAGGGAGGAGGGGGCCAGGAGATGGAGATTCTCCAGCCAGAGAGGCTCTCACTGCACCAGGAAGCAAGCTCCCAGAGCTGGCTGCTATGATCTGCCTTTGAAATAGTAATCATTACTAGAAACTAGAATTTCTATGACACTTACTTTGTGCCAGGCACTGTTCTAAGTGTTTTACAAATATTATCTCCTTTGGTCCTCACAGCAACCCTGAAAGGGAGGTCCCATTATTATCTCCATTTTACAGATAAGGAAACTGAGGCAGAGGTGAAGTTACTTGCCCAGAGCCACACTGCTATTAAGTGTCTAAGGCTGCATTTGAACTCAGGACTTCCTGATTCCAGGACCAGTGCTCTGTCCACACGTAGCAGCCCTAACAGTTTCAGTCTCTTATTTTGGTGACATGGATTCACTGCCCTTGACCAGGCTGGTGTGGTGCCAGGCCAGAGTCTCAGAATAGACTGAAAAATGACTCAACAAGTCAGTAGTAGTGGTGATAGTAACAGTAGCAGTAGTAGTAATCACACTATTATAGAAAGATCATAGATTTGGAGCTGGGATGGTCATGGGGCATGTGAACCTTTAATTTGGGCAGCCATTTCTCTTTCCACTCCATGCATTTCTTCATTATCAGAGAGTTGGATGAGGACAGTCGCAGGAGATCTGGTCCCAATCAACAATCAGATCAAATGTGCAACATGGCTCCAAGCAGTCAACAGTCCTCCTCTGAGGACTCCAGTGATGGGGAACTCACTACCTTATAAGCAGCCTCTCCTACTTCCTAAATCTGCCTCTCTGCTCCTTCTACACATTGTCCTCTGGGGCCGAACAGCATGTCTCATCTTTATTCCTACCTAACAACCCTTCAAAAGCTTGAAGACTGTGACATTTGAAAAGTTTGAGAGACAGAGTTTCTGGGTAATTAATCATTTTATTAACAATGCTGGCATTTTACCAATAAAAGGGTCAGGGATACTCTTGAATGCCAAAGACCAGACCATACGCCCTCGGAAGAGTGGGTGTTCATGAGTATGGCAGTCAACTCTGGTTAACAATTAATGAGAGAATAAATATTAAAATGAGAGGGTGGGCTATATTACCATGAGGGTCTTGTTGTATGTGTCTTGGGTCACCCCAGTCTCGGTCAAAGAGACTGATCAATTTCCGTATCACCTGTCTGACAAAAGGGAGGATCCATATTTTCCCGAATCTGTCTGAGTACACACAATGAGCAGATCCTCCTATTCATCTAAACTTAAGAATTTCTTTACTGTCTTTAATTAGATGTTAGGTTTCCTGGCTGAGAAAGTCTTTGAATAAGATTTCCCACACTAGTTGATTTCTGGATGAGGAAACAGAAAAGGGGAAAAACCTTGATCTTAATTCAATAATTAGTTATTAAATATAAGAGAGATATAAACGTTTCTCTCAAAGACAGTCACCAGGCTCCCCCCAATTGATAATTACTCTTAATGAATTTACTGAGCTAGCTTTAGTGAGTTCTTGAGAGACTGAGTCACAAAACTGAAAACTTGTGGTGGGGCTAAAAGAAAAAAGATAATTGAATACACAGCTCCTGAAAGGTCAGCTCTACCAGGACCCCACGCTGAGGCACCCTGGGCTACCACTCACATTTCCACAGCACTTAAAAGTCTTACAGAGCATTTTCCTCACATTCCTAGGAGCGAAGGGGTATGACTTTTATTATTTTTATTAAAAAAAAAAAAAAGAAAGAAACTGAGGTATAGTTTGCCTCAGGGTGTAAAGCTGTTGAGGAATTTGAAAAGCATCTCCTCTAAGCTTCTTGTGGGACAAAGGGGGAAAGCAAAGCCTACAAAGGGGCAGTGACAGACCCAAGTCATATGGCAGTCAGTACCTGAGCCAGGATCTGAATCCAAGTCCTCCAAAACAAATGCTCTTTTCACCATTATCAATTCTAAACAGACCCAGACCAACCGTCACCCAAAATGCTGACACGTGAGACTTTCTACGTGAGCAAAGACATGTACCTGGTTTTTTCAACCTTCCCCTGCAGCTGTATAAATAACAGCGGGTCAAGGGAAGTTATCAAACAAGGCTTGGATGGATGCCTCCACTAATGAACTACTTGCAATTGTAATGCTAGCCCGCATGTTCAAAAAAAAAGAGGGGGAAAGCATGTAAAGTCCATTTACAGAAGGCTCTAATTCAACCCAGATTTTTCTTTCTTTCTTTTTTTTTCCCCAGGAAGGCCTCATGAATGGTCGGGGAGGGAAGATGGTCAGGAATCATGGGGGCACACTTGAGCAGTGCAGTGACAGTTTGCAGAGAAGACTGACAAGTGGATGCCTGGGGTTCCAGTGTTGGCTAAAGGCTGGCCACCTCTCCTGCCTTGGGTTGGGAGTGAAGAAAAGCAAGGGGAGGGACATTCACATGGACACAAGAAGCACTGGAAACAATGGGAAAGAACAGAGAGACTACCCAGTCAGAGACTGAGCACAAACCAACGCCTGAGCGGGGCAGCCTCCTTTTCTCCCCTCGGAGAATGTAAACTTCTTGAGCATGGAGAGGATTTCCTTTGGGTCTCTGTATCCCCAGCACATAGTTAATATAAGCTAGTGAGAGAAAACAGAGACAGAGACACACAGAGACACCAAGGGAAAAACAGATACGCATCCAGAGAAAGTAAAACAGAGAGACCCAGACACACAGAACCTGCAGGATTTCAGTCGAGGAAAACCAACCTTGTTTCAGAGACGAGGAAACTGTGACTCAGACATCTCAAATAATGTGACCAAGATAACATAGCTAGCACGCAATGGAGCTGGGATTAGAAGCCAGGTCCTCTGACTTTAAGCCCAACATTTTTTCTATGGGGTATTAAAAAGTACTAACCAAACACCAAACTATGAGAGTACACACTAGGCGCTTAATAAATAAATGTTTGAGTTGAATTGAACTGAACTGAGTCATAGTGCTTTCTTTCCCTTAAACATGGGCAGAGTAAAAGTCTCATAAAACCAAAAGAATGTGGACCAGCTGTTCTATCGCTAAATTTCCAATAAAATACTTACATACATTTTTAAAAACTGTTCTACATATAGTCTGAATTTCAAGGCTTCTGAGTCTGGGTTTTGACTCTAAATGGTTGTGTAGCAAGAACCAACTCACTCAATCTCTGTGGGCCTCAGTTTCCTTCTCTGTCAGGTGAGAAGTTTAGCCCAGATGACCTCAAATATTCTTTCCAATGCTAAAGTCCATTCATTCCAGAAACATTTGCTGAAGGCCTATTGTGTTCAATGCAGGCTACAACAACAGTCAAGGTGGGGAGCTAACATATGAATGAGTAGAACCCAAAGAGTGCAATGAGTGCACAGAAGGGGTGGAAACAAAAGGGCATAGGCCTAGGGAAGAACAGGTTGCTTCCAACTGGGAGATCAAGGAAGACTGCACAGAAGAGGAACCACTTGACTGGGGCCTTGGGAAAACATGTAGAAATTCAATAGGTAAGGATGGCAGGAGAGGCGGCCATGGAGTCATAGAGAATGATGAAGACAACAGCCCAGACCCAGGAGCGTTCAGGATATGTCAAGGGAAGAATGAGTGGTCCATTTTGGCTAGAGCATATGACAGGTGTAAACAAAACATAAAGCTCAAAAGCAAGAGTCATCCCAAGGAAAGTCCTTGGTTTGGTCCAGACACTACTTGGGAGGCCATGGGGAGCCATGGTAGGTCTCTGAGCAGGGAAGTGATGAAGTCAGAACTACTGCATTAGAAAGACAAATCTGACTATGTATGTATGTAGAGATCCAGCCTGTGATCCCCACTCCAAGGGCAGGAAGTATCACTTGAGCCCAGGAGTTTTGAGCTGCAGGAAAACTAAAGATCAGTCATTCACACTGATTCCAATACCAACGAGGTGAGCACCCAAGAGATGGGAGATCACTGAGACTCCTAAGAGGTAGAGGAAGCAGCCCAGGTTGGAAACAGAGATTGGCAAAGTTTCCCTGCCAATCAGCAGCTTGGGCAAGAGAGACAGACCAGCTTCAAAAACTACATACTCATCTGGCAGAAATGTGTGGGGTGGATTAGTGGAATCAAATTCAATTTAACCATAAACTCTTATTAAAAGCTGATTAGAGGTCTGCCTTTCTAGGCTTTTAATAAGGATTTGTTGAGAAACTGAATTTAATTCTTCCAATCCTTCCAATTCAACAAAATTATCCAATCAAAAAAGAAAAAAAGGCTACTCTATGTAAGCCGAGAAGCTGCAGGGGATAGTGGGGAAAAGTCAGGGAAATCTGGGTTCAAGTAATGCCTCTGACACAAGCTGGGTGACCCTGGGTAAGTCTCTGTCAATGCCTCAAGGCTACTCTAAGATTCTCAGCTGCAGACCAGGTGCAGAGCCGCACTGGTGGATGAAGCTTCCTCACCTGGGAATTACTCACTAAGAAATCACAGATCTAATCTAAAAATATGCAAACCACTAGACTATAAACCAATAAGCATTTATTAAATGCCTACTGTGTGCAAAGGACTGTGTTAGTTACTTGGAACCAAAATGAAACAATCCCTGCTTTAAAGGAACTGTCAATCTAATACAGAATAAAAAGAAATAAACACAAATTCCTACAATACAAAGCAGACAATGTCAAATCCAAGGGGAAGTTCAAAGTGTTCTAGAGAAAAAGAGAAAAGCAGTAGCTCATTTTCTGCTGGAAGGAAGGAGACAGCAGGTTTTATGGACAATGTGAAACCTAAATTAGAACTTAAGGGATTGGGGGGGGGGGGGGGAGAAGAAAAGAGAAGAGAGGAGGAGGAGAGAGACAGAGAGACAGAGAAAGAGAAGAGACAGAGACAGACATAGAGAGGGCTTATCTGACTCAGGAATCTATCCCTAAGAGAAAAATGAACAGGCATTTTCAAAGGAATAAATCCAAGTTATCAATAGCCATATGAAAAACCGTCCTAAATCACCAATAATTAGAGAAATGCAAATGCAAACAGCTCTGAAGTTCCAACCTTACTCCCATCTGACTGGCAAAGTTAAAAAAAAGGAAAACGATTGTTGGACAAGCTCTAAGAACAGACCAACCTCCCTCCCCCCCCCCCCCCCCCCACTGATCAGCTGGTGACACTGACTGGGCACGGCCATTCTCTCTGACACAGTAATAATCTCTGCCTGTGCTTATATCCCCAAAGAAATCAAAGAGAAAAAGGTCTTATGCCTACAAAAAGACTTCTTGCAGCTCTTTCTGTAGGACCAAAGAACTGAACGCTGAAGGGGTGTTCAGCAAATGGGGCATGGCTAAACAAATGATGGCACATGAATATAATTTAATACTGTTGTGTCATTAAAAATAACGAAAAAGATAATTTCAGAGAAACTTGGGAAGGCTTCTATGAACCATTACAGAGCGAAGTGAGCAGAACCAGAGGATAATTTAGACAATAACAATATTAAAAACAATCCTGAGAGACTTCAGTTCTCCGATCCATGCAATGACCAATTACAATTCCAGAGAATCAATGAAGCACCTTCTGAAATAGAGGTGACGGATTCAAGACACAGAATAAGAGAGACATTTTGGATGTGGCAAATGTGTCCAAATCTATTTTGCTTTATTATGCATATTTGTTACAGGGATTTTATTTTTCCAGGAATGAGAAAGATATGGACATAGAGTGGATGAAAAAGAAGGAAAAGAAAGGTCATTTGGAAAGAAAAATGACAAATGCTGGAGGCAACATAGAAAAATTGAAATACTAATGCATTGTTGATGGAGTTACGAACTGGTCCAACCATTCTGGAGAACAATTTAGAACTATGCCCAAAGGGCTAGAAAAACTGTACATACATACCCTTGGATGCAGCAACACCACTGTTGTCCGTTGTTTCAGTCATGTCCCACTCTTTATGACTCATTTGGGGTTTTCTTGGCAAAGATACTGGAGTGGTTTGCCATTTCCTTCTCCAGCTCATTTTACAGATGAGGAAACTGAGGCAAACAGGGTAAAGTTTCTTCCTTAGGGTCACACTTGCTTATGAAGTGTCTGAGGTCAGTTATGAATTCAGGTAGATGGGTCTTCCTAACTCCAGGTCTGGCACTCTAACCACTGTGCCACCTAGCTGTTCTACTATTAGGTCTGTATCCCAAAGAAATCAAAGAAAAGGGAAAAGGACCCACATGTACAAAAATATTTATAGCAACTCTTTTTGTAATGGCAAAGACTTGCAAGTTGAGAGGATGTCCAACAACTGGAGAATGGCTGAACAAGTTGTGGTATATGATTGTGATGGAATATTATCACGCCACAAGAAATTATGAGAGGGATGGTTTCAGAAAAACCTAGGAAGGCTTATATGAACTGATGCAAAGGAAGTGGCAGAACCAGGAAAACATTGTACACAGGAGCAACAACATTGTACGATAATCAGCTGCAAAAGATGTGGCTACTCTGACCAAGACAAAGACCCAAGATAATTCCAAAGGACCTATGATAAAAGATGATATCCACTTCCAGAAAGAATTGATGAACTCTGAGTGCAGACTGAAGCATATTTTTAAAACTTTTTTCTTGTTTGTATGTGTCTTCTCTTGCAACATAGCTAACATGGAAATATATTTTACATGTTTATATTTCACATATACAATCAATATCATAATGTTTGTCTTCTCAAAGGATGGGAGAAGGGTGGGAGGGAGAGAGAGAATTTGGATCAGAATTTTAAGAAATAAATGACTTAAAAATTTTACAAGCAATTAGGAAATATTTAACAAAATAAATAATTTTTTAAAAGAGTCATTGAAGAATTAAAAAAACACACAGAAGAGAACAGAGGACAACCATGAGGTTGTCAAACAAACAAAAATGACTTCAGAGATTACAGATTTAATTTATTTTAAAAGAAAAGCCAATTGTAAAATAGAAACCTCCAGTTTCAGATCTAATCCTTTCTTTTTCTGTTCTGCTACATATCTGCAGATGTTCAGAATCTTAAAAATTTTTAATAGCACCTAAACTAATTTACAAATTGTTACAATCACACTACCTTAAGGGAATACTTCACAGGGCTATGCAAAGTAATAAGTGAATGCATTTGGGTAAGCCAAAAGTCTAGAATTTCAAGGAAGATAATGAAAAAATAGGAATGAGGTGGAACTGGCATGTCTAGATTCCAAATTCTATTATAAAGTGACATGCAAGCAGCAAGGCTATTTGGTCCTATTTAAAACAGAAGGGACAACCAATGGTCAAGGCTTGACCCAACACTCTCTTCCTGTCATACTATTTCCTCAACAATCATCCATTCTCCATCTCCTAGCCATGGATGTCCCCTGAGGTTCTCCCTCTACCGGACTCTCTCCTCTTCTCTCTCAGTTCTTAAGGGCTGGGTGATCATCTCTATGCTGATGGCTCCCAGATGGATACATCCAGCCCAAGTTTCTCTCCTGAGCTTCTGTCCCTCTCCTCCCTGCCCATCCCAAACTCACCATGGCCAAAAGAGAAGCCATCATCTTTCCCCCATTCAGTCTCTCCCCTCTCCGGACTATCCTCCACTTGACTCCCAAATTAACCTTCCTAAAGCCCAAGTCTGGATGTGTCATTCATTCCCCTACTCAGAAACCTACAATGTTTCCCCACTGCCTTCTCAGTTCAGCATTGGAATCCCTTCATGACCCAGCCATCTTTCCAGATGGCGCAAAGCCCTCCCACTGTGCTCTTGAGCCACATTGCCCTCCTGGCTGTCTCTCCAAATGTGCCTTTGCCAGGCTGGACTCTGGTCCCAGGATATCACCCCCCTCCCTATTGTTTCTTGGGTAACTTGCTCATTCTTTCAGGCTCCATTCCTGGGCTACTTCCCATGGGAATCCTTCCTGATGCTAATGTAGTAGCACTCTCTTCCTCCTCAAATTATCTTATGCTTCCTTATCCAGGTAAAATGCTACATCCCCTGGTGGAGCGTAAGGTCCTTGAGGGCAGAGCTTGCTCTATCCCAGCAGGCCCACTGCCTTACACAGAACAAGTACTAGAAATATTGGAGAGCAACATACATAACAGAAGTTCATAGCTTCACATACAATACCTTTTTGTTTTCTGTGTGGGTTGAAATGTTTCTTAATGATTAAATAGATAATGAAAAAAGAAATTTAACAAACACTTACTGAATAAGAACCTACTATATTCCAAAGACAAACAGTGAGGCTGTGTCCCTTCCGTCAAAGGCTGACCATTGAACCAGGAGCTTGCCCACAAACAAAAGCACCCATGGGCAGGATCAGGGGGTGGGGCTGGAGACAAACCCTGGAGACTCATCTTCCCCTTTCGTATGTGACAGGCTGCTAGGGTGGAAGATCAGAGGAACGCCACAGAGGGAACACATGGGACTTTGGGGAATGCTTTCCACAAAGCCTGGTGACCAAGATGGAGACACACAGACTGGATGAGACGACTCCCCTGCTCAATGCAAATGAAAGATAATGAGGGAGGGACATTAAGCTGGGTCCCTAGGAGAGGTCTCCTGGAGAAGGTGGGGTTGGACCGTAAAATGGGTGATCAGCTGAGCTCGGAGGGGGTAGGGGCATAATTTAATAACATAGCTTCTATTGACACATCATGGGGTCATCTATCCAGAGCTAGGAGGAGCCCCAGAGGCCATGCAGTCCAACCTTTTCACTTCACACAAGGAAAATTGCCCTTGCAAAGACGAAGTGATATGCTCAGGACCATACAGGGAGTTGAGGTGAGATTTTGAACCCAGAGCCAGTGGACCATGCCTTCCCCTGAACACCGCTCCTACTCCACTCCACTTTGTGGCAGCTCTAGTTAGCAGGAAGCCTGAATTTTCTGTCATCTCCAGCCATCATTTCTGGTTCTTCCTCTGACTGGTAGGCTCCTCCCGGGGCCAGACAAGCGCGCCCACTCTTTCACAGCCCTCCCGGCTCTCCAGATTTGGGGGCCTTCTCCCTCTCCCATCCCACCTTGCTTCTCAGTCTCCTTTGATGTTCTGTCTTCTCCTGTCAGAATGTGTGTGTCTTGGGGGCAGACCCCATCTTCTTTATTCCTAGCTTGTAGCTTATTCCAAGTACTCAGCACACGTGCCTGCCCCACAGAAGGCACTTAAAAAACTTACATGTGGTTCTAACAGAAGGACGCAGACTCTTCTCTCTGGCAACAGCCTTTCAGATGCTTGAACACAACTGTCACATTTGCCCTGAATCTTCTCTCCTCCAGGCTGAGCATCCCCAGTGCCTTCAGCCTCCTACGGCACAGATTCAATGCCCTTCTCCATGCTAGGTCCCCTCCTCTAGGCACTCTCAGGTTGTCCATGTCCCTCCTAAACCATGGCCCCCAGGACTGAACTCAGTCCTCCGGACGAGGTCTGTCCATTCTAAGCTGGAGTCTCAGAAGGATGAGGCCCTTTCAATTCAAAAGCTCACTGCTTCTCCACGAAAACCCTGGGGGCAGATCCGCTAATACTGTTGCCCCCATCAGAGACGAGGCCACTGAGCTTTGTAGGTGTGACACTATCTGATGGTCACAGAACTGGGAAGTACTGGAGGCAGGATTAAACACAGGTCTCCCAGTAGGCTGGGCACTTACAGTACAAGCCAGGCATCCAGGTATTTAAGCAAGCAATAAGGAGTTTGAAAGGTTGCTGAGGGGTGCAATGGATAGAGCTCCGGCCCTGGAGTCAGGAAGAATTGCCTGCACTTACCTCTCACCAGCCTCAGTTTTGTTATCTGAATAAAGGGATAATAGCATCACCTGTCTCCCAGAATAAGGAGATTTGCCAACTTTAAGGCACTATATATGCTTACATACATATATATCATATAAATTATAAAAATATACTTAAATTTGTAAATATGCTCACATAATGTAAATTCTATAAATATATTTAAATATAATATACTGATACATGAAATGAGTTATATAACTATACAAAGCATAAATATACTTAAATATATGTGAAATACAATTTTACCTACATATAAATATGTTCTATAAATGCACTTAAACATATGATACATGAATCACACAATATGAATAAATAGAAATGCATACATGATATTAATACATTTAAATATTAAATATAGCTTACATACATATATGAACTGTGCAAATATATACATATACATATTATATGAATGTAATTAATTCCATAAATACATTTTTGTATAACATTAAAATTATATAAATATACACAAAGATTTTTAATGAGAAGGGGAAATGATTATATGTAAGTGCACAGAAAATTAGTCTGACCATGGGGCACAAGCTCATAAATTTACCTTGGAAAAGAACCCTGAGAGATCTTCTAGTCTAACCATTTTATTTTACACATGGGGAAACTGAGGCCAGGAAAGATTAAATGACTGGCCAAAGGTTATTCGGGTAGTAAGTCTCCCGAGGCGGGATCTGAACCCACATTGCCTCAAGCCTCCGTGCCTGGAACATGGCAGCCCTTTCAGGAATGCTGGCCGGCTAAGGGAGTGAGTGGCTAAAGGTGCCAGAGTGACTCTCTGAAAGCTGCACTGAGGATACCTTGGTGGTCCAGAGGCTGGGCTATTAGCCCTCCCCGAAGGAGAAGGGGCCCGACAGGAAAGGGAGGCCCCCTGGCTCCTGCCCAATCTCAGGGCAAGGGGAGCCCAAGAAGCCTGGCCTCTGTCCAAAGCAGCCTTTACTGCCCTGTTAATGGGTTACCCAGACACAGATCCAGGGCATTTACTAACCCAGGGGAGGAGGGACTGTCCAGATCAGGTTTTTCTTCCTCTTTTTCTTTTCTAAATGAGTCCTCACTGGATCCTAAAGGAGGCTGTGTTGGGGCCAGACTTCCCATCAGGCCTAAGAGGCTGCATCCCCCTCCTCCCAGCTCCCAGGCAGGAAAGGAGGGTGGGGGAGCTCAAGCTGACACAGCAGGACCACAGGCCCTCCGATCCCCATGGCCACTGCCTCTCTGCAGCTGCCCCTGGCTCCCAGAAAGGGAAAGGGCTCTCTGGTAAACACCAGTCAGGAAATGGGGGAGGGGCTGGATCCTATTTCAGAGGCCCAGAAAGCTGGCAGCCGGAAGCCTGTTCCCTGGCAGTCCAGACCTGACCCGATCCTGGAGCTGAGTTGATGAAAAGACACTGAAGAAGCACTGCTCATGTGCCAAGCACTGTGCTAATTGTTGTGACCCGGAATCAAGAGAAGGAAGTCTCAGGGTTAATTCTCCTACACTAGTTGTGCTGTGGCACTTAACCTCTCTCTGCCTCAGTTTCCTCCTCTGTAAAACGGGGATAATAATAGATACCTAACTCCCAGCATTCTTGAGAGGATCAAATGAGACCACCTATGTGAAATGCTTCACAAGCCCTGGAACACAGGAGTTATTATTTTCCCCATTTTACAGATGAGAAAACCAGATAGGCAGAGGTTGAATGATGTGTCCTGGGTCACAGAGCTATAGGTAGTATAGGTCTGAGGCAGGATTTGAACTCGAGTCTTCCAGACTCCAGAACCTGAGCTCTATCCACTCTGGCAGCACAATGCTATTTACTAAATGTTAGCTACTATTAACATTATTATCATTACTACCCAGCCTTGAACATTCAGAGGGGATGTCATCACACAGCACTGAGTCCAGTCAGTCAGCCAGACTGGTGTATTCTTCATGAGGAGGAAGGGGTTTCGATTACCATGACTGAGGACAACCCCCCCAAAAAAAACACAAACAGGGAGGCAGAGAGGCAAATCCACACCTGACTAAAATTAACCTCAAGGTGGGGAGATGGGGAAAGAGGATTGGGTAATCTAGCCCATCCCACTGCCCACAGATCAGACAGTATTAAAGACCATTCCAGACATAGGGAATCTCTCCTCATTTTAAAGACCCTTGAGGAATGTGGTTACCCAACTATTCTCCACAATCTCTCCTAGCCGGGAATGTTGGATCTTTGCCTCTCACCCTCCCACTCTCCTTTCCGCCCCCAAGTTTTTCAAGATCTCTCCCATGTCCCCTCCCAGCCCCATTCCACCTGAAATGTGGAGTGGGTTTGGGAGTCAGCAAGGCTGGTCCTAAGAAGGCTGTCAAGGAGGCAACCTCTGTCCTGCATTCCTTGTCTGGGGTCTTTTTCCTGTTTCACTTTCCTTCCCTAAAGAATTCAGTGTACTCATTCATTCCATCAGCAAACATTTCCTAGGCTCCTAGGAAGTCGAGTCAAACTCTGCCTCTGATATTGATCAACTATGGGATTTGCGGCCTTCTGTCTCTCTGAGACTGTTTCCTCATTGGTAAAATAAGGGCTTTGTACTAGTCATCGTCTATCTCCAGTTCCACAATTCTAGAGGGCCTAGGATCAAATCCTGCTATTTACTGTGTGACTCTGAACAAGCCACGAACAAACTTCTCTGAGCCTCGGCAGTAAAATTGGGGATGGGGTAGATTGACCTCGATGAGCTTTGAGGTCCCTTTCAACTATGACCCATATAATAAGGAAGACAAGATGACCACTTTTCATTCAAACTTTCCTATTTCTGTCAAAGGCTCCGCCATCTTTGCAGTCACTCAAATTCAAAACTTTGCCCTCATTCTCAGCTCCTCAGTCTCCAGCACCCCAAAAAGTCCCCCAATCTTGTCATCTCTACTTACACACCTTCCATCACATGAGTCACACAGCCAGCCACCTCCCTATTCAGTGTCCTGGACACAACTGTCCAGAAGTCTCCAGTCCCTTCCCACCCTACTTCCAAAGTGGCTTCCCTAAAGTGCCCATCTGGCTATGTTCCTCCTTTGCTCAACGACCATCACTAGTTCCCTATTACTTCCTTCAACAAATATAAACTGCTCCATTCAACATTTAAAGCTCTTCATGACCTACCCCCTTTGAGCTTTATAGATGATTCCCCTTCAAGTGCTCTACGGTTCAGCCAAACTGACCGTCTTGTTATTTACCTCACATGAAACTCCATTTCCCATCTCTGCCTTTAATAATAATAGTACCAAGAACAGTGTGCATTTATACGGCACTTACTGTATGCTGAACTTTAGAATTATTATCACATTAGATCCTCACAACAGCCCTGGGAGATAGGTACTATTTATCCCCCTTTTACAGATGAGAAAACTGAGGCAAACAGCAGTTACGTGACTTGCCCACCATCCCACAGCTAGGAAGTCTCTGAGGCTACATTTGAGCGCTGTTCATCCTGACTCCAGGCCCAGCAGTCTAGCTACTGAGCCACCCGGCTTCCCTTTTAACCTGGGGAAAGCTGACCTCCCTTCCTGCAATGTCCTCTCTCCTCATGTCAGCCTCTCAGGATCTCTAGCTTCCTTCACACCCCAATTCAAGCATTCTTTTCCACAAGAAAATTTTCATACTATCCTCTCTTTTCCTCAGCCACTGATGTCTCTGCTCCTACCCCCAAAAGTACCTTGAATTAATTTTATACACATTTTCCCTATGCTTCTGTATGTCTGTGTTCTCTCCTCCAACAGACCCCTCAGGTTGAATGACCAGCTGTGTTGTAAGGTTTCTTATTCAGACATAGGTTAAATGTGATGACTTCTCAAAGTCCCTGCCTCTTTCAAGATTCTATGACATTAACAAACAGGTAGAAGTTACAAGGGAAAAGATTTCAAGTCAACACAAGGAAGAACCTTCCAGGAACAGGTTTAAGTTGCTCTCTTCTCCAAGAAGTGTTATTTTGGTGTTATTTCACTCTCTCACTATCTACTAGCTCTCATCGACATTCTCGCCCTACCATAATCCATATCTCATCCCTGCCCCAAGTCTCTCTTTCCTTCAATCTTCTCCATTTACAAACATTGCTTCTCTGCCCTCTTTCCCTGTCCCTTCCAGTATGCCCCTGACCAAATAATTCTGGCTTACATTAATTTGGTGAGGCATGTTAGGAATCAATTTGTTTATAAAATGAAACATGAATTTCATTAGTAAGAAATGTTGACTATGAGGAATTTAGAGAAACATGGGACGACTTGCATTAACTGATACAGAGGAAAGTGGGCAGAAACATGAGAACAAGGAACACGGTGCCTACAATAATGTAAAGAAAAATTATCAAAAGAAGCCAAAATTGAGGTAACTATAATCGCCAATCCAACAGATGATGAAATTGATTTCCCTGCTGGGGGTAGAAAGGTAGAAGACTATGGAGGCAGAATGGAATACACTTTCAGTCATAGTCTCTATTAGTTCTTTTTGCTAATTTTATTTCTTTGTTAAAAGGAAGGTTCAACTCTTATGGTAAGGAGAGTTGGGGTGATAGCCAGAAATGACTATAATGAAAAAAAAGATGTCAATAAAACCCTTTTTTTAATTGCTTGAACTACCTAAAATTTGAAATGGCAATCACAGCAGGGACTGGTGGCACCATGTATACCTTACACAGATTACCTAACAAGTTGGTCAGGGATATCCACAATTTGTAAATCTGCCTCTGAAGGATGTCCAATCCTTTCACCCAAACCATAAACCCAAGTTACCAAAACTGTTAACTATTCCATCTCTGCCTTCTCCAAAAAAAGACATACTCACAGGAAAGATCCTGGGTGTTAAGCATAGCATCTCAAAGATCTACAGCTGGAAAGCACCTCCCAAGGCCCTCTGTTCCAGCCCCTCATGTTACTCAGGAGGAAACCAAGATCCAGGGAAGCTGTGTTGGTTAAATGACTTACCCAAGGTCACATACACTCTACAGAGACAGGATCTAATTCCAAATCTTTTACCTCCAGAGCCAAGGCCCTTCATACTGCCCCATACTGCTTCACAACAACAACAACAGAGGAAAAAATTCAATATAATATCTCTTCAATTTCACCATAACCAACAAATTCAAAACTTTACTACACAAGACCTATATTCACCCACCATCCAAAATTTCAAGGAATACTTTGTTTCAAAATCCCTCCAAACATCAATGTTAGCTCCACTTTTCCAAGTCAAAAATGGAGAATTGAGCAGGGTGAACACTTTACATCTACCAAGGCTTACAAATGGCTTCCTGTGCCCAAGCTCCTGGCTTGGTATCTACACTTGAACTACTATCACCAAAGTGTCACTCACTTAAACCCAGCACACCCTAAGTGGTGTTTGAGGACAGTCAAAGGACCTAGCTTCCTGTCATTACTCCACCTTCTATCTGTATGATCTTTCTGAACCTCAACTCATTCAAATGAACCATAAAATATAAAATTAATCTATCAGATGAGGAGGCTGGCAGCAATTTAGGAAATCGCACGAAAGATGGAAACAGTCAATGTTGGAGGGACCTTGAAAAGATTGGCACACTAATACACTATTGGTTGTGCTGTGAATTGGTCCAAATTGCCTGGAAAGCAATTTGGACTTTTGCTAAGAAAGTGACCACAATGCTCATGTTCTTTGACCTAGAAAATCCCATCGTGAGAAATGTGCTCCAAGGAGGTAAAAACCAGAAAGGTGCTACATATACCCAAACATTCATCGCAACACTTCTTGTAGCAGCAAAAAACTGGAAACAAAGTAGAGGCCCATCAATTGGGGAATGAGCCAACCAATCATGCCCCAGGAATGCAATGGAATGTTATTATGTTATAAGGAGCCAGAGAATACGATGAAGACCAAGACTTGGCAAGACTTATAGGAACCGATGTAGAATGAAACAAACAAGAACCAGGAAAATGAAATAGACAATGAGGGCAAACGGAACCATCACCATCAGTCACAACGGAAATGGAACACTATGTAATTATGACGGGCAGCTAGGTGGCCATAATGCTGAGAGCGCTGGGTCTGGAGTCAAGAAGACTCATCTTCCTGAATTAAAAAATGGCCTCCAATACTTATTGATGTATGACCCTGGCCAAGTCACTTACCCATATTTGCCTCAATTTCCTCATCTATAAAATGACCTGGAGAAGAAAATGGTGACCCTCCAACATCTTTGCCAAGAAAACTCTAAATGAGGTCACAAAGAGTTGGCCCAATAGAACAGCAAACAAGCTTAGCTCTGAAAGAGAAATTAGCTGATATCCCTCTCCTCCCTTCTTTGCAGAGGAGGGGAATTATGGAGCTAGAACATGGCATACCCTGTCAGATATACTGGTATGTGGGCTTGGTTTCTTTTTTAACTTTTTTTCTCATTCTTTCTTATTCTTTGGTACAAGAGATGGTTCAGTGAGTAGGGAAGGAAAGAGGAATGTAATTGACAATTAAACAAAAAACACAAGATATCATTACGAATTTTTTTAATTTTTAAGTGAAGAGTTAGTACTAAATGTCCCCTAAGTTCCCTTTTAGCTCTAAATCTATGATCTTAATGAAAATTGGGGGGAAGGGAAGAACTTTTTATCTAGAATTTGGGGGATCAGATAAATGATTCAGTTGGTTTAAGCACTGTCTAGGATGGAACTTGCCCTCCCAATGCAGAGAAATATCTGCTCTGCAATAGTCTTGGAGAGTTTCCTAGGGCACTGAGAAGTTAACTCATTTGCTCAGGGTCCCACAACCAGGAACAAGGATTTGGACCCAAATCTTTAGAACAAGATGTTCTAAATTCTGAATGTTCTGTGATTTGTATTTCACTAGAAGAACTAGTCCAAGAGGGACAGAACCGGGAGTCAAGAGGGACTTCAGAGATCACCCAGCCAACATCCCTGACTAATGATCACTGCTAAGTGACAGAGAACTCCCTACTGACTAGGACAAGATGACCATTAAGTTCCCTTCCTGGTCAAAATCCATGATCCATGAAAACTGAGGTGAAAGGAAGAAATTTGTATATAGAATTTTGGGAGGGGAGTCAGATGAATGAATAAGTTGATTAATTGGGTCAATTCGTTCTTACTTGAGGCAGCTCTAAGTATTTGTGAGCTTTCCTTATGGTCTCTGTCCACTTTCTACCCATTGCTCCTTGTCCTGTACTGGAGAACACAGCAAAACATATGTAATGTGTATGATATGACATACATGATAGTTCTTCCATAGGAAAGTCCATCAAAAAGTTAAAAGTAAAACAAGAAATCATCTCCCTTCATCTAACATCCCTCCCTGCAAGGTTTAGCCCAGATGCTGGAGAGAAACTTCTTCAAGTACAACTGGGGACAGGTGGCCCTGAAGGTCCCTTTAGATTCAGGGATTGATTTTTCTGTCCTCCAGCCTGACCAAGTTCAGTTCTGTTAGCTGACCCTCCTATACAACAAGATTTCAGGGACCACCCCCATGACAGTCCTCAGAGCATGCCTCAGTCTGTCCTCTTCAAAATGGAGCAGGGGGTCCTGAAAGTACTCCAGCAGATCAGGAAACTGAGACCCAGAGAGGGGCAGCTACTTGCTCTGAGTGGCCCAGCTGGGCAGTCAGCAGTTGGGGCCAGAGCCCAACATGGTCTGTCGAAAGACTGTTCTGTGATCTTTGCTCTCCATCCCAAATCTCTTGGAACCCTTGGGGCACGCTTGTGAAACACCCACACAATACTGTGAGAGGCCACTTGGCCACAAAGAAATATGCCTGGACTTGGAATTGGAAAGGTTCCTTTCCTGGCTTTGGGACAAAGTACAAGTCCCTGGAGCTGGTAAGCCTCAGTTTCTACCTCTGTAAGATGGAGATTTCAAGAGTTGCTTTTGCTCAGAGGAACAACCCTCAGCTAATCATAAAATAACGTGTAGGCTCTCATTATTATTATTCACCAAAACCAAAAGTCACTTTGGAGATTGAAAGTATGATTTCACAGAAAGCTGAAGCTGCAGAGCCTTTTTTCTTAATCTGCCCACAGTCACAAACAATCAGCCATGGTTATTTGAGGGACAACGGGATGTATGTGGTCCCCGGCATGCTGACCCTAGCGGCAGAAAGCTCTCCATGGACATTCTCTCTCTAACACTAGCTGTATGATTTCATTTCTCCATACCTCAGTTTCCTAATCTGAAAAACAGAGATTTTTATAATAATACAAGAGATACAAGAAACATACATATAAAAATACCCAGATTGCCCACCTGCCTCTCAGGACTGTTGTAAAGCCAAATGAGATCTGTATACAGTGTCTAGCACACACAGTGGGTGCTTAATCCATGTTGGCTGACTGATTAATAAATGCATATGTAATGATGTTTTTCCTGGCAAGAAATGTGTTTCATTTAAACTATGATGTAGAAGAGCTTGGGAAAAAGAGCTCACAGTGCTTCTGGGAACACAGACTAGAGGATTTCTTTTAAAATAGACTCTTCCCTGGCTTCCCCACCCCCTCCTTTTAGAGAAGGAACTTTTAAGTAATCTTCAGATACAAGCAATCTATATCTGCCTGTATATCACACTAACAGTCTACTTCAAATCTCAAGACTGCATTTATTTTACTCTGAATGTTGTGGTGTGTCTATTTTTAGCCAGAGAACCCCCCTCTGCCTCTTCCTTAATCCTCCTCTGTAAGAAGAGAGATTGTTCTGACTCCTTTGAAGTATTTTATACACAAGATAAAGACTGTATACACAAGTATGGCATGTATATATACATTACATGTATGTGGATGTGTGTCTGTCTTCCACACACACGCTTTTATATGTTTATAGTCATAGAGTGGCAGAGCCGCAGGGGACTGCAGCGGTCTAGCCACCTCCCACATTCCCTAAGAACAAACTGATGAGGACAAAGAGAGAGACAGAGACATATAGGCAGAGAGATAGAGATAAAAAGACAGAGACAAGAAAAAGAGACAGAGGCAGAAAGCCAGGAAGAGAGAGGCTGAAACAGACAATGACTCATCTAAGGTCTCAAAGCAAGAGAGTGGTTGACTTGGATCTCAAACCCAGGTCCCCTGTCTCCCAGGCTTATGCTCTCTCCAAACCAATGTTCCACATAGTTATCGTAAAATAATCCCTTCCTATGGTGTTTAAAGGTTAGTATTCTCCTTTCCTCACAATAGCTCTGCAAGGTGGGTAGTCCAACGGTTATCCACTCCCATTTCACAGATCAGAAAATAATTTTCACTGACTTGCCCAGAGGCAAGTTACAGAGCCTGGATTGAACTTAGATCTTCTGAAGCTGTATGTGGGCCCCTTTCCACCAAACTTCTGCCCCTCCAATTTGATATCCAGGGTATCACCAGCTCTATTTTTCAAAAAGGGGAAATGAGTCCCGTTGATATGGCAACTTCCCTAGGGCAAAGAATTAATGAAAGAGCTGAGACCAAGCTGAGGTCTCATAACTGTCCTAACTGGTGCCTTTCTCCCTGGAGCTCTGTGTGTATCTAAGAGAAAGAGAGAAAGGGGGAGGGGGAGAAAGCAGCAGAAGAGGAAGGAGCTGGAGAGAAGGAAGAGAGGGGGAGAAGGGAGAGAGAAAGGAAGAGGGAGAAAGTTAGAGAGGAAGGGAATGGAAGGAGGAAGGTTGAGAAGGAGAAGGAGAGAGGGAAAGAAAGGTGAGGGACATAAGAGAGGAAGAAAGAGGAGAAAGAGGAGTGAGAGGGAAAAGGAACAGAGAAGAAAGAAAATGAGGGAAACAGATAGATATGAGACAACAGAGAGGACAGCTAGAGGGAAGACAGAATGGGGGATAAAGAGGAAAGAAAAAAGAGATGAGAAAAAGAGAGAGACAGAGACAGAGAGAGAGACAGAGAGAGACACACACAGAGACAGAGACAGAGAGACAAAGAAAGACAGAGACAGAGAGACACACAGACAGACAGAAACAGAGAGAGACACACAGACAGAGAGACAGAGAGGGACAGAGACAGAGAGACAGAGACAGAGAGGGACACAGAGAGAGGGACAGAGAAGGGGACCCAGGGATAAAGTCTCCGATGTTTCACGACAATTTCTCTTCCTCTTCAGGTGAGGCCTCGTGGATGGGGGATCAGGTACAGGCAAAGCTTCCTCTCAAAAAGCCAGCCACAGAGGAGGTCACAAATCCTTCCTCACCTCATCTTCCCAACTTCAAGTTGAATTGAAGGCGTTTAAAAAAAAAAAAAAAGCTGGGGCAGCCAGGCTACGCGTGACTAGAGGGACAGCCTGGCCCTGTAGTCAGAAGGAGCTGAATTCAAATATGACCCCAGACACTTGACACTTACTAGCTGTATGACCTAGGGCAAGTCACTTAACCCCAATTGACTCAGCCTCCCCTCTCCAAAACAAAACTCCCCCAAAAAGCTACACCCCAAACTCCATGCATCTCTTCTCTCAGTCCAGATAAGAATAATGCTCCTAGTTCAGTGTGTATGTGTTGTGGGCCTTTCCCCAAGTCCCTTCCCCTCTCATCTACTCTGCAGTTATCTCAGATGTATTTAGTTATTTTCATATTGTTTTCCCTCATTAGAATGTAATCTTCTTGAGGGGAGTAGCTATTTTTGCTTTTTTTTCTATCTCCAGCACACAGCACAAAGTAAGAGTTTAATAACTGTTAGTTTATTATTGATGGATTGTAGAAACATTGAGGCAGAGAAGAGAGTTCTTCTAATTATAAATACCTATGGGTATCACTTAACTGCCCTTAACCTCAGTTTTCTCATCTGTAAAATGGGGATAATTCTTTTGGTATCTTCCTTACAGAGTTGCAATGAGAAAGGGCTTTTATAAATCTTTAACATGCAAAATGCCAAAGGGAATTCTCTCTAGATCTCACTTCTTAATAGATGAGTGGTGCAATGGATAACGGGCCTGGCCTGCAGTCAGGAAGGACCAGAGTTCAAATTCAGCCTCTGACACTCACTAACTACTCACCCTTGGCAAGTTACTTGACCTTGTTTGCCTCCATTTCCTCATCTATAAAATGATCTGGAGAAGGAAATGACCCACACTCCAGTCTCTTTGCCAAGAAAACCCCAAATGGGGTCATGGAGAGTCAGACACGTCTGAAAGCACTCAACAAATCAACCAGATAAGTGAAGGACCATGAAGCTAGTGTCAGAGCTTGGAGCAGAAGCCAGTCTTCCAGAAGCTGAGCCCAGCACCCTCTCCACTTTGTCCCACTGCCTCTACAAACCTTGGGCACCATGGAAATGTGAATTATTATTTTTCATTAGGAAACAGCTGGCACCCACCTCCTTCCACTCTCCTCACACCAGGCTGGGATTTGCAGTTGGTCAAGGAAGCCAGAAGCCCAACACGTGAAGCCTGAGTCTTTTAAACAAGGGTCCCGTAGCCCAGCTGCCCTTCCATTGCAATCTACCCAAGCCTCCACCAGCAACAATAGCCTTGGTGACATTTCAAGCAAAGAGTGGATCAGCAGGTATCGATATTTATCTTCCTAACTGTCACCTCTGCCATCTATGGGACCATTCCCCCGCACTCCCACCCCGAGTCCCCAGTCCTCACAGTCTAGACAGATACTGAAACAAAAATCAAGGCATGCTTCTGCTGGTTTCCAGGAGTAATCTGGCCAGCCTCAGCACAAGGAAAGGCTTGGGAGTCTCAAACCTTGGGTTCGACTTTTGACCAGCACAAGCTAGCTGTGTGGCCATGGACACATCCTGCTCCCTCTCAGGACTTACTTTCTTCACCTGTAAGAGGAAGGAGTCTGACCAGATGATCTCAGGAAGGCAGTGTGGTACAGTGGGAAGCGTACTGACCCTCCCCTCATCCCTTTCTGCCCTAAAATCTTATTCTCTCCAAATTCCCTCCAGTTCCAGCATCTAAGTATTCTCTTCCTCCCCCTACCTATAGATGTTAGAGGAGACACAGAGGCACAGACCAGTCTACCTGGGAGCCACTGTGGCCTGGAGCTCCAATCCCAACAGACCATCCACGCTTATGAAACAACTACTCTGTGCAGAGCCTGGGACACCAAATCAAGCTAAAGCAAGATGCTTGCCCTCAAGGAGCTCAAAATCTGGTAAGAGTTAGACAACCAAGCTCAAGGTGATCCAGGGGACCACCTGGAGAAGCGCCCCCCCCAACAATGAGATCAAAGATTCAGTCAAGAAGGGGAATGTTGGGCAGCCTCTGAGGTCCTTCTGACTTCAAGATTCTGTGATTCTGACATTACAGTGAGACCGGAAGGTGAAGCTGGGCCAGCCTCAGGGGTCCTTGTGTGCCTGACAAAATAATTTGTGACTTTATTCAAGTGAGACCCCTTTGCAAACTTGAAAGCTCTATATAAATGCTCTATTATGACATATCAATTACATATATATTATTATTACCACAGATTTTAGAGCTGAGAGGAAACTCAGAAACCTCTTAATGCAACCCTCCTATTTTACAGATGAAGCCAAAGCCAGGGTAGGGTTAAGAAGAATCTGAGGCTAGATTTGAACTCAGGTCTTCTTAACTCCAAGTGAGCAGAAGAGGCTGGTGCTCATTACAAAGTCTTCCTCTGTCATGTGACATAAAACCTTCGAATGGATGGCTTCTGGGAATCCACAGCATGACCTGGGCAGAAACATCAACAGATAGTTGCATAGGGCACCCACCTGAAGGAAGCCTCGTCTTCCTGAGTTCAAATCTGACCTCAAACACTTACTAGCTGTGTGACCCTGAGCAAGTCATCTCACCCTGTTGCCTCAGTTTCTTCCTCTGTAAAATGAGCTGCAGAAGGAAATGGTAGGTCACTCCAGTGTCTCTGCCAAGAAAACCCCAAATGGGGCCACAAAGATTCAGACATGACTGAAGTGACTGAACAACAACCCAGGGTTGTGGCGAGCATCAAATGAGATACTTGCAAACCTGAAAGAACTCTAAAAATTATCTCTCTACAACTGTCACGGGCCCTCCAGGCGGCCTGGTGAGGTCTATAGACCTATTCTCAAACTAATACTTTTAAATACATAAAACAAAGCACACAAGATTATAAAGGAAATCATATTATATTTTAAAAAAACAATCCAAACCTTTCCTTTCACAGATGGGAAGAGGGAGATCAGAGGAAGCAATGATTTCAATTAAGTAGGAGCCATCTAGTCCAAATTCCTCCCCCTCCATTTTACAGATGGGGAAACTAAGGCCAAAGGTGGTTAAGAGCTATGTTACTTTGGGTAACAAGGTCAGAACGAGTCAGAACAGACAGTTCAGTTCACTTTGTCACAGGACAAAGCCAGGATTGGAACCCAGACCCTTTCTTCATTCATATCCATCGATGTTTGCCACTGCACAGCCTCCAGCTCTCTGGTTCCACTGGCATCCCAAACACCGATCATCTTTCTGCCAGCTGGAGGGCCCCTGGTGGCCATCCATTCCAGCCTCCCCCCTACATTTTACAGATGATTGACTGAGGCCCAGAGAGGTGACGTGCAAGGTCATTCTGCCAGGCCTTGACTCCATACCTAGCTTTCTTTGCACAGTGCCTAGAAGTCGCCTCCCTCCTCCCGAGATAATACACTACCCAGAATACAATGAGAAATATCATCCCCAGATTTACAATTAGATTTCGCAAGCATTTTGCAAGGGAGAAGTTTAAAAAAAAAACAAAACCCCTCAGCCTCGGTCCAATAGGCTTACATTTTGATGGGTTAATGGCTGTGTCCCTGACCTTGGCCATATGCTTTCCTTACTCTTACAACTTTGGGGTGGTCCCTCATCGCCCACTCAGGGGCAATGTGTTCTAGCACAAAGAGCTCACTAGTCACTCACTGGTTCCATTTGTACTCTGGCACACTTACTCCCCGTGTGATCTTGGACTTTTACTTTCCCTTGCCTCAGTTTCCTCATCTGTACAATGGAGGGCTTGGCTACATGGCTTCCCGAGCTCCTTGTAGCTCAGGATCTGTATTTCACTGCGGGAAAATATGCCTTTTTCCCCCCTCTTTCTCTTTTTAAAACCAGAATCAGCCCACATAGAACTCACACCACTTAGTGACCTTCCACCCTCAGGGAACACCCATGGAATCCGCGGGTGGGTGCCTTCCCTTAAGAGGGAAGGGGGTGCCGGTGTGTGGAACCGAGAGGGACTCCCTTTGGAGCCGAGAAGACCTGGGGGGCTCCATACCTTGTGCAAACATTCACTACCTCCCAGTCCTCACACTGCTAGGACGGTAAGTTTTGGAAGTGGGGCCAAGGGGAGCGCCGTCCTCTGAGAATACCAAGGAAATCGCCGAGGCCAGCCTCCGGTCCTCGCCCTCCAGAGACCACAACCACTTCACAGCAGGAAAATGGAAGGGCTCAAAGCGATGACCTTGGAGGAGGTGACCGGCGGGGGCGAGGGGACGCGAGAGGAACTCACCGAGTGGCTCAGTGGGCTCTCCAAGCGCTTCTGCTGCTCTCCCCTCCCCCACCCCGCCTCTCCCATTTGGAGAGGACCGGACCGGAGAGCTTCCAGCCACTGCGGAGGGAACGAGTAGGGGGAGTCCCGGACTGGGGCGACAGAGGGGAGGGCAGGACTCGGCTAATCTCCCCTCTCCCCTCCCCAACTTAAAGACCTTGTAGCGAAGTAAAAGGATTTCAGATGAGCACGGTTGGCGAGAGAATTTCCCGGGAGCGAGGAGCCCCCCTCCCCCAGCCCGTTCCTACTCCCCGCCTTCCCCCGCACCCCACTTCCCGGGTCGGGCTGGATGCTGCGCTCGCGGTCCCGCATCCCAGGAGAGGACTGGGGAGGGCAGGGGGCGCGGAGGGAAGGAAAAACGGCGGGCTGCCCGCCTTCCTGCTGCGTGCAGCCCCCACCTCCCCAGCCTAGCCCAGCCTGGCCGTGAGAGGACCAGCACAGAACGACTCTGGGGGGTGGCTGAGTGCGGCGCAGTTCCGGCCACTGGGCTGGGCTGCAGCGCCGGCCCGATGCCCGCCTACCCCAACCCCAAGCCCCCCAAACTTGGTGCGCGCCCCCTTCCCCCTCCGCCGCAGGACGGGCTCCGAGACCCTATTACCAGTCCAGGACCCCGCGAGGGCTGAGGTCTGCTGCTGCAAGCAAAGCAGGGGCCGAAGGGGGCCGCTGCGGGCTCAGGAGGCAAACCCCTTCTCCCCAGGCACTCCCGGGAGCCGCCTTACCTTGGCCGAGCTGGCCGCAGGCTCCGGGTCGGGCGCAGATGGCGAGGGCTCGGACGGGCAACCGCGCTCGCTCCCGGTGCGCCCTAGGGCTGGCCAGGGGTGCCCAAGTGGGGCTCTGCGCGTCCCTGGGCTCAGCTCGGCTGGCCCGAAGTCCCCCGAGGCCAGCGGGCGGACGGACGGGCGGCGTCCTGCTTCCAAAGCTGCCCCGCAGCCCCCGCAGCCCCCGCCTCCCTTTGCAGCAGCGGAGAGAGAAAGAGAGAGGGGGAGAGGGGACGCACCACCTCGGAGCGCCAGCACTCACGCAGCTCCCGCTTGGGGGGAGGCCACCTCGCCCAGCCCGGGTCGCGCTGGGGACCCCTCCTCCACGCCCGCCTCCGACGCTGCCTCTGGCACCTCCCGACCAGTTGGCTCCCGGACTGCGATGGCCGAGAGCTCCCTTTGCCGCGGGCTTCGCGAGGCAAACTTCAGAGGAGCAGGCTTGGGGGGCGGAGAAAGGGCTGCCTTCGCCTTGGAGGATTCCGAGCGGGCCCAGGACCCTAGGGAAAATCCCAGGCAACCGCCCCCCTTTTACTGAAGAGGAAACTGAGGCCCAAGGAGGACCCATTATTTGCCCCAAGGTCACACGTAAAAGGTGGCAGCCCCAGGATCCAAATCTGGTTTGTGTTTTATCCTTAACATACAAAACCAAAGAAACAGAAAAGCTTTGTATCAAGAGTTCTTAACCTCTGTTGTGTCCTGAGTAGTCTGGTCAAGAATCATATTTTAAATGCGTAAAATAAAATTACAAATGATACCAATTAGATGGAAATACAATTATCAATTTTTTAAAGTTCACTGGTAATAGTTATCAATTTTTTTAAGTTCACTGGACTGCAAATCAAGAACCCCTCCTTTTCAGGGGTAAAAGATACAATGGCTGGCATGCTTGGGTAGTTGTCTGATATCAGTCTGCCCCTCACCCAACGTCTGGCCAGGCACCCATTCTGGCCCCCATCCTGCCCCAGCATCACCGCTCTCCCCCGACCCCTTCCCAACAGGGACTGAGCCTCTTTGCCGCCTTCTCACGTGTTGTTACCACCCCCGACCACTTGGGGGAAGTGATCTGAGAAAGCCACACTGCAGCCTGCGGCTGGCTGTGTTAACCCTCCGAGGGGTACTTGCAGCCAGGTACTTGGATGAAGAGAGGCCAGATCATGCCTCTTTAGAGGTCGGGGAGTCCGACCCCTCATTTTATAAATGAGAAAACCCAAGTCCAGATTGTTGGAATTCAAACCCAGGTGTGCCTGGATTCCCAGCACACTGCCCCGCTTCTCACATATATGTATTTCAAGCACTGTGGCTCCTGGGTAGAAGATATTGGGTGGTCTGAAGTACATTTCCTAGAGCAGATATGCAGAGGGGGCGGTAGATAGAGAGAGAAAGAAAAATCTTAAAACTAGAAATGTCAGATCCTTACGACCTTGTCGTCAATCACATATGTTGGTTAAGAAGATGGAGCAGAGAGTGGCTAGAGTTCTGGCCTTGGAGTCAAGAAGACCTGCCATCTAGACACTTGCTAGCTGTGTGACCTCAGGGAAATCACTTAACTTTTCTCAGTCTCAGTTTCCTCCTCTGAAAAATGGGAGGAGGGGGAATCAGCCTTTAAGGTCCTTCCTGCTTTAAAGGAAGGAGTCCATGAACAAGCATTTATTAAGTACTTGCAAGGTCCTAGGTAAGTCACTTCACCTTGTGTGCCTCAGTTTCCTCATCTGTAAAATGAGCTGGAGAAGGAAATGACAAACTGCTCCAGTATCTTTGCCAAGAAAACCCCCAATGGGGTCACAGAGACTTGGGCACAACTGAAATGACTGAATATCATTCAAGGCTATGTGCTAAACACTGGAGATACAAAACAAACAAATGAACAAAACCTACCCTGAAGCAGCTCAACTTCTAATGTGGGGGGGTCATCCAGTAAATAGATCCAAACAGATGGAGAATGAAGGTAAGCTTGATGGAGGGGCCACTTTGAGCTGTCCTTGACTGCAGGGATCACAGTCCAACCCCCTCATTTTAAAGATGAGGATTTTTCAAGACTTTGATGTCATTATCCTGAATCCTGCCCACTTACAAGCCAAATTTATTTATAAATTTAAGGCCAGAATCTGGCATGGCTTCAGATTTCTTTTATACCATCTACCTTTATCAGAGAGTATGAGCACCAGTTCTACGTCTGGGCACCTGGGTTTGAATTCTCTCCCTGTCTGTGTAACCTTGGACAAGTCTTTTCACTTTCCTAAAATGTAAAATGTCCATTATCCAGCTGACCTTCCAACTCTTCAGATAATCTCGAAAAATAATTATCTTCAGATAATCAGCTCACTGATGATCTCAAAGGTCCCTTTCAGTTCTGATAACCTCCAAAGCGGGGGTGGGATCCCCAAGCTGGCTGATAGTGAGGGCAGACATGGCAAGGAGGGGTTCATAGAATCATAACTCTGAAAGTGGAAGGGACCTTTGAACTCATGACTCTTTTTAGTGAAGAGTAAACAGATCCAGAGAAGTAAATGGTCAAGGTCATAAAGGTGGTACTGGAGACTGCAATACTTGGCTGACCATGTCTGTTGACCACAGACCCAGCTCTGTTTGCCCTAGAACAGGCCTTTTTAAACATCATTCAAACACAGGGTCACTCCTTTCATCACCAAGGAATTTAGGCAATGAAAACTGTGTATTCCTCAAAAGCAAGATCTCATCCAGGGTTATTCAGAGAGAGGAATTCACCTTTAGGGGGAAAGTGGGGAGGTTCATCAAGCAAGCATGCTGCGTGGGGAGGTCCACACCCCAAATGAGCAGCAGGGAGACCTGACCCTGAGAACAGCCTGCTGACCATGGGGAAGCAGCCCCCGGGTGGATGGATTGATCGATGCTGGCAAAGCTTGTTTCTTTCATCTGGCCAGCAAAGCTATTGAAGTGGTCTAGAAAGGGAATGATCCTGAGGTGCCCAAAGAAATGGCGTCTCTCTCCAGGTTGGCCGAAGCCCAAGGAAGAGGGTAAACCTGTCTTCGCTGCCTTCTTGCCAATCTCTGAGCACAGCATCTCCCTGTGATGGCATTGATCGTGTGCCCTGCATTCTGCTGTGGGATCTTTGCACAAAGTCCACTGCAGAGTCGCTGCCTCCCACCCCCAGCCAATGCAAGTCAGCTACTGTATGATCAAATAGCCCTTTGGTTTTCCCTCGGACACAGGAGGGGGTGAAGGGTGGGGGAGTCCTCCAGGGGTCTACCTGTGGGGGTCAGGAAGGAGGGGAGCATGCATCTATTGATGCTATCAATGTATCAGAGAAGGGACCACAGGAGCAGGGATAGAAGAGCAGACAGAGAGGGAAACAAAGGTCCAATGGAGAGAATGCTGGATTTGGAGTTGGAAGGATTGGATTCAAATCCTGAATCTGTCAGTTGTATGACTTTGAGGACAGGGATAAGGATGGGACCTGTGACTTCAGTGGGTGAAGAAACTCCCTCTCCCATCAAGGTCAGCTCATCCTTTGCAGCTCAGGGTGTCTTAGGGACTCTAGAATATCGAGAGGCTAAGTGACTGGAGACCTTAGCTATTGAAGTTTAGAGATAAGAATGTGGAGAAAACCTGTATGTCAGAGGTGGGTCTCAAACCCAAGCCTTCTTGGCTCCAAGACTAGAGCTCAGTGAATGCCCCAAGCTGTGTATCTGATCTGTAGAACCTTATAAAAAATGGAGCAATCATTATTGTGTTGGTCCAGACTTGCAATTTAATTCATTCATTCAACAAGGATTTATTAAACAAATGCAACGATAGGTGGGAAGGCAGCTATGTGGTGCAATGAGTAGAGCACCAGACCTGGAGTCCGGAGGATCTGAGTTCAAATCTAGCCTCAGATACTTCCTAGTGGGCAAGTCACTTAACCCTGTTTGCTTCAGTTTCCTCGTCTGTAAAATGAGTTGGAGAAGGAAATAGCAAACCACTCCAGTATCTTTGCCAAGAAAACCCCACATGGGGTCATGGGGAGTCATGACTGAACAACAACAATAGTGATAGGTACTAGGGATGCAAAGCCCACCATTACATATTCACTCCCTCAAGGAGCTCATATTCTGGGGGAGGGGAAGACTATACTGACAAAGATAAGAAAATGAAAGCTACATACAGAGTAAATACAAAGTACTAAAGAGGCAGAGGAACTTTCCAATAGGTGAGGAAATAGAGAAGGTTCAAGTACTAGAGCTCAGCCTTAAAGGAAGCTGATGATTCCAAGAAGCAAAGGTGAAGCAGTGCCTTCCAAACTTGGGGGAACCATCTCAGCAAAGGCATGGAGGCCAGAGATGGAACGTCATATCTGGAGAAGAGTCAGTAGGTTTGTGTGGCAGGACGAATCTGGGGAACATGGAGACTCTGAACGCAGGGTTTCTGTCTTCAGCTGTAGTGGTTTTTCTGTTATACCTTGCAGCTTCTTTGAGGCGTCATAAGCTTCAGAGCTGGAAAGGGCTCTAGGAGATCATCTTGTCCTGGGATGTGCTGGTAAAATGTTCAACAATCAGTTCTCTAAAACCCATGACACACTTTTAAATTTAATTTATATTATTTGCATTTTTATCCATCAGTTAAGTCTATACAATCAACCAAACAATAAATGAAGCCCTGGTGAATATGTGGCATTTGCCAGTTTCCAAGGTATAAATGCTGTCGCTCACAATTTAGTCATCGGAGCCAGTAAGAGGGGGCTCCAGCACACTACTACACTCCTGTCTGTTGATCAAAGACTCCCCATGTTCTGTAGTGTTACTTCAAGGAGTCCCTATCCAGTCATATATTTCTCAGTTAAGGGAGACTAACAGTACAAATTCCGGTGCGGGTTTGGAGGAGGGGATGGAGGGAGGAGAAAGTTTTGAAGGTTAAAAAAGGTATCCTTCACATGAAAAGTTTGGGAATCACTAGTCCTCTCCAATCTTTTTATTTCCCAAATGAGGAAACTGAAAGAGGGACCCTAGGAGAGATCTTGACTTGCCCAAGGTCAAATAAGTAATAAGTAACAGTTAAATTTGAACCTAGGCCCTTCCACATCAAAGATCCAGAAGGGCAGGGATAAAGAAAAGGATGTTGGGCTTGGGGGGGAGGAGGGGGGGGGGGGCAAGAATAGGGTTTCAGTCCTGAAGCCCCTATCTGTATGACCACAAGCAAATCACTTCTCTGTGAACCTCAGTTTCCTCACCTGTAAGATAGGGATAACAACACCTAGGACCACATGAAATAATATAGAAAGAACCCTAGAAGCATCTGGCATTTCTCTTCCTGCCACACTTTCCAAACACAGCGATGGTGCTGGCTTTAAATCTCACAAACAGAACCCTTTGCCTGGGGCCAGTAAAGAATGTTGACTTTGTTCTTTTTGCAGTCTTAGACAAGGGGAGAAGTGGGGGTCAACTGAGTGAAGTAAATGTGGAGGCAGAGGATTTTCTTTCCCTTATTTGTAAGGGGCTGAATTATTGCCCAGAATATGATCCCATGATCTGGGGGAGGGGGTCTTCCTCCTAAAAATTCCCTAGTATTATTTTTGTGGTCATGGGGGTTGTTCTTCACAGGAAGACTATTATGAACCATGTTAATTCAAAGGGAGTACACCCAGGATTCTCCGGGGAGCTCCACCCACTGATGACTGGAAAGTCGAGTTATGATTTTCCCTACTCATAACAATTTTTAAAAAATGTGCTTCTCCAGCAAACAATGGGAGATATTTAAGGCTCTTTCCTCAGAAGTAGAGGTAGTTTGGTCAGCTTCTCCTCATAGCATCCTTAGCTCTGGGTGGGGAACACCCCACCACCCTGGGCGAAGCAGCCAAGATCAAGCAAAGTAGGAGTAAGTACATGTTTAAAGACATTTATTCCCTTCATTTATTCATTCAACTGGCATGAGAGGCAAAGAACTAAGGTTCAAACCTACCTCTGACAGATACTATATGACTCTTCTGTAAAACGAGGGGGCTGGACTAGCTGAGGTCCCTGAGGTCCCTTGCAGATCTACAACTATGAACATTTATTAAGCCCTTGCTGTGTGCCAGGCATTGGGCCAGGTGCAAGGAATATAGAAGAGGGGGAGAAAATGGAACAGTACCTGCCCTTGGGAGCTTCCATTCCATCTGGGAGCAACAACAGATACTCAGCTAAGTAAATATGAAGCAAGAAGCAAGGAATGTGATGGAAGGGGCACTAATAACTGGTGGGGGGGGGGGTGGGTTTCAGGAAGGTTTTCCAAATGCAGGTGACCCTTGGACTAGATCTTGAAACCAAAGATTCCAAGGGTCTGAGGTGAGGAGGGAGCATCCAGGCAAAGGCAGGAGATAAGAATGTTGTAGACAGGAAACAGGAAAAGGCCAGTTTGGTTGGACCATAAAGTGCAAGAGAGGGAACACTGCTGCCATCAACCTGGAGAGAAAAGCTGGAGCCAGACTGAAAGGCTTGAAATGCCTAACAGGGGAGTTGTTTTTTATTCTGGAAGCAAAAGGGAGCCATCGGAGCCTCTTGGGTAGGAGAGCGACATAGTCAGTCTTGTCCTTTAGGAAAATCAACTTGGCAGATGTGAGGAGGATGTGTTGGAAAGGGGAAACCAATGAGGAGATGGTAGGTGACAATGAAGCCTAAACTGGGGAAGCAATTACATGAGTGGAGAGGATGGGATGCATTCCAGAAGAATTTTTAATGAATTTTTTAATTAATTTAATGAATTTTTTAAGTGAATTAAAATTTAAAAAAATTTTTTTTTATTGATGCCCATTGTTTTTTATATCATCTTAGTTATCCTCAGTATAGAATCCCCTCTCCTTTCTCCCAGAAAGCCATCCTATATAAGGAATAAATTTGAAGGTTTTTTGAGGCAATTAGGATTAAATGACTTGCCCAGGGTCACACAGCTCATATGTGTCTGAGACTGGATTTGAACCCAGGTCCTCCTGACTTCAGTGCCAGTGCTCCACTATGCCACCTAGCTGCCCAAGATATAATATTTTTTTAAACAGAGCGGGGGTGGGGGGGGGAGGAGAATCAGCCCAACTGATCAGTACACTGGGAAAGTTTGAAATCATGTGCAGTATGTACCACCTGTGGACCTTCCCTCCTCAAGGGATGGGTTGAGGTGTCCTCCAATTTCTCTTTATTTACTCCGCCTGATTGTTGACATTTTGTGACATTCATTTTTATTTTTGTGTATGTGTGTGCGTGTGGTTGTTCTTTGCATTTCCATTGTAATAGTTGTTGCATAGATACTTCTCTTGGCTCTGCTCACTTAAGACCTTAGCCTGAAAGGGCCAGGGTCTCCCATTGCATCCTGGGCCATCTCCAGTCATCCTGATGAATATCAGGCCACTGGACCCAGATGACTCAGGAGGAGAAAGTAAGGCTGGTGACCTTGCACAGCCCTCCCTCCCTCAGATCAAAGTCAGCTGCAGGTCATGTCATTCTCTTGGTGTCACGGTGCTCTTGGAGAAGGAAGGACAGACCCAACAGCAGCAGCAGCTCACTTCACTGCACCAGTTCATGTAGATCTTTCGAATTCGTCATATTCTTTTCTTTTACAGCACAGAAATGTTCCGTTACATTGTATACTACAATTTGTTCCGCCATTCCCCAATCAATTAGCAGCTACTTTGTTTCCAATTCTTTATTATCACAAAAAGTGCTGCTGTAAATGTTTTGGTGTATAAGGGTTCTTTCTTCTTATTTACAGCTTCCTTGGAATGCAAGCCCAGCAATGGAGTATCTGGTTCAAAAAGTATGGACAGTTTAGTCACGTTATTTGCATAATTCCAAAATGGTTTTACTGTCTCACAGCTCCACCAACAATGTATTAGTGTGTTTATTATTCCACAACAACAGCAGGGGGAATTAACAAGACTTGGCAACTGATTGGAGATACAGGGTGTGGGAGAGTGAGGAGCTCAAACGGACTGATATTTCCAATCTGGGTGACTGGGTCATGGTGCCCTCAACAAAAGAGGAGAGTCTGGAGGAGGGTTGAGTTTAAGATGGAAGGTATTGCATGTCATTTTGGACATGGTAGCATAATTACAGGAAACCTTTATATGGTGCTGTGGGGCTTGCAAAACTCTCTATACATATTCTTTCATTTGATCCTTACAATGGAGCTAAGAGGCTGGGGCTATTCTTATCTCCATATTACAGATGAGTAATGTTATGTAATGTAAATAGAGATTAAGTGACTTGCCCAGAGTCACACTGACAGTAATTGTCTGAGGCATATGTGAACTCTGGTTTTCCTGACTTTACTATTACACCTCACTTCCTCATTGAGATGACACTGGGGTGTCTATGGGACATCCAGTTAAGATGTTTAGACTGTAGCTGATGATGATAAATGGTGATGTATATGTTGAGAGAGAGAGAGATGATGGATGGACAGATAGACAGACAGGCAGACAGACAGACAGACAGACAGACAGATGGATAGATAGATACATAGATACATAGATAGATAGGTAGATAGACAGATAGATAGATAGACAGACAGACAGACAGACAGACAGACAGACAGACAGACAGACAGACAGATAGATAGATAGATAGATAGATAGATAGATAGATAGATAGATAGATAGACAGACAGATAGATGGAGCTGACCGAAGATGAGGGCTGCATATTTAGATTTGCAAGTCAACATTTGGGGAGTTAAATGTTTATTAATCACCTACTAAGTGCAGAAGTCTACATTCATTTGTTTGTCCTTCATTCTTGAAGAGGACATGATATCAGGAAGGTGATGCCATGACTTGCAAATGAATTGGATTTAAGTGAGGCAGGGCTATGCAAAGCCATCAGCCTCATTTTCTCCTCCAGAGCCATCTGGGTCCAATGGCAAGATACAGATCAGGATGACTGAAGATGGCCCCCAGAAGTTTATACTAGGCTTCCAGGGAAGTGCTTAGTCTAGATTGGACTAGACTGACATAATCTTCAGTCTAGTTGACTCAGTAAAGCTGCATGTGGCATAGAACCATAGATTACTAGGATCTCAGAATTTTAGAGGCCATCTAATTCTAGTCAGGACCTAGGTCTTCCTGATGACATTCAACTGCTAAAGCTACGATGCCTCCAATTACTCATGCTATGAACTACATATCCCTAGAGGTTAGAATTAAACCAGTTGGGCTGACTTTTCAAAGAGACAGAAGTCAGGAAAAGCCCTCCCGTCAATTAGCGTTAACTAACAATAGCAAGGCTCTCCTTCCAGGGACATCTTTAAGTCATTCAAGGCTGGATGGCCACTTCTTGGATATGTGTGTTACAGAGGTATGGGGTGGACTAGGGGTCCTTTCCAACTCCAGGATGTAGGAAAGATGAAACGGAGAAATTTGAGTAATGGACCTTGGTATCCAAGCAGCCGTATGGGAACAAACCATTCTGCACCCTGAGGCCCATGAAGAAGGGGCCCTCCTTGCCAGCCTGAAACCATCCTGCAAGGATTCCGGCCCAGGAGAGCCCTCCCTCCTTTAAATTCTAGAGCCTCTCCTGACTCTGCTGCTCACTGGGTGTTTAATCCTCCTCTGCCAGTTCAACACAAGCAGGAACCTCCTTTAGGCAGAGCCTTTCCCCTGATGCAGCATACGTGGATAATTTGGCAATTTATCAACTCAATTTAGTTCATCAAGCATTTATTAAGCCCCTACTTTGTGCATGGCTGGTTATGCAAAACCAAGAAAGTCCCTACCTTCAGAGGTAAACGTATTCATCCTCAATAGATTCTATCACAAGCAGATAAGTAAATAGTAACAATAATTCTAGATTTTTATAATCAGACTTCATGATTTACAATGCAAGGAGTTCCTAAAGTCTTAGGACCATTTTAAGCTATTACTATACTAAGACTTTGGGGATACCAGGTAATATCTCGTTTGATATACATTACATACGTTAGTAGGTACAAGATCATTTGAAGAGGGAGAAGTTAGAAAGATGAGCAAAGGCTTTCATAGAAGGGGGCACCTGAGCCAAGCTGTGGATAATTCTAAGGGACAAAGATGAGGAGGGAGGGCATTCCAAGCTTGTAGGACAATCTCTGCAAAGGCAAGGAGATGAGAGATGGAATGCTCAGTTTGGGGCATTGGGCAAGCACCATGTCTTGGCCAGTTTGGCAGATCAGGGAGTCATGTGAGACTCATCTGCAGAGCTGAATCAGATCCACATTCTGAAGGGCTGAGAAATAACAAATAATATTCTTCTGCAAATGCTTGACTTTCTATAAGTCACTTAACCTCCCTAGACCTCAGTTTATCCATCTTTAAAGAGAAGGGGTTGTATTAAATGGCCTTTGGGACTCCTGTTAGCTCTGGGTCCTATGATTTTGAATTTAGTTGTTGAATTTGTGTTACCTATAGTATCAGCATGGAATATGTGCCCAAGCTATTATCACTATTATTATTATTAAGAGAGGAATCAGCAGCTAGGTGGTACAGTGGACAGATTCCTGGGCCTGGAGTTACAAAGACCTGAATTCAAATCCAGCCTCAGACACTTACCAACTGTGTGACCCTAGGCAAGTCACTTAACCCATCCTTGCTCTAGGATACTATAAGCCACAGAAAAAGTGCTCTGCGTTGGTGGAAGGATGATCCACACTGGAGTTCCCAATACCAGTGGAATCACATGTCCACTCCCCTGTGCCTAATATTACTCTTAAGGGGCTACAAAGTCAGGTGACCTCTGTCCAAAACCCAGTCAGTCCACTCCCTACATGGGTGAACTCCCCAGGCCTCAATGAGGGACCTTCCTTCCCTCTCTACAGCTAGAATGCTGCTAGATTCGAACCTCCCAGGTTTTGTATGAGGATCTAAGGACATGAGAGACACAAAGGGGCTTTCTTTGTGAAGAGAAATAAGTCAGCTCCATTCTTAGTGGCATCAGGAGAGTGAACCACATGAAGAAAATCTCCCTCCTTCTTAGTAACTCCCTCCCCTCTCCCTCCTCCTCCTCCCCTCTGTTTCCCACCAGCTCCTTAGGACTGCAGGAGAACCCAGAGATTGGAATCTCCATCGCTGTTTAGCCACTCCCATAAGGCTTCAGTTCAAAGAAACCAGCAGCCTTTTCATCACCTAGGGCAAATCTCATTTCCTTTCTGACTACCTAGACAGAGATTGTCCTCAGAGATGTGGGCACAAGAGCCCGGCCCCGAAGATGGCTCTGTTTGTAATTACTCATCGAATCAGAGATCTACAGCTGAAAAGCAGGAGCCTCAGAGAAAGCTGATCCAACTTCCTCATTTTACAAATTGAAGCCCACCAGTCCCACCCATTATTGGGCTTTGGGGCAGATATCTATGGAATTCAGTGACCCTTTTTTGTTTTGGTAGTTGCCTGCTTCCGCCAGGAATTCTGATCTAACTAGCCCTTGATTCAAGAAATTAAAACATGCCATCTCTGAAAGAGGCCCCAAAGGGTCTCCTTAAGTGTAAAAATGAGGAAATAGAAAGCTGTGGTCAAGGGTCAGACAGCTACAAATTGTCTGGAGCAGGATTTGAACTCAGATCTATCCCCAATCCACTGAGCCACTTATCTCTTGGGAATCTTCAGAGGTTCACATTGGGCACTTGAGTCAAACATCAGATGAAAGCTTTGTGGTATTGTCTTTATTCCTTTGTGTAGGTATAGGAGGTAGGCACAGGAATAATGGACCTTTCCTAGAATTCCTGCACTTGGAGCTCCTGCTTAGTCTTGGAGATGAGGACATCTAGGGGAAGCTGAGGGTGCCCAGATGTTCACTAGGTGTTTCATCAATCTATCTATCTATGTCTATCTGTCTGTCTGCCTATCTATCTATCTGTGTGTCTATCTAACTGTCTGTGTGTCTTTCTATCTATCTGTCCGTCCCTGTCCATTTATTTATTTATCTCTCGGTTCATTCATTCATTTAGCTGTTTTCTTCCATTTATTTTTCTATTCACTTTTCCATCCAGTTACTGACTCATTCACTTATATTCATCTGTTTGTTCATTCATTCTTATTAGATCTATGATTTCATTATTGTAAGGAGATTCTGGTGAAGAGTTGCCTCTCCCAAGCTTAATTAACCCCCATTCTGCCATCTTAGGGAGCCCCCCACCCCCGGCCCGGGACTCTGAAAACTAAGCCACTTACCCGCAATCCCACAGCCAGTATGTGTCAAGACTGGGTTTTGAAATTTTCTTCCTACCTCCAAGGCTGGCTCTTCGTCCACTGCGCCACTCTCCTCTCCTAATGTTTCATTGCACATTATTTATTGCATCCTATGCCTGAAACAAAAACGCAGTATGCAGTTAAGTATGTTCCATCTGTTCTGGAATGGAACAACTCCATGAGATCCCAGACAAACAGCAAGAAGGAAAAGGTGAGGTTGGGTGGGAGTTCAGAGCGATTTTGATTGGGCAAATCTACACTAACCATGTGTCTTCGATGGCTAAGTTGGCTTAGTTAGAGTCAGTCAGTCTGCAAGCATCTATTGAGGGCCCATTATGTGCCAGGCACTGGGCATACAAAGAAGGGCAGAAACAAGTCTCTGCCCTCAAGGAACTCACAGCCTAATGAAGGAGAGAATGTGTAAACAATTATGCACAAACAAGATATAAACAGGATAAATGGGAAATGATCAACAGAGGAAAGGCACGAACATTGGGGTGGGGGGAGGATCAGGAAAGGCTTCTTGTAGAAGGTCAAATCTTGACTGGAGAAGAAGCCTGAGGGACCAGGAGGAGGACATGAGGAGGGAGGGCATGAGGGACAGGCAGAGAAAATGCCTAAGTCTGTAGTGGAGTGGCTTGTGTGAGGAGCAGCAGAGTGGGTAGAGGCAGATTGGAATGTCAGAGGTCAGAAGAATGGAAAGGTAGACAGGGACCAGGTTCAGAAGGGCTTGAAAAACCAAACAGAGGATGTTGTATTTAATTCTGGAGGTAATAGGGAACGCTGGACCTCGTTGGATAGGGGGCAATATAAAGGGAGGCAAAACTGAAGGACAGCAAGTAATCTACTCTCTGGGACCTGGCCAGAGCCTTACAATACCCAGTTCTTCTGTAGAGTGGAACAAAATACCATCAAGACCACAAAACACCTTCAGCATCAGAAACATGGTGGGAGTAGTCTAGAGCTCCAGCTTTCCTGTTGAGTAGGATCAGATTAGTTGTTAGCACTGCCACCTGATGGTGAAATAGGTCGTGTGCATCTAATAGGGACAAGGACCCGATGAGGCATTTCAATGGTATAAAGAAATGCCAGGTGAAGAAACGTCCCCTGCCACAACAGGTAGACAGCCTCTCTGTAACTTGTAGTCTTAGAGAGATGTCTACAGAATTAAGAGGTTAAATAACCTCCTAACGATCAAAATTCAAACCCATCTCTTCCTGGCTTCAAGGCTAACTCTAGAGTGCTCTACGTGGCTACATTGTCCCTGAGATGACCATGTTGGCTCTTTCTACCACTGTGAAAGATAAGTCACCAAGCTCATGTGATACTGAAACTAAATATAATGTGGAAAGGACAACACAATTCAGGTCAGAGGCGAGAGGGTCATAAAGTCTTAATTAACCACCTACCATGTGCCAGGCACCGTGGTGAGTGCTGGAAGAGAACTTTCCAGTCATTTTATGGATGAAGACAGTGAGACAAGGTCCCATGGGCACTAATTGGCAAAGCTAGGACTCAGACCTGGCCCTCATTCCCCTGGTTCACCCTACAAGGTTCTGGGTTTGAATTTTGCTTCCTGCCTTATCCAGAACAAGTCATATCCTTCTTGTTCTCAGTTTCTTCATCTGTCAAACCAAAGAGTTGCTTTACTGAACATTCTCTCTTTCTGGTTCTAACTCTTGTGATCCCATGAGAAAAGGATGGCAGATGAGGGAATAGAGGAGATGAAATAGAAAAGTGTGATCAGTTCTGCTAATTCAGTAAGAACCTAATTTCAGAGTAGTAGCATTAGGGATCTGATGGATTGTAGGAAGTGTAGACAATGGCCCAGTTTTGGTAAATCCACTAAACTTAAAAAAATGACTCCCAGACTTATAGGTCTAGAACCCAGATCTACAATTGGAAGGGACTTCTGAGGCCATGTAGGCCAACTCCCTCATTTTACAGATGAGGAAACTGAGGCAAAGAGAAGTTATGGAATTTGCTTAAGGTCACCCAGGTAGTAAGGACCAGAAGTGAAATTCAAACTCAGGTCTTCTAACTCCAGACCCAGTACTCTTTGGGGCCTTGGAGATTATCTCATCTCACCCCCTCATTCCTCAAAAAAGGAAACTGAGACTTAGAGAGAGTAAGTAACTTATCCAAGGTCATGCAGTCAGTAGTAGAGCTAGGACCTGAGCCCTCTGATCCTCAGTCTAATGTTCACTCCAAATTATTTCCTGCTTGCTAGACTACTTACTTCCTACAGGTACCCCAACATGGCCTCCTCCTTGGACCAGAAATTAGAACCCCACTTCTGGTTCCCCAACCTCCCATGCCCTCACCAAGCTCTGATAGGTGAGCCTTTGGCCTTATCTAGCCAGGAACCCAGCCTCCATGATACTTCCTGAAGTCTCTTCACCAGGGCCTTCCCTTCCCTCTCCATCCCCTTTTAGAGATTATCTTTATCAGAATGTAAGCTCCTGAGAGGAGGCAGTCTTGTTTAGGTCAACACAATGTCTAGAATACATTAAGCACTTAATAAATGTTCTCTCTGTGTATCTCTCTCTCCCCATTTCTCTATTCTTCCATCCCCCATCTCTCTTGTCTCTCCCTCCCTTCCTCCTCCTCTCTCTCTTTCGGTCTCCCTTTTTCTCTCTAACTCTGTCTTCCTCCTACTCCTCTTTCTTTCTCTCCCTGTCCCACCCTGTCTATCTGGCACCCCTGGGCTAATTCATCCCTGGGTTCTGGGGTGTCCTTTGGGGAAGGTGCTGAGATGCTTTGGGATGTTTTCCGTAACAGAGATTCTTCCTATTTTCTATCTCCTTGGCAGGTTGGAGTCAGCATCTACTGTTTGTCTCCTTTTCCATGGGCCTCTGTGTTGTAGGGGGAAAGGGAAGTGAGAAAGCAAAATGTTGAAGTTGAACTGAATAACAAAGGGCCCCTGTCCTATATCTTAGCATGAGGGCAGGAGAGAGTTCCCATTTTCTCACTCTACAGGAATGATCAAACCACAGTGTCTGAAGGAGGTCATGCTCTGAGATTATCTCTTGGCTCCAGCCTCTGATGAGGGCTTCAGCCCTTTCCACATCACAGACCTCATCGTGAAACATCGTGGGATAGGAAGGCTGAGTCCTGTCACACAACTCCAGCCATTTCTTGACTGGGACACTGAGCAGCTTCCCACAGTTTGTACAGGACAGACCCATGATTGGAAGGCTCCCCACTGAAGGGACCTGGAGTGTTGATCCTTACTGGTCCTCCTCTCTACTCAGAATTCAGACCCCCATCACCTTTCCTGGACAGTGGTTAAGAGTTACTAGTTGTGTGACCTTGGGTAAGTCACTTAACACTGATTGCCTCAAAAAACAAAATAACAAGCAAAAAAATGAGTCTCCTTATTGGTTTTTCTGCTTCCAGTCCATTCTGAGCACCTGCCTAAGCAGTCTCTCTCAAGTTCAGACTGTGTCTCACCTCTGCCCAAGAAGGCCCAGGGGTACCTGTCATCTTTAACATCAAGTACAAACCCCTCAGTTTGGCCTTTGCAACCCTCCTCACTCTGACCCGAGACCTGCCTTTCCAGATATATTACACATTCTTCCCCTCGTGCCATCTTCATTCTAGTCAAACTGGCCCTCGAAGCCTCCCATTTCCATACCTTTACACAAGTTCTCCCTCTGCCTGAAATGCTCTCCTTCCTCACTTGCCCCCAGCTCTCTTTACAACCCTCTCAAGTACCTTCTACAAGCATGAAGACCTTCCAAATCCCCCCTGTCATGAGTGCTCTCCTTTCCATCCCCACACTCAGGGTATTTTGCAGATTTGTGGAATTGGTTTATCTGTCCCTCTGGTATTCTCCCACCCCACCCCCAGCCCAGTAGGATGTAAACTCTCTGAGGGAAGAGATTGTTTCCTTTTCATTACAGTAATACACTGATATCCTTGGGTTTTTCCAGGACCTACATTTCCCAATATCTCCCTACCCCTCCACCTCCCAAGGAGCCACCCTCAGAACACTGAGCAGAGGCAGACTGTCCTGGAGTCAGTCGAGGCCAGAGCCATTGAACACTGTCGGTAGGAGCCCCAAGTCTCATTTTACTTTTCCATCTGACTCCCCGAGGCCAGGAAGCTTCTCCCATTACAGAGGCAAGGACACATCAAAGCATACATTCTGAGATTTCTCTTTTAATTTTACGATTTAATAGTGGTTGGCTTTCCTTTCTGGAGACATGTAAGTCTGGAGGAAAGAGGATTCCTATAAAACTGAGCTCTCCTTCCCAGTCTGCTGAGAGGCATGCCATTAATGGGCTTTCCGATTCCACCAACTCAGACCCTGCACCAGTCCCCCCAAAAATGCTTTCTTCATCCCCTTGGATAAGGTCCTGCCCCAGGGTTTGTCCTTGGCCTTGGTTCACATTCCTCAGGGTCGACTCAGATCTGGGAGGAGAAGGGGAACCTGGACAGTTAATGGACAACCTCCCCCTCATCCCCATAAGAATCCTCCTCTTTGAACTTAACTCACAGCACGTTAGTGCTATAGGAAATCTCAGTTGTGATCTGACCATAGGATAGAGTCAGGACTGGGGAGGGGAGTGGGGACACTTTAGACACACCCCCTTTTGCAGATAAAGAAACTGAGACTTAGAGAATGTGGTGATCTACCCAAGGTCACACAGCCACCCAAGCCATAGGTTCATAGAACCAGATAAAGCTAGAAAGGTCCTCAGGGACCATTTAGTCCAACTCCTGGTAATTGAGGCCTAAAGTTGGGACCTGACTGGCCCAAAGTCATACACTCCTAGAAGAGTCAGACAGCTAGGACCCACGTCTCCAGATTTCCTCCCCTTACACTTCTCCTCCCACCCTCAGAGACCCTGCCAATGAAGAAAATGCCCCTGAAACTGGCCCCCTGTGAAAGCAGGAGTAAACTTAATTTCCTCTTCTTGCCTCTCCAGCAGATACTTTCTGCTCAGCCCACCAGAGTCAAGCCAGCTACAGGCCTCCAAGTTCAAGGCTCTAGGGGTACCCTTTAAGGATTGAGGAATTCCATGCATTTTCATTGGAATTCCTTCTCTCCCCCTCCCCCCCATCTCTGCCTCCCAGCAGCTTCTCTGGCTTCCTTCAAGTCCCAGCTAAAATTCCAAGGATTTCTTCAAGAAACCTTTCCTGGGACCTGCTTAAGGCTTCTGTTCATTATTTCCAGTTTATCTTGGTTGTCCTTTATTGTTTATATGTTGTTTTCTCCGTTAGACTGTAAGCTGGACAGCAGAGACCACTTCTGCCCTTCTTTGAATCTCTGGGGCTTAGCAGAGTGCCTGGCACATAGTAGGTGCTTAATAAATGCTTTACTCACTGACCTGACTGGACTCTCTGCTGAATCAACTCACTCATTACAGGTACAGTTTTTCCCTCAGTTAGTGTTCCATTTAACCAATTAACATCAATTAACCTTTATAAAAGGATATAGCAAGAACCAAGTACAACTCTTGTCTCCAAACACCTCAGGGGTGCACGTTCCTCGTACTGCGCAGTATTGGTCTCACCAGCATCCTACTCAAATATGATGTTACTGATGACGAATATTAAACTCATCTTTGGCCCCCAAATCACTCGTGAGCTCTCTTTGCTCCCCAGACCATCATCTTGGGACGGCTATAACATGGATTTAACTTTCAGACTCCTGGCCACCCACACTCTCTGACATCCTGAGGTTTACTTTCCTGACCTTTCAAAACTCATACGGTCAAAAGGTTGGAGCCTTCTGATTAATCTCACCTAAAAAAGATCAGATACCAAACTAAGGTTAGTATTCTGGGGGCCAAGTGTAAGTGTCTGAGGGAAGTCAAAGGTCTCTCCCATGTACCATTGTCTCTCACCTGATGCTGTAAGGCAATGAGCCCAACCAAACAAGAGGTCCAAACAAGTGAGAGAAAGGCCTGGACCAACTGAGATCATTGGAAGGCAATCCCAGTTCTGGTTCTACAACTGCAGCAAGTCAAAGAGACTGTTGTCTGCCATGTTGTTAGCAGAACACAACCAGTTAGAGTGTTTACACATGCTTCAAAGTCTCTCAGAGGGTTCTATGACTTGATAATATATCACAATTGTTCTAAAAACAAGCTCCCAGCCTCTTCCAAATGGAGAATTGCACGAGTGACTCTCTGCCCATGGAACTGTCCCTGATGTACCTTCATTCAATACCTTGATGAATCTGTGATCTCAACAACGTTGCCTGACTTCTAGCCGTGGATAGGTCTCACTATCCTTCTATGCCTTGCTCATCTCTCTTGACCTGTGTCTATCCCCTCCCCGCCAGTCACAAGGCTTTCCTCTAATCTGCATAGTCTAGGGGTACCAGTGAAGCCCATGGGCCATCCATCTGTTGTCTCTCTCTCTTTCTGCCTGATTGACCCACTTCCTTTGTCAGTTGTACATCTCAATTAAACAGCAGCTTCACCTAGAGAGAAAGATCAGAAGGTATGAATGAGGTGGATATTTTTCTGTTCATATGACTTCTCAAATCATTCTGAATACAGTTTTAAAAATTAAAAAAATTCAATTATTAAACATTGATTTTTTTCTCCCCATCTCTTTCTCAGAGAATAAAGGAAAAGAAAACATTTAAAACAAATAACTATAATCAAGCAAAACAAATTTCCATATTGGTCATGTCCAGAAGCTTGTGTCACATTCTACATATTTAGATCAGGAAGTGGGGAGCTTTCCTCATCATCAGTCCCCAGGAGTCTTGGTTAATCTTTGCATTGATCAGTCTTTACGTCTTTCAAAATTGTCCATTTTTATAATATTGCTGTGGTAGTATAAATCCTTAGTTTGTAAACTGTGTGCTACAGTGCCCCAGGAAGCCCCCCGCCCTTGACTTCTGGCAGGATACCACAAGTGAAGATCCCTCGCTCAAAGAGTTAACAGCTTCAGCCTGAGATCTTACCACATTCCTAGCCTTTCAACAACATCCTTGAAGGTTTGAGATATGGTTTTGTTTATTCATACTTTTGACTGTATCGGTCATTCCTTGGACTTTCTTGGTTTTGACTCCTATCTCTGGGAAGCTGAATTTTCAGTGGTAGTTGTGATAAAAAGCAAATTCTGTGTGAAACAGAAAATGAGAGTGGTGATGTCCAATCAGATTCTAAGGTTTAAGAAGCTATCTTACCAGTCACACATATCCCATTAGTATGAAATTGTGGTTATTTAAGAATGAAATAAAAATATCTTTCTCCACATGGCTGGCCGCCATAGTGATCTTCCTGAAACACAGATGTGAACATGTCACACCCCTCCTCACAAAACCAGTGGCTCCCTGTTGTCTCAGACACAAACTGCAAACAGTTGTTTGGCAGTGAAAGCCCTTTACAACGCCGTCCTGATCTACCTTCCCAGTCTTGTTGTACCCCTTCATGTCTTCAGTGGTCCAGTCAAACTGATCTTCCTGCTTCCTCCTCCATCATATTCCATAGTCCATGCTTTAGCCCAGGCTGTCTTTCATGGAGGAATAGGTGTCCTACCCACCTACTAGAGGAGTTCTAGATTCCTTTAGAAGCATCTACATGACTTAATGCTAGACTTAGAGTCAGGAAGCTCTGAGGCTGAATTCTGCCTCAGATGTCTCTCTGTGCCTCAGTTTACTCATCTGTAAATGGAGATAACCCTAAATAATAGCAGTTTTCTCCCAAAATCACAAGGATCAAATAAGATTATATCTATAAAGCCCTTTATAAATACTAAAACATTATATAAATGTTAGCTATTATTATCAATATCGTTAATTTTAATATAATGATATAAACAGAATATTATATCAAATAATAAATTAATCTAATTATTATTCATAGTAGCAAGCATTTCTACAGCGCTTGAAGTTTTGCAAAGCACTGTGCAGATATTACATCACTGAAGGCTTGACCATCAAAGTCAGAGACTGGTGCAGAGTTCTAGCCTCCTTCCTGTACAGCTCCCTCCCCTCCCTCTGTGGTCCTTCTTGCTGAAATGCCCAGTGCCAGACCCCTGGGGTGAGGAGGGATGCCAGCTGTGGTTTACCTACTGTCCTGCAGGTTCAGCAGTGGTAGGCAAAATGCTATATTTAAACTGCAAACATCTGCAATTTTTACGTTGCCTGGAAGAGGAAAAACATTAATAAACTTTGCAGGCTGATCCTGGGTGCAGATAATTAATATGGGCTGAGCCTCCAAGGTTTATTCAATTGAAAACTGAGGATATTGAGAGCTGTGTTAATCCAGGATAATATTAAGGGAAAGGGTTACCAAACCAGCAATAGAGATACTTCTGCACCCAGGTGACCCCTTTCACTTTCTGATAATCATAATAGTAGCAAACACTTATATGGTGCCTTCCATGGGCCAGGCACTTTGCAATTATCTGCTCATTTGATTCTCACAAAAACCCTGGGGGGAAGGTGCTATTATTATCCATAGTTACAGATGAGGAAACTGAGGCAAAAAATAGGTGAAGTCAGTTGCCAAAGAAAGAAAGAAGGAAAGGAAGGAAGGGAGGGAGGAAGGAAGGAAGGAAGGAAGGAAGGAAGGAAGGAAGGAAGGAAGGAAGGAAGGAAGGAAGGAAGGAAGGAAGGAAGGAAGGAAGGAAAAGAAAAGAAGTCCCTGTCTTGGGGGAGCTTACAGATAAATTAACATAAAGTCATTTGAAGGAGCAGAGAACACTAACCACCTTCAGGAAGAGGTAAACATGTGGCAGAGCAGGTGGACCTGAGTTAAGCCTTGAAGGATGAAGAGGCTTCTGATGAAGATGCATTCCAGTCATGGAAGAAAACTTGAGCAAAAGCTTGGAGGAGGGAGATGGAGACTCTGGTCCGGTATGAGATAAACATAAAATACATGGCAGGGTGACATGAAATAAGACTGGAAACAATAAGTAGGAACCAGTCCTAAGTGTAGGTCGAAGAGTTTATATGTTGTCCTAGGACAATAAGGAACTGGCAAAAGGTTACTCAATCACTCAATAAGCACATATAGTAGACACAATAACTGTTTTTAAATTGAATTTATTAAGCACTTGTTGTATGCCTGGCCGCTAAAGGGGAAGGACACAAAGAAAAGCAAAAGCAGTCCCTTCCCTCAAGGAGCTCATCTTCTAATGTGGCATCTTCTGTATGACTCCATTCCAGATGGTCCTCTCACCCAATCACTGCTGCCTTCCCTCTGGAAACAATCTAGTCTTCCATCTGCATCTGTAACCATCAGGTGGTGTCATCACACCAGGTTGACTTTAGAGGTGAGGGAGTGGTCCCCACCTTTGGAACTTGGTATTTGGCCACTCTTCCCAAACCACACCTTTCTTTTCTCACTGGGTCAAGGAAAAAACAGTGAAGGACAACAGGGAAGGTGGGTAAAGAAAGACTGAATGAGAGCAGGTATACCCATCCCTTTCATTGACCACCATCTTGACTAACTGGTGGCTAACTGGGCAGTTAGGTAGTACTATGATTATAGTACACTCTCTGGAGCCAGGAAGACCGTTGTTCAAATCCAGCCTCAGACACTTACTATTTATGCAACCTTAAACAAGTCTCTTAGCCTCTGTCTGCCTCAGTTTCCCCAAATGAAAAATGTGAATGATAGTATCACCTCTCTCCCCGGCTCACTGGGGAGGATCAAATGAGATAATATTTGTAAAGCATCTTCCAAACTTAAAAGCACAATATAAATGCAGCTGTTATTATTATTAACTATTCATTGACTTATGATTTTAGCTTGAGGGGACAGAAGGAAGGGAAGAATCTAGATCCCAATTAATTGTGCCCTTGGGAAAATTTATCAAAAATTATTAATAATTTAAGCCATAAGATTTTTTTCACTTTTTGTTCAGAGCCCCCGAGTCGAGATAAAATACAATTATTTTAGGCCAATGTTCAGATCTTTGTCCTTTTCTAAGTTTTATGTATTTCCTGCTGCACACTGGCATCCTCCATTGCCTTCCCTGCTGCTCATATTGAATATATATGCACACCTCACAAAGAAGTTATGATCAGTCCTAGTTTTTGTATAAAACAAACTCAGGAAACAGAAACAACTTAAAGAAAAGAAAAAATGATAGAAAATACCCGTTAGTGATAGAAGAGGAGGTGGAAGGAGTTCGACCTTAGGCAGCCCTCAACAAAGGCACAGTCACAGTCAGTAGTTTCTAGTCTGTTCCAGTCACTGCCCATAGACATGTTTCTTCATGAGTGGATGCTTAGCCACAGAACCAGGCTGCCTCACTCAGAGTCTGGTCCTGGAACTCATCATAACACACCTATAGAGGCTTCCCTTTTTCTGTCTCTCTCCATCTCTCTGTCTTCATCTTCTTTCTGTATCTCTGTCTCTCTCTGTCCCTCTGTCTCTCTGTTTCTCTCTTTTTCTCTCTCTTCGTCTCTTTCTCTATCTCTTTCTCTCTGGCTCCATCACTTTTTCTTTGGTTCTGTCTCTGTCTCTCTCTATCTCTGTTTCTTTCTCTTTGTTTTAAAATGTAATTGGAAAAGTTTAGCTTTGAAACAAAAATACAGTACAACACAGATCATGTTAATTTGTGGTTTGCTAAGTTAGAATGTGGGCAGCTAGGGGACGCCACAGTGCACAGAGTGCCTAAATGCCTGGAGTCAGGAAGACTCATCTTCCTAAACTCAAATCTAGCCTTAGACACTTACTAGCTTTGTGACCCTGGGCAAGCCACTTAATGCTGCTTGCCTCAATTTCCTCATATGTAAGATGAGCTAAAGAAGGAAATGGCAAACCATTCCAGTCTCTCTGCCAAGGAAACCCAAATGGACTCACAAAGAGTCAGACAGGACTGAGCACTGACAGCAAAGTTCTCATGCTCCTATAGGGATCCACTTACATTTGAGTTTGACATCACTCGAGCCTAGCTATAGCTATGAATGAGAAACATTTTAAATGTAAATTATATTTAAAAGTTATAAATAAGAAAAGTGAGGCTCCAAATGACAAAGTGACTTGCCCAAGGTCATACAAGTAAGTAGAAAGCAGAGACAAGATTTGAACCCAGGTTCTCTTGCTCCAATTCTGTTTCTCTTTGCACTTCACCACACTGCCTCTCACATAAACCTTGAGGGTGGTGTGGCAGGGATCATTATCTTTTCACCCAGAGAGCTTTAGTTATTTCCTCCAAGTTAGTGAGTTAGTCCCCCCCTCCCCCCGGGACTAGAGCTCAATTCCTCTATCTCCTTTGCATGTTATCTCCCCCATAGAGTATACTCTTTTTGAGGGAAGGGACCATCCTTTGCCTCTTTTTGAATTCTCAGTGTTTAGCACAGTGCAGGACACATAGCAGGTGTTTAATGTGTTGATCGATTCATCCTAGACCAAACAGATGGCTTAGCACTATACCCCGTGGAGTCTCCTACAGGTGGGTAAGAAATGCAGGACTCACTTGTCTAAACTAGTAGTTAGCTGTCTGTCATTAGAGGTATTCAAACACAGGCTAGGGAGATAAGGGCAGGGAACCGTATCAGTGGGATGTGAATGGTGACCAGCCAAGGTCCCAGAGTCACAGAATCTCAGCATTTGAAAACACTCCCCAACTTTCTAGTCTACCTCATTCTGGAAAAATGAGCATCCAGCCTTTGTCTAAATGCCTCCAATGGGAAACAATGAAGGGGCTCCGGGATGGCAGTGATGGCCCCTGACTCCTAGCATCCACCCAACATCTTCCTAGAGATCAGCAGAGGGCCCCAACATCGTGCTGGATATGTGCCCCAAAGACCCATCAGATATTTGTAGAGTTGGCTTGCTGTCATGACAATAATGGCACCAAGTTTCATAGGATCATCAAAGATTTTATGGTGAGGGAAGTCATCCACAGGAACAGCCAGAGGTTTGAAGATGAAATTCACCAAAAGGTGAAATTCACAGAGGCTAGAATTCTTTAACCCAATGGCAGCTGATGCTTCGTAACCTTGGAGCTCAATGAGAAGCATGTCATTTTTGACTTCCTGTGCCAGGGCTTAAGAATGGTGAATCAAACAGAACTGGCAGAGACAAATGCCCAGGACTATCCAGTTGATGATATGAGGATTATCAAGGCTTACCTATCTGGACAAAACTGGAATCTTGACAGGTGAACCCAAGAAGTTGCAAGTAACATTTTCACTTTCTGAGAGAGGATGGTTGGTGGCCTGATGACTTCTGGATGAGAGAACAAAATGGCTTCTAAACTTTGATCTATTTACTCTTGAGTTGGGCTTAGCCAAGTGCCTTTGGTTTTGTCTCACTAATTAAGCCCAGTGCCTCAGAAATGCTAGAGAAGGAAATGCATTTTAATAAGGCATATCTTTCCTTCTCAATACATAAATACCAAAACATTTGTACACACACCCAGAATCCTTCGTCTCCTTCACTTGTCCCTTCTGATTAACCTGGGAGGAAATTAAGTAGAATCCAGGGAGGGGAAAAAGGCTTTGACTGAGGAAGAATTGGTCATCTCCAGCAGCAGTCTGTTCATTCTTGCTCTGGGCAGCTTTCACTGTTAGCAAGCATTTTCTCTTATCAAACCCAAATTTCCTTTTTCACATCTGCCCTCCCTGAACCAAGTAGAATAAATCATTATCTTCACTTTTTTCTCATTTCCCATTTTAAAATTGACTAGTTGATGATAAAAAACCTAGATGTGGGGAGAGGCAAGTGAGTCTAGACCTGTGATTTTATTGATTGGGGAGCTTCCAGTGGGGAATTACCCTCCACCAATGTACACTGGCAACTCTTAGGTAGAAACCTTCATCTTCATGATCTGCCTGTGACAGTGAGAGGTTAGTGACTTGTCCAGGATTCCACAGCCAGTATCTGTCAACAGTAAGACTTGAACCAAGGTCTTCCTGACTGGCAGCTCTCCCTCTCTCCTCTACTCTATTCTCTCTTTTAGCCTAAATTATTCCACAGAAACTCTTGACAGCAATGAATGATGAAAGACTCAAGCCAACATATTTTTCATAGCTCAAGTAAATTAGAATGTTAGGTGGGAGACAGAAAGCATTCCTAAGAAGAATGAGACCCAGAAACACAATGCCGAGTTCACAGCATTTATTTCTAAATACCCCAGGAGGCATTTATTTCCAGCACAAGGAGAGGTTGAACAAAAACCATAGTCATTTATCCAACCAAATGCCAGCTGAACACCTCATCTGTCCAGGCCACTGCTATGCCTAAAAGGGGGATAAAAAGTACAACGCCTGGTACCTGCCCTCCCGAAGTTTACAGTCTAACTGGGGACACAAAATAAGAACCTAGAACAAGTAAAAAGATAAACAGGCTACAGTTAAGCACCAAATGAACCACATGGTACAGCAGGAAGGACATTGAATGTAGAGTCAGAGGACCTCAGGCCAAATGCTAGCGTTTCTACCGCTTCCTCTTTGAAAGTCCCCATTTCTTCATCTGTTCAATGAAAGGGTTAGACCCCTCAGTGAATAGATTACTTTCCTTGGAAGAGGGAAGACCTGAGTTAGGATTCTGCTTCAGACTCTAGCTGTGTGACTCCAAGCAAGTCACTTACCCAATGCCTGCCTCAGTTTCCTCATCTATTTAAGGGTGAAAAGTATCATGTACCTCATAGGCTGTTGTGAGAATGCATGAAATCACCTTGCAAAGCTCAGAGTGCTGTACAAATGGTATTTTTGTTGTTATTATTATACTGACTGCGTGACCCTGGACAAGTCACTGGGCAAGGTGCTCTCAGTGGTCCAGGGAACTCTTTAAGGCTATAAGTAACAGAGGGCTGCCAATCTGCATCAGGGGGAGTTTCCTCACCTGGGAGTTCCCCATACCAATGAATCACAGTCTAGTCCTTATTCATATCGTTCTCCCAATTAGTATTGTTTCACTAAACACTCTTCAAGAGTCCTTCCAATACAGGATACTTCATGATCTCAACACTAATTATCATAATTAGGAGGAGGGAGAAATTCCAATGGACTGGGATAATCCAAAAACCCTTCCTGAAGGAGGCGGGTCTGGAGTGGGGAGGGGTCTGAGCCCGGAATTTCATTGGCCTAAATCAGAGGTTCTTAAACATTTCTGTGTCAGGGACCCTTGGGGCAGCCAAGTGAGCCAAAGGAAAGAATGCTTTCCTACAGCAATGCTCATGGAGCCGGTAGCTGGATCTACCCTTTGCTGCATGGCTCCCTCAGTCTAAATCCATGACCTATGCTTCCCTGACTGAATGAAGGATCCTTGAGGGTAGAGACTGCTTGTTTACCCTTGGGTCCTAGCACACAGCCCAGTAAGAACTGCCTATGGTGAGATCTTCATCAATATATAACCAGTATGACGAAGGGCTCATCCACTAACCTTCCTGGGCCTTCAAGGCTTGGTGGTGAGGTCTGCCCCAAGCAACATTCTCCATGAAAACCTAGGCTAAACCCTAGAGTCTGACTTCTGCCCTTGACCATTATCTCCCTTCTCCACTTCATGCAACACACACACACACACACACACACACACACATACACACACACACATGCCTTCTGATTTCTCTGGAAGCAATACATGTCTCAGTCTGATAGTGTCTGTCATCTGCCAAATGAATACAGACCAGCTGCATGAAGACACCACTGTCATTAGCCAGGGACAGCAGTCAAAAAGGATGGGGGTGGGGGTGGGGGTTATTGACCATAGGGGTGATGCTGGGTTCTAGAGGAGTGGATATGGAAGAGCCAGCCAGTCTCCCTGGGGCTCTTTCCAAGATGTGAGAGCTGCCTGCAGGGAAGGCAAAGGCCTCAGATAAGTTTTCTAATAGAAGCTATTAATAGAAGCTAAGATCAGAGTGCTAAAATGAGTGTAGAATTTGGAGTCAGAGGATCTAGCCTGGACTTCTAACCTGGCTGACTAACTGATCCTCCCTGCTCTGGCCTCGGCTCCTCCAGGTGTAAAATGAAGGGGCCAGACTAGAGCAGGGTAGGTCAAACTCCACCCAAAACTCCCAAGTGCAGCAGAACCTGGTTAAGATAGAACTAGAAGCCTGGCATCTGGCACAGGGACTTGAGCTACCCAGCTTTTAATATTTGTTTTAAAAGAATAACATTCAGAGTGATGAATATTGGAGAAGATGTGGGAAAACTGAAATACTAATGCATCGTTGCTAAAGTTGTGAACTGAGTTAGGGATTCTGATTTCTGGAAAGTAGTTTGGAACTATACCTAAAGGCTGTGCATACCCTTTGATCCAGCAATATCACTGCTAGGTCTGTATTCCAAAGTAATCAGAAAAGTAGGGAAAGGACCCACATGTACAAACATTTTTATAGCAGCTCTTTTTGTGGTGGCCAAGAACTGGAAATCGAGAGCATGCCCATCAATTGGGGAATGGCTGAACAAGATGTGGTATATGAATGGAATGGAATAATATTGTGCTATAAGAAATGGTGACCAGGCAGACTTCAGAAAAACCTCTAAAGATTTATATGAACTGATGCTGAGTGAAGTGAGAAGAACCAGGAGAACATTGTACAGAGTAACTTGGATAGGCTTATCTCTTCTTAGCAATGTAAGGATCCAACACAACTCCAAAAGACCCGTGATGGAAAAAGCTATCCACATCCAGAAAAAGAAGTATGGAGTCTGAACGCAGAGGGAAGTGTACTCTTTGCTCTCTCTCTCTGTTTTTCTTTTCTTTCTTGTTTCTCATGGTTTCTCAAATTGGTTCTAATTCTTCTTTACAACATGACTAATGTGAAAATGTGTGTTTGTTCTTCATTGCCAAAGACCATGCCATCAGAGAAATAATGACATGACTTACCCTTGGCTTTGTTTTGAGTGAGTGAGGGCTATGCAGGTCGCCAGTATCACTTCTCCTCCAGAGCCCCCTGAATCAAGTGACCAGATATTCATGAGGATGACTGGAGATGACCCAGGATAAGGCAATTGGGGTTAAGTGACTTGCCCAAGGTCACACAGCTAGTTGGTGTCAAGTGTCTGAGGTGAGATTTGAACTCAGGTCCTCCTGACTCCTGTTCTATCCACTGCACCACCTAGCTGCCCCAGTGTGAAAATATGTTTGATAAGAATGTATAAGTAGAGCCTGTATCAGATTGCATTCCATGGAAGGAAGGAGAGAAAATTTAAAACTCAAAATCTTATGGAAGTGAATGTTGAAAACTAAAAATTAATTATTTTTTTAAAAGAATAACCTTCATTTACTTCCATTTTGGTCTTCATCATTTAAGTTCTAGTGTTACTAGCTGGATGACCCTGGGAAATGTTTGCTTGTCTCAGTTTCCTTAGCTGTAAAATGGGGATAAATGGGCACCTCCCTCCCAGGGTGGCTCTATGAGGATAAAATGAGGTGATATTTGTGAGAGACTTAGGAAACCTTAAAGAGCTACATAAATGCTAGCTATCATCCTCATCATTGCCATCCCTGCAGTGAATCAATGTGGCAAAGTGAGGATTGGAAACCAGGTCTCCTGATTCTTCATCCTGTTCTTTCTAGGATTCTCTAGGCTCCAAACTCTGGAGGTCACAGTAAGCAAAAGCAAAATAAAACAATGAGAAATAAAAACACCAACCAACAAGCAGGTAGATATGCACTAGCCCTCTTTGCTTAACAACAAGAGATCTTTTCCAATAGGAGTGGAAAGGAAGTGGAATTAGAACTCCCTGTTTTAAATTCCAACTTAGCTACTTACAAGGTGTGTGGCCTTGAGGGCCTCAGTTTCCCTCTCTATTAAATGATGGGGTTGGATGAGGTGATTGCTAAGCTTCCTTTAGGTTCTGACCCTACTCTAGCAGGTGAAAAAAGGAAACTCCCCCAAAGGGCTAGATCAGACCCAGCTCCAGGGGAGGGGACCCCTGATCACCACCCACCACCTTGAGAATGAAGACAGGGTCATCTCCAGGAGAACATCTGACAGCTGGTTTGTTTCCAGTTCCCTGGGTTCTACCCAAGGTCAAAGTTACTGTTGATTTGAAGCATAATCAATACCTGGGGTGCTTAGACTCCCCTGGGGAGGGTCCCACTGGGTGTCTGATACTGCTTGACTTTGGGCCAACAGTCCCAGGAAGGTGTCTGGCTTCAGGACCCAAAACATTCCTGGAAGCCGCCATCTGTCAGTGGTTCCCCTCCCCCCCCCAAACCTCCCTCCCTTTGTCCTTGGCTTGGCTTCTCACTGTCCTTTGTCCAGTAAACACCTCAGCAGGCCCTGCAAGGCATCCATCATAGGTCACTTGCTCCAGAACTCCAGCAGGAGCAGGAACAGTGAGGCTGCAGACTTACATACTCACATATGCACGATCTACATGCATGAACAGACTGAAAACAGAACCCAGGCAAACCATTCTCCTTGGTTTCTCCAGGAAATGCCTCAAAAGCTACTCCTCGACCACGACCACCGTGCTCGCTCTTGGCCAGGAGTTAAGGAACAGCTGCTTGTGGGTCGGTCTTTTCCTCTGCATTCCTTCAACTTCTCTGCCCCCCAGCGTGGAGCCTGGCAAATTCTAGAAAGAACAAGGCGAAGACCTGTGGGCCCTGGCCTGCACTCTCGGCTCTCCGCCCCTGAGCCACTGGAGGAACGATTATAAAACTAGCATTTGGTTTGCAGAGCTCGTTACAAATACCATCTTATCCTAGCCTCACAGCAACGCTGGGAAGTTATTATTCCCCACTTTACTGCTGAGGACACGGAGGTAAACAGAGGTTCAGTGACTTGTCCAGGGTCACTTAGCTAGTGTCTGAAGCCGAACCTGAGCTCAGATCTCCCTGAATCCACATCTTGAATGTTATCCAGGTGGAGAAGAGTCTGAATATCTGGTAAGAGAGAGGGGGCAAGAGGGAGAGACACAAAAGGGCCGCCTCCTTCTGCCCTTCCCACCACGGGTGGTCCCTCCTGGATGCTCTTGGGTTTATGAACTGCTGAGCCGGTTAAAGATTTGAGTTAGAAAGAAAAATGATCATTCCTGCTTCCTTGGCTTTTGGAGGCTGATGAAGCCTGTCCCTACCGAGAACCCCAGGAAGGAGGGAGCACAGCTGCTCAGGATTCCTGCTCTGGACAAAGGCAGAACTGGGACCAAAGTCAGGCCTCCCACTACCCTGCTGGGCTCTGGGTTTGCTGTTTCAATTTGCAAATACTCTTTTCTTATTATAAATTTAGTGAATAAAGAACTCTGAACATGGAGTCAGGGAACTGGGTTCAAATCCCACCTGAGAAATTTACTGTGTTTCCTTGGGAGTCCTGAACATCTCTGGACCTCAGTTTCCCAATCTGTAAAATAAGGTTGAACTCAATGACTCTGAGATCTCTTCCAGCCCTAATTACAAGCTTTTAAAACAAAACTTGAACATCTCAATATACAAAGAAAAACCAAAAATGGAGTTATATATGCAACTGTGAGTTTTACTCAAGGATAGCCTGGTGTCCCTGCTCTCCAAGTAGCTCTTTGGTGGTGGGGTTCTGTATAATTCAGATTTAACAAGGGAGTTCCAACACTGCCCTGCTCCCTTGTGTCCCTTCTGGATCCTCTGACTCTCCCATGTGCTGATTCTTTGAAAGCCTATGGGCATTGCAGGCATTGAGGATGACTCAATGGAGAAGTTGTCATCCCTCCCTGTACACCCTGTTCCCCAACCCCATCCTGGGATTCTTGTCCTTGAACATCCAAAGAGCCCCCTTAGGAGACCCCCTGGGTGCCTCAGAGGCTCTCTCGTATTCTTCTGACATTTAAGAGCAAGTAGGGCAGTTGTGAATCTAATGTTTCTCCTTCTCATGTTCTGATCGGCCCACCTCCCTTTCCAGTCCCTCATGGTGCTTTCTATGACATTTCTTTCATTCAAATCATCCCTGTCTAGTGACCCAGTGGAGAGACTGGACCTGGAGTCAGGAAGACCTAAGTGCAAATCTGGCCTCAGACACTTACTAGCTGTGAATCCTTGGATAAGTCACTTAATCTCTATTTGCCTCACTTTTCTCATCTATAAAATGGGGATAATCCCAGGATTATTGTGAGGATGAAAATGAAATATTTGTAAAGCACTTGGCAAACTTTAAAATGCCAAACAAACGCTAATTACTATTTTTATTAATTATTATTATTTTTTGACCTGAAGATCCCTTTGTGTTCTTAAAAATGACTGAATATTCCTCCCCCAAAAGCTTTTTAATGTTTGTTAGTTATACCTAACAATTTTAACTGTAGTAGAAATTAAAACGTTTCAGTTTTATTATGAAGTAGTTCTGACTCAGTCTCAGTCACCTTAGACCAAACCTTGAGAATCACTGCTCTCAAACTTTGATATGGTTTTTCTATTTTGGAGGCAGCTGAGTAGCGTAGTGGGTAGAGTGTTGGGCTTGGAATGAGGGAGTTCTGAGTTTGAACCCAGCCTTTGATACTTCCTAGCTGTGTGACCTTGGGCTGGTCACTTTTTCTTTTTTTTTCTTGATTCTCACCTATAAAATGAGACTAAAAACAGCACCTACCTCCCAGGTTTGCTGTAACAATTAAATAAGACAATATTTATAAAGTACCTAACATGGTACATAGCACATAGTAGGTTATGAACATTATTATTACTTTTATAAGTCAATTAAAGTTACTAGAGTTAATGACATCTACATAGAGATGGAAGGGCCCCAGGGATCATAGACTCTAGTTCCCTCATTTTGCAGGTGAGGAAGCTGAGACCTGGAGAAGTTGAGGGAATTTGCCCAAAGTCATGGAGGATGTAAGCAGCAGACCTAGCATCTGAGTCCACACCTCCCACTACATTCCTCTGTCTTCCTCCTATTCCCAGATTGTTCCCCACCCCAAATGACCACCCTGTGGTGGAAAATTATTCCTTCTTTGACCTAAATTAGCTACATTGTAAAAATTAGCTTGAAGAGCACTTTTCAATTCTTTTTACCGTCTGTGGACAAAACCATCTTTTCTGCGTGGTCTTGTTTCTCTTGCATCCTTTCAGAAAACAATTTGAGAGATCTCCCCCAGCCAGGACAGCTGGGAGGTGACAAAAAGGAGGGATGGCGGGATAGGGACCATTGTTCTTCCCAGGTAGTGGACTTGAATCTCTTGGCTCATGTTTTGTCTTGGTCTGTGACCCCACCATGATAAATACCCTGAGCCATGATAAATACCCTGGATCACATTTCTATTACAACTGGAAATGCTTAAACATTTAATTAATGAGGAACGCTGAGGAGCAGGGGGAGGAAACGGAGCATCAGATGAGCAGGTCCCCAGGTGAGGGGCTGAGGGATGGGCATCCACCAGAGGCACCCCCGGGATCCTCAGAATGGCAGGAGGAGAAAAGGAAGAAGTCTTGTGGGCACTGGGCGGACCTCTCTCTCAACAGGCTTGGACCAGAGCCCCACAAGATGGGCAGGGGGGGATCCCAGATCCTCTGGGGTATTTATATTTACTGAATGCCTGTGTAAACCTCCTTCTGACCAGGCTGAGACTGGCAGCCAGAGTCTCCAAGAACCCTGGGAGTTGGGTTTTTTTTTTCTCCTGCTTGGGAAGAGACAAAGCTACTGGGGGAGGAGATGAAAGTAGAGTTTTCTCTGGCATTGGCAATGTCCCCATTTCTCTGGAGAGAGTCTTTGGGAAAGTGAGAGGGGATAAGTGGCAGTGAGTGACAATGCCTGGTACATAGCAGGCCTTTAATCAATGCATGTTGACTGAATGAATGACCTCCACGGCTTCCAAAGTGCCCTTTTCCCCTGTCTTTGATCTCTTTGGTGGATATATGCCTATAGTCATATTGCTGGGTCAAAGGGTATACACAGTGTAGGGCACACAAAATGTAGTGTAGTGACTTTTTAGGAAAAGTTCCAAACTTCTTTACAGAATAATAACAGTGAACCTTTGTATAGCTCTTCAGGGTTTACAAAGTACTTTAAAAATATCTCATTTTATACCTATAACTACCCTGGAAGGTGGATGCTATTATTACACCCCTCTTACTGATGAGAAAGCTGAGTCACAAAGAGGTTAAGTGTCACGCAGCTAGTGAAGTGTCTGAGGTGGGATTTGAACTCAGGACTTATTGACCTAGTCCAAGACATTATGTACTTTATCCAAGTCAGATTAATTCGTAGTTCCACCAACAGTCAGTCAATGAACATCTATGAAGCACCTGGTATGTGCCAGGCACTGAATTAAGGGCTAAGAATACAGACAGGAAAGAAAGAAAGAGAGAGAGAGAGAGAGAGAGAGAGAGAGAGAGAGAGAGAGAGAGAGGTAACAGCTGCCCTCACGAAGCTTACAATCTAATTATGAAAGATAACACACAAAATGAGGCTGAAGGCGGGTGGGGAGGGGGGAGCAGGGGTGGAGATGACAGAAAAGTCCGTCCCTGGGAAGAGCCCCTGGGAAGTGAAGAGCTGGCTCTCCCTCTGGAGCTCGCTGTCTGCACTCCAAGCCATGGGAGCGGCCCCAGGGACCCGGGCTGCTGACAAGGGCTGAGGTGCCCTCGCTGGAGGTTCCTGGGGCATCGGAGTCCCAGAAGCAGGTGGGAAATGAGAGAGGGACTCTGAGGTGATTTCAATATACTTTCATGATTGGGAGTATTCTTTCCAAGGTTATTGGCAACTTGCTTTTCTTCTGAGAATTATCTGTTCAGAGTCTTTGCCAGTCTCTCTCTTAGGCTACATGGGTTCTTGGACATTGGAGTGACGTTATTCAAGAGGCTTGGTTTTGTGGGGAGATGTCCGGGACAGCCAGAGGGCTACGTAGACATGGCCGGTGGGAGTGGCAGGAGCACCCTATCAGGCAGAGGCTCTGAATCTGTCACCCACAAACCCTGGAAAGATTTCAGAGCATCTGTGAATTTGGTTGGGGAAAAAGTACATCTTTATTTTCCTTTCATTATGAACACAGATAACAAAATCTGATTCAGAGAGGGCTTCCTTTGTCCACTGGACATGGAGTGGAGGCACAGGGTAAAACAGGTTAAGCCTCCACCCCATTATTTCAGGAAGTTATTGCAGTGATGCTGATAGTAGGACTCCAATTGTATACACTTTTTGTTGCTATTTGGCCCCTCAGTAGCGTCTGACTCTCCATGACCCAATTTGGGGTTTTCTTAGCCAAGATACTGAACTGGTTTGCCATTTTCTGCTCCAGCTACAGTTGAGGAAACTGAGACAAAGAGTTAAATAACTTGCCCAGGGTCACATAGCTAGTAAGTGCCTGAGGCTGGATTTGAACCCAAGTCTTTCTGATTCCAGGCTTGGCCCTCTATTCTCTGTGCCACCTTACTGCCAATTGTACCCTAGGGGGATACCATAGCTGAGATTTCTAACAGAGAAGACCCCAGACCAAGTGTCTCTAGGTGGGCTACTGTGCTAAGTAGTAAGTAGCTTATGGCAGAAAGGAAGTTCATTGGCCAGTATCACCACCCAGGGGTCCTGAATCCTATCCTGCCCAGGAAATGTTTATTTTGGCCAAGGATAGAGCAGCTAGGAATGAGTTACTGGGTATGTAAAGTAGTTTATTGAGTGGAAAAAATTTCCAAGAATTAGACACTGAAAAAGGTTAAAGTTTGATTTGTCACCCCTATATCCCCTCCCAAAAGAGACCCCCTGCCCCTAAAATAGCCATCACCTGGTGCAGAGGGAGACCTGCCAGATGCCAGAGTCTCAGTTGCTTTATGTTTCTGCTAGAGGAAGGGTCAAACTGACCTCACCATCACTGTTCACGTGAACATCCGTGAACATCTGTGAACTTTTCAACCAACATTCTTTCCACCTCCTCACTTTGACCTCAAGATATCCTGGCTCTCTCTCCCCAGAGGACACAGCATACCTTGCAACCCACTCCACTGGGGCCATTCCTTTTCCTACTCATGGACTCAGGCCAAGAAGAGACAGAGGCATACTCTTTTCCACAACCTCCCCCTGTTCCAGATCATTCTCCTACCACTGTCCTTAAATGACCCGTCTCCTCCCATGTTTTTCAGTGACTTCAGTACCTGAGTCATGGGCTTCCTTTACCCTATTCCTTGACATCAACTTTGGTGCTATTAAAAACTGACAATCTGACCACACAATTTTCCAACCACTCTAATGCCAACCAACTCATCCTTGAGTCTACATCAATCCAGATATCATCATCATCATCACCTCACCTTAGGCCTCCCCACCTCTCCAAATTATGCTCCCTCCAAGATCCAGACCTTCCAAATGCCACTCTCATAGAATCCCAGAATATCAGAATGGGGAGGGAACTCAAAACCTACCAAGGCCAAAGGTTTTGGACCATTTTTGTGATATGGGCCCCTTCGGCAGTCAGTCTACTGAAGCTTACAGACTCCTTTCTCAGAATCATGTTTTTAAATGCAAAAAATAAAATATGAGGGATAACAAAGGAAAACAATATTATTGAAACTTCCGTATCAAAATATTTTACAAAATATTTCAGGCTAAGAATCTCTGATCTAGTCTAGCCTGAGCCCAGGTCCTCTTTTCAACATACCTAACCAATGGACATCCAGTCTTCAGTGTGGGTGGATCCGTTCCTTTCTGAGTTATTTTTTCCCACTTTTCCATCATTGTTTGAAGCTTCACCTTAATAACATAAATAATTGTGCTTAAATGTGCCATTCTGTCACATTCATTCTCTGACCGCAACCTCTTAGCCCTCTACTCCTTTCCTCTTTCCAGATCATAAATCTACTCTCTGCCCTTTTGATGACTTTGAGTCCCATTATCTGTCCTCATTCTCCTGAACCATCTTGCATATTCTAATTCCACTGGTCTCCATAGGCAGCTGTGATCCATAGTTTACCATTCCAATGTTTCACAAAGTCAGGAGATACTGCTCTTTAATTTCTTAGTAATCTGCCTTTTCACTGTCCCTGACCCATGAATCTTCAGCCCTGGGTAAGCCTTAATTCTGATTTCTCTACCACTGTTCCAGGGCTCTTGAGTGATACTAGAGAAAGTCATGGAATGAAGATGATTTTATCCCCTGCCAATCCATGATACCAGCTTGGTCTTCTTGGTTCCTGGGCAGTTCTTGTACTATGTCCATTCCTCATGACTGGGCCAGATCTTTGCATCTTTCCTCTACAACCTGTGTCCTCTAACCTGGTCACCCCCTGACCTCTATTCCATAGAACTAAGAAGTTCAAGGTTATCCAAAGTTAACTTGTCAGGCTCCTCTCCTCCTTCCCTGTGGTTACAGGAGATATATCCCGCTACTCACTGAGGTCACACTATACCCGACTATGTACTCCAGGGTCTTTCCGTATGGGCCCTCTTACCAGTCCCCTCACACAACCATGCATCTTCTCCTTTTGCATTGTTGGTCTCCTGCGCCTAGGACGTTCTCCACCTTCGTGGCAGCTTCTTGGAATCCATGTTCCTTCAAAGCTCTCAGCTCAAGCTCCCACTTCCATAGTAAGACTTTCTTGATGCCTCCAGCTCTTGGTGCCCTCTCTTCCCAAATGGAGTTGTTTTCATTGTGTACATGGTCTGCACAAGGTCTTGAAGTAGAGTGTTGGACTTGGAGTCAGGAAGACCAGAGTTTGAATCTTCCCTCATGTTCTTACTAGCTGTACCACCCCGGCAAGTCATGGAAGCTCTCTTAGTCTCCGGTTCCTCACCTGTAAACTGAGGATTAATCATGACCCCTCCTGGCAGGATTGCTGTGAGAATGAACTGAACCAGCAGCTGTAAGATGCTTCAAAAACTTTAAAGTGCTATGGAAATGTTAGTTACTATTATTATTGCAGGTTGTCTCCCCCACTAGGTATTTGTATATCGTATATTATTGTATATAATAGAATCATATCTCATATAGTACATAAATACAAGGCATTATATGTTGTATAATTTTAAATAATATTTATGCAGCACTGTAAAGTTTTCAAAGTGTTTTGCATCCGTTATTTCATTTGAGCCTTATATCAACCCTATGAGATGGATATTATTATCTCCAGTTTACAGATGGAGAAACTGAGGCTGAGAGAGCTGCAGTGACTTACTATCTCAGGATCCTACAACTATGAAGTGTCTGAGGCAGGTCTAGAACTCAGGTCCTTCTGACTTCCAGTCCAACATATCCATGCCACCCATATAAGCCCCCTCTAGGTATAATGTTGTCTCCTGGAGCGTAGCAAGTATTTAACTTTTGTCTTTGTCTCCCCAGTGCCGAGCACAGGGCCTGGCACTCAGTAGATGCTTAATAAATGCTTGTTGATTAATTGGTCAATTAGGTTCCTTCCCTGCCTTTCACTCTTGATTGTGTCTTTTCTGTCTCCTCCAAGCCCATTTCCTGGGATCATCCCTTTTCTTTGGTGCATCCTCACTCTCTCTCTTTTGTTACCTGTGTCACCCCTTCCTATGGAAATATTGAGTTCGAGCTATTGTTTGGAAAGTCTTCCTTCGGCCTTTCTAGCCCATCTAGCTAAGCTAATATCTTGTCTTTGTCTTCCCTTTCCTGGTAAATTTACTACTCCTCCATACTCCCCAATTCTCTCCCATTCCCTTCTCTATTCTCTCTTCCCTCCTTTGTAATGCAGATTCTCTCTCCAACACTGAGGAAATGCCTGTCTTCGAGGTCAAGGATGATTCACTAATCACCAAATCTCTTGTCCTTCAGTTATCCTCCATCTTTCTGTAACTCCTGACGCCATTAACCAGCTCCTCCTCCTGAGGATGCTCTCTCTCATTGACTTCAGACCCTCCTACCTTTGTAGCAATTCCCTCTTCTCTTTCTCTGATCTTGCATCTTCTTCCAAACCCTTTAATGTGGGTGTTCTTCAGGACTCCTAGTATGTGTAAACACAAGTCTGTGTTGAAGGAGACAGGTCTTGGAACAGAAGTGGACAGAGAGATGATGCCAAAGTCATGGGCCAGAATTTCAAGTCATGGAACTGAATGAGCCAGAGGCACTGTTATAAAATCATTAAGTCTCAAGGTCAGAGAACTCAGAGATCATCTAACCTAACGCATAGCTCAACAGGAATGCCCTCTAAAGTAGTTCTGATGAGTGGGCATACAAGTTATGTAAGAAGACTTCTTAGCAGTGTGCAAGTATTTGGCTGAGAATAGGCATGTTCACATAAATTCAGTTTACAGTTGGTGTGGCTTCCATTTTCCTTCCTTCCTCATGGCATTTATTCATAATTGTGTAGTTAGAATTTAGATTTTTTGTGTTTTCCTATTTTCCCAGAACTGGATTCTCCCCAAGAGTCTGTGGTCATGGAAGAATACCTAAATTTCTTTTCAGCTCCTTGAAATTTGCTTTCTTAAAGTCTAGGACTCATGTCAATTAGATTCAACAAGAATTTATTGAGTAGCTACTTCATATTGGGTACAGGGGATAAAAAGACAAAAATAAAGCCTGGGGTCTCCTTCAAGTCCCTTATTCAATGAGGGGAAGCAGCATAGACATCAATAAGTATATATGAAGCCTATTCAGGTCAAATACAGTGATTTCCATGGCTGTGCTGGGGAAACCTAACAGATGGGGATGTCATGGAGGGTCTCTTGTAGAATGTGGTTTCTGAGCTGGGCTTTGAATGAAGGTGGAACTTCTATAAGGCAACAGTAAGGAAGGAGTGCATTCCTGGGGTGGGATAGGAATTGGAAGGTTATGCATAGCAGGGAAATATGTATAATTGGCCTGGAAAATTGGTGAGAGCCAGATTGTGAAAAGCTATAAATGCCAACTAGAAATGCTTTGATTTCATCCTAGAGGTGATAGGGAGCCTTGAAAAGCCTGGACCAGTTCTGGGAAAGCGGTCACCCTTGACTGTTAAGAAAGCCAGTGATGAAGGAGCCCAGCTTTCAGTAGAGCTTTGCTTACCTGCCCCTCTTTCCCTTCTGTACAGTGCAGTTGGGATGAAGGGTGGGAGGGATTTTCTCTCTCTTCCGTCTGCAATAGCAATGGCATCTTGTGGCACAACAGCCTGTCCCACTGGTCAGCCATTAATGACCTGCACAGAGTAGGCCCAGAGACTGGAGCTAGGGAGTCCAGGGGGGGAGGGGAGAGGGCCAGCCCAGGGAGCCCAGTGGAGCAGGAAGCTCAGGGGGAGATGTCAGGAGTAGGAAGGGTCACAAAATGAGACATCAAGGTCATGTAGCATCAGAAGGGAGCTTTGAGCATGTATGGTCTCCCCATGAGCATCCTGGGCATACTGTGTGTGCCCATGTTCTCACCGATGCTGTGTGGATGGATTGGAGAGTACAACCCAGGTTTATGGGGGAAATGTTTCCTCACTACTGTTCATTCCACACTATTTCAGCAAATGTATTTACTTTACGCTAATGATGTCAACCTGTTAATTATTAAGAGGGGGAATTTGCAAGCTACATTTTTGTATATTTAAAGTGGCAAAGTGAATAGAACAGTGAGCCAGGAGTCAGGAAGATGTGAGTTCCTGTCTGGCCTCAAACATTTACTAGCTTGTGACCCTGGGCAAGCCACTTAACCCTATTTGCCTCAGTTTTCTCATTTGTAAAATGAGCTTGAGAATGAAATGGAAAGGCACTCCAGTATCTTTACCAAGAAAATCCCGAAAGGGATCACATAGAATCAGACACAATACACAGCTAGTACGGGCCAGAGTGAGGACTTGAACCAGAGATTCCTACCTATGATGTCAGGAGTCTACACCATAGCATCTCCATAAATCTTTTTTTCTATCAACACAGTGGAGACTTGAGTTTCCCACAAATAACTGCAAGGTGTCACACAATTGCATTAAGTGCTTATAGTTTTCAAGCAGAAGCCACTGGAAGATGCTCCAGAACCCTAGGACACTCTCTGGGAAGGGCAGGGGCAGAGCAGCAGCCACCAGCCCTTTGCTCACCCCTACTGCTGGGAGAGGGCTGGGTGGTCTACCCTGCATCTTTGATGCCATTTGCAATGCATGGAAGAAATACCCACGGCGTGGTGGTGCCAGACCATACTAATCTGCTGTAAATTCCTGTCTCCTTTCTATAAAACTCTTCAGAGGTCCAACTTGGGTCTTGGCAAGTCAGGATGCTGGAATTTTTAGAACATCTAAGAAGCTGGAAATTTGAGCTGCTTTTCGATCCTGGGTTTTAGATGGTTTGCGATGGAAATCAACCCTTTGTTTCAGCCTCAGCCATGGGGATCAGCCATCCCAGCAGTGCCATTCTGCTCTGTGACTTTAAAAACGACTATGTCCTCCCCTCAAACACATTTCTGCCAACCCAGGGTTTAGGGAGCTACAGTATTAAACAAAAGTTACTCTTCTAGATAGGGCTAGAAGCAGGGTTTCATAGGAACGTGGCACCAGAAATAACTCGGTGGTCACACACACAAATGGAAGTGTTTACTAAAAGAGAAGTGTTGGGTGGTACCTAAGTGGGAGATGCCCTAGTCTTGTGTTCTCTTAACAAGGAAGCATGATGAAAGCCCAGTGGGAAGAGGGCTGGCTCTAGAATTAGAGGATCCGGGCACAAGTCCTAGCTAGGCCACTGACTTTGGGCAAGTCTTCCCATCCATCAAACCAGAGAAGTTGGACTGGATGGCCTAGGCATGGTGGACTTGGAGTCAGGAAGACCTGAATTCAAATTCAGCCTTAGATACCTACTAACCGAGTGGACAAGTCACTTGCCTTCTCTCTCTCTCAGTTTCCTCATCTATAAAGTGGAATAGCAATGGCATCTATATCCCAGGGTTGCTAAGAGCAAAGAATGAAATATTTGCAAAATGCTACGCGACCCTTAAAATGTTACATAGAGCATAGTATTTATTATTGTTATTGCAGTTCTAAATCTATGATTCCTTTGTAATACTAAGAAGAATTGTCATTGTAGGCAATGAAAGAAATGATGTGGCCCCAGCTCCACAGCCAGTGAATGGTGGAGTTGTGCCTAGAACCCATGTCTCCTGATTTCCAGGCCAGGTCTCTCTCCACCATCCTGTGTGCACTAAGTCCCAAAACGTATTAATAACCACACATTCCACAGAGGCAGAGGCATAACTAGGAATGTTTTCTCCTGGGAAAAAAATAGTTGAAGGTAATGGGAGGGGTATCACAGAGAAGAACTAAACCATGGGCAAAGGCGGTGGTCCATCCCATCCCCTTTACTGAACATCCTACGTTCTATTCTGCTGCCTTCTCCTGTGACTTGCTCCTAACCCCTAGCCTCTCTTGGGGTTGGGGAAAGGCAGACACAGGACTTCCTCCCTGACCAAACAGCTCTGAACAAGTTCCTCAGTTAATCAAGAGAGTGACAAAGTTACTTGGCCCCACCTGGAGGAAGACATCTCTCCGCACCTGGGGCAGATCCCTGACTGCTGCCCTGGGTGCAAATATTTGTGAAGGAAACAGAAAAAAAAATGAGCAACAAATAGTGTGAAATCACTCACTTTTCTAGCCCTCTCATTCAATTGTGTTCAATTCACTTCAATTCAACAAACATTTACTGGGGCAAATAGTTTTTGATGAGAGGACAATTATCCAACAAACATCAATAAATTCTTACTGTGCCAAGAAATCATGTAAAATAATTAGATACAAATAAGATATAGAGAGTTGACGAAAGGTAATCTTAGAGAGGACTTCACAGTAGCTGATTGGATTGTGGAAATGGTAGAACTGCTTGGCCCAGCAGAAAACCAGTAAAAACTCAATAACAGATGAAAACAACCTATCAGAAGACAGACCAGTCCTCTGGTAGAACATAGCCCCAAAAATGTCATGCTCCACTGGAAACTTCATGAGGACTCTACAAAGGAAGAAAAGGGCCAGGAGTTGGAAGGTACCCATTGTACCTACACTCTATTTATAAATATGTCTCACTACAATGATACTTTAGGCTTTGTTCCACACTACCCTCATTTGGGGGAGGGGGAAAGGGAAATGTTTTGTATCAAATGATCTTATTATTCCTTTTAAATAAATCCATTTTCTAAAAGCTAATAAAGTTTAATTGGTTGGGTGATAATGGGGAGAACACTGATGGGAGCTCAGGAGGAAAGTATTAGAAACCACAAATCCCTTGTAATTACTCTTATAAGCCTGAGACAAATAGACAGCAATTGCAGCCTGTGAGTATGAGTGGGGAAAGGGACCTCACAGGGCACTAGATCATATTACTGCTGAGGATTGATATCTATCTCACCATCTATAGATTCTTTCCTCCTTTTAGAAAATTAGGATATTTGCCCATTTTACATCCTCTTTACATCCTCCCATTGTCAGGGGATTCTGAGATCATGCTCTTTCAGTAACCTACGTCTAATTCATCTAGATCTGGAGGCTTCGTAACATTTGAATTCAGCAGTTTTCTGATGCCATGGGAGATGGTGGAGTAAGCTTTCATTTTACAGACTCATAGGACATCAGAGTTGGGAAGGTCTTCAGAGGATAGAGGGTTCATGGAATAAAGGATATCAGAGCTGGGATGGCTCTTAGAATTTAACAATGTAGAGCTGGGTGGAATTTAGACTAGAGAGTATCAGAGCTGCAAAGGACCTCAGAGCATGGAATGTCAGGGCTAAGAATGACCTACAAGTCATCTACTCTAATCCGCTCATTTTGCAGATGGGAAACTAAGGTCCAAGGATTTGGCCAAGGACAACACAATGAATTGTCTCCAAATCCCACTGTAAGGTGGGCTCTACCTTTTAGACAGGGAGCTCCATTTCAGGGCATATAATGTGGTTCGCATGTGCTGATTCTCTTTGGTATTATAGCTGCCTGTCCATTAACTATACAAAAGCAGGAACCTTCTGGTCCGTAGGTCATTTAGGTTTATTCATTTTGTGGTATAAGTAGCAAGAGGAGAGACTTCTGATGTATTTATTAATGGGGGAAAAAGCACATCAACAAATAATTCTGAGCAAGTTCCTCAGTTAATCAATAGTTACAAAGCCTTTGCCATCGATGAAGGTGACTGCTTACGAATCAGCTGACATCCTTGGGTGGCTGTAAACAAAGTGAACTGGACAACTCTAGATTCCCTCATCCCCAAGTTTGGTCTTTGCTGTTCTCTTGGGCTGTTTGCAGAGTTCAGCAGGCAGGGAGAGGTCTCTCACTTCTCCCACTCCCATTGCAGAAGCATCTTGCAGCAGCATCCAGAGGACTCCAGGGACGGAATGTGGAGCTGGATGGAGCTGCTGGTGAGAGAGCCAGAAGCCTGGACCCACGACCTGACCCTCAAGACATGGCAGCACTCAGGTGGGGGTGGAGGAGGGAGCTCCTTTCAGTCACTCCTGGGGAGGGGGCTCTGGTTCTTCTCAAAATTGCACAGAAGTATACCAGGTCAGTATTTCAGCTGAACTTGAATTTGGTAGTGGCTGAGACCACAGTCAAGCATCAGAGCCTTTGGAGTGACCCAGGAGGAGGCCAAGGGTCCCCACTGAGCAACTGAACCGACAGTCAAAACACTTGCGAGGAGGAGCCTGAGGTTCTCTGTAGGGCCCCACTCCTAAACTGACAGCTCATGAGCCCCCTCTGGTGTGCAGTCTTTGGTAGCTTGCCACCGAAGTGTCCCTGCAATGCAGCCTTTCCCTCAAGAAGGGATCTTTCAAGGTCTTTTAGCTCCCAGGTCCAGGGAGTTACTCAAGCCTAGGATATTAAACCTGGGAGGACCTAGAAAATCTAGAACATTAGAATTGGGGTGACGTTGAGAATATAACACATCAGATCTAGAAGAGACTTTAGACTACAGAACGCTCCCCAGAGGGGACCTCAGCACATAGGAAGACAGAGCTGGCATGGAGCTTATAAAAAGGAATGCCAGGGGTTCTCTCGGCCCTCCAGTGGGTCATACCCAAAGCTGAAGGCTGGAGCCAGCCAACTGAGCTGGACCTCACTTTCCTAACGCCAGCCAGCAGGCATTAAATGTCACTTTTAAAAATTCTTTTCTTTAGTTGTGTTCTTTGAAATGTCTACTCTGAATAAAAGGGAGAACATTTTTTTCAGTTCTCTTGAATTCTTATCCTGTCCCTTGTTTCTTGATATCTTTAATACATATATCAAGCTCATTCGGGATTGCTGAAAAAATGGAACAACAGAAATAACCCTGTCTGATGACCCTCTGATAAACATCAGGGTAGGTTTAAACAGGGACATGTGTGCTCCACAAAGCCCAAAGTGCTCACCACATACTCAACGCAGGACCTGGGTCTGAGGGATCTCCCCTTCGATGCTCCTGCTTGTGCATGACATTCTGTTGAGTGAATCAAGGCCCAGAACCTCTTGCCATCACCCAAAGGGGTCAGGCAGTCCATCCACATAGGAATGACAAAGTGAATGAAAAACATTTATTGTCCGGAATTAAACATGGATCTGAATTATCCGTATAAAGAGTGTCTGTCAGTATGTATGTCAGGGGAAAACAGTGCAGGTGCATAAGAAGCTTGGCTTAAATTGAAAAGGAAGATGAAGCTGATACAGGGAATTTATTTTGCTTGATGATACATATTTGTTGCAAGTGTTTGCTTTTTTTTTAACAGGGAGCAAGAAAACAGGTTTTTATTCACTGAAAAAAATATATTTTTAGAAGGAAAAGGGAAGTGGGTTGGATTAATTTGTGAGAAATGTCAAAAATTGTTTCCTGACCCTGAGCTTCCCCAATCGCCAAGGCCATCTTTTCAGTATAAACCAAGGGTGGGAATCCTGTGGTCTCGAGGTCACATGTGGCCTTTTAGGTACTTAACTTTGGTCTTTTGACTAAATTCAATTCAAAAAGCCATACTTAAGGATCTAGAAGGCCACAGATGACCTCCAGACCACAGGTTCCCCATCCCCGGACAAACATTTTACCCACGTTACTCAACACAGAGGTTGGAACCCCACTGCCTCTGCAGAACTCAAGATGAGAAGCCCAGGCGGGCAGAGTGGGGGGTAGAGGTGAGCAGGTGGAAACTCAAAGAGAGACTGTGAATAAAGACAAGAGTAGGGCCATTGTCATCAAGGAATATTAGAATGGGAAGAAAAGTTGGGCTGGTCACCTGGCAAGAGCAAGGGATGTCAAGGGGACTGCAGGTGGCATTGCATTCCTCCATGATGTCAGAAGAAATTGAGGAAGGCTGCCAGCTCATTAAGTGAGTGGTCCCTGGGGATGGATTTAGGGGAAGACAGAAGCCAAAGTCTCAATGGATGGGCAGACCCCTCCTCTGGGGCTCTCAAATGGATGAGCTCACGTATTGGTTTGAATATCATGCCCCGGGCCACACCGAAAACCACCCTTTGGGAGCTTCCCTGGGAAAGACCAGAGGTGAGGGAACTCAGGGACTTTTGTCCCGACCATGCCTCCTCAACTGCCCACCGCAACTCTCTGCCCTCCCTACATACACATTCATACTCTGTGGGGAAGACTCTCTGCAAGTCTGAATTTTTACCTTCTCTTTTTTTCTATCTGCCTGAATTCCCCCTCCCTTAACCTTAAGGTAATTTATTCTCCTTACCTTTGTCCCAGCCCTTCCTCCCTCCCCCTTGCTCCCCTCATAGGCCATAATGCATAAACTAAGTTTGTCAGTATTTTTGTAATGATAGCACATTGGCTTCCTCTTCCTCATTTGAGTTTTATGTTTGATAGTCTCTACTCTAAAAACAAAAAAAGAACCACTCAGAGGTGTTTTATGTTATGCGTCTGTTGGGGGGTGGGGGGGTGGGGGTGGGAGGCGGGCATCTGGAACCACATGATTCGGGAGGTGAAAGTGAGGCTGGTGACTTTGCACAGCTCTTCCCCTGGCTTAAATTCAATTCATTTGCCCGCCGTGGCATCTCCTTGCTGACGTCTTGGTCCTCTTCAAGAACAAAGGGCAAACAACATCCCTTGGAGCCATTGTGACAGAGGAAAGGTACAAGTTTTAAGTCAAGAATCTAGGTTCAAATGTCACTTCTGGCAGTTATTTCCTTGTGGCCTATACCTAGGGCCTCAGTTTTCTCCTCCGTAAAATAAGAGAGTTGGATCAGATGGCCTCTGAGGGCCTTCCTAGTTCTCAATCTGTGATCCTACTGGTTGTATGTCCTGGGGCAAGACCTTCATTCTCCTTGGGTCTCAGTTTCCCCCTCCATCAAAGAGACATTTAGACTAGAGAACTTTAGCTATCTCTTCCATTCCCCTCAGCAATGGCTCCTGGCCCTCAGGAGAAGACTCTCCATCCCTGCCACCCTGGGTCCCTTCTGGTTGCAAACTAACTGTAGAATGTCTTGAAAGCTCTTCCAGGAACAGAATAAATTAATTCCTTATGGAAATATAAGTCTACTGTCACTTTGCCAGTCTTAGATTTCTGAGGGAACTGAGTGCTTCTGCCCCACTGACTGATCTTTTCACTGTACACACGTGTTGGGGGTGGAAGCGATTGGAGGTGGAGGTGGAGGAGGTCAGGAAGAGAGTTCAAAGAAAGAACTGGACTTTTGACAAACCCAACCGTGGCAAGAGTTCCCATCGTTCAAAGTTAGGGCATACACAGGAGCAGAAGCTTTGGGCGTGAATGTGACTGGCGTGCCTTTGCCAGCTGGTTCCAGAGAGAATCATTTTGGGGGAAATCCAGCTCCTTTTACCAATGCACAGAAACAAAAAGAAGCTGGTTGCGGTACTCCGGAGAGCCTCTTCAAGCTCTGTTAGCTGCAAGCTTCACTTCTTCATTCATCAGCTACTTCCTGTTTTCTTGAGTCAAGGGTTTTCCAGTAGACTTTCTTTTAACCTAAAAGGACAATGGAATGATTCCGACTGATCTGGTGAAAGTCCAGAAGGTGAGCTCCAGGGGAGAAGTGAGTCGCTACCTTCAGGCCACAGGAGATACAACATGCGATGCTGGACTGGGAGTCAGAGGAAAAGGATCCAAATTCTGGTTCTGTCAATTGTTAGCTGTTTGGCTTCAGAAATGACATTTTAGCTTGTTGGGCCTCAGTTTCCTTTAGTGTAAAATGAGAAAAAAGGATTCCAGGACCTTTAAAGTTCCTTTTACTTCTAAAATCTGTGATTCTGTGCCTATGACCAAATGAAATAATATATGGAAAGCAGTTAGCAAACCTTCCAGCTCTCTGTGGGTGCTAATTATTATTAATTATTATTATTAGTCATCATTATTATTAGCATTCCTTTTAAATGATCTGGACTGGTGCTTTCCACACAGGGAATTCCCAAGACATAACTCTCTCCCAGTGTCTGCCGATGCCTTCTCTGCCACATTCTTAATGAGTTACCTGGGGCACCAAGAGGTTTAGTGACTTGCCACAGCTAATATGTGACAAAAGTGTAGGGTGTAAGGTGTGTTCAGGGAGGACCAGTACCTTTGGTGTGATGGCCCCTTTCGGGGCTCTTTCAACCTTTGATATCCACCTGTTCCCCCTAACTCTCACCTGTGGCTCCAAGAAGCTGCAGCATGCGCAGCGGCCACACCTCGGTAAACCGTTTCGGCAGACAGGACAAACCAGGTTGAGGGGTTCTCAAACCTATTGGTGAGTTAGGGGGGTGTCTACCCCAAGCATGTGAAGACTTCCTCTGGTGGAATGGGCGGATGAGAACAGTTTGTTCCAACGGCCATGAAAGCAGATGAAGCAGGCGATGTGGAGCGCTTAGAGCTTGGTAAGACACCAAAGACACCAAGGTCATTCACTGCATCCTCAGCCATCGCCAGCTGTCTTGATTCTGTCCTGCCACTGGAGTATGACGACTCAGGAGGAGAGAATGAGACTGACAACTTCATGCAACTCTGCCTCACTTAAATCCAAATTATGCATGAATCAAAAGACATCACCCATACCATTTCACTATTATGCCTCAAAGTCCTGTGGTGACAGGCAAGTGATGAAGCAGCAGGTGCAGATACACTGGGAGCTGTAGTCACGATCCCACACACAGGCGGCCCAGGCCATAGGGTCATTCCTCACTGGAAACAGCAGTGGGACTTGTCAGCCCCCGGGTGTCTGAGCAGCCTTTTAAGTTTCGCACTGCTTACCTCCTGGTGTGGGGAAGAGGGCTAGAAAAGGTGCCTTAAACATTCCTACTTGCCCACTCTGGCCTGATTACCTCGGCAGGCAGGGAATCCCACTGTGAGGTCAAAACACCAAATGTACGAAAACATCTGGTGTGGAAAATAATAAATGCAAAAAGCAGCACACCGACTAGTCCAACAATGTGTCTTTAGTCAGCTTGGTGCTGACTATCTGATGACTGTGACTACTGACTTTAGTGGTACCTCAGCTTGGCTGAAGAGGTGACTTAGAATGGCCCAGACCGGGAGAATCTAATTGTTTGATTAAATAGGCCTCATTAATAATGTCTTGGTGTTGTCAGGGAGGTTAACGTACTGCAAAGGGCTGCTGCTGGGCCAGGCAGAAATCACCCACTTCCTTCTTTGTTGACCCCCATAAGTTTACCCAGACCCTGTGACTGGCAGGATGAACATTTACTAAAAAGCAAGAGAGTTGGGGAAGGGACGTGGAGGCCACAGGGGGTGGCAGGGCTAGCCACCCTGGAGCCTGCGTCCTACCAAAGAACTGCTGGGCTGGAGGCTGTGTCTCTGACAGCCTCCCCCAGGCCCAATTAAAACTAGACACCAAGATTTCTCCAGCCTCTTCTCTCTCCTCTTTGCTCCTCCCTCTCTCCTGGAGAACGTGTGATTTTCCCAAATTTTGTCTCCATTCCTCGAAAGCTGATTTATCGTTCAGTCTTACTTTGTCTTCTAGGGTGGCAATCATGACAAACATGATTAACTCTTGCTAATCCACATCTGTTATTTCTCATACTCAATGGTGAGGGTCCATAAGGGAACAGGAGGGTTCAGAGAAAGATTTACAATGGGGGCATTTAGCCAGAGAAGTTCTCTGGTTGGGGGCTTAGATTTATTTTTACAATAGCCAAAGGTAATACAAACAGGGCTCTCCTCACAGACAGTGAGTTAGCAGTCTTGCTTAGGGTGGAGGTGGAGGTGAGTGGGGGTGGCTGTAGCTAACTGGGCTGGTACTAGAGGCATATGGGGTGGGGGTGGGAGTCTAGGTCTTCAATATTTTTCTTCCCATTATCCCAAGTCCTGGTTTGAAAGAAAAACTCTTTATAGAGGAGAGGCACCAAGGAAGTGCCTGGAAAGACACTTAGAGGGAGGGGCTGAGTGAGGAACTGTCCAGACCCTATAAAGAGGGTGGGAGAGGTAGTAGGAAAGAGAGCTCTGAGCACCCTGCTCACCACCTCTGGATCATTACTAGAATGATAATAGCCCACATTCATATAGCACTTTAAGGTTGGTAAACCTGCCCACGGTCACTCAGGCACCAAGGGTGAGAAGTAGGCATCCGCACAGGTCTCTCCCCTCACTCTATCTTCATCATGTTCTTGTTACATTGACTGCAAGTGAGAGCTTAGAAGTTCCACTGGACGTTGATGTCCATTGACAAATGTGCAGGGAGAGGAAACAGCAACTCCTGTTTCTCTCCAGCTGTAAGGTCTGCAAAGGGCTTTCCTCCCTATCACCCCGTGAAGTATGCTTTGCAAGAGGTATTTTGCTCTAATTTCCATTTTACGGATAAAGAAACTAAGGAGATTAGGAGAGATGAGTAACTTGCCCATGGGTAGTCCACTGAAGAAGTGACAAGTCCAGATATGAACACACACCTCTGGAGGCTGAGTCCAGGACTTCTCCTCCTTTCCCTCCCCCTTCCACACTTCTCTCTTTCCTTCCCCTTCCTTTTTCTCTATTTGCTGCTTCTGCCAAGGACAATGCTGTTGCTGAAGAGGCAGTTCTGAAAAACTCTTGTGGTCCAAAGGGAATCCTATTGTAAATGAAAGCTGGCGTTTACATAGTGAGGCAGGTTTCCAAAACACTTCACATTTGTTACTTATTAGACTCACTGGAGCCCACAGAGGATCGGTCAGTCTGGTAAGCATTCAAAGGTGGAAGGGACTTTGGATATAACCCAGTTCCCTCTGCTTGTTGCCCAAGAAAGAAATCACCATGGCAGAATTCAATCCCAGGACTTCTGCCTCCAACTCCAAGGTAATTTCTACTCTTTCACTCTGTTTTTTTTTTCTAAAGCAGAACTGTCACTCCCTCCTTTCCACTACATCTCCACAGCTGAGTGGAGAGAACATTGGGTTTGTAGAGTTGTAGGAACATGGGTTCAAGTCCAAGCTAACTGTGAGACCCTGAGTGGGTTACTTTTCTCTCTGAGGCTTGGCTTCATCATACACAAAATGGGGACAATAATATTGGCCCTACCTAGCTCATAGGCTTATCATGAAGCCCAACTCCTAGTGTGAAAATTCTCTTCACTGATGCAGAGACCACTCCTCCATAACATATACGCTCAGGTAATTCTCTAAAGCAAAAAAGAGGTCACCTGAGTCAGAAGTAGGATTTGAACCTGCTTGACTCTAGGGTAGATCTATCCATTATGTCAGAACTCTGGACAATAGCGATCATCATCATTATTTATTGCTACATGGGCAAATATATCACCATCCCTTTTAAAATCTCTCCTTGGCTCACTCTCCCAACCTCTCAGCAAGGCAGTTAAGGTCCCCAGAGTGTGCTTGGGTCCTGTTCCCCTCCAGAGATACAGGGGCAATCAGGAAGGGTTGGGGAGAGGATTTCTAGTACTCCTAGTACAGAAACTTCCATCCCATGTCTCTCTCCCCGTTTCTCCCCTCCCCGCCAATGCAATTAACTTTTCCCCACGATCAATTTACCAATTAACATCAATTAGCTTTTACAGCCCCTGGCTGGAAAAGGTCATTGCACATGGTTAGTGCATTTCTTTTCTCGTTCCAAAGAAGGAGACTATAAAATTATCACTGTCCTCAGAGAGACTGGAAATTCCTCACCTCCACCTAAAGGGGCAAAAGATCGGTTCTCAAATCTGTTTCTTCCGCTTTATCTCCCTAGTCAGACGTGACCAAACATCGCTCCTGAGACATGGACGTATCTAACCCAGACGGCCACATCGGCAGTTCAAAACAATGAGAGTTCCCAAGTGCTGACTGGAAATTTCTGCAAGCAAGCCCTTCTTAGTCCCTGTTGCTCCTCCATTAGAAAGTAAGTTCCTTGAGGTCAGGGACCATCTTCCTTTTTGCTTTTGTTTATCATGGATGCCTGACAGATTCAGAACGCTTAATAAATGTTTCTTGACTTGCCTTGATATTTCATTTTCAGAGTTCTTCACTGGTTCTGTGCCGTAGCCTGCTCACATCCACTATGTACCTATCCACTGCTCTCTGAAAGGTGACCATTTCTGAGTTCTTTGAGGACAGTAGATTTCTAGATCTTGAAAAAATAATGATAATAGTTGAGATTTATGTATCACTACTAAATGACTTGCAGAGGGAACAGATATATACTCAGATCCTAAATTCTTTTTGCATCTTCTTAAAATGTTAACAGAATTTTAAATGTGTCCGGACAGGACTACTCTCTAACCTGTGAATCACTGGAGTCTCACAAAGCTGTCAAGAGACAGGAGTGCCAGGAATTGGGGCAATTAATCAGCTTCAGAGTGAGGAATGACTACGTGCTGGAGTAAAGGCACATGTTACATATATAAATCACAAGTGGGAGGAAGAGGGGAAAGGTGAATTACAAACAATTATTTTTAGGGCTTCTGCAGTTTTCCTGAGTCCACAATATAGTTGTTCTGGAGTCCTATGGGAACTGTATTATACCGTCTTTGGGAGTCATTATTTGGTGGGTCACAGGACCAGAGTTCTGTGATGGGAACAGGTTCTACAATCTTTGATTGATTCACTTAATGTGCACAGGCACAGGAATGCAGTGATCGGGAAAGTGTTGTCAAGGATTTGATTGATCAATTTAAGCTTCGTTGTAAACTTCTGACTCCCAAGCCAGAAGAGGAAGCTCAGGGAAATCTAAATTTTTAGTATATTCATTACACATATCATATCGATTAATATGAAAATCATATATCCCCTCAAAAACAAATGAGCTGTTTTATGCATTAATTTGCCTGGCCCTAAGCACTCTTCTCAACCCTTTAATTAGGTTATTGACTGAATCAATCCTTAGTTCACACACCTGGGTTAAACTCTTGGATCTGGACTTTAAAATGGGGAGGAGAAAAGATGAGTAAAATGGTATAGCAGAGGAGAAGGGATAAATTTAGACACTGAGTGAAATAAGGACATTGTGAAGACTTCTCATAATAAAATATGAATATTGTATTTTCTAAATAAAATTTCTTGTCCATAAGGCCTCTCTCTCTGGATGCCTGATTTCCAGGAATCCAGGGTTGGTGGGCAGTTAGGTCCCTTTCCCTCTCTTCTCTCTCTGAGAGTGCTACCTGAGCACTGGTATTTTTACCAAATAAGGATATAGTGAACTGTAGCCGAAACTTGGAAGTTAATCAAATCTCTCTGTGTTTGATACTATGGCCACATCAGCTAATCTCCCTCTTCTCCCCGCCTCCTTTTTACTTTAGTTGTACAATAGCCACTTCAGCAGTAAGGAAATGTGTTTGGATAGGTGGATCCTGGTTACCTGATTTCCCAGGTCTGGTCTAGTTTTTCCGCACTTAGACTGTGAGCCCACCTCCCAGTCAATGGAGAGGTGGGATAGTGGGGCGTGGGATTCTCTGTGTTAGGATACATGATGGTGTTTTGTCCTCTGTAAGATGCGTCCTTCCATTAACCCCATCCTGATGGAGGGACACCCCCTTCTCGCAAGAATTGAATAAAACACTTTCTGTTCTTACCTCGAGAAGCCTGTTAATTTATTTAAAATTTTGGGCAGAGGTCTTGTAACCCACACAGAACTGAAGAGATTTACATAAAAAGTGCAAAGGGGAAGTAGAAACTAGTGAAATAGGGCTGGGAGGCAAAGAGGAGGGAGGTTATACATAGACTCAGAGAAGGATCCCTAAAGCAGAAGCAGATGCGTAAACAAGCCCTTTCCAAAAAATCATGTGGCACCAGACTCAGCAGCAGACAGAGACAGGAGCAGAGATCCTGGATATGTGGAGTAATCCTTGGACAGACACCTGGACCCACAGAAAAACTTCTGGTGTGAGCAGGGAAGTTTCTCTGCCAAGCAGAAACCTGAGTCAGAGAGCAGTAAGGGATGATGGGGAGGAGTAAAGCCAAACCTGTAACTCCCTCATATTGTGAGCTATGTGTAGATCTAGGGAGGGGATTTAGCTCCCTCAAATCCTTGGTAGTGCTCCGAGTCCGGAGAACTACTGCAAGTCCCTAGGAGAGGTGAATTCTGCTGAGAAAGGAGCTGTTTTGATATTTAAGGACTATCGTGGTGATTCTCTCCTTTCTTTTTTGGCTGGCTTCTCTAAGCATGTCGTATTAGCCTGAGTGCTTTCATGGGAGCAAGAATCTCATTTCTTGTACATTGGAATCGAAGACCTGAGTCAAATTCTGCTGCTTCCTGGATAAACACTGGATGGGGGTAAGTGAGCCGATTTTTATATTTATATTATATAAGGAAGGAAGATGTATAACTTTGTCTCTATAAACAGATTTTCTGGGTCACAAAAAAATACTATATTTGGTCCTCAAAACAACTTTGTGGGTTGATAGCACAAATATTAGTGTCCCCATTTGACAGATGAGAAACTGAGGCTCAAACAGATTAAATGACTTTCCCATGATCTCTCTGCTCATAAGGGTTAGCAGTAAGATTTAAATCCAGGTCTTTAGAGACACCAAGTCTGGCATTCTTTTGTCTTCTCCCATAGTTCCCAACCTTTTCAAGCCTGAGAACCTGTTTTTAAAAATAATAAATAAAATATATTATTTATTTATAAAATAAAAAAATTAATGCCTACTATGTGCTAAACATTTTACAATTGTTTTCTCGTTTGATTCTCATAACAACCATGGGACTGTGAGAAATGATGATTAATAGCCAATATTTTGGGGAGTTTCAGAGGCTCTCCCCTTCTAAACTCCTCATTTTAAAAGTTCAGTCCGGAGGACATTAACCCTCCAGATCTTGGTCTGACCCCACCCAGCCTTGCTAGGAATTTAATCTAGGGTGGGGAGGCCCATTGTGTTCTATTCAAACTTGGGTGGAGACAGATTCTTTTCTCCAGAGAACCCAAGTCTAGAAGTGCTCTGGTTTAGCTAGCGGTGGTCTGAGTAAAGATAATTTTCTCTGTCCAAGGGCTACATTTGTGGAAATTGTGCAAATAGAATGGGTGATGACTTCACTAACTATCTTGACCTGCTTGAGGTTCCTTACTATCTAGAGGAGGCTGAACTGACCTGGGAATCAGAATTGTTCAATCAGGAGGCAAACTAAGCATCCCTCAAGCTTGACATACCTGAAATTCACTTGCTAAACCCAGAAATCACTCCAAAGTATTATAATACTGATTATTAATAACCAATGTCTTGGGGAGGTTCAAGCCCCTTCCCCTTCTTCCACAGTCCTGATTTTAAGTTCAGTTTTTTTTTTTTAGAAGAACTTTCCTGATAATGAGATTACGTGGACTCACTTTATCCTGGTCAGACCCCACCTAAGCTTGCAAAGAATTTAATCTTTAAAGTGGGAAAGCCCATTGTACTTTCTACTCTAACTTGGGCAGAGATGGTTTCTTTCATCTAGATAATCCAGGTCTGGGAGTAGTCTGGGGTGGAGATATATCTCTGCTCCGAGGATCCCAAAGAGAGCTCATTTCTAACTGCAGCTCCCATGATATTTCTGTCTGCTTGGAGAGAAATAAGCACAACAAATGCACTACCTAATTTTGTGTCTTTCTTAGACCAAACTCTGGAGGTTGACACGTGATGATGGATGACATCAGCCTTTTTTCAGAAGGGCATATAAACCATGAAACTTGTCTAAGGAGATGACCAAAGGACCATCCTTTTATTAATAACCTCCTGGCTTTATTAATAAAATGATTAAATTACCCAGAAACTATGTCTCATGAATTTTTTTAAACATCACAGTTGGTAGGTGCTATTATTATTCTGATTTCACAGATGAGAAAACAGAAAAACAGAGAAGTGACTTGCAAAGGGAATTTTATTTTTATTAAAAAATTTGTCATTTCCATGGCTATCATTTGCTTTTTACACCACATTACCGAATGCATCTTTCTACCCTTCTCTCCCTTAGAGTGATTGTGACAAAAGGTAAAAAAGAAAACGAAGGAAAAAAAGAAGAGAGGCTAACAAAACTAACCGAGATTTCAGGGGAGCCCGGCAGCATGGCAGTATTCCATACCCATAATCCTCCACCTCTCTCCAACAAAAGAAGAAAGGTTGGCTTTCTCTTCTCTTCTTTGGTGACAGAGCTTGACTGGGCGTCTCTTTTTGACATCAAGAAAAGTTGACTTTAATAGTAGCAGTATTAGTATCCATTAATTTGGAAAAAACCCTTAATGACAAAAAGTTTTGATGAATTTGATAGGATTCTTATATTTTTAATCTCAATATAATATCTCATTCACTTGGAAGACATTGATGCCCTTGCAAGTGCATTCTACAGAAGATATATTTGCTGACTTATTTATCTTGCTGAGTTAATGAAAACGAAGAAGAATAACGACTGAGCTTGGTGTAAAGATGGATTCAGAAGGGCAACGCAATAACCAGTGAGCCCTCCTACCCTTGAGTCCTCACTCTACACAGTAGAAAAACCCTTTCCAATTCATTTTTATCTTGTCCACACAAAATGGACTAATGATGTAAAGGATAAACACCAAGTGAAGGCTACTACTTCATCAGCTAGAATTTGTTGTTCAGTTGTGTTCAACTCTGCATGATCCCATTTGGGGTTTTCTTGGCAAAGATACTGGATTGGTTTGCCATATCCTTCTCCAGCTCATTTTACCGATGAGGAAACTGAGGTAAATAGGGTGAAGTGACTTGCCTAGGGTCACACTATTGGTAAGTGTCTGAGATCAGATTTGAATCAAGGAAGATGTGTCTTTCTGACTTCAGCCCTGGTACTCTACCCACTGTGCCTCCTAGCTACCCCTCAATTAGAATAATATTATTTAGAGTCATGGGCCTGTCAGGATGGAAGAAAAAACTCTGGCTGACGTCCAAAGTAAAGGGAGAATAACCCCAGAGATGTGTTTTTGTTTGCCTTGTGTTTTCAAGGCTAATCATCTGTTTAAACAAAGGCTTCTTCTGCCTCTTAGTACTATAAGCCTTGTTTATGCTTCCCAAATTGTATATTTAAAAATAGGTGGTCAAGATCTGAAAACATTTTGGGGTGGGAAAGGTCTAAATTAAGGATAATTTTTCAAGGAAATAAAGCGTTCACTTTGGGAGAGAAAGCAAAACAAAGGCACCCAGAATGAATTAGATGATTGTTCTCTGCAGATATTAGCCAGTATTCGGCCTTTAGCCAGAACAGATACGTAGAAGTCTGCCTGTAAATGTTCTCTGGATGGACCTTCCTCATTGGACTGGAGGCTCGCTGCGAGCAGGGACTGCTTTGGTTTTTTTTTTCTTTCTTTGTACCTGAGTTGGCACAGCGTTAAGTCCTTACTAAACGCCTGTAGATTGACTGACTGAATTTAGATAAATTCAGCCCTGATTCACCTCTCAATAATTGTTCATTGCGCAAGTCTGAGGTTAGGGAGCTAGGACAGGGAGATATGGTCCCAAGGTTTCCCCCAGGCATGAAATTGAATGTTTCTTTAGCTAATGGCCTGAGATAGATCCCTTCAGTCCTCTAGAGCCTCCTCCCTAAAACGAGTGAGGAGTTGATCACTAACGTTCCTCTCAGTGGTGAATAGTAATCATGACTAACATTGAAATAGCCCTACTATGTGTGGGGACTTTGCTGTTATTGTCTCATTTGGTCCTCACAATAATCCCAAAAGATAGATGCTATTATCTCGATTTTACAGATAAGGAAACTGAGGCAGGCAGAGACAAAGTGACTTTCCCAGAATTATGCAGTAAGTGTCTGAGGCCAGATTGAAACACAAGGCATTGACTTGAAACTCACTGTTTCACCTAACTGCCTCCTACTTGGGGGAAAGAAGGGAAAGAAAATTCTGGTGAACAAAAGCTACTCCCCAGGGCTCTTGTGGCTGAATTTTTAAAGAAATTAAAAACCACTTCCCTAAAGCAGAGGTGATGCCACTTTACTATTTCATCAATTTCATGGAAGGGTGAACCCTGTCAATGCGAGTATGACAGCCCAGAAGGGCGTCTTGCAGACCTTCATCTTCTTATTCAGGGTGACTCACTCTCGTGCCCCCGGAATTCACCTTCTCATCCCAAGTGACTCTTGTCTGGGTCTTCACATGCAGCTATCCTCTCTATAGGACTGACCCTGGCCACTGGAAGCCCTCTTAAAAGTGTTAAATCCTTTGTAGCACTTGGGCTGTCCACAGATTGCTAAAAAACTGTAATTCCCCCTCAAGACAGCAGTTACTAAACCCAAGATGAGTTCCCCTCCCCATAGGTGGCTATTATAAGCAGTGAAAAGTATGCTGAAAGTCACCTAAACTTTCTTAAGCCTCAGTTTCCTTTTCTGTAAAATGAGAATCATAATAGCACCTACCTCACTAGCCTGTTGTGAGAATCAAAGGAGATATTGCAAGGATTAAGATCAGAAGGAAGCTGTATGGAGAGGAGAAAGAGGAAGATACAATCAGGATGCTGTAGCCTGATGCCGGCCTGAGTCCTATGTCTCCTGGCCTGTCTCTCCCTGCCTCCCTTCAGGAATGTCATCAAGAAGGTTACAAAAGACTAGAAATAGAGAGACAGCTCACAGGGATGCAGGACCAGCAAAGCGCAAGTATCTCAACTCACTGATCATTAGAAAGGAAGGGGAAGTGTGGTCTAATGGCAAGGGCATGTAGTGTTCCATCCAAGCAGGTTGGCTCCATTCTCTTGGACCATGAGAAGAGTTTGTTATAAAGAAAAAAAGTTTGCAGCTCTTTGGGCTCTTTCTTCTGTTCTTTTACCCTTGCTTTAAATGCTTTCAGGATAACTTCTCTGCCCCATCTCTTACCAAGCTTTCTTTAAACTGGCTTCACCCTCTCCTTATTCTCTCCATTTTATGAGAGACATTTCTTCCCATCATCCTTCTCCAGAAGATTTTACAAATGAATTTCTATTCTAAACCAGTGTCTCCCTAGGCTGCCACCTCTCTCCACTTGACAAGTCATGTCTGCTGAATAAGGCACCGTGTACTCTTCAGTAGACTCTTACTGTCATGGCAGTTAATTTCCATTGATTAAACTTCATTAGGAAATTATTATAATTGGTATTGATGTCTATTTTGTAAAGAACTAAAGCCATGCTAAAATGTAACTATTTGCATTTTGTTCTGTGTTTATAATTTCATTAGTCTAGGGAGTTAACAACTCCTACTAATAGAGTTCAGCAACTGTTTCCAAAATTATAGACCTACAGAATGGCCCAGATTTGAAGGGACTTGCCCAGGGTCACACCCAGTATGTTTCAGAAGCAGGACTGAACCTGATTCTTCCTGACTCTGAGGCCATTTCTTTATTTTATTTTATTTTTGGTCTTTTTAAAAAATTATTTATTTATAGTTTTAGATTTCCACATTCACTTTTATAAAATATTGAGTTTTAAATTTTTCCACCTCCCCAAGATGATGTGCAATCTGATACAGGCTATATATGTACAATCATATTAAACATATTTCCACATTAGTCATGTTGTAAAGAAGAATTAGAACCAAAGGAAAAAAACCATGAGAAGGAAACAAAGAAAAAAAAGAGAGGAGATAGTTTGCTTTGATTTGAATTTCGACTCCCTTGTTCTTTCTCTAGATATGGACAGCATTTTCCATCATGAGTGTTTTGGAGTTGTCTTAGATCCTTGCATTTCTGAGAAAACCTAAGTCTGTCAAAGTTAGTCATTGTACAATGTGACTGTTACTGTGTACATGTTCTCCTGGTTCTGCTCACATTACTCAGCATCAGTTCATATAAGTCTTCTCAGGTTTTTTTTGAAGTTCGCCTGCTCCATTTCTTATGGATCAATAGTATTCCATTACATTCATATACCACAACTTGTTCAGCCATTCCCCAAAGGATGGGCATACCCTCGATTTCCAGTTCTTGGTCACCAGAAAAAAAAAAAACTGCTATAAATATTTTTGTACACGTGGGTCCTTTTCCCCATTTGTTCATTTCTAAGATCTCTGGGATACAGACCTAGCCATGGTATTGCTGGATCAAAGGGATCACAGTTTTATAGCCCTTTATGCATAGTTCCAAATTGCTCTCCAGAATGGCTGGATCAATACACAACTCCACTAACAATGCAAGTAGTGTGCCAATTTTCCCATATCCTCTCCAACTTTTATCATTTTCCTGTTTTGCCATGTTAGCCGATCTGATAGGTGTGATATGATACCTCAGAGTCATTTTGACTTGCATTTCTTTAACCAATAGTGATTTACTGCATTTTTTCATATGACCACAGACAGCTTTAATTTCTTCATCTGAAAACTGCAAGGCCACTTCTTTAGCTGAAACCTCAGGCTACCTCTTCCTTTAAAAATCCAGCCATTACTTTATCAACGAAGGACAAACACACATTACTTTATACAGGTAGCCAAAGGAAAAGAAAAGACATTCATCTGAAGGAATATTTTCCCCTTTTTTTTTCAAAGGAAATAATGAAAAAAAAAAGGGAGAAGGAAGGGGAGGGAGTCTAGTAGCCCCAGATCTCTACCAGCTGTAGGGGCAGCCAGGTGATATAGATGCTACATTAAAAGACAAGGTTGGGAAAGTCTGGGTTCAATTCTTGCTTCAGATATGTCAGCTGTGTGATCCTGGACAAGAAATGACAAAAATGGATAGTTTCAGAGAAGCCTGAGAAGACTTATATGGACAGATGTAGAAGAAAGTGAGAAGAACCAGGAGTATAATGTGTACAATAAAAACCACCATTGTAAAGAAAAACGATTTTGAGAGATTTAAGAATTCTGATCAATACAGTGATGCCCAGTGTGGGAGTGTACTACTGACCTGACAGAGATGCAGAGGAGAAATCTGCTTTTGGGTTTGGCCAACGTGGGGATTTGTTTTCCCCTACTCTGCTTTTTTGTTATAATATGGGTTTTTTCCCTCTCTTTTTTTTTCCGGGGTGGGGGTGGAGGATGCAGAAAAGGAGGGAAATGAAAGGGAGAGAAGATAAATGTTAACTGAAAAAATAAAATGAAAAAAAGGAAAATAAGACTCCAGTCATTGTAACAGTTTGTTCAGGGTGCAGTCTGTCCTCTCCCTTTTCACCTTCATCTCTGCAGGGCTGGCAGGCCTCTTCCCTTACTCGTCTTTCATCATAAAACCCAGAAAACATTACATAACTCTGAGATAAATAGGAGTGAAACATATTATTTCCAGCTTTCACAGTCGCCGAAGCCCACCTCTCACATTTTTAAGACACAGAATTTTTTGTTGTTATTGTTGCTATTAGTTTGTTTTCCATTAGAAACCAAATTTAGCAAATTCCAGACAAAAATAGACTGCTGCCGCCCTCTGGCTCCCAGGGCTTCCTAAAGAGATTGCCAGAAGATTAAAACCATTTCTGGAGGTATTGTCGAGAATACCGATCAAGAAAGAGCCTTGGCCTTGAAATCGTTTGTTATACATTGTTAACAGTTTGTTATACATTGTAACCCATTGTAACACATGGGAACTCCCCGGAATTCCAATGTCTATATCCTCGGTCTCAGGCCACTCAAGTATTTCCTCAGTCACAGCTCTGGAAGTTCACAGACTAAATAGACAAACAACACACGTTCATTCTAAATGCTTTCCTGATGGGAAATAAAGTGCTTTCCTGAGCAGAGGAAGGAAAAAAGTGACATAGCCTCCCCCATCCTCTACCACCACAGTGGTTTCTTTTCTCAGAGACAAATGAGCATCTCCTTCTAAGGTTGGGGGGAAGGGGAATGTCTCCCTCGCACTCCTGAATCTGATCTGAAAGTTTTATTCTCACACTTGGTCTTCAGGTTTCTCTTCTCCACCCAGGATGGGACTATGAGAAAGGAAAGGAAAGGAATCACTTTCTGCTTCCCACCTGGTGAGTTCAAAGTACAAACATACAAGGCATTTTTGGCAGAGCTGAGCTATTTTCTTTGGAAAGGGGGTGGGGGGAAACTGAAAAGGAAATTTGCACAAGATAAGGTTCTGAGCTTTACCAATATAAGATTTGGAACATCTTGTCTAACCCCCTCCTTCTATACAAGAGGAGCTAGAAGCTCAGGGTTAAGAGATTTGCCCCTGGACTCGGAGCTAGGAGGATAGCTAGGTGGCACCATAGTGCAGGGCCTGGAATCCGGAAGACTCATTTTCTTGAGTTCAAGTCTGACCTCAGATGCGTGTTAGCTGTGTGACCCTGGCCAAGTCATTTAACCTCAGTTTGCCTCAGTTTCCTCAACAGTAAAATAGCACCTACTTGGTAGGGTTGTTATGAGAATCAAATGAGATATTTGTAAAGTACTAAGCCTGGTACATACATAGTAGGTACAATATAAATGTTGTTATTAATATAGGCTTCCTGCTTTTCCTTTAAAGACTAATGCAAAGGGTCCCTCTGTTCCACATTGTCTTTCCCCTCCATTTTAAGGAGTTATGCAAATTATTAATGGAAATCAATGAAGCTTGGAGACTGCTGGAAGGAATCTTTTCTTTTCCTAACCACTGAACAGAGACTGGTCCTGCGCTATAGTACATTCTCTAAGATCCTAACTAGTCACTCACCCCTCCCTCATGTATACCTTCTATAACAGACATTCAGAATACAGTAAAATTAACTTATCTTTATCCAGAGACAACACCCATCACCAAAGGACAAAGGGTGGGGAAATAATGCAGGAAAAGACCAGGGAATTCCCAAAAAGCAAGGATGCTGGCTTGTCAGGAAAGGGGAAATGAAAAGAGGACAAATTCACCAAGGCCAAGGGGTGCTGTTTGGCAGGCACAATAAGGGCAATGCCAAGTCATGTCCTGATCCATAAGGAAGCCAAGGCTCCTCTAACTTCATATATTTCTAATCAGTCTGAGGTGAGTGCCCCATGACAATCCACCCCCACTTCTTGCACAAATTCACATCTCACACCCTCTCTCTTAAAGTGCTTTACTATTCTCAGGTTCCCTTTTATCCTGCCCAGATAGCACTATCCTCTTATTCTTTTTGAATGGGAAAACTACAGTTCACAGAAGTCCAAGCAGCGGATAGAGGACTACATAAGGAAGAATCGGAGAACTCAGTTGGGGCTGTCTAGTCTGTAAGCTTTATGAGGGCAGGGACTATGTCTTTCTTAAATTTTCCATCCCTTCCCAATGGAGCCAGCTAGGTGTGTGCAGTGGATAGAGCACCAGTGCAGGAGTCAGGAGGACCTGAGTTCAAATCTCACCTCAGACACTTGATACTCTCTAGCTGTGTGATCTTGGGCAAGTCACTTAACCCCAGTTGCCCCATCCTGGGTCATCTCCAGTCATCCTGATGAATATCTGGTCACTGGATTCAGATGGCTCTGAGGAGAAATGAGGTTGGTGACCCTCCTTCACTCAAAACAAAGTCAAGAGCAAGTCATGTCATCATGTCTCTGATGGCATGGTCTTCTTCGGCAACGACGGATGAACACTCACCCCTTCCCAATAACTAACTCACTGCTGTGCATACAACAGATCCATTTCTCATTTTCTTCCTCATTCTCATGTGAATTTGTCACACAATGCTGCTCCCTGCCTGGATCATTCTAGGAATTTCATCTTTCAAAAGGCAGAGGAAACACCAAGGGAAATTCTGTCCTGGAGGTGACTCCCATTCCAATCCATCCCATGCACTACTGTCAGAGTAGTTTTCTCTTAAGTGACGATCTGACCATACCTCTGAAATACTCCAATGGCTCCTTACTGCTCGAGGCTAAATATCACGTCCTCTGTTTGTCTTGTAAAGCCCTTCTCATCTTAGCCTAACCTGTCTTTCCATTATTCCTCTTTCCTGCACTTTACAATCCAGACAAACTGGCCTTTTATTTATTCCTCACATAGCAAGTCTCACCTCCCACCACAAGTCCTTTGAACTGACAGTGTTCTCTTCCTGGAAGACATTCTCTCCTCCCCTCTGCCTCATCTCTTCTTTTGTTTTCTTCAACACTCAGCTCAGATACCACCTTCTATATGAAGTCCCTTGTGATCTCATCAGTGTTTAGTGCCTTCTCTATACATACAATAATAATATATTTAGATATTTTGTATTTATTTATATTTCTTCTTTATATGTTTCCCTATGTACTTGTGTCCTCTAAGCCAATGTAAGCTCCTTGAGAGGAGGCTGTTTCACTCATTGCAAGTGGATTTTTAGCACTTAACACATTGCCTAGCACATAGTACGTATTTCATAAGTACTTGGGCAGCTAGGTGGGTCACTAGATAGAGCACTGTTGGGCCTGGAGTCAGGAGGACCTGAGTTCCAATTGAGCCTCAGACATTTACTAGCTAGGTGACCCTGGACGAGTCACTAAATCCTGTTTGCTTCAGTTTCCTCTTCTGTAAAATGAGCTAGAGAAGGAAATGACAAACCACTCCAGTGTCTCTGCAAAAAAAACCCCATGGACAATATGGTCCATACTGTCCATGGGGTCACAAAGAGTAGAACTCGACTAAACAAGAACAAATAAATACTTGCTGATTGACAGACCAGTTGGTTAAAATAACCTTGTAAAGAGCAAATGCCATCCCCATTTTACAGATTAAAACCAAACCAAACCCTGAAAGATTAAGATTCTATTTTAAATGTGTTTAGCTAGAGTGGTCTTTCATAGATATGGGGCAATTCCATAATAATTGCTAAAATTTATATAGAACATTAACATTTACAAGCTTTGTTTCAAGCATTATTTCCTTGGCATTCACAACACTGTGGAATGGGAATCCTGAATCCTGTCTTTAATCTCCATTTTAGAGATGAGAAAACTGAAGTTTAAAGGTGTTAAGTGTTAGATGTGGGATTTGAACTCAGGTCTTCTGGCCCTAAGACCAGCCTTTCTTCCACTTTGCCATACTGTCTTTCTCTACCGGCCATCTTCTCTTTGTTTTCTACTAATCTGACTAGACTTTAACTTTCCTATTTCTTTGTAAAGTGGGAAGTGATCTTGGCAACACTCACCAGTATATCACCTCCATGTTCATGAACTCTGAAGTCCTCTCATCCATCCATCATCTCTTGGCTATTTACCTCTCCCTTCACCTTCACTTATAGAACCCCACTGCTATTCATCCAACCATGGGCTCCAAGACCTTGATTCTTCAGTTCTATCCCAGTCCACGTCCCCTGCACTAGACTTTCTCTTCTTCACATCTTGACCTCTTGGTGAAACAATTCATCTCTACAGTATCCTCTCTTGAATCACTAGCCCTGTATTATATCCTTGATTACTTCCAGTCAAGTCTCAGCTTTAGATCATGCCCACCATTTGTCACCTTCTCACTTAACACAAGGTAGAGAAATCACACAACCGTTCTCAATAGGTTCCCTACAAATTTATGCTACATAACCTCAACTGGGCTCTCACCATCGCTAGGCAGTCCTCCCTTATTGACTCACTCTCCCACTCACCACAGCAGCTTTCCCAAACCTTCTCATCCCTCCTCCAGCCTCTCATAGTTCCTCCTCCTCCCATTTTCTCCTCTGAGAACCTTGACTCATATTTTACAGAAAAAACTGAGGCCATTTGCCATGAGGTTTTTCACCTCTATCTTACAGGATGAAGTGGCCTTACTGCTTACCAAAGCTAACTTCTCTACCTATACAAGCATTTCCATTCTATCCCATCCCATCTCCTTCCAAGAGATCACCCTCCCCCTACATATCATCCCCACTCTCACTTATTTTCAGTCTGTCCCTGTCTACTTTCTTACTCACAATTAGGTGGCACAGTTGGTAGAGCACCAGGCTGGATGTCAGAGACTTGAGTTCCAAATCTGGTCTCAGACACTTACTAGCGGTGTGACCTTCGGCAAGTCACTTAACCCTGTTTCCTTAATTTCCTCAACTGTAAAAGAGGGGTAAAAATAGCACTTACCTCCCAAGGTTGTTGTGAGATTTATGAGATAACCTTTGTAACATGCTTAACAGAGTGTCTGGAACTATGTAAATGTTAGCTGTGATTATTATAGCCTATAAACATACCCATATCTTCTATATCCTCAAAAACTCTTCACTTAATCCTACCATCTCACCTAACTATTGTCCTATTTTTCTTCCACCCCTTGTGGCTAAGCTCCTTGAGAAATCTTCCAAAATAGGTGCCTCCACTTCCTCTCCTTTCTCTCTCTTTAACTCTTTATGATTCAGCTTCTGACCTTGTCATTCCACTAAAACTTCTCTCCAATGATTGTACGGGGCCCAGAGGGTCCCAGGGGGTGCAAGTCAGAGGCACAGCCTGTTCCCGTGGGAAAGGTGCTGATGCACACCCTGGCAGAAGCGCTGTGTGACCCTGGAACCTGATGTTCCCGCAGATACTGATGTCCCCTACAGTAAAGTAACAAGTGAGCCTGGGAACCCAGGAACTAGCTGCAGGAACAAGATAAGCTTACTTACTGTGGGTGTAAGGATCTAGAATAGTCATGAGATGGTGAAGTAAGGGGATGAGCTCAGTATGTATGTGATTGGTGGATACAGCCTTTATAAACCCTAACCTTCAGCTGTATAAAGAGAGTTGCTTGGATCATCTTGTCTCTGGTCTCCTTCCTTAAAAGTGCACAGATTGCTCAACCCAGACTGACAGGGTTGTAGAGGCCTGTTGGTCAGGGGGATCCAGGGGGCTCGGGCCCAGACCCTGAGCAAATGATGTCTTAGTTGCCAGGTCCAGTGGTCTTTTCTCAGTCCTCATTCTCCTCACCCTCTCTGCTGCCTCGGACACTGTCCATCACTCTCTCTTCCTGGATCTTTTCTCTGTTCTAGATTTTGAGGACATCTCTCTTTCTTAGTTTGGCTCCTACCTATCCACTCACTTCTTAGTCTCCTTTACTGGACCTTTATCCAGGTCACTCCCACTAACTATGGATGTCTGACAGGGCTTGTTCGTACTCTTTTTCTTTTTTCCCTCAACATTACTTCACTCAATGATCTCATTAACTCCTACAGATTAAATTATCATCTCTATGCTTCCAAGGCTCAAATCTATCTACTCAGTCCTAAATTGTCAGCTCAACTCTAAATTCCCATCTCCAAACATCTTTCAGATATTTCACATTGGATCTCAAGTGGACATCAATCTTAAACTCAATGTCTAAAATTGAAACTTATCATTTTCCCCAAACACTCCCTCTCCTTTGCTTCCAAACTTCCCAGTGACCACCCATCCTCCCAGTCTCTCAGGTTCCCAACCTAGGAGTCATCCTGGACTTTTGCTACCTCACCCCACAGTGGCCAAACTCTTGCCATGGTCTGTCAATCTCACCTTTGCAGTGTCTCTTCAGTAAACCCCTTTCTCTCTTCTGATGCTGACACCATTGAGGTGCAGACCCTTATCATCTCATGCCCCAACTATTGCAATCCTGCTCATTGGTCTGCTTGCCACATTTCTCTCCTTGCTCCAGTCCATCCTATGTTCAGCCACTAAAAGTGATTTCCCTAAACTGTACGTCTGACCACGTCACTCTCATTCTCAATAAACTCCAGTGGTTCCTTATCACTTCCAGAATCAAATACAAAATCTGGTTTGGCATTCAGATCCCTTTAGCTCTCACCCTACCTTTCGCGTCTTCTTATACCTTGTATTCTGCTCACACATTCTTCAAACCACTAATATTGGTCTCTGCTATTCTGTGAGCCAGTCACTCCATCTCTCAAGTCTGGGAGTTTTTATTGTCTGTCCCCCATGTCTAGAATTCTTTCATTCCTCATCTTTCTTTTCTGTATTTTCTGACTTCCTTCAAGTCCTAACTAAAATCTTACCTTCTACAGGAAGTCTTTCCTCATCCCTACCAATGAATTAGAATCTAGCTTTCCCCTTACACCTCCTTGAAAAAGATCCAGAGAATGCACCAGATTGAATTCTGATTGGGAAAGTCAAGAAATCACAGTAAGTCATTTTTCTATCTCAGAGCAGCTTAGGAAGATGATGAAGAGGTCTGTTGATGCTGGGGAAGAACCATGGCAGCCGTGTAGAGAGCATTCCAGCCCCAAGGGATGGCAAGAGGGCCAAGAATGGGCCCAGAGCAGGAAGCTCAGGGCAGAGAGATCCCAGGGAGATCTGCCATCAGGCAGCTGTCACCCACCTCTCAGATCTAGGCTGGAAAGGAGCAATTGTGAACATGGGCCCTAACTATGTACCAAGGATGGAACAAACTCCCAAGGGCAAACAGTAACTGTGTGACTCTGGTCCCAGCAGGAGCACAGTGTCCTAGGCTCTGCAGAGAGCCTCCCATCAAGCCAGTAGTGGCTGCATCAAGCCTATTGAAACTCCCAACCACAAACAAGGTGATAGGCCCAAACTTGCAGAACTCAGACCAGGACAGTGAACAGACCTCCCCTTGGATCACATCATTTTGGAGGTACTGAAAGTTTGGAGGCCCCCTGCCAGAGCTATTAAAGCAAAAGAAAGACACAAGAGGTTAGAAGCTCAGGCCAGACATTCTCCCAGAAGTGGGCAGAGATCAGCACTAACATAAAGTCCAAAATCAAGAAGCAGACTGGAAGAATGAGCAAACAAACAAACTAAAAGAACCTGGCCATAAAGAGCTATTATGGTGACAGAAAAGTTCAAGGCACAAACACAGAAGAGAATGACTTGAAAATATCTACTAGCAAAGTCTCAAAGATAAATTCAGATTGGACAAAAATCCAACAGGAATTCCTAGAAGACTTGAAGAAGGTAAAAAATTATTTTAAAAACCAAGTGAGAACAGTAGAGGAAACAATGGGAAAAGAGGCAAGAGCTAAGGAAAAAACACATTAAAAAAATTAACAGTTTAGAAAAAGAGGTAGAAAACCTTGCTCAAGAAAATATCTCTTTGAAAAGCAGAATTTGTTAAGTGAAAACTAATGACTCCATGACACATCAAGAAATAATAAAAGTCAAAAGGCTGAAAAAATATAGGAAGATGTGAATTATCTCAAAGGAAGAACAACTGATATGGAAACAGATAAGAGGAGAGATAATTTAAGAATCATTGAACTACATGAAAGCCATGAACACGTCTAAAGAGCTTAGACATCATATTTCAAGAAATCATAAAAGAAGATTGTCCAGATATCTTAGAACCAGAGGGCAAAGTAGAAATTGAAAGAATCTATTGGTTACCTCCTGAAAGAAATCCCAAAATGAAAACTCCCAGGAATATTATAACCAGTGTTCAGAGCTCCCAGGTCAAGGGAAAAGTACTGCAAGCAATCAGAAAGAAAGAATTCAAGTATTAAGTTGTCACACTCAAGATCACATGAGACTTAGCAGCTACAGCTTTTTCACAACTGTGAAAGACTTAGCTACTCTGATCAACACAATGAACTACCCCAGTTCCAAAGGACTCACAATGAAACATGTGAACCAGCTTGGTGATGGACCTTAGCTAAGAACTGATGGACTCTGGATGGACTGAAGCATACTTTCTCTCTCTCTCTCTCTCTCTCTCTCTCTCTGTCTGTCTCTCTTGTCTCTCTCTCTCTCTCTCTCTGCCTCTCTATCTCTGTCTGTCTCTCTTGTCTCTCTCTCTCTCTGCCTCTCTATCTCTGTCTGTCTCTCTTGTCTCTCTCTCTCTCTGCCTCTCTATCTCTGTCTGTCTCTCTTGTCTCTCTCTCTCTCTCTCTCTGCCTCTCTATCTCTGTCTGTCTCTCTTGTCTCTCTCTCTCTCTCTCTCTCTCTCTCTCTCTCTCTCGTCTCTTTCTCTATTTCTCTCTCTTGGACATAGCTAACAGTAATATGTTTTGCATAACCATAAATATTTGTGGTGGGTTTTGTTTTTCTTGCATTCTCAGTGTGTGGGGAGGTAGAGAATTTGGAACTGAAAATAAAATAGAATTGAATTTTAAAAGATGATCAAAAATTTTCTATTTTTCCTGTATATAGCTTGTTGGTATACATTTGTTATCTCCCCCATTAGATTGGGAGCTTCCTGCAGGCAGGGACTGCCTTTCTTTGCAGGTAACTTGGTAAGCACTTAATCAATTCTCATTGACTGACTGAGTGACAAGTGTACTACTTCAGTAGCTGTATTGGCCCCAAGGAAGGTGAGGGCAGACACCTAATTCAATATCAAGTCTTCGGAGCTTTGTAGAACCCATGGGGTAAAAGGAACATTGGTGAGATTTTCCATTTGTTTGAGTGTGAGCCAGTTACCATTTTCTAATGACCAGAGAAACCCAACAAATCTGGGCATGGTTCCATTATCTCTCTGTAAGGGGATCAAAAGGAGTCAGCCATTCTCATAAATTAACACATCATTTACATTGTAGAAGTCATTTGTATTTCAGCTAAGGTACATCACCAAGCTGGTATCCAGGAACCAAAAAAGAGTTAAGTTCTGTGTTGGCACCTGGATATTCATGCTAATTAATTGATGACTTTGGTTTCCATTTTTTCTCCGGCTTCCATGCCTTTGTCCAGGCTGTCCCTATGCCTGGAGGCCTACAATCTGCCTAACCTAAATCCTTCACTCCCTTCAAAATTCTTCTCAAAAGTCATTACCTCCAACTAGCCTCTCCTGATTCCCCTCCCACCACCACTATTTTTCAGTTTTCTTTCTATCCTGATACTACTTTGCATATCTTTTGTATTTACTTATCTATAATTTCTCCCCAGGAGGATGTAATCTCCTTGAGGGAAGGGGTTTTTCATTTTCTTCTTTGCACTCCCTAGCACCCAGTCTAGTGCTTGGCACATTGTAGGCCCTTAAGGCGTGGTGATTTGAACTGAGCACTTTGAAATAGTACTCCTTGCCCCTGGGAGAGCTAAAATGATCATACTTACATCCTTAAGTTTGAGATAGGTTTTTAACATCTTAAGATGCTCTAAGAGCCTTTAACAACAATACAATAACAACTTTAACAACAACAACAATAGCTAGAGAACAGAAAGGCCAACTCCAGAACACTCTACAACTGCACCAGCTGTGGCTGGACGCTAGCCAGCTGACAGACTCTGAGAGGAACGGAGGAATAGAGAAGATTTAGTCTCCAATGGCTTTCCAAATAACTGGTCTTCCAAATCAGTAATGACTCCTTTTAGGGAGCTGTCAGTCCTTCAGATGAGTGCCTCTAGAAATGACTCTTTCTTCTCTTGAGAGACTGGTGTGGTATCAAATGAGGGGGAGTGAATTTGTATTCTTACTTGCATATCTAATCTGGTCAGTATTCAGAAATAGTCCTTTAAAAAATGTGCCAGTTGGCATTCCTGCAAAGGCAGTCTCTACAGAACCCTTAGGAAAGGAAGCTGAAGACATGCTATTGAAGGCACCCTCTTTGGAGAGTTTTACTGTACTGTATCTTTCACATGGTAATAATAGCTAGTGTTTAGATAACATTTTAAGGTTTGCAAATATTTCAATTGATCCCTACAACAATCCTGGGAGACAAGAGCCATTGTTATCCCCATTTTACAGATGAGAAAACTGAGGCAGACAGAAGTCAGCTTAAGGTCACACTGTGAGTCATTATCTGAGGCCACATTTGAACTGATCCTTCCTGATGCTGGGTTCACTTTGTCACCTTGCCTCTTGTTTTGCTGCTGAAGATGCTAGCTAAGTGCTAGGAATGCAATTAATTAAAAAAAAATACTCCTTGCCCTCTCAAGGAGCTTGGTTGGTTGTTGTCCTTCCTCTTCACAGAGGACCAAAATGACATCACCATGATAAAGTGAAGTTTCAGTGTGTCCTACTGTGGCTGATCAGACCAATATGAGCTTGAAATGCTCAGGTTGGCACAGATAATCCGTATGAATATTTGGGGTGGATATCCCAAATTTGTGCATCCTGCGTTTACTTTGTGCTGTCTCAATTCTGCTTTACTCAAAGAGCACAGCACCTTTTCTGATGTGGGCACACCATGCTGAGTGGTCCTGTGCCAGTGCCTCCCATGTTGCACAGTCAAATCCAAAGTTCTTGAGAGAGACTTTGAGAGTGTCCTTGTATCGTTTCTTCTGGCCACCATGTGATCACCTGCCCCATGTGAGCTCTCCATAAAATAGTCTTTTTGGCAAGCGTACATTTTGCATTTGAACAACGTGGCCAGCCCATCAGGAGTTGTGCTCTCTGAAGCATAGTTTGAATACTTGGCAGTTCAGCTCAAGCAAGGACTTCAGTGTCTGGTACCTTATCCTGCCAGGTGATCTTCAGAACCTTCCTAAGACAGTTCAAATGGAAGCAATTCAGTTTCCTGGCATTGTGCTGGTAGATTGTTCATGTTTCACAGTCATACAACAATGAGGTCAGCACAATGGCTCTTTAGATCTTCAGTCTGGTAGTCAGTCTAATACCTCTTCTCTTCCAAACTTTTCTTCGGAGCCTCCCAAACACTGAGCTACCTCTGGCATTGTGTGCATCAACCTCATTGTCAATGTGTTCATCCCTGGAAAGTACACTACCAAGGTAAGTGAACTTAATCCACAGCATTTTAAACTTCTCCATTTGTTGTAACCAAAATGGTTATAACCAAGGGTGTTGTGTTGGTGGCTGATGGAATACCTGTGTTTTCTTGGTGTTGATTATTAGACCAAAATTAGCACAGGCTGCATCTCAGCTTCAGAGGCTGCAAGGACACATCACGGTAAAGGAAACAGGAAAAGGTGGGGAAAGAGGAGGGGTTCTGTTCTCTGTAAATGAAAGCATTGAGAGAAGTTTGATATGCTACCCTCTAGCCCTCTAATCCGAGAGAATGGAGGCTGAGAGAAACATCCCAATTAAAGTTTCAGTCACCCATGAGGTGGTAAACTCAGAGGTGATGAGGAGCTTATCTTGGGAACAGAGCAGTAGATGAAAAAGGAGAGATCCATGTGAGCCAGCATAACTGGATTTCAGAGATGGGTCCAGTGCAAAGAGGAACACCTGGAAGCCAGCGATCTGCTAAAATCCTTTCAGAAGACTCACACCACGAATGGTTCAAACAGTCAAAAAATAAAAATAAAAAAATCTGAGAATTGAAAACGGGCCATCTGGTCTACCTCCCTCCTGGACACATCCTATCAAATGAAGATGTGTGTTTTTGAATCAAAGAAGTCAGGGAGAGTTTGTAACTGTGATATCACAAATTTGTAACCTGAATGATTATGCAGAATAAATACAGAATCATCTGGCCATTATACTAATTTCTTGGATGGCTGCATTATACCTGCTTGTCAAGCAACAGATGTTTTTGGTTTTTTTTTTAAATAAACGAAGGAATAATTTTTTCATCCAATTTTTGTTCTCCTTTTAAAACCTACCCGAGGTGGTACAATGATTACATGTGTACAATGGGTGGAGTGCCAGTCTAAAGTCAGGAAGGCTCATCTTCGTGAGTTCAAGTTTGGCCTCGGACTCTTACTAGCTGTGTGATCCTGGGCAAGTCCCTTAACCCTGTTTGCCTCAGTTTCCTCATCTGTAAAATAAAGCGTAGAAGGAGATAACAAACCACTCCAATATCTCTGCCAAGAAAATCCCAAATAGGGCCACAGAAAGTTGGATACAATTAAACAAGGACAAACATTCAGAGAGTCAAGTGCTAGGTAGGAACATTTTTTTTGACCTCAGTAATTCAGGGAAGCATATAGGAAAGGGAATAAACATTTACATAGTGCCTATATGAGTCAGGAGCAATGCTAAGCGCCTAAAAACTTTTTTATTTTTTTTAAAATAGTATTTCATTACTTCACGACCAACCTACAAAGTAGATGCTGTTATCTCCATTTTACAGGTGGGGAAACTGAGGCATACAGGGTTAGGAGACTTGCCTTGAGTTGCACCACTAGTTAAGTGTCTGAGGTCACATTTGAACACAGGAATTCCTAACTCCAAGCCCAGCTCCCTGAGAACACAACCAGCCTATCTTGCTATAGAGTGTCACAGAGATGTAAAGGAGAGAGACAGAGACAGAGAAACAAGTTGCTGGGCATAGTGGGAGAAAGGATGGCAGCCTTTCAGAATTATCTTCTTGTACTAGTAGAGAGCATTTTGGGGTGAGCTGTGAATCAGATCAACTATTCTGGGCTGTTTTTTTCAATTCTCCACAACAGCAAATAAAACGAATATTTTTATATTCAAAGTGGAACAGAAAAAGAGGATTGTGTATGAAACTTGAGTTTCTCTAATGTATAGCTTTCCACAGAGGAAGGCTCAGTGGATAGAGCACTAGGCTTAGTCTGGAAGGCCTGAGTTCAAATCTAGCCTCAGATACCCACTAGCTGTGTGATCCTGGGCAAGGCATTTCATGTTTCTCAGCCTCAGTTTCCTCATCTGTAATATGAAGATAACAATAGCGCCTTCCTTGAAGGGTTGTTGTGATCAGATGAGATAATATATGTAAAAGGTTTGCAGATCTTAAAGCCTTATGGAAACAACCCACCTCACTGACTCCTTGGAAGGACCAAGCAAGTTCACGTACCAAAAGCCTTCTGTGAAGTGCTCAATAAACACGAGCCACACCATTATTTGTCTTTAAAAAACCTTTGATGAAAGGGTTCATTAAGGAGCCAAGATGTGAGTGCCAGCAATCCTTCATCTTATCACAGCCTTAAAAGAGAGCACAGACTTACACGAAAGTCATTTGTGTAGGAGATTACTGCTTTTTCTCATCTAAGACTGGGCTACGAAGTTGAAAAGAAGACAAGTTCCCAACATGAGAATGTTCAGCGGAATAAACATCCGGACTTTGGAGGTGAATGTGACCTTTTTGTTAAAGGGCCAGTCCCTAGCCCCAGTGACAACCTGGAGGGTTCACTCCCTCTGAAACCTCAGGCAGTCACTGGCCCTCCCCTGGTCTCAGTTTCCTCCACTGTAAAATGAGAGGACTGGACTCGAAGGTCCCTGGAGGCCCTTCCAGGGGCAGGCCTATGATCCTATGATATGTACATAATCACAGACATAGGGTTCTGCACTTTGTTTTCTATGAGTGAAAAGCATGGAGGGAAGGAAAAATCCTCCCCAGTTAGAAGCAGAAGGAGTTGCTTTCAACACAACTTAATCCCCTTCTTGCCATCCTCATGCTTCCCTTTTCTGGAGGACACAATCTAGGCACAGAAGGATATTCCAGGTAATTTTAAGGACAGAGAACACCGGGTTGGATGGGAGGGATCCTGGGAGAGGCAGCCGGTATCAGCTGAACAGCTCTTGGGAGAGCATTGAGAATTCTAAGAGAGGGGATGGAGCAGTTCTGAGTTCCAGGGTTTAAGGAGGACATTGAGAGGCTGGATTGTACAGAGGAAGGCTGCCAGCCTGGCGAGGAGTCTGGAACTGGTGAGAGATAGGAGACACCTGAAGAAACCTAGCGTATTAGCCTGGAGAAGAGGAGATTCAGGAGGGGGCTTGGTAACCAGCTTCGACTACAGAATCTGAGGGATCTGTCCTGAGGAAGACTGACGCGGTCTGTTCTGTTTGGCCCCAGACAAGGCAGAGCTGGGGGAGGAGGGGCCATGGGGGAATGGCAGAGGTCAGTGGCTGCATGATTTCCATCCACAATTTCCCGACAATAGAAGCCCTCTTACATGGAGAGGCTGCTTGTAGGGGAAGGGAATTCTCCATCCTTGGAGGCTTTTAAGTGGAGGCTGAATGATCAGTTTTCTGTTTTGCTATGGGGGATTCTTTTGGTGTATCTGGAAGACTGGCTGGACTTTGAGGTCTCTTCCAGTGCTCAAATTCTGTCATTTTGTGAATTGCATTTCACAATCTAAGGACAAACTAGGGGAAGGCAGAGACACAGGGAGGGAGGAAGGAAGGAGAGAAGGAAGGAAGGGAGAAAGAAAGGAAGGAAGGGAGGGAGGGAGGAAGGAAGGAAAGAAAGAAGGAAGGAAGAAAGGAAGGAAGGAAGGAAGGGAGGGAGGGAGGAAGGAAAGAAAGAAGGAAGGAAGAAAGGAAGGAAAGAAGGAAGGGAGGGAGGGAGGAAGAAATAACATAAAGCATCTACTATGTATTAATAAATATAATATTTAATTATAAATTAATTCTACTAATTTAATTATAAAATAATAAATAACAATGTGCTGAGCACTTTACAAATATCTCATTTGATCCTCTCAACAACCCTGGGAGGTAGGGGCTATTATCATCCCCATTTTACACATGAGGAAACTGAGACAAACAGAGGTAAAGTGACTTGCCCAGGGCCACACAGGCAGTAAGTCTCTGAGGTTGGATTTGAACTCAGGTCCTCCTCACTCTAGAATTTTTTATTTGGTCATGGAAATAATAGGGAACCAACAGAGTTTATAGAGTTGAAGGTAGTGACACGGTCAGATCTTCACTTTAGGGAAATGATTTTGATAGCTCCGAGGGTTAGGTGGATCGGTGTGAAGAGATCTGAGGCAGAGAAATTAGGAAGCTCTGGGCAGGGAAGGTGGCCACCACCGAGATGGTCTAAATCTCAGAACAGATGCGGTAACAGTCAGGATAAACTTGGCCTTAAATCCATTCTATTGACTAGAGACACAGTACTAAGTATTGTCGTGTGTGATCCTGGGAGAAGGGGGCTCTACTTGGTTGAGATATTGGGATGAGGAAGGGAGCAGGTCTGGTGACCAGAAGGTGACTTGGCAGTGCTGTGTAGGAGGGAGAAAGGAAAGAGTTTGGAATTGTTCCTCAAGGTAAATAAGGTGAAGCGACAATGAAAACTGGAGGGGGGGCTCTCTAGCCCTGGGGGTGGGGTGAGGTGGGCTCCTCTATTTAAAAAAACAAATAACGCCCCACTTCCCCAACCTTTGGAATCCAGTTTGAAAGCTATCCAGCTCTGTGGTGCGGGCACCACCAAGTGGTCAGAGAAATTCAGTTCCACCCAATAACGGAGAAGAGCCCTCCATGCAAGGGGTTGGGGCTACAGACAATAAACCGCCCCCTGCCTTCCAGGACCTGACATTCTATCAGATGAAGTGGTATGCCCAGCCACTGTAGATCAGATTCACAGGCTCATGAAACATCTTCTGTTCTACTGTGTATATTAAAATGATTGTTTTATCTGGTGTTTGTTAAATTCAGAATAAAAAAAAGTACAAAGTTTTGGGGGAAGGCACTCGTGGCTGGGACAGGGAAGGGGTGGAATCAGAAAAGGCCTCTCGTAGGAGGCAGCCCCAAAGGTGTAGAGTCTGTGAGAGAATAAAAAAATGGGGCACAAAAATACTGAAATGGGTTTGGGAAAAGAGAAACAAAGGACAACATTAATAGAACACATCTATTTCATACAAGCCCGAGTTGGGAGCTCAGATGGGATGCCAGCTGGTGTACTGGTTAGAGCACTGAGCCTGGGATCAGGAAGACCTGAGTTCACACCCAGCCTCAGACCCTTACTAGCTGTGTAACCCTGGGCAAGTCACTTCACCCTGTTTGCCTCTGTTTCCTCATCTGTAAGATGAGCTGGAGAAGGAAATAGCAAACCACTCAAGAAAAATAGGGTGCGTCTTCCTCAGTCAAGAAAACCCTGAATGGGGTCACAGAGAGTCAGACAGGACTGAAAAATAACATCAAGTACAGGGAATTCCCAGGGCAAGGAAGCTCCTTCTAAAAATACATTTAGCACTTTCTCAGCAGCTTCCTTATAATTTGCCCAGGTTAACACTGTGAGCATGTATCAGGCAAGACGTGACCCCGGTCTTTCCATCTAGTTCTACACACCATGCTACACTAGCCAGTACACTGGAAGGGAAAAACCAACCTGTTTTTGTGCTTTGGGCTACTTATTTGAAGCACTGCTCTTTATTTCTGATCACTGTAAAGGAGAAAGCTTTCAGTCTTAATGCAAAGTCTGAGATCAGGGGAAAAGTTTCTTCCTGAATGACACAAAGCTAAACATTTATGATCAGAGAAAACAAACAGACAAACATAATTAAATAAAGGCAGGTACAAAGTACACAGACAAATGAAAGTGCCTGATGTGTACTCACCACTAAGTGAGCGAGGCCCAGAGGTCAAGGGGTACTTGTGTAATATTTGGAGAAAAGGGTAAAATATTAACTGACCGTTTATTGTAACAAATTATGAAAGCAGTTTCACTGTCAGCAGCAAGTCTTCCCGCAGTCCTTCAGGACAGCAGTGTACAGACTACCTGATCCCTTTGAGAGGAGAAAAACAAGCATTTATTTAGTGCTCACTGTGTGTCAGACACTGGGCTAAATGCTTTACAAATATTATCTCACTGGGTCCTTATAGAAACCCTGGCAGGTAGGTACTGTTATTATCTCCATTTTACATTTGGGGAAATTGAGGCAAACAGAAGGCTTTTTTTTTTTAAGTGACTTGCCCAAAGTCACTACTACATGTAAGGTCAGATTTGAACTTGGGTCTTCCTGACTCCAGACCCACTGCCTTAACCATTGTACCACCTTGCTGCCTCTAGTACAATCTTTGCAATAGTGTCAGACTTTTCAAAAAACGAAAGGTCTAGGATTCCAATTCCACAAAAGCAAGTGGCCTCAAAGACAAGATTCAGTGTGATAACTTAGAGATCATAAATCTCCTGGAAGACGCAGTTAAAAAACCTGAATAACATAATGTGAGAAATAAGAAACCGATCCAGAACTTTTGAATATGAACAAAAGGTAGACAGAGAATCCATGTATCAATACCAGGAAAAACTCATACTTCATACCCCAAGACACATTGCTATTAGATTGCGTAATGTGAGTGTCAGGCAACAAATTTTGCAAATGGCCTAGAGAAAGAACTTCAGATATGAAGGAAAAACCATTCAAATACCCAGGATTATCGCACATGCATAAGAAACAGTCAGAGGACGAAGAGTATATTCTCAAAAGAAAGGAGCTCAGGCTTCAGTATGAGATTCCAAGTTGCAGCTTGAGACACTTGCAAGCTAGAGACTAATCAGGAAAAAGTGAAAGAGAGGAAAAGAGTCATAGACAGAAAGAGAGAGAGAGACAGAAAGACAGACACAGAAAGAGACAGAGGGACAGAGAGAGACAGAGACAGAGAGAAAAAGAGACAGAAGGAAAGAACAGAGAGAGAGAGAGAGAGAGAGAGAGAGTACAGAGACAGAGAGAAATAGACACTGAGAGAGAAAGGAGGAAGGGAGGGAGGATATTTAGTACAGGCATTTGAGATATTCTTGCTCTCAGGTACATTATCCCTTTAGGTCTTTTTCATTTGGAGTAGTTTGGTGAGGAAAAGGGCAAAAGAAAAAATTGTGTAAAGGAATATTTTCTATTAAGTATCAAGGATGCAAGCTACTGCTGCTGTTATAAGAGAACATTTCAATGCTTTAAAGGAATAGGAAAACAACCTTGGCTTAATAAAAAAAAGATTAAAATACATGTATGAAGAAATACATTTTTCAGAGATTCACCAAATACCTGAGAACTTTGGGGCAGAAAATAAACTGTGGCCCAAATACAAGAACTCGACTTACTTTGTGAACAGTGCAGAAAGCAACCTCCCTTATGTGCAAAGCTAGGCGTTTTAAACAGGTAGAGAAAGAACTTTCATTTTTTGAAAACTGGAGAAATACGAATGTAAGGAAACATGGCTGCAAGGGCACCCAAGGTGGTGATGGACCACATTCCAGACTTAGGGCTACAGGAGACTTCCTGAGCACGCGGCTTCCCTGGCCACCCTTTCTGCTACTGCTCTCCTGCCTCCCAATTCGCTGGCTGAGCTGGAATACTCCTTGTGCTCCACTGCCACTTACAAGCTCTCCCTCTGTCACCAGGACTCAGTAACCTCTCTTCTTTTGAAGTCTATTCAACCCATGTTTATCACCCAATCAAGCTTATGGTTTCTGTCTACCTATCTCCAGAGCATTCTCCTTCTTTCCTCGATGCCTTTCTTACAGTCCTTCTCTAGTACATACTGATATGCTTTCAAACACCCTCACTTTCCAATTCCTCTACTTACTCATTCCCCATGACCTCCTCCTTCATCCAATTGCAGCTCCATGAATAGATGGCCATGCCCTTGACTTGACCATTCCCCCATATTCTACATCCATGTTCAGTAATTCTGACATTCTTTTATCTGATCCTAATCTATTGTCATTCCAACACTCCTCTCTTTCTCCTCCCAACACTGCTCCTCATCCTCACTGTGAACTCCAGTCTCTCTACCTCTCAATTCTTTCCCAGGCCATGCACTCGCTACATTTTCTTCCGTTCCTGGTTTTGATCTTTAGTGAACCAGTTCAGTTCTACAAGGTCCTCTTCTTGTCCTTTATCCCAGTAAGGATTCTGACCTGACAAACCTCAGCCTTGGATTATTTCCATTATCTTCTGCCTTTACTCCTACTTACAAGCTGCCCAAGAAAGCTGGAGACAATGACAAAAGAGTGCTGATTGGGACCACTACATTCTCCCCCCGCCCAAGCCAAACTATATCCAGCTTTATTAAAGATACATTTCATAAACAATCATGGTAATTCAGATTCCTGGACTGTAACTGACAACAGTATACAAGTTTCCAACTCCCCTCCTCTGTGGATTACCAAAAAGTCATCATAAAACTCAATGAAGAATCTTTATTTTATACTTTGAACAGGGAAAATTTAGTGAGGGTGAACACTTTCATACTGAACACATATTGTTTAACAGCTTTTCATGAACTGACCCTTACTTTGAAGAAACTAAATGAAAACCACAGAAATTTTTTTATGAATAGTATTTTATTTTTTCCAATTACATGTAGACCATTTTTAACATTCATTATTTAAAAATTTTGAGTTCCAAAATTTTCCCCTCCCTCCCCTCTCTCTTCTCTTTCCCCTATAAGAGTAAGCAATTTGATATAGGTTATATATGTCCAGTTATGTAACATATATTTTCATATTAATCATGCTGTGAGAGAAGAAATAGATCAAAAGAAAAAAACTATGAAAAAAATAAAGTGAAAATAGTGTGCTTCAATCTGCATTCAGATTACATCACTTCTTTTTCTGGGTGTAGATAGCATTTTCCATCATGAGTCCTTTGGACTTGGATCGCTGTATTGCTGAGAACAGCTATCATTCATAGCTGATTATTGCATAATGTTGCGGTTACTATGTACAATGTCCTCCTGGTTCTGATTACTTCACTTTGCCTCAGTTCATGTAAGTCCTTCCAGGTTTTTCTGAAATCTGCCTGCTCATCATTCCATAAAGCACAGTAGTATTCCATCACATTCATATCCACAACTTGTTTGACTTATTCCCCAATTGATGGACATCTCCTCAATTTCCAATTTTTTTTCCACAACAAAAAAAGCTACTATAAATACTTTTGTGTACATAGGGCCTTTTTCCTTTTCTATCATCTTTTTGGGATATAAACTTAGTAGTGGTTTTGCCAGATCAAAGGATATACACAGTTTTATAGCCCTGTGGGCGTGGTTCCAAATTGCTCTACAGAATGGTTGGATCAGTTCACAACACCATGAAGAGCATATTGATGTGCCAATTTTCCCACATCCTCTCCAACATTTATCATTTTCCTTTCTTGTCATATTAGTCAATCTGATTTGTGTGAGGTGGTACCTTAGAATTGTTTTATTTCCTTTCTTGTCATATTAGTCAATCTGATTTGTGTGAGGTGGTACCTTAGAATTGTTTTAATTTGCAATTCTCTAATCACTAGTGATTTAGAGCATTTTTCATATGACTGTAGATAGCTTTGATTTCTTCATCTGAAAACTGGCTGTTCATATCCTTTGACCATTCATCAACTGGGGGATGAATTTGACTCAGTTCTTTATATATTTGAGAAATGAGGCCTTTACCAAAGATACCTGCTGTAAAAATTGTTCCTCAGCTTTCTGTTTTCCTTCTAATTTTGGTTGCATTGGTTTTATGTAAACCCTTTTAAATGTAATATAATCAAAATTATCCATTTTACTTCCTGTAATACTCTCTATCTTCTATTTGGTCCTAAATTCTTCCTTTCTCCGTAGATCTGACAGGAAAATGGTATCACCCTTTATGTCTAAATCAAGTACCCATTTTTACCTTATATTGGTATGCAGTGTAAGATGTTGGTCTATACCTAGTTTCTGTCATACTGAAAAACTGCAGAATTATTAACTGGAAAAGATTCCTAATATGAAAGAAATTGTGGCTTTTGGGGAGAGGCTATCTCAGGGCTATAATTCAAGTCTAGATTGACTGAAAAACTGGTATCCAATTTATTTCAGAGTGAGGGAGGGAGGGACATGGGGCAGGTCAGGTCCTAACAGGCTCCTTTGTTTGGAGGAGTAAAGTCAACTCTTATGGCAAAGAGGGAAATACAAATTTTCGAAGTTAATCACTTCTTCCCTCTTCAGACAGGCTGGGAGTATCATACCAATGCATTTGATATATGTATAGATTGTGTGTGTGTATGCCCTCTGTCACTTTCTCTTCTATCCTTATCTCACATGAAGAGGTGGCCCTTCTTCTTGCACAAGGGACTCAGTTCCATCCCATCTTCTCCAGTAGACTGTCCCCTCCATCAACTCTACTCTCTCACTAATCTTTGTTTTCATCCTATTTCCCTCATGTCGAAATCATGCTCATGTCATCTTCATCTTAAAACAAAAAACCTTCATAGATCCATCCATTCCCGTTAGCTCTCAACACACTTTCTTCCTTTCTCTCCCTTTCTTTCTTTTTGGCTAGACTCCACAAGAAGGCCATCTATAATAGGTGTCTCCACTTCCTTTCCTCTCATTCTTTTCCTGACTCTTCAGTCTGGTTTCAGACCTCATCATTCAACTGAAACTGTTCTCTCCAAAGTTACTAATGATCTCACAGATCTAATGGCCTTTTCTCAGTCCTCATCCTTCTTGACTTCTCTGCAGCCTTTAATATTAACAGTCACTCTTTTCTTGATATTCTCATCTCTCCAGGTTTTCGAAACACTCTTCTCTCCTGGTGTGGCTCCTATCTGACCAATCTTTCTCAGTTTCCACTGTTGGATTCCTATCTAGGTCATACAAGGGTCCAACAGAGTTTGGATCTCTTCTCTATTCTACTTCACTTGGCGATCTCATCAGTTCCCATGATTAAATTATCATCGATGCTGAGGAGTTTCAAACCTAGCCCTAAACTCTGTACTGACTGATCTCTAGCCTTGCGTCTCCCAATGTCTTTCAGACCTCTCAAACTAGATGTTAAATAAATGTCTTAAACTCAACATGCCCAACACTGAACTCATTATCTTTCTCCCTAAATACTGCCCACTTTACTCCAAATTTCCTTATTTCTATCAAGGGCACCAATATCCTCCCAATCACTCAAGTTTACAAATTAGGTGTCATACTTGACTCTCACCATCTTTCATCCTCAACATCTACCTCTTCTTTCTTCTGACACTACCCTCATCCTTGTGAAATCACTTCATGCCTGGACTACCACGGTAGCTTGCATCAAGTCTCTCCCTACTCTGTCCCATCCTCCACTCAGCCACCAGTGCCGGTCTAACCAAGTCAATAAGCTCTATAGGCTCCCTATCACCTTCAGGATCCAATATAGAATCTCGTTTGGCCCTTCGTAACCTGCTCCCTACCTGCCTATCCAGTCTTCGTAAACCTCACTCCTTTCCACATACTCCATAATCGAATATCCCTGGTCTCCTTGCCGCTGCTCACATAAGATGATTCATCTCCCGACTGAGCCTTTTAACTGGTTGTCCTTCCTCAACTCCTCTGTCTGGCTTCCTCCTAATCTCACCTGCTACAGGAAGTTTGCCTCCTTCTGAGCTATCTCTAACAACCTGACTACATCTTGTTTATATCCAGTTATTTATATTCGGTCTCCCTTAAGAGACAGACAGGAGGGCCTGGAGAGGAAGGCCTGGTTTTTGCCTGCTTTTCCTTACTGCTTGCCCTAGCATTTAGCACAGTGCCACTTAATAAAGGATTACTGACTGACTAGTTCTTCAGTGATCTGCATGTAAGTATTTAATGTTAACATAAGCCAAAACAACCAAAATACAAAATGATATGAACTTTTGGAAATGAGGTACAGTTTTTAAAAAGGAAAATGGGAGATTTCATTGGATAGTTTGGGGGTTCAAGTGACAGTGACACTGAATGTCAGAAGGTACTTAATTAAGCAAGTAGAGCAACCTAAAAAATAGAGAAGGGGGATGGACAGAACAACCGTTCTGTAGCAGCTGTGGTTGCTAGAAGCAGTGAGGGGAAGGCTTCAGCTAAGTGACTTCTGATTGGTGGGAGAGAGGATTGATTGCATTTGGGGAGGGGGGAGGGCTAGGAGCTAGACCTGTATTGCTCTTCTGTGCCACCTAGTGTTGAAAAGAGGCAACACTCCTTGTAAGTTTGTACTCTGCAGCTACCTCTGGTTTGAGAAGTAAAAAGGAAGAGGGGTGTCTTTCAACTACTTCATATGCTGGTGCCGGTTCTTGCTGCTGTTGTTTGTCCTTTATTTTCAAAGAGGACCACGACATCAGGGAGATGATGACATGACTTGTGCTTGACTTTGATTTGAGTGAGGGAGGGCTGTGCAGGTCACCAGCCTGGATCCAGTGACCAGATATTCATCAGGATGGCTGGAGATGGCCCAGGATGCGCTGGGAGACCTTGGCCCCTTTAGACTAAGGCCTTTTCAGGTACTCTCCCAAAGTAAGGCAATGCCCATTTAGTGAATATGCCTCACCTCTTCGAAAAGTGAGCCCAGGCTTGACCCCTTTAATTACAAACAAAACAAAACAAAAGCTGGGAGGGGAAGACCCTCAGGGTTGCTGTTCCAAAGAGAAACAGTTACCATTGACATTCACTCTAAATTCACTCAAAGCCAGGAGGGCCCAAAATACAGCTACTAAAGTGGAGCTTGGCTAGGGACCCATTGTGGGTGAATGTATGAGCTTCAGAGTGAACTGGGGGGAAGGAAGGAAGGGAGGAAGGGAGGGAGGGAGGGAGGGAGGGAGGGAGGAGCTGGTAGCTTTCTTTGGGTTAGGCAGTGAAACTGTAGCTCTAAGCTCTGTTGCAATTGGACAATGCAGCATCCCCAGGTGGGTGAGAAACTGGCTGGGCTGATCTCTATAGTTCAGAAGAAGCCAGTCTGATGTATTTTGCATTCTCCGTCATTAGACCATGAGAACAGGGACTGATTATGCTTTTTTTTTTTTTAAATCTCCAGGGCTTAGAGCATAGGTGCTTAATAAATCTTTATTGTTGACCTGAATCTGGCTTAATAGGGATTACTATCCACATAACAAGGTAAGAAGTCAAGTCAAATCAACGAATATCATTAAGGAATATTAACTCAAAAATTTCAGACAAAATCCTGTCAGACTACAGTGTTTTATTCAAAAAAATCATTCCTTATGAGCAAATGGTATTTATAGCAGGGATGTAAGATGATTCAACATTAGGAAAACTGTCAATATAATCACGGAAGATAAAAACATATAAAAGCCCATGATTATCTCAATAGATACAGAAAAAGCCTTTGACGAAGTACAATATAGCTACCTATTGCTAAAAATCCTACAAAATACAGGCACAGAGACCTTTTTAAATATCTTTAAAAGAATCTATTAAAAAAACCCAAAGCGTTATGAAGATAACACACTTCAATCTTTTCCAATAAAGACAGGAGTAAAGCAAGGATGCCCATGCTCCTCACTATTATTTGCTATAGTTCTAGAAATGCTAGTGTAGCAATACAATAAAGAGAAACAAATTAAAGGCATGGAGATAAGTAACGAGGAGATAGAACTATCCCTATTTGCTGATTAGATGATGACAAACTTGGAAAATCTCAAGAATCAGCAAAGATACTAAGACAATTAGTAGCTTCAGCAAAGTTGCAGGCTATAAAATAAACCCTCAAAAATCAATGACATTTCTAGTAACAATAACAAAACCCAAAAAGCATTAATAGAAAGGGAAATCCTTTTCCAAATAACTTCTTTTGTTAGTGTTCAGTTGTTTTCAGTTGTGTCTGACTCTTCACGACCCTCTTTGGGGTTTTCTTGACAAAGATACTGGAGTGGTTTGCCATTTCCATCTCCAGCTCATTTTACAGATGAGGAAACTGAAGTAAACAGGGTTAAGTGACTTGCCTAGAGTCACACAACTAGTAAGTGAAATCCATTATGAACTCCCTGCCAGGTTCCTGTGTGTGCCCACAATTCGCCACAGACATTGAGTGTGTTGGTGGGAGAATGTGACCCAGCTTTATATCTGGATAGTGATATATTTTATTATTTAATGCACTTTATTGCATTACATTACATATACTATTTAATGCATAATACTGTATTTGCTTTAACAGATTAGTATCAACGATGTTACTTTTTTTATTGTTAAGTAAATGGTTATGGTTAAGATATAGAAGGATCATCATTGTGAATGGCTGGTTGTATAATTATCATACCTCATGTGGGTGTATTACATTGCAAATGGTTGAAACCCGCTAGCACTCTGTGTACGGATACTTCTGGAGGAAGACAACGTCAGTGACAAGAGCCCAAATACTACAGATCTGGCCCAAAGGGACTCACCAACCACCCCAGTGTCCAAGAGTTTATGGAGCTTTGCCCTAAAACAAAAATGCTTTATTTTCAGAAATATGGCTGAAAAAATGAATAAGTCAAAGAAGAATCAATGATTACAAAATATAGAATCCAACGATGCCCAAACATACACTCAGGAGAACATCATAACTGCAAAACTACAAGGAAAATCTCAGGGGAAAAAATTGCTCGGTCACAAAGAATACAAGAGTTCCTGTAAGAAAGGAAGCAACAGATTTAAAAAACCAATCAAGAACTCTAAAGGAAGGAGTTGGAAGGAAAATAAGTAGTAGTATGGGAAGTGGTAAACCTTACCCAAGTAGGAAACTCACTGAAAATCAGAATGGACCCAAATGAAGGAAGGAAAGAAAGGAAAAAAAGGAAGTTAGAATGGAGAGAAGGAGAGAGGGAAAATGGAAAGGAAAGATAATGACTTATGGTGGGTCTAGGCAAGGGGAAGAGGAGAGGCAGTGGGCACAAGCAGGTCTCTTCAGTTACAGATCACTAGTGTTAAATCCATTCCCTTTTGCTACTTTCTTCTTTGTAAAGAGATCTAGATAGCGGCAGGGCTGGATGGACCTCAGAGGCCCTTCATGAGGCCTAGGCAAATTAAGTGATTCGCCCAAGGCCACACACTTAGTGTTAATGAGATCATGCTACATAAGACTTGGCTTAAAAAAATAGGGGCTTAGGGGAGAGATGAAAGAGTATAGGGTGGAGTAAAGTGTACAACTGCCAGTCATATCTATGAATGGGATGAACTTACTCATAAAGTGGAAGAGAACAGCAGGATGGAGGAGAAAAGAGAATGTGTTGTTTATATGACGTTTAAACAATATGTTGTTTATCTAAAATGCACTAGAAACATAAAGATTCCCACAGAGTTCAAATGAGGGGCTAGGGCAGAATATATTATGCTTTAGCTCAATTAAACAAGCTAGGCGTGGTAATTATGATCTTAGACTAGGCAATACTTAAAACAGACGTGTTCAGAAGAGCGAGGAAACTGAACTGTATTTCAAAAACATCATAATGAAATGTCAGTATTTGACATATGGGCATTGAATGGCATGGTATCCAAGTACTTGAAAGAAAATTAATTGAATTACAGGAAGAAATAGCAAAATTATAATATTTGGTATCTCAATGTGCCCCCTTTCTGACCTGTATAACACAGATAAAGAAAAGTTATGGATCGTAACAGAATTTTAGAAAAGTTAGATATGGTAGATCTCTGGAAACTACTTAAGGAGAACAGGAAAGAGGAGCCATTTCTCAGCTATACATGGTACCTATATAAACACTAATCATGTGCTTAGGGTAGCAGTTTTCAACCATTTTGGTCACAGGACCCCTTTACATTCTTAAAATAATTAAGGGTCCCCCAAAGAGCTTTTGTTTACATGGGTTAAATTTATCAGTGTAACCTGGTTTGCCCTTTTGAGCATGCCCAATTTGGTAACATGGAGCCACCCTACCACATGGAAGGTGCAGCTTCCTTGATTGGCTGCCTGCATCCTAAAAAGTGGTGAGACTGAGCCACCATTCTCTCTATGCCATCTTCTCAGCTTTGTTCCTTCTCATGACTCCTGTCTGCTGCACTCAGCACTCAGTGTGGACTCCATATGGAGGCAGATAACTGAATGGGTGAGAGGGAAGGGACTTGCCTTTCCCTGTTTTCCTCTTGTTTATCCCAGTTCTGAGGAATGGGTCTGGGTGTGTTTCTGTTCTGTGTCATTTGTTCTTGGTTTCAGGAGACTGAGAAGATCCTCATGGAATCTGAGAGTTTGAATCATGGTGATCTTGAAGCCAGCCCTGCAGGCTGAATGATGCCCTGAGAAGCCAAGGTGTGGGAGAACTGAGTCCGTGGCAGGACTTGGAAGTGGGACCATGTTCCACAGAAACAGCTAAGCTAAACATAATCTTCTTACGACCTCCCATTTATCATAGGAAGTATGACTGTGTATTTGTGATTTTACCTTCTGAAGTAAATATTCCATTATAAAAATTCCATGGTGTTGCACCAACATTAACTGTATTAGAAACTTAAACAAACAACTATTGCTTTTCCTCAGATGTGTCTGACTCTTCATGACCCCATTTAGGGTTTTCTTGGCAGAGACACTGGAGTAGTTTACTACTTCCTTCTCCAGCTCATTTGACGGACGAGGAATTGAGACAAACAGTGCTAAGTGACTTGCCAGGGTCACACAGCTAGTCCGAGGCCAGGGTTGAACTCATGAAGGAGGCTTCAGGTCCAGCACTCTGTCCACTACACCAACTAGCTGCCCTGTAAAACAAACTATTATGAAAAAGTTTTCACCTCCTCACAGGCTTCCTGAAAGGATTTTGGGGACCCCTGAAGAGCTCCAGAACATACATATATGCACATATATACATACACCCATACACATACACACATATACATGCATGTATGGATATATATATTTATATGGAACAGTCATGGCCCCAGGCAAGATAAGGCAAACTCTGACCCATCAGTTCACATAGTACAGCAAGGCACATGGTAGATGTTTGATAAATGATGGTTGATAGATTAATAGGTGGCTATTAATAGATTAATAGCACTCTCCAAAAATTTCCAGAGAAAGGGAGTAGTGGTGGTAGTTGGTCAATGCCAGGCAGGAGGACCAGGCCTATCTAGAATAGAGGCTGCCAGTTTCAAGAGAGGAGGACAGGACCCTCCAAAACTAAAGAGGCCTTTTGGATGATCACATTCTATTTAATTCAATGTAAAAAAATTATTAAAAATCTACTATTTGAAAGACACTGTCCATTACCGCTTTGCTTTACTCCCTTCCTTACGGTTCCTCTTCCAATTCCCATCAGACAGAAACATTTTTAGAATGAGGAAGCAAATTACATTCCTAAAGCAGTCATCCAGTCATTTTTGCAATTATCAGTCAGTTTATTCAATGCCTATTGATTGAAGAGCCTGTGAGGATGAGTCTTATGTATGAAGAGAATGTGTGAGACAGACATTGCGTTAGACTGGGTCACACTCTAAGAAATTTGTATAAAAGGGAGCTGCTGTGGGGGAAAAGAGAGATTCTGAGCCTCTGGACTGGAGGGGTTGGAGCAAAGGGAGGACTGGATTGTCACAGAGCAGGGAGATGTCAGAGAGTCATTGGCTCCCCAGGCATCTTGGAGAGAAGGACCCAGGCTGAGGTAAGTCCCAAGAAACGCTAAGTTCTTTCCCCAAATTCCACTCCCAATTATGCCGATCTGCTCACATATTCTATATATCATCTGCTGTTTCATTACCCAAATGTTTCCAGTTAAAGGAATTTTGCTTTGGCCAACAAAAGGCCAAATTTCTAATATTTAATGAATGCAGGATTAGGGAGACAATTTTCTTACCTAGGGGTTTCAAGCAAATGTGACTGACTTCTGATGTTTTCATTGAAAAGAAAGTCTCTAAAGCTGAAGAGGGAGAACCAAGTGAACCTTAAAGACTCTTGGAAGGGCTCTTTTGCCTGAAATGAGCTAATCTCTGTAACCTGTGAAATTTCCAATCCTGCCTCTGGCCCAGAATTCCCTACGATGAAGGCCCACAGACTCAAGCAGGAGATGGGTCTGTTCTGTCTTCTGAAGTGCATGCATCTACAAGGACAAGGTTCAGACCCGTACACAGAAGCAAACATCAGGATATGATGCCATTTCTTCACATTTCAACTCCCCCAGTAATCCAGGCATGGATCAGCCATGCCATCAAACAGACAATTTGAAGAATGCCAAGGATAACTCTTTACTAGTAAAACACAGATTGAACATCAATGAATAGTTTTTGAATGGACAGAAAATGTGCAACTGGACCAGCGATTTTTTAGCGGCACCTTTTTTGGGGCCACAGACCCTTTGGCAGTTTGGTGAAGCTTATGGACCCTTTCTCAGAAACATAATGTTTAATGAATTTTTAAAAATGCATAAGATTACAAAGGAAATCAATTATATGGAAATAGTTATCAAAACAATATATTTTTTAAAAGTTCATGGATGTTGGGTCAAGATGCCCTGAATTGTACTGTTTTTCATTGTCAAATTACTCCTACCATAATGAAAACCTTTTGTCTACAGTAGCATCATTAAGCAATTATTACTTTTCCCAATGTATTAGCTCATTTATTCCTTGTATGACACAGTAATTATTATCCTTATTTCATAACCGAGGAAGCCAATGTTCGGAAAGATTAAAGGTTTTACTTAGGGTCACACAGCTAGTAACTGAGATGGGGGTGAGGGGAGGTGAGGGGAGGGTGAGACTGGCCAGTAAACTCAGTCCTTATATCATTAGCTTTTATTAAGACCATCTTTTCTGTTTAGTAAAGACACTGTCTTTTGCTGCAGAACACCGTCACAATTAAACCACTTTCAAGGCAATTTACAGATGGGTTGTGTTTTGAAGTTTTCGCTATGTTTTGTTCTTATGGAATCATATTTCTGCAGCATAGTAATAGATGGCAGTTTTACAGTGCAAAGTACTATACAAAATATTACACCTTCTAATCTTGAACAACAATATTGAAAAGTGGGTGCCCTTATGCCCTTTTATAGAAGAGGAAAATGAGGCAGATACAGGTTAAATGACTTGCCCAAGGCTACTGAACTAGTAAACTGTCTGAGAGATTTGAGCTCCCATCTTTCTGATTCCAGGTCTAGGACTCCATCCACTGTACCACCCAGCTGCCTAGAGCTGCATATGGAGAAAATTTAGAAATAAACCTTTTCCCAAACTGTCATCCGTTTCATTGCACCTTTTAAATGGTCTTTCACCAAAATTAGAACGTCAATCAGTAAGTAGCTCGATGTCATTTTGGTTACAGCATGGTTCTCCTCTAGACAGGTAAGCCTGTTTGCTTTCATCCAAGGTTTGCAGTTGGTGTTGGCGGTGTTGTTCAGGTAAGCAGGGTTGTCTGTGACTCACTTTTAATTGATAGCCAAACAATTCCTTTTCTCCAGGCATGCCCTGGGCTCTTCCCCTCTGAGCACAATGAAATAAAGTTTCTTCCCTCTCAATTTTTGAAGACTTCACATAGCATGGAGATTACTTATTCCTTAAATATTGTCTACACTGAAACATGCTTTTTGTAATTTATTATTTTTGGGGGGTGTGTTTTCTTTTGCAACATGGCTAATATGGAAATGCATTTTACATGACTTCACATGTATAATCAGTAACATACTGCTTTTCTCTTCAAAGGGTGGGTGAGGGGCAGTAGTGAGGGACAAAATTTGGAACTCAAAATTTAAAAAAATTTTAAACATGTAATAAGGAAATATTTAACAAAGTGAAAAATGTATTTAATAAATAAATGTCTATGATTTACTGGTGTCTTTTCCTATGGAATTTATCATTTATCCAATTTCTCTTTCTGAGACGGAGTTGATTAGGTTAACTAGTTTGTTGATTTTTTTTAAATCAATTCAGGTATTTTAAATTGCTGTAGCTATCCATCCATTTTATTCAAATATTGTTTGTTGCCATAAAACTGTGTGTAAGTTTTTGATCACTACTTCCTCTCTTTCCATTCTGATTTTCCCCTTCTTGTTTTTGATTTTCACTAGCAATTTTATTGATCTTTCAAAAAACTACTTTGTTTTTGTGGAAGCACGAAGTGCTAGTCAAATAAGTGTTTATTAGATACCCTACTATAAACCAGGCACTGTACTAAGCTTTGAGAGTATTTTGAGATACCTCCCTGTCCTCAAGGAACTTATAGTGTAACGGGGGTAGGTGGGTAAAACACATAAAAATGCTGAAAAAGGGGAAAGTGGAGAGAGGTACCCAATGAAAGGGCATGGTAGAGAATTCAGAGAAGTCCCAAAGTAGCACAACAGAAGAGAAATGAGATGTCTGAGCTGGAGTTCTCTCCTTAAATGAAGATTTGGAATGCATAACCCCATTCTTCCATCAGAGAAGTGGAACGTAGCAAAGGGGTGGAGGTCTAAGACTGATGAGATTTTACAGAATGATGACATTATCTCAATAATGAGCTTTCTGGGGCACAGAATCTGTCTGTCAGGGAAGACCCAAAGTAGTGCAGCCAGGTGACTTCTCTTTAGATGCTATTTAAAAAAAAATTTCCCCAATTATCAAGCATTTATTTTTTCTCTTTCCTACCTCCTGTCCTTTTCACCTAACCCCCCCTGGAAAAAAAGAAAAACAAAAGCCCTGTAATAGATATGTATAGCAAAATTCCCATGCTGGCTATTTCTGTGGAGGTAGACGGCATGTGCTCTCCTAAGTCCTTCCTAGTTGACCTAAATCTTCATATTACTCAGAACAGCCCGGTCCTTCCCAGTTACTCTTCAAACAACCTACGCAAGGTTCTCTCGGTTCTGCTCATTCCACCCTGCCTTATTTCATCCAAGCCTTTCCCAGTTCTTCTAAACCACCTTCTTTGTCATTTCTTAGAGCACAGCAGTTCTCCATCACAATCATGAGCCAGAACTCACTCGGCCATCCCTCAACGGACGGCCATCCCTTCCATTTCCAGTTCGTGACCTCCACAAAAAGAGCAGCTCTAAGTACTTTAGAACAGGTAGGCTCTTTTCCTTTTTCCCTGATTATCTTGGGAAACAGACCTAATAGTGGTATTGCTGAGTCCAAGGGTACTCATGTTTTTCTAACTCTTTGAACATGATTTCAGTTGGATCAGTTCACAGTTCCACCAACAGTGTATTAGTATCCCAACTTTCTCACATCCCCTCCAATATTTGTCATTTTCCCTATCATTTTAGCTGTGTGTGGGACCTTTGAATATAGTTTCCTTGCTTATCTAATTAAATCTGTTTTAGCTTTGAGATCATGCTTTTTTTTTTTGACATCCGCTAAAGCATAATAAATTCTACTCTAGCCATTTATTTTTACTCTATGTATATCTTCCGTTTTAAAACGTGTTTTTTAGGAACATTTTGTCAGGTTCTAGTTTTTCAACCTTTCTGCTGCTTCTGTTTTAGGGGTGAGTTCATCTTATTCACACTCAAAATTAGTTACTAGTTGTGTATTTCTTTCCATTCTATTTCCCCCAGTTTAGCCTTTTCTCCCCTTTTTTACCCTATCCCTCCTCACCAGTCTAGTTCACTTCTGACCATGGCCTCCCTAACCCACACACCCTTCCAAGAGTCCCCCCCACCTTGCTTCATTCCCATGCCCTCTTGTTCCTGTGTAAATCAAGACTTTCATACCCAATTAGATGTAGTTATTCCCTCTTTAACCCAGTCCTGATGAGAATAAGGCTCCCACGCTACATACCTTCCACCCCATTCTCCCCTCCATTGTAAAAGTTCTTCTGTTCATGCCTTTTGGGTATAAGATAATTTGTTCCATTTTACCTCTCCCTATCCAATTTGATTTTTTTAGCATCATCCCACCATAATCAACTCAAACCCAAGCTCTCTATGTATCCTTGTTCTAACTAATCTAATAATAACATCCTTAAGAATTACAAATATAATTTTCCCATCTAAGATGGTTAAATGGCTTAACCTTATTAAATCTCTTATCATGAATCTTTCATGTTTGTTTCTCTTGATTCTTGTATTTGAAAGTCAAATTTTTTGTTCGGTTCTGGTCCTTTCCTCAAAAATGCCTATAATATATAATGATATGTAATAATATTATAATACATATGAATGTCTAGACTTTTTTTATCATGACTTTTAGGTAGCCCCAAAATCCTGATATTATTTCCTCTCTATTTGTTTCCAGGTCAGTTATTCTTGTAATGATATTTCACATTCTCTTCCATTTTTTCATTCTTTTGATTTTATTATTTCTTGACGTCTTATGAATTTCATTCGCTTCCTCTTGCCCAGTTCAAATTTTTAAGGAGTTCTCTTCTGAAGTAAGTTTCTGGGTATTTTCCAGTTCACAGCTTTCTTGCATCACTTACTGCTTTCCCCTAATCTCCTCTACTTCTCTTACGGTTGTTAAGGTTCTTCCCAAGCTCTTCCAGAATTCCTTTTCCCACTTGTGACCACTTGGCATTTGTCTTTGAAGCTTCACAAGTGGCTGTGATTTCCTTGTCTCATTTGGGTCGGAACCCCCATCTCCATCACCATACTAACCATTTAGGGGCAGGTTCTTTTTCTGCAGTTTACTCATTTTAAAAGCATCCCCCTTCTTGGCTGTTAACTTTGTCTTCGGTTTCTCGGTTCCCAACGTGTGGGAGAGAGGGCTGAGAAGGGGGTATCCTCCCAGGGATCGCCCCTCTGGGCACAGCCCTTCCCGGGTGGGGCACCGGTGCATGGTTGGGGCAGCTGTGACTCAGGCAAAGAGATTCTGCTGCCAGGGGTTTGCCCCAAGGACATCGCCGATCAAAACACAGCAGCGCTTCGTGGGCTCCCAAAGAGCCCCCAGTGGCTGCCCATCAAGTGGGGAGTGGTGGAGGTGATGGCCCTGAGGAAGTGACCGCCCTGGGGAGGTGACAGTCCTGAGGAGGTGACCGCCCTGGGCAGGTGACCATCCTGCGGGGGTGACCCGTCGCTGGTGTGGAACGTGACCGGACACACACAGAGCCCGCGGTGCATGACCCGGAGCAGCACCGACAGCGGGCACTGCCTGGCAGTCCTCGCCCCTCCCCGTGCCAGCGGCCCGGGCAGGGGTTCTCAGGCGTCCTTTCCTCTGTGGCGGGGCTGCTCCGGGGAGCCTAGCCCAGGTAGACATAAAAGATCGGGATGGCGAAGGGCCCGGGGCACGCCGCGGTCCAAACGCGGCTCTGCCCCACGAGGCGCGCTAGGTAATCAGCACTGGGGGTCCTTCTCCCCCTCCACCCAGCGCAGACCGGGCACAAGGGCGGCCCGAGGCTGGGGGCCGGCGCGGCACGCTCGGCCTAAAGATGACCGCCCATGACAGAAAGAAAGCGCAGCCGGGTCAGGACCGCTAACCTGCGGAAGAAGGGAGAGGCGGAAGTCGGGGCGGAGGTCCCTGCTAGAGGGAGACGGGAAGGGAGAAGCCGGAACTGCCGAGAAGAGCTCCGGATGCCCCGCCCACTTCCGCTCTCGTCCAGGCCAGGCCCCGCCCCCGCTCGGCCACCGTCCTTCGGGGGCGCGCGGATCCGCCGCCGTTTTATTTAAAATCTGGTTTCCCCGGTAACGGAGGGGAGCTAGGAATGGGACGCCAGGGCCAACGTTCCCTCTCTCCCTCCCCTCCCCTGGTCCAAGCCTCATCGCTCAGAGCGAGGCAATCCTAGCTCGCGCCCACCGGGAGCCACCGCCCCCGGAACCCACTCCCAGCGCAAAGCGCGGAGCGAGAACGCGAGGGAGAGGGGCGCGCGGCGTCTTTGGGATGTTTCCCCGCCGTGATTGGTGCAGGCCGTGCCGCACCGCCCTCGCTCCCGCCCACCACCTCTCCGATTGGCTGCCCGGGAACGCGCCGGAACTCGAGTTCCGTCGCGGATTGGCCGGTTCGAGTAATTGGCGGCAGCCCTCCTCCGTCGGGGAGCTCCTGCCCCGCCTCCCCGCGCTCTGGGCCGTCTCCCGACCCGTACGTTTCGCTTTCGTCCCGCGCGCTCAGGGCTGGTGGGGGCGGGGAGAGCGAGCGCCCGCGAGAGCTTCGGCGGCTCGATCCCGGCGGCCAGGCCTCGGCCGGCACGCGCGCGCCCAGCGAGGACCCCGCGAGCTGCCCGCGCCGCCGCCTGCGCCCTTCGAAACCGCACAGCCGCCCGTTAGGTGCCCGGGGGCAGCCGCCGTTCGAGCCGGCCCCGGAGCCTGGGCGCGTCGCGGGGACTAGCGGCGGCGGCAGCGCTGGGCTCGGCCTGCCGGGCCCGAGGCCGCGGAGCCCGCCCCGGCGTTTCCGAGCGGCGCCTGGCAGGGTCGCGGCGCCCGGCGCGGGGGTCCTGGCGCCGCGGAAAACGCGCCAAGCCTGCGCCGGCGGCGGCCGCGTCCGGACCCCGCCGAGCCTCCCGAGCCCCGGAGCGCCCCCTCCGCCCCGCCCGGGGCCCCGGACCGCCGCCCGGCCCCGCCCCGGGGATGGAGCCGCGCCGGCGGCCGCTGCCATGAGCCAGTAAGCGCGCGGGCCCCGCGGGGAAACTGAGGCTGGCGGCCCGCCCTGCCCCGCGGAGGAGGGCGCGGGTGGAGACGGGCGGCCCTCCCCCCAGCCCCGTACGCCCGGGGGTAGGCCGGGGGTCCGGGGGAGGGTCGGGGGGGGGCTCCGGGCAGGTGGGGGCGTTGCCGGGGAGCGCTCGCGCCCACGCCCCGCCCCCAGCGGGGGGGGGGGTCCCGCGCGCGGGGTCGTGACCTGTGCGCGCCCGGCAGGTGCCGCGGGTGACGGGGAGAGATGCCCGGGGTGGTGCCGAGCGAGAGCCAGGGCCCGGCGGCCCGGGGGAGCCCCAAGAAGAGCCGCCTGTCCCTCAAGTTCTTCCAGAGGAAGGAGACGAAGCGCGCCCTGGACTTCGCGGACGCGCAGGACGAGGAGGAGCGGGACGGGGACGGCGCGGGCCCGGACGTGTGCGTGTGCGCGTGCGCGTGCACGCGGGGGGACCCCGGGAGGGACGGGAGACCCCCGGGAGGGGCACCGACTCTGGGGGAGGGACGGGGGGATCCCCGGGGAGGGGGAGGGGCACGGACCCCCGGGGCTCATCCGCGCGCTCCGCCCTCCCCAGGGACCAGGTGGTGCCCGCGGCCGCCGCCCAGCCCTCGCCCCTCGGCTGCGAGAAGCGGGAGAATCTGCTGCCCTTCGTGGGGCTCAACAACCTGGGCAACACCTGCTACCTGAACAGCGTCCTGCAGGTGAGGGGGCGGGGCCTCCGGGTGAGGGGCGGGGCGTGGGCGGGGCGTCCAGCGAGGGGCGGGGCCCGCGCCTGACGCCGCCCTCTCCGCAGGTGCTGTACTTCTGTCCTGGGTTTAAAACTGGAGTCAAACACCTGTTCAACGTCATTACGAGGAAGAGGGAGAGCCTGAAGGAGGAGGCCGATGCCAAGGCGGACAAGGTGAGGGGCCGGTGCGGCCGCCGGGACCTGGGCTGGGTCACCCCGGAGCCTTCCCCGGGAGTGCCGGGTTCTCTGCCGAAGCCTGGCTTCCTTTGGGGGTCTGCGGTTCTGTCTGAAGCGGTGCTGAGCCCCTGCGGTGCGGGCCCCCTGCGGAGACAGCAGGACCGGCTTGTTACCTGGAGTCCCTCTCTTACGGGGGAAGACAAGCCAGAGGCTGTGTGCCCTCGGGGGTGCATCGTCTGGCACCGCAGGAAAGCCTGGAATGACCAGCTTTGAGGTGGAGTCCTTCCTAATGTCCCGGACAGGGCTCATCTTGCCTCCACGATTAAATCTTAGGGGAGGTTAGGGCAAGGCCTGCTTCCTTCTCACACCTGTCACACTTGTCACAAACAAGCAGCTTCACTGATCTCTGTGTCTGGCTCTCAAAATAGAATTGCCAATTTAGACTGGCATAGGTTGTTCATTGTTGAGGTTAACCATAGAATTTAAGATCCAAGTGCCTTGGGCATTGTGTCCAGGGAAAGGGTGAGACATCCAACTTGATGGGCAATTTCTGAGACTCTCCGTTAACAGGCGTAGAAGTGATGTGTAAAATTGGGCAGTTTAATCTGTATTCAAACGAAATGCTGATGTTCCAGCTAATAAGGAAACATTTGAGTTGGTTTGGGAATAAGGAAGTGCAGGTTATTTAGAGGGTAGGCTTGTGTGGTCTTCCTGGCTCTGGCACCTGCCATGTGGACAATTTGAGTGAGCATCAAGACAGGAGCCTGCTAAAGCTTTCTGTCGGAAGCAAAAAGTTGTTTAGCCATATAGAAAAGCTTCAAGTTGTCTTTGAAGTAAAAGGTAAAATGAATTCCCTTTACTCAAGCTAAATTTTTATTTTGGCATGTGCAGGTAGCAAGAGATTGCTTCTGGAAACTACTCTTAGATGTTATTTTTTATAGTATGTAGAAAGGAATGAAGAAAAGGGGAAAATCCTTGTATTCATAGATATCAGATTGGTTTATTTACGTTTCTTTCTTGCAGGGAAATTGCAAAGAAGACAGCCTGGCAAGCTACGAATTAATATGCAGCTTACAGTCTTTAATAATTTCAGTGGAACAACTTCAGGCCAATTTTCTTTTGAACCCAGAGAAATACACTGATGAACTTGCTACTCAGCCACGGCGGCTGCTTAACACTCTGAGGTAAAGCCTAGAGTGAAATTTAAATGTTTTCTCCAAACTGGTGAGCACAGTGCAGCAGAACATTGATGTCAGAGCTGCGGTGTGTATGTTGTACGTGTTATATAAGTTCAGCCTTTTAAACATTGTCTGTGCAAACCCCACCCACTGCCACAGCAAGAAGCAGTTTAAATTGAGTCTAGGACTCTCTGGGGAGCTAGGTGGTGCGGTGGATAGAGTGCTGGGCCTGGGGTCAGGAAGACTTGTCTTTTCTGAGTTCAGATATGGCCTAAGATACTTACTATCTGTGTAACTCTGGGCAAGTCATTTTACACAGTTCGCCTCAGTTTCCTCATCTGTGAAGGAGTTGGAGAATGAAATGCAAACCACTCCATTGTCTCTGCCAAGGTTAAAAACCCCCCAAATCACAGAAATTTATACATGACTAAAATGACCAAATAACAGTTAATTGCTAGGTTCTTTTTGTTTATTGAATCATTTTTTGAAATTTTGAAAAGCATCAACTTTGGCTGCATGCTTCCTGAACAGGCGAAGGAGAAAAACTGGAGGTTCGGTGCATTTGTATACTGATTAAAAGAGAAAGGCCCTTATTGTTAAATTCTAATCTATTTCCTAGTGAGCGGTTCTTGGTCTTGACTCACCTGCTTTTTTGCTGGTTTGTTTGGTATTTGGGTATTTTGGTTGTGTTTTCTGGGGCAAGGGGAGAGATGTTGATTTTGGTCATTAAAAGGAGATGCACTATGTGGGAAGGAGGGGGGGTCTTATTTAAGAATATTGTCAATGTCACTGGCTAATGGCGCTATTTTAAATGGAAAGAATGAAGTTGCGTGTTAGAGAACAGTGGCAGTCATTTGAGTGACAGCTTGTTCTTTGCAGGGAGCTGAACCCCATGTATGAAGGCTACCTGCAACATGATGCTCAGGAGGTACTGCAGTGCATCTTGGGAAACATTCAGGAGACATGCCAGCTCCTGAAGAAGGAAGAGCTGAGAAGCGCGCCAGCAGAAGCATCACCTCCCCCTCCTCCTCCCAAAGAAGGTAGTGAAACAAACACCATTGAGGATGACGGAGAAGGGAAAGACAGGTTCCTGAAGGGAAATGGGAAAAGGAAAAGTGACAGCGAAGTGGGAAACCCCAAGAAGAAGTCTAAGCTGTCCAAGGAGCCCACGGCAGCCGAAGAAAACCAGAGGCAGACGCGGTCCAAGAGAAAAGCTGCTGGGGACGCTCGCTTGGAAAGTTCTCCTGAAACGATGCCTAAAAGTGCTGCTGATGGAGATAGTGCCCGGCCGAACCACAAGAAATCAAGGCTCAAAGTAAACTGGCTGAAGCCTGCTACCAAACAGCCCAGCATCCTTTCCAAGTTCTGCAGTCTGGGGAAAATCACCACACATTCAGGACCCAAAGGGCCTTTGAAAGAAACTGATGGCAGTTGTGAGGAGGACTTGAAAAGGGAAACCAAGGGCACCTTGAAAGATGACTCTGGGGAGCCTGCACCCCCAGAGAACAGTGTGGAAGACAAAGAAATGCAGTCTTTGAGAAACAAAGGTCAGTACTGATGCCTTCCCAGAATCCACCAGAAGCAGAGTGGAGCTTGACCCTCCTTTGTCGGGCTCAGCCCCAGGCACTTGGGGTAGGGGGAGTACTCTGGGGTGGGGGAGTGTTTTAAGGTGGGAAGATTTGGAGTCAGTGTTTAAAGGCAGCAGCAGAGTCAGCACCATAGACTTCTGTCTTTTGACTATTTATCTAGGCCTCTCATTAACAGTTTTAAAACTTTTAATTACTCTTGGCTGCTGTAGGGTTCTAGGAAAAATGAGTGCTATAGTGGGGGTGAGCTGTCATTGTGCTGATAGTGCCAGCTGGACTGCGGTACCCAGGTAGTTGAAAGGGCATATGGAGAAATTGCTTGAATCACCCTGATTTTCTGTAGAGGTGCCTTAAACAAGGAAAACCAAACCTTTGGGACTTTGTCCTAGAAGAGAAAGGAAGGTGATTCAGTATGCAGTGTTTCCTTTCAGGCTGTGCTGACTGGCTGAGAGAGTAGAGTGGGTCAGAAAAAAAGAGCTTCAAGTTTGCTCATGTGGTGTTCATTTAAGACACTTGGAGTGGGAGTTCTCAGTGTTTGAGTCGGAGTTCACCTTCCTTGTAGGGGTGGAACAAGTTTGTTTCGAGTTGGTGGAGAAATTATTCCAAGGCCAGCTGGTGCTGAGAACTCGGTGCTTGGAGTGTGAAAGTTTAACAGAGAGGAGGGAAGACTTCCAAGACATCAGCGTCCCAGTCCAAGAGGAGGAGTTTTCCAAAGTGCAGGAAAGTTCAGAGAGTGAGTATGATGAGCAACATCAGCGAAGCCCGCTAGGCACTGCTCTTGGCTGAAAAAAGGTGAATCGAGGCATGTGTGATTCCAAACAAGTTGGCTGTTACATCATAAGTGTAAACCAGTCTCCTGTTGAGAGCTGTTCCAAGGCTAGGGTTCCCCCTATCTAGTGTCATTGTCATTACATGTATCTGAAGACTGAAACCCTGCTCAGATGTCCCTGTGTAACAGTGTCCCTGTAGAACAACACTGTCTTGCTGTGTTTAAGTGGGGGATTCCTGGAAGCATTATTTGGGGGAAGCAAGACATTTTTGGATTCTCGTTAGATTGCACTCAAAGGTTGACTTTGAGGGACTTTTTGACCTCCACCCTTTTTAGGTCTCCCATGTGGTGAGTTGGTTTTTCTTTCTGCCCCTTGTTTTAATGGCTTTCAACCGTCTTCCACTTTAAAAGCATGTTGGGTGCCTCATTTTCTTGATTTTGGAAATTTATAAAATCTGGCTTATGTGATACAGGTCACGCTACACATATGAACTAGAAGAGGAGATTAAATTTTAGCTCCTTGACTCTCACCTTCCAAGAGCCATTTCTTACCATCAGCAAATGCACACTTGACAGTAACATTTGGTGTAGGCAAACAATGGTATCCTGCATGTATCTAGAAGGCGGCCAGCTTCTGAATCTGACCACCATCCATTCGCCTGAGCAAGTCCTGGCTTTTCTTTTAGTACTCATTTTGAGGTTTTGTGATTTTGTTAAATGTGACCAAGAAACAATGTATGTGAGTGACAGAACATGATTTTCTTGTGCAGTTTCTCCAGAGCCCAAGACAGAGCTGAAGAGTTTGAAGTGGGCCATCTCTCAGTTTGCTTCCGTGGAGAGGATCGTGGGTGAGGACAAATACTTCTGCGAGAATTGTCATCATTACACAGAGGCGGAAAGAAGCCTCCTTTTTGACAAGATGCCTGAGGTGATAACCATCCACTTGAAGTGTTTTGCTGCCTCTGGCTTGGAGTGAGTATCAGACAAAGTTTGATCAAAGTGGTGGTACCCAAACATCCTAGCACACACTCCCCAGCATTCCAGCTCTCTAGGGGGTGCTACCATTATCAGGGGAGAGGTGAGAAGTCTCTTCACAAATGGGGACCTGTTTTTCCTCATAGTATACATGGAATGTGACAGTCAAAGGACCAGAGGTCATGTAGCGTAAAAGACAAATGTCTCCTTTATATCATCCTGCAGTTGTGAGGCAGACCAGATACTTAATTTGTCCTCAGACTTTTGTCATGAATCCATTCATCAGAATGTTTGAACTACACACCAGAAACAAATTCAATTAGGGTTGTCATTTCATAATCCAAGTGGGCCCAGATGAAATATTTTTTGTCTGTGCGATGAATATTACACGACTTGTCTTTTCCTTTTGACAGATTTGATTGTTATGGTGGAGGACTCTCCAAGATCAATACTCCCTTGTTGACACCCCTGAAGCTGTCCCTAGAAGAGTGGAGCACCAAGCCAACCAATGATAGCTACGGACTGTTCGCAGTGGTAATGCACAGTGGGATCACCATCAGCAGCGGCCACTATACTGCTTCTGTTAAAGTCACCGACCTTAATAGTCTGGAACTCGATACGGAGAATTTTGTGGTGGACCAAGTGTATGAGATGGCTAAGCCTGACCCACTGAACGACGATGCCGCCAAGGCTCTGGCTGACGATTACGATGACGAAGTGTCCTTCCGAGTCAGCGGGAGCGCACAGCCCAGCAAAGTCCTGAGCAAAAAAAGTGTGGAAGCTGTTGGCCTTCTTGGGGGACAGAAGAGTAGGCCGGACTATGACTTCTGCAGCAGCCACCGAGCATCCAACGCAGAGAAGGGCATCGGGACCTTGCCTGAAAACAGAAGCCCCGAGTCCAGCAGCACAAACGGGACCCAGGAGCTGGACAGAAGCAAGGAGCCCAATGGCCAGATGGATGCTAATGCAAACAGGCCAGAAAGCAAAGTGTCCGATGTGCTGCAGAGCTTGAAAGAGTATGAGGGCAAGTGGCTGCTCTTTGATGATTCTGAAGTGAAAGTGACGGAAGAAAAAGACTTTCTGAATTCACTTTCCCCTGCGACATCCTCCACGTCTACTCCTTACCTACTGTTTTATAAGAAAATTATAGAGTGAGTGTATTTTCCTTGTGTATATAAACAGATTACAGCAAGGACTCCTGAGGTAGCAGCTCATTGGCCTTTGGAAGCTCCTGGGTTATTACTGGTCTCTAGTTTTTGTATGAATAGTGAAATCTGAATGACTGAAAACCTGGTTAATTTCTAGAATTCATTTTCCATGTTCACTAACCACTCTGCTGGAGACTAGCAATACATTAGCTTCTGAGGACAAACTTGTGTAGGTTCTGGAACAATTTGTCCAAATAGAGCTATTTAAAAAACACTTTTTAAAGAAAGTTTTACACCTGTCTCTTGTATTGGCTTTTAAAAATAAAGTGCTGTATTTGTATTTTCCATATTTTGGAATAATTATATCTACTGCCAATGTTTATAGATCGTGTGGTTTTGTAAATTAGGAGGCAGTCATCTCATTGCATTTAGTTTTATAACAAAGTTATGAAGCAGAATCCTTGAAGGTTGTTAAGACACACAGATTCTAGAACTTGCATGTTCACACTGGCGTGAATTCTGTGCCTTGGATCACTTTGGAAGGTGTATCTCAGAAGCCCTTGGACAACATCCTTGCCCATCACTACCTTAGGAGGATTTTATAGATATATATATATTTATGATTATGATTTTGTACTTTAGATCAGTCTAGGTTTGGACAAGAGTAGTCTGTATTTCTTCATAGTCACATTGCTATATAATTTGTAAATAGGATATAAAAGTTTAGAAGTATGACCTTTAGGGTTTTTTTTTTTTTTTAGAGAGGGAGGGCATTCAATTTAAAATGTTTAGCAGCAATGTATACAAACTCACTAAAGTTTTGTACTTACAGCTTTCTACCCTAAAGCATCTGGTTACTTTCAAGAATAGAATTTGTGTATATATGTGGAATAAACATTCATAATTACCTTTACAACATTATTTTCTTGTATGAAAAGTAATATACTAGCTTTACCAGTCCTTAAAGAATGATTCAGGGTGCTGTTTACCTTATGGTGGTCACTGTTTTACATGAAAAATGGGGAGGGCCCTACTCAGTAACATTTGGAACAAGCCAATGTGTCGATTCAAAATCACTCGTGATTTGATGGAATGATATTTGACCACAATTAAGATTTATCTGCATGGAAATTTTAAATATCGTAAAAGTAAAGCTTACTACCTGGAAAAGACCATTGTAAATGGTAAAGTCTTAGGGCTGTGTTTGGGTATTGCTTATTAACTAACAGTCATGATCTAAAATGTTCTAAGGAAATATTTTAAAGAAATGATTATTTCTGTACCACATTTATACGTTAAGTTTCAGCGTTAATTTGAAGTTCACCAAAATTTCTATCAGAATGAAGATATTCTACAAGGAAAAAGATAGTGTGGAGGTGAAAGTATTAGAGAGTGAGTGCCTACTATGTTAGGAAACATTGTTGGATGCCTATTCCTACGTTAAGATGCTGGAAAAAAAAGACCATATAGAGGAGGAAACTGGGACTTGAGAGTGAAATGATTTATGTAAGGCCACTGCTTGTTAAAAGTAAAATGTTAAATTGGGCCTAATGTTACTCCCTCTAACATCTGCTTAGTACCCACCTAGGCCCACTTGGTTACCACAAACCCTAAGATGTAGTCACCTCAGCTCTGCGTACTTGACAGGCCTTGAAGGATGGGCCGCACCACATGTGGCTCCAACGTCAGTTTTTCATCATCTAGCAGGATGGCCAGGAGTAGCCTCCCTAAAAGCACCCTGCAGTGGTCCTTGTTTTGTTGTTTGGGGGATGAGAACAACTCTTCCTTCATCCCATGTGTTACCCTTCAAATAATGGACAACTTTGGTTCCATGCGCGCACAGGCTTTTATAGATCAAATATCCATTCAGCTCCGTTGGGAAAGTCCCCTCACTGTTGTTTGTGCCCACAATTTACCTTCTAGATGGTGGTTTCCAGAAATGGACCCAGTACTCGGGGTATGTGCTGCTGCAAGGCTTGGCTTTTATTCCGGATATCGTTAAGGCTGCCTAAGGTTGCATGCAGTTTTTTGACTATGCTGTGCTGTTGATTCAGACAATGAACAGGGGCTGCATAATAGCCGTCACACATGGTAATGTGTTGTCTGAAGACTGGGTAAGGCGTTTTTTCAATAATAAAAATAAGTTAGGAAGTGCTTGAGATGGAATGTTTCGAGGTTTCTTCTTCCCTTAAGGCAAAGGTCCCCTATGTGAAGGGACTGGGTTATGAGTCTGAAGGTGGTCTTCAGAGGCAGGAAGTCAGACCCTGGGGCTAATTTGCTCTTGAACTGTTCTTGTGACAAGCCAGAGGGGCTCAGATGGGCAAGTTTTTCAGTCAGATATTTTTGTAAATAGGAACCAAATCCATGACGTGGCCATTAAGGGTATTCTGAATCACTAAGGAATCCTTTCTCTTCGCTGGGCTTGTAGGGTTAATTTGCAGCTTAATTATGTGGTATCGCTGGGACTGCATGGGAGACGAGCATCTCATATGACTTCAAGCTGAAGCGTGCCTGAGCTCCAATTCTTCATATTGTGTCACTTAACTGCTGGGAAGACTTGGCAAAGCCAAGAAATGAAAGAGCTTTAACTGAGATCAGTTTAGAGAAGGCAGACAGGAAGCTACGAGAGGCTGGCCAGACCTTTCAGGAAGCATACTTACACTGGAAGGAATCCTAAGGGTCCAATGAGAAGGCTGCAAAACCGCTTCAGTCCATGAGACCTCAGTAGCAATGGGTGAGGGCTGCCTCCATCAGTCTCTGCTCACATCCCTGACTTCCCCATCACAAATGCATCAGTTCTTAGCAGTCTTAGTGACTCATCCCTGGGAACATCAACGCAGTTGGGCTCCGTTAAGACGGCTCAGACGTGGTCCTGGCTGCAGGCAGAGGGGCTTCCTTCCCTTCCCTAGGACATGGGGCTTGTCAAATAGCCTTCCGCTCAGACCAAATGGGTAGCACCTCAGAGCCCCCCTTACTTTCTGGATGAGGAAAAAAGGAGCTGACTTACCCAGACACAGAAGGAGTAAAATGCCAATGCTCTAGCAGCTAATTATGCAGTGGAAAGTGTGCTGGGCCTGGAGGCAGGAAGATCCAAGTTCAAATCCAGCCCCAGACACCTCCTAGCCTTGGACACCTGGGCAAGTCACTTCATTGCTGCCTCAGTATCCTCATCTGTAAAAGGGTGATAATAACACCTGCCTCCCAGGGTGGTTGTGAGGATCACTGCTTAGTTCAGTGCTGGACGCACAGCAGGCATCTCAGAAATGTGAGCTGTTAGCATCCCCATCATTGTCATCATCGTCGTCATCATCGTCGTCGTCGTCGTCGTCGTCGTCGTCGTCATCATCATCATCATCATCATCATCATCTGGAGCTAGAAGTGTAGTGCCCCACCTTCCTTACTTCATGTTTTCCCCTCCAGCCAGACCTGAGTGATTCTCTGGGAGAGGATACATGAGGGTCTTTCTAGGCACCTACCTTTGGGTGCCCATCAACAGCCAGCCTTGGTATACATACACATACAGGCCAGACTAGACACTGCTCTCTGCTCTGGGTCAGTCAGACTTGATACTGCTAGAAGTCAGCTCAAGATGGTCTTGCCCATTTGGACATGTTTTACAGAATCTGGCTCCTTGTTTGGCTGTCACCAGCAGAAAGAAGTCATGTGCTGAAATACTGGCTCACTTGTAGACAGAAGAAAGATCTGCTTCCCTGGGATCAATGAACAATATCATTCAAATACAGGATACAATCCAATGATCGGAAATGCTATCAGAGCGTCAATTTGCAAAATCTCCAAAGATATTCAAATGTGTTCTCAATCCAGACACAAATGTTTCTTTCCTGCAAGAGGATTAAGTATTAACTGAGAACTTACAAATGACACCGTCCTCCATCTGGTACTTAGTGACAATAATCAATTTCTCCCTAGAAAATCTTTTTGAGGTGCTGACATAATCAGAGGTATGATTTTTCTTCAAGTAACAGGCAAGACAGATTCTGAAAACCAATCCAGCACCATTTCACAATCATGTTGAAATGACCTGACGCTCCCTTGGAGGTGGCTGATACTCTAGGAAAACCAGGTGCTGGGGTGTGGTTAATTGCTGTTTCACTGGCTGAACTGTCCAGGAATAAATACCCTGAATCCAGAGAACCAGACCAGAACATGCTCTAAACTCCCCCTCCCAACGCGTGGCCCCCTGCCACCATTTGGGACAGTCTAGCTTAGCGTCACATGTCTTCCTTCCATCCCTTGGCTAGAATCCCCAGGAATCCTCCCTGTTACATCAAGTCCTTGCCCCAGAGGATGCCCACCTGTTGTGTGTGTCCCGGCTGGGTCCTTTCTGCTCCTTGGCAATTGCTGTCAATGGCCGCCAGGACCCAGGAGAACTGAAGGGTGTAAGCTAACCTGTCATGTTTTCATTCTACAACTTCATAAGCTCCAATTATCCATCTCCAAGCAAGTCTGTTGGTCTTATTTGGTCCTACATGGTCATCAGTCATAATTTTCATTTCAACAGCTTTGAAAGCAATAGCTATAAATCAGTTTTCTATCAGCTTCTGCCACCATCACCAAATGGGAATGTTCACATCACAATAAAATAGGTGAAAACATCCACATATTTAATAAGTACCTTTAAAATAAACATTACTACATTAAAATGGTTCAAAAATGCATCTGGAAAAGCTCCTAATATAAATTAAATCTATGAACTTGATGTAAATAAATTTAACATTAAGTATGCTATAAATAATAGTAAATGTATTTAGTGTACCTTTGAATCTTAGAAATGGCTTTTGAAAAGCTTACACCATCTCCCAGGACACTGGAAACCACAGCCAGGATTTTTATGCAGTAACAGTCTACATTGGACAGTCCAGTATCATTCTGACCACCAAACTCTTCCACAGAAGGACATGAAGACACGTTGTCCAAAACGAAGTCCCAGGTTCTGACTGTGTTGAGAACATGACTTTCTTTTCAATAAACCGGGGCAAGTGCTCTGTCTTTCCCTAGAGGTCCACTTTGCGAAGACTCATTCTGCTGAAGGAATCTCTGCGGGGACAAAGAAGGAAAATAAGGTTCCCTGCCCCTCATGCCCCCAGTTTCTCTTAACTCAGCAAAAGGAATCTCAGGACGTCCTCTTGAGTTCTCCAGGCTGGAATGCGCTCCGCCCTGCATCCCTCCTTTTGAGGCCTCGCGAAGGTAAGATGGCGGTCAGGCACCATCTCCTGTGCAGCTGCTGCCCTCCCTCCTCCACTGTCTGGTCTGAATGACTGTCTAGGTTTACATTTGTTAACTTAATACTGACATTGCACATCTTTTTATATGACCGGCTGTCTCCCCATGAGAATGTAAGCTTACTGTGAGCAAGGATCACTTGCCTCCTTATACCTGCAGTAACCCCAGTGGCTAACCCCCAGTGGGCCTGATGCCTAGGAGGCACTTCGGAAATATTTGCTGATGGATTGCTTAATTCTCTGTCCTCTCCTGCATGCCCAAGGGTCTCTCTCATCTTTCTTACCCTCTCTAGAGCCCCAGATGCCTTGGAGCTCCCATTGACCCTCCCAGAGCCCAAGGCTCTTTGTCCCTCTGTTGGCCTGGCCCCTACCTCCCCAGCTGGTCCCCTCCCCTCCACACCTTCACCTGTCTTCATCTCCCTCTGGTGCCGTTTCTGCTGGACAGATGGCAGGAAAAATCTTGGTGACCCTAGCACTCTGCACAGAGCCTCACTTAATAATGTTGCTGGCCTCTCAAGATGCCCTCTCTCCCTCATTCTTCTGTCTCGCAGGCTCTTTGCCCCCTTGCTGTCCTTCCTTCTCTGACCCCTCCAGCTCCTCAGCAGCTCTGTGCACAGGATCGTCTCCTCTCCTGAGCTCCAGGATACTCCACCAGCCCTCTGTCCTGCAGGTGTCTCATCCCCTCGTGAGGCTCACCCCATCCTGATCATGGCACTGCCATTCTCCCAGTGACCCCCTCACTTATGCTTGCCATAGATGACCATCTATTGTCCTGTAGCTTCTACCTTCACTGCAGTCTCACCTACATCCCACCCCCTGGATGCCTGGCTGGTCTCCTTCCCTAGAACCTCTCCACACCCGCCTTTCCAGGTGAACCCTGATGATAACAAGGGCTGTTTTCTAGGGGAAAGGGTGACCTTCCTCCCACTCTGTGGACCCTCCAGGGCCGCTCCTTCCCCCAAATGGCTGCAGTGAGAGCAATGGGTCCTCACTTTGGACTTAGTCCTGGGCGGGGGGGAGGGGGGAGGGGCGGGCTGTCTGGATTACCGTGGTTTACACTTGTTCTAGGAGACAAGGGATTCAGGAATCCAGGTAACAGGAAGGCCACCCAGGAAGTGAGCTGGTGCGGCTGTTCAGGCAGTGCGCATGCCCCTCTCTAATACCCCTGGCAGGGTGCCGTCTCTCCAGCTCAAAGGTTTCCAAAGGTGGGACTTGTCAATGAGAACTACCCCTCTCCTCCCTGCCTTCCATTCACTCGTCTGGGCTCTGCCTTCAGGCCCTTCAGAGCAGCCTTGGGCCCAGTACCTGTGGCCAGTGCTAGGCAGCAAGGCCTTGTACAGCTGGGGGATCTTCCTGCTGATGAGTGGCTGCAGGGCCTCCTTCAGCCGGTGGTAGTTCCTTTCCAGCTCCCTCTGGTACTCCTTCTGGTCTGGTCCGATCAAACTTTTGTTCTTCCTTAAGGCATCCTCACACCTGTGAGATAAGACTGGTCAGTGGGCCACCACAAGCCCATGGAGCCCACTTTGAGCTCATGTTCACCTCGCTCCGCAGCTACAGCCTGAACGAGTGGACTGTCTAGACTCACATTCACACTAAGCTCAGGCCCCAGTCAATCACCTGGAAGGCTGAGGAGGCAAGAGCTTGGCAGCCCTGGTTGTGAATGTGCCCCCACCTAGCCAGGGGTCTGGGGCCTGCAGTGGGGCCAGCCACTCCCACTCCATCGCCCACCAACTACCTTTTAGTAAAGTCTTTGAAGCATAGACGCAGCTTGTTATGGTGTCTGAAGAGCTTGGGGTCATGGGGTATTTCTGACAGGAAAACTTGGGCCACTTCTAAGGGTCCCTGCAAGACAGAAAGATCCATCAAGTGAGGGGCATGCATGGCACAGAAAGACCCTGTCTGCCCACTCTTCTGAAACCACTGCAAACAAGCAATGATGAAAGTAACAACAAGCATAAAGAGAATGGCAATGCCCAGCTGGCACGTGAGTCACTTTACCAACATCTCACCGATCCTCACCACAGGCCCAGGAGGGGCTACAATCCCATTTGTTGTGTAAAACTTGGACTCAGTCAAAGGGCCACCCCCCAAGGACTTGGACTAGACTATAAGCTGCCTGAAGGGGCTGCTGCCTTCTGTCTGTGCCTCTCCAGCAACCAGGAAGGGCCTGGCTTCTAGCAGGTGCTTACTAAGAGGCTAATGAAACAGATGCATGGATGCATGACCTGGTCCTGATCTGTGTGTAGCCAGGATTAAACTCTCTGAAACACATTTCTACAAGGACTCCCTGAAGATAACAAACAACGTTTTCAGCTGATTTATTCTTTCCCTATCCATGGTCCTGATCATTCTCCTGCAGTTGTAGCTTTGTGGCTGTGAGTCACAGAACAATCACGAGTATGGCTCAGAGGGCAACAGGGAGGCAGCCCTTGGTGGCAAGAGAAGGCCGTGCACAGCACAAACAAGGGACCAGGGAAGACTGGAGCCTGGGTGTCATCAAAGAAAATGGAGAAGGGTGGACTGGTCACATGGTGAGAGAGACAGAACATGTTCAGGAATGCCCCAGAATGCTGGGCAGGCAGGCAAAGGTGGCTGCAATCTGTATCTTTGCAAGGGATGCTGAGTGATGGACCCAGATTCGATCCACTTGTACATTTTTAAGTGTTTACTAACCACCACCACAACAAAGAAACTCTGCTAACCATGGGACTCCAGATGACACCGAGCAGCGCTGCTTTCCTCTGGTGGCCTCACCTGGTTCACTGTTGTGCCCACAGACCCTTGGAGGACCATCTGAAGCATCTTGGGGTCTGCTGGGTCCTGGTGTGTGGCAAAAGCCAGCTCTTGGGTCTTTTTTTGCATGTCTTCAATAGCAACCTCAATGGGGGTCAATATGATCTATGAGAAACAGCATTCACAAGATGAGCACAGAGCCAGTTAAGGAATTTCTTTAAAATGACTGAATTCATAGAGTTAATGAAAATTGATGAATTTCACTTGAAACTAAGAAGTTCATTGTGGATTCTAGCCTCATCCTTTATTTCTAAACCCTGGTTACCCCCACAAAGAACCAAAGCTTCCAGGCAAAAAGCACCTGCTGGCCGAAGGGCCTGCTGTTATTCTGCTGCATTGGTGATAAGAGGCACAGCCCATGGTGCAAGGGTCCTGCTGGGCCATGAGGCTTAGCCAGCACCCACCCCTTCCTCCAAACCATTCTATCCCTGACCCTAAGCCACCGATCTCACCTCCTCCTTGTGAATGACATTGATTCTGGTTTTAATGTAAGGAAAGGCGTGGGATGTGGTGAGGACGGTCTTCCGTTTGAACTGCTCGTGCAGCTCCCCGTGGGCACGGCCATCTAACGTGAAGGGCGTGCAGTACAGGAAACGTCGGAGATTATAGTTTTTGTCAAAGTATGTGATTCTGTCCTTCATTTCATATGTGTCAAAGTAGGGCTCCACATATGTGATCTGAATATATGCCTAAGAGAAGAAAGACCACCTTGGTTCCTTCAACGTCACATCACGTCATCATCAATTTAGCTTTTCCCAAAGAAATCAGGGTGCATCTCCAAGGTGTCATTATACTTGATGTCTCTCTATTGTCACCATACCTTATTAGGATCTAATTTGCACTTGTCCACAGGGTTAGAATCTTTGATTACTTCAACTACATCCTCTCCAAATCTTTCTCCATAAAATCCCTAAAATAAAGAGAAAAAATTTCACTTGAAGGCTCTATTTTACACAAAATTAAAAGGTAAGAAAAGAGCTGTTGTGAAGACAGCTCAGAGAACATGAACATTTTAGATGACTTTAATGTGTAAAGCAGCCACGGGAATAACTTTAAGAAATCATTTGTTTCCCATGCCAACAAAACAGGCCCTCGAACTTCACACTGACTGCTCCAATTTCCTCTTTTCCTCCAATCTATCAAAAGTAAAAAAGGAACAAGCACACACATTTAGAAAATATACAGTCCTCAATACAGACTTTCAAAAAAACCAAACAATAAGGGAACAGGAAGGAAGGGTAGGTCACATTTAATTTCTTTGATGCCTAGGGTCTAGTTTTTATTGGCTTGGAAAGATGGAGACCACGTAAGTACAGTAAAAATTTGAAAGGGAATATTAGCCAAAAACTACGGATTAATCAACAAGGAAAAGCTCACAATATGCAGGTCAGACTGTTTCCAGGTGAGGTGCTGTCTGGGTAATGAAGTGCTTTCAGTGGCATGCTGGCTGATCTGGGAAATATCAGCGCCTAACAGAGAGGGGACTGCTCCCGTAACGCGAACAATTGGATTCTAATCCCGGTTCTATTAATAACGGTCATTTAATTTCTCTGCCCTTCATTACCTGTTATCTATAAAATGTGCATAATACACATCCCTAATTACCTTGCAGGGATCCTGAGGGGCAAATGAAATGTTGCATGGAAACTGGTTGGAATATCTTGAAACATGGAATTCGTATGATTATTATTTTAGTATTCTAATGGTGCTAAAAATGAATTTGGAGAAAGCCATGCTGGAAGCCCCTTGAACTCTGAGCACGAGCTTGTCATTGGCTGGACCCTTAGGGTGGCAACAAGAGACCAAACCAGGGACAACAGTGGCCGAACTGTCTGAGCGCTCACCTCCAGTCTGTGCGAGATCTCAGCAAGTTTAGTTATCGCGGGCTCTTTATATACGAACTCCTGCTCATCCAAGTCCCCAAACTTGGTCCCATAAAAACCCACGCGGAAATAGGTCCCAAACATCCGCTTGCCATCCTAAGTAAAGACAATGAATACTTCTTAACACAAAGAGCTGTTTTACACCATACCCGACATCCACATCATGGCTAACTGGCTTCTATTCACAAAATACATCAGTGCAAATTCACAAAATGGAAAATTCTAGAGGCAAAATGACTAGGTATTTTTTTTTTAGTTAAGAAAGGATTTAAAATAGAGAACATAGCATTATGTCCAAATTACTAAATGACTATTTTAAGCAGACAGCGAACAGATCACACGTGATGTTCTGACTGAAAGCTAAGCAGCTGAATGTCATTCTCTTCTGAGTTAAAGAAGCGTGTGTTGACATGTGCTTCTTACATATGCATCATGTCAGTGATGTCAGCGTCTAAAACAACAATCATGCGTGTGCTTCTTACACAGTCTGTCTTAGACAATATTGAAAGCCCTTCAGAGACCCTCTCTGCCAGCAAAAACGGAAGAGAGTGACCTGTGCTTGGAGGACGACTGTGAAGCAAAAATGCCAAGCAGAAACTCACATTCTGAGGGGAAGGTTGATTTATTTTTCTAAAAACCAAAAGCTGTCCAATGAAGAAACTATGACAAGCTCCCTTTTACTCTCACAAAAAACACAGAGAATCCAAATGTAAAGTAGTTTAAAAAAATGATTGAGATGCTTTGTGTCCCCCAGAAACACATTTGCTATTCAGGTTCACTGTTAGAGCTTTGGGTTATTATGCCTGCACAGAGACACCCACCAACTGAGTTGACATTGAATCCACATCTCATTTCATGCTCTCTCATTCTTATTCTCTCAATACCAGGTCAGAGGTGTTGACACAGTCAGTCATGAAAAATGGCATATAATGTAAGGGATGTGGGGAAAATGCAAGTCGCAGGTCTGCAGGTTGCCTTATACTGGCACCACAATCTCAGCAGGGGATGGAATCATGGAGCCTTTTTAGACTTCGGATCCACAGCTAGACTTGGGGACATTCCATGAACTTTAATGGGGGGAGATTATATTTTTATTTTCACTGAAATTTACCCTTTCTTTCAATTATAAATGGAAACACATACACATACTACTCTGAAATGGGGTTCTAGGTTTCAGCAGACTGCCAAAGGGGGCCAGGCCAATCTGGACCTGACTAGGAGAGCCATTTAATACACCCTGGACAAGGCATCACCCAGTCTTTGCATGAAGACACTGATTATGCTCTAAAGGCAGTGCGCACATTTCATCTTCAGACAGCTCAGCTGCCAGGAGTGCAGACCTGCCTGTCTTTCTGCTGCTGGGCCTAGTTCTGAGACCAGGCAGAACCAGGCTGGAGAAGAGCTGTCTTGGAAAGCTCTTGACCTGCTTTGTGTTGTTAATACTTCAGGTAAAGGAGTGGCCCCGAACACTTGCAGAGCTGAGTGTGAGTTGCGCTTATCAGGTTAACATCTTTCTCTTGGGATGGTTCATTTTGGTTCTGTGTCCCCAGCCCAGGGGCTTAGGGTCTAAATGTGATTCTATCAGCACTTGTGGAACTAACTGAAATCTTAACGTTTCCTACCTCAAAGGGATGGTGACCTCAAATAAATTACACAAATAACTACCCTGCTTTACTACAGATATGAACATCTCTCTAATGGTTCTAATTATAAACTAGATATCAACTGACTTCTCCTAGTTGAAAAACAAAAACCTTGTTAACAGTATTGGCATTTCAAAATCTGATATTCAAGTAGTCACCTAAAAACATCTTCCATTCTCATATACATGTATAGAAAACACATACACCCCCCCACAAACACACACACACACACACACACACACACACACACACACACACCCCCCTACTGTAAATACACATATTTATAGCAGCTCTTTTTGTAGGGCAAACAATTAGAAACCAAGGGGACATCCATTGATTGGAATGACTAAACCCCAAGTATAGCACATGACTGTCAGAGAATGTAATTGTGCTGTATAAACCTTTGCACGAACTGATGCAGAGGGGAGGGAGCAGAACCCGGGGACGATCGATAAAATACTATCAACACTATACAGAGGAAGAACTTAAAAGACTAAAGATCTCTAGTGAATATAATGATCAATCAGAACTCCAAAGCATCAGTGATAAAAGAAAGCTGCCCCATCCTGAGGGAGATGAGGAACTGATGTCCAGAATGAGAACAATGCCAATAGAGGGAGTTGTTCTGCTTGACTCTGCTCACTTGTTAAGAGAGTTTCGGGATGGAAAAGACAATCAGTGTCTGATAATAGGAAAAAAGACCTAATCAAATGCAATAAAAATAATCTGTACAATCTGAAGCTGGAGGAGGAAAACTCTCCATTTAGATTGAAGCAAACTCATTCAAGACATTAACTAAAAGTCTAGGGATGAGAATGACCCCAGAGATCCTTGGAATCCCTTCATCGCATCCTCGAGCAATGCAGGCAAGCGTTGGTTAGGAACCTGTGAGTTCACATTCTTCTGGAGGAGGCAACGGGTGCATAGACAAGTCAACGCAAAATGTTTTTCTTGTTGATCAGCCACCATGTGGGGTTTTCTTGACCTTGATACTGGAACAGTTTGTCATTTCCTTTTCCAGCTCCTTTTATAGATGAGGAGAATGAAGCCAAGAGGGTAAAATGACTTGCCCAGGGTCACACAGCTGGATGTGAACTCAGATCTCTCTGACTCTGAGCCTGGTGCTCCAACCATTAAACCTTGCTGCCCAATACAAAAGACAGACCAGGTAACTTGTGGCAGGAGGCAGCATTAACAAGAGGTGGGGCAGGACAAGAAAGGTCTTGAGATGAAGGAGGTGATGAAGGAGGGAGACAGATGTAAGGAAGGAGAGAGTCTGCGAGGGAGTCTTTGCACAGCTTGTGCAGAGAGGGATCTGGCTGAGAATCTTTGGAAGAACCGAGGGAGGGAGGAGCCTATTCATGGTTGAACTGCTTCCCCCCTCCTCAACCCTGGAGTCTCAGCTCTGCTCCCTGGAGCCCCAAACAAGAACCGGAACCCTCCCTGCACAACATCACTCTGTCCTTCAAATGCCCAAAGAAAGTGCCCCTGTCTCCCCCACTCTGTCTCTCTCTATGAACATGGATATACATAAAGAGCTTTGTTAACATACAGAGCTCCTACTGGTCCTCCAGGACCAGTCCTCATAGAACAGGATTTCCAGACCCTCACCCTCCTGGATTTAACTTTCCTGGAGATGCTTTAGCCTTTTATGGTCATATTTTCACTGTGGTTCTTGATTAACCAGTCTGTCAATTTTTAAAATAATGTCATTGCAGTCTGTCCTTTCTTTCTGAAGACTCATGATATCATGGGTGACATTTTTAAATTTTATTTATTTATTTTTAGTTTTCAACATTCATTTCCTCAAGATTTTGAGTTTCAAATTTTCTCCCCAGCTCTCTCCTCTCTCCCCAAACACCATGCATTCTGATAACCCCTTCTCCCAATCTACCCTCCCTTCTATCACACCCCTCCCTTCCCTTATCTCCATCTTCTCTCTTTTCTTGTAGGGCAAGATAGATTTCTATACCCCATTACCTGTATTTCTTATTTCCTAGTTCCATGCTAAAAACAATTCTCAACATTCGCTCCTAAAACTTTCAGTTCCAACTTCTCTCCCTTCCTCCCTCCCCACCCATCCCCACTGAGAAGGCAAGCAACTCAATATAGGCTGTATATGTGTAGTTTTGCTAAAGACTTCCATAATAGTCATGTTGTGAAAGACTAGCTATATTTCCCTCCATCCTATCCTGCCCCCCATTTATTCTATTCTCTCTTTTGACCTTATCCTTCCCCAAAAGTATTTCCTTCTAATTACCCCCCTCCTCTCATTTTCCCTCCCTATCATCCCTCCATACTTCACTTATCCCCTTCCCTAATTTCCTGCAGTGTAAAATAGATTTGCATGCCAAATTGAGGGCGCATGTTATTCCCTCATTAAGGCAAATGTGAAGAGAGTAAGCTTCACTTTTTCCCTCACCTCCCCCTTTTCTCCTCCATTGAAAAAGCTTTTTCTTGCCTTTTTTATGAGATAATTTTTTCTCTTTTTTCTTCCCAATATATTCTTCTCCCACCCCTTAATTTTACTTTTTTAGCTATCCCTTCCTATTCACTCTGTGCCCTCTGTGTGTGTGTGTGTGTGTGTGTGTGTGTGTGTGTGTAAAATTCCCTCCAATTACCCAAATATTCAGAAAAGTTGCAGGAGTTACAAATATTATCTTTCCATTTAGGAATGTAAAGAAGTCAACTTCAGTAAGTCCTTTATGATTTCTCTTTCCTGTTTACCTTTTCATGCTTCTCTTTATTCTTGTGTTTGAAAGTCAAATTTTCTATTCAACTGTGGTCTTTTCGTCAAGAATGCTTGAAAGTCCTCTATTTCATTGAATGACCATTTTTTCCCTTGAAGTGTTATACTCAGTTTTGCTAGGTAGGTGATTCTTGGTTTTAATCCTAGTTCCTTTGACTTCTGGACTATCCTATTCCAAGCCCTTTGATCCCTTAATGTTGAAGCTGCCGGATCCTGTGTTATCCTGATTGTATTTCCACAATACTCAAATTGTTTCTTTCTGGCTGCTTGCAATATTTCCTTCTTGACTTGGGAACTCTGGAATTTGGCCACAATGTTCCTAGGGGTTTTTCTTTTCGGATCTCTTTCAGGAGGTGATCGGTGAATTCTTTCAATATTGATTTTGCCCTCTGGTTCCAGAATATCAGGGTAGTTTTCCTTGATGATGTCTAGGCTCTTTTTTTGATCATGGCTTTCAGGTCATGGGTGACATATTAACTCACCTATGAACTGGACTGAAGTGGGTACGGCTGCACAAAGTTGTCAGCCTCACTCTTTGTTCCAGTCATCAGAGTCCAGTGGCAGAACAACAGTCAGGATGACTTGATGCAATGACGCAGTGGACCACCTTGGCATCTTCTGTGTCTGACAGAGCTCTCAGTTCTCCATGGCACTTGCTCTGGCCACCTTCTTGGCTACTGGAACAAACTGTTCTCATCCATCCACTCTGCCTGGGAAAGTCTCCACCTGATTGGGGCAGGCACCATCCTTCTCTTTCTGACTCCCTCCCCTCTGACAGCAGTCTCCCTGGGGCTGGATCTCGAACCTGCTCAGTCTCCTCCTACACTAGGCAAGTCACAGAACTGCACCAGTGTGGTGCTGAGCTGAGCTCAGTGGAGAGCTGCACTGCGGAGGGCAGGCTGGCTGTGCTGGGGCCAGATCTAACCCGGCGGGAAGAGCTGACTGTTACATTTCCAGGGTGAGCATCCAATCCTCAGGAAACAGCAACCTGCACATCAAGGCTTGACTGACACTCTGCTGACTTGTCTGGACTTAAGCAACTGCTGATTAGCCTGAAGAGCATGTGAGCATCCATTTGTTTTCAGGACAGCCCCAGCAGGCTGGACTTGTTCCACAAACAGGGTTTAAGCCTGGCAGGGGTCAGGGAGCGGTTCGGGGGGTGAAGGGAGCCCCAGTCTTGGGGCTGGGGGCTGCTCAGGACTCAGGACTGGCTTGGATGCTGCGCCTCAAGATCTAAGGCACCAGGGACCAGGTTATGTCAAGGTTTGACACTAGTGGTCACTGCTGAGGTGGGTGAAGCTCACAAACCCCCAGAAATGCTGGCAGAAGTCTGAGCCTGAGGGGCACACAGTTCATCACAGACATTTTTGGAAGAAAGAAGAAGAGGTTTTACTCTAAAAAATGGAATGAGAATTTAAGTGTGTTTCTGTCTTTGAAATGAATTCTGATTCCAAAGGCTGTCAGACCAGCCAGTGATATGCACTAGCTCACTCTGCCTGGGCACCTGTCCCACACAGACACAGATCATTCCCTAAGAAACAAAGGCAGAATAATGATTAATCAGCCTCAGGCCAGAGCACGACTCTGCATAATGCTTACTGGCCCCACTGTCACAGACTGGGTTCCCAGGCCCACTCTGCTGGGCTGACAGGAAAGGCAAGGGCCAGGGAGACCTCAGGACTCTAGCACTGACCACCAGGGCTCCAGGGATCTGCCTAACCCAGAAGTAAACTGTGCAGAGCATAAGGCAGTCTACAGATGCGTGGAGGTGACTGCATGCAGGGAGTCATCCTTCTTGAGGAAGACAAGACTCTAGAGAGGCAGGTCTCCCTGCCGGGGAGGTGTCCCTGCTAAAGTCTTTCTTTGATAAAAGGGCAGCGGGCAGCAACACTGTTGGCCAGGGAGAGTTAGGTCCCATAGTAAAACAGGACAGAGAATCAGAATTCTCAAGAACAAAGGCACTGGAAAAAAGAGGAGAGGAGGCGTCCTAGCTTGGCCACAAGACTCAGGTTTCCTTCCTCATGTATTCTGAGGCTAGCTGCTTTCCCAGTTCCACGGCAGCATATGAACAAAAAGACCAGGTGCTGTCCTTCCCAATCTGCTGTGATGGGGAGAGAGAGGGCTGGCTGTTTCTCAGGACCCCCACATCAAAGGTCATCTATCCATGGCCAGCCCCATTCTTTCCCCTGGTCACCTGCTGGACTGAGCAGCCACCAACCCAGCCCCTTGCCTCCTGTACAGATGATGGCATTCTTCTCAAAGAAATACATTTTATGTTTTCAAGAAATGAGAAAAAGTGTCTGGCTGAATGTTTGCTGTCAATACTTAGGGGTTACTCTCTCTAAAAACTGGAGGTTAATTTGAAAATCTGGACATGGTCTTATCTAGTCACATTCTACCAGTTATAGGACAAAGACAAAACCTCTGTATATATCCCACTAGAAAATTAGACCAGTTCACATTAATAATTGAAAAAAAAAATCACACTAGGAAACATGCCACACACATGCCACCATTTTCTAGACTGAAATTCAGAAAAAACTCAAATGCCTGGAAACTCATGTCTTTGAACCAGAGCAACAAATGCAGCCCCAAGAAAAGGAGTGATTAAAATGCATTTTCTTTTCTATTATTTTGAGAAAAATAATAGGGCTCAATAGAAGAGAGGATGGAGGTGAAGACTGCGCAGCCAGAACGGATTTGCAAGAGTAGAATGAAGCTGCTGCGATTCACGAAGAGCTCAGGATCGGAACTGCGAGGAATCAAGTCTCAAGAGTTATCTTGGATACAAACACACACAGAGCCAAAATGCTTTGCCAACTCAAGAAGCAATTTGTTCCAATTCAAAGAGGATGACGGGCAGCTCCAGCATCCTCCCAGCACAAGTTCTCCACTCACACTGCCCTGTTTGGAGGCTAGAATGACTCTCACTGGATGTCAATCCAGGGAGTGAATTTTGTCAAGTTTTTGGCAACTGATTGGCAGAGCTCTTTGACACAATGGAATTACTGGGGCTGCCACGGAGTCAAAAAGAAAAATATTCACAAAGAACAAACTTACCACAACAGACAATAGTAAAAGTGGGAAGGAGGGTCAGCAACCAGGGGCAAGAGAAGAGAAAACAGAAAGTATTTTAATTAGAAGAATTTCAATACAAATAAGCAGCAAATGGTAGCAAATAAATTTAAAAATGCAAGCATCCATTCAAGTATTTACAAAAGAAAAGCAAAAACCAAACATGCAACAAACTTGGAAGCTCAAAAGCTCGAGGTCCAGCAGAGGCGGACGGCAGAGTGATCGGACAGGACCGGGACATGAGGTGTCTCTGAACATGCAGTAACACGATGACACTCTAGCTAATGAGAAGGATCAAGCTCAGGGGTCGATTTAGCGTCAGGCCAGCTGGCAACAGCGGCGGCTTAGAGGTTCTAACTCTCATTCTTCGAGGTCTCATTTTTTAGTTGACTGATTAAGCCAAGTGCTCCAGGGGAGGGATATCAGAGGAAAGCCTTTGACTGATGAGACCCCCTGGAGGCACAGAAATGAGTTTCATTTCAGGCTGATGGTGATGACACGTTTTAAACATCAAACTGTTAAATTAACTTCACTGGCAAATTAGTTGCTTCATATGGAAGAAAAATAAAAGGTAGGTACTGATTTTGGTGGAGGAAAAAAATCTGGATGCAACAGAATTTTTTTACATTTTTAGGTTTAGACCCATAAATCTGGGTCATGCTGCCTTATCCCAAACATGGGAGCATGTGAATAGCAAAGATGTCACCTAATAGCTCAGCCTCACTTTACTGGTAAAACCTCGAGAATGGCTGCGTCTGACTTCCTTTTTGAAGTGTACTGGGTGGCATCTGAAATTCTTTGCTATAACTAAAAGGAATTGTAACAGAATTCCTCTGAAGTGCTAGTTCCAGTACTCGTTTTTCTGTGGATTCTAAAGTAAGTTTTATTTACACGCAGCTCTCCAATCACTGCGATAGTGACTACAGTTAACACCCAAGGGTATTTCCCTAGACCCTGTCCCATTGCTGAGAGGCATCCAGAAGTCTGGGAGAGTGAGGGGCTGTCTACATCTCCCACTCTCCCCTAGGACCAGGCTCAGCGTGGCTGCTTTCAGGCTTGGGCCTCTGAACAACATCCATAAATCGACCTCTGGGGTAGGAGGAGCACCACATGGCCTTAACCAAAGAGGATATTCTGTGCCAGGTGACAGGAAACATTTAAAAGATGCAAACAGATGAGGGGGATGGCACGGGGCTCATTCACCAGGGATTCTCATTAGTGACACATCTCGTTCTCCATGCACGGCCACAACTGCCCTCAGGTCAGTGTCTACAATGGACAGTGCTCCGAACAACATCTTTGGTTAATGAATGTGGTCAAGAGCAGACAGCAACACAGTGCCCACAGCTAGCACATGTGGGCCAAGCATGGGCACAAGGAATCGGATCAATCTAGGAGCGGCTTTACCTCGCTAAGATGGTACCTACCTCCCAGCCCGTGCTCTGTGTGATAGAAAGCAGAAAAGGCACGTCACAGACAAGCCAGTTCGGGGGCCGGGCCAAATCAGTCCCCTGAGACCCTGACTTCCTCCCCAAGTGCTCCCTGGGGCCTCCTCCCAGTTACTGCTGCTCACCCTGTCCCCTCCTCCATCGATGGGAGAGCTGAGGGGCCAAGTCCCTCTTGGCCAGCTGCTGCAGTGCGTCAAGTTTCCAGCTAGCTGCCCCGCACTCAGATCATCACTCTGTTCAACTAAGTCTTACACAAAGCCATGAAAGTTTCTTAGGAACACAGCTTTGGTGACCAAGATTGGGAGGGCATCATTTGCACATAGGCCAGCTTGGACCCAGGGCCTGATCTGGGGTGGATCTGTGTTTCGCCATGAGGGGCTGTAGTGCCCTGTCTCAGCCTTCTAGACTGGGCTCCTCAGCCCCCCAAGCAGAGGCTGAGCTAGCCCCTTAAGGGGCAGGGGCCCAGGAAGCGAGTCCCTTCTCCCAAGAGGGAGCCTGTAACAAGCAGCCAGGGAACAGAGGGCAGGAGAGGCCGGGAGGTTCCAGCCAAGTTCTAGGGGCAGCCTCTGCCTTATTCATGGGGACCCTCTGAGTGCTTGTGGGGGGCTTCATGGGGTGATTCCCAAGAACAGACACCAGAATGAAAGAAGCTGCTGTGGGACAAGGCCCCGGCCCGTAGGGACGCCCTGGGTTTTCTATCACGTACTTGCACAGAAGAAAGCAAGCAAAGGAGCATCTGAATACTGAAGCCCTGGGAAAAAATGAGAGCTCATCAGGACTCGTCTAAACCACAGAGAACCTGGAGGAGCTTTTCATATCACTTGGTGAGAAACTAAACTAAATACAAAAAGCTGCAGAGAAAAGCACAGACTTTGCATTTAAAACCCCAAGCTACTAAAAATGGAGGAGCACTCCATCATGTCATCATTCTAAAAAACTGCAGGGCCGATCCCACCCCCAGCCCCGTCACTACAGGCCCCATTCCCATGCATGGGCTGCCCATGGCTCCCAAGCTGAATTCTTGACTTGAAAATGGGCCCCACTTTGGCCCCAGACCATGACTCTGACCTTGTCCAGTTGTAACCTAATTAAAACGGTCAGTGCAGAGGACCTGGTCTGACGGGGTGCACAGCCCCACTGCCGCACTCCAACGTTCCTCTCCATTTATGGAGTGTTGTACATGGGGATCTTACCTGATGCACAATTTTGCTGAACGCCTCTTGGAGTTTACCATGAATTATGGACAGCTTCTTGGCATCCCGATTCGCTTCGTGGATAGGAATGAGCACTTTGTAAACCTCATTGACTGCTTCATACATGCCCGCCTGGGAAGGAATGAGAACAAAGTTGGTCAGGGGCATTCCGTGCTCGCTCTGAGAGAAGGCTGACAAGCTCCCAATGCACACAATCTAATGCAGCGCACAATCTAATGCAGCGCACACACACCAAAGACAGCAATGGGGACACTGTGGTCGGATTCCCGTGTGCTGGGCTTCCACCCATGTCCTCATGGAAAACATTTCCCTGAGAGTCTACACAGTGAGTCATCCCCCCAGAGATGACGTCTACAGGACCTTCTGCTGTCATTCAACCCACGATTATGTCAGGAGGGCAGATTCATAAATGTGCACATTGAAGAGTGTGGGGGTGCGTGAATATGCGTATGTATGTGTGTGTATGTGTGTGTCTGTGTGTGCATATATGTGTGAATGTGTTTGTGTCTATGTGTGTGCATATATGTGTGTGAATGTGTGTATGTGTGTATGTGTATATGTGTGTATATCTGTGAGTGTGAGCATGTGTGTGTATGTGTATGAGTGGGTGCCTCTATGTATGTGTGTGAGGTATTTCTGCATGGACTGTCTGAGATTTAGCCACCTGCCCACCCAACAATGACTTAGGAAAGGGGCCGCGGCCATGCTCGCCTACCATGGAGAAGGAGGCGGCTGCCTGCTCCAGCAGCCCCACCAGCCCAGCCTCGGTGAAGTACTTTCCCGAGCATATCCCCTCTTCATCGGGAGACACAACGTCGTCCGACACAGCTGACTCCTCCAGGACGTTGGACGAGATGTTCTGTGGAGGCAAGTCCCTGCCCAATGAGTAAACAGTGGCACTGGAAGGTCATCTAGGCCAAGGCCCCTCACTGGACAGGTGAGGAAACTGAGGCGCTGCCCCAGGTCATGTCAATGGGGGAATGGAGGAAGCCAGGGCCTGTGCTCACAACTCTACAGTCACAACCACCCTTGGGGGCAGGTGCTGTTATGATCCCCATTTTACAGATGAGGACACTGAGGCAGTAACTTGCTGAGTATCATCCAGCAAGGAAGTGTCTGAGACTAGATTTGAACTCAGGTTCCGCCAGCTCTCGGCCCGGCACTCGAACCCTTGCACTCCTTGCTGCCTATAAACAAAGAGGGAGTGCCAGGCCTTTGACCTAACATCTGGCTGAGGGTCTTGGCTTGGTTCCAAGACCAAATCCACCACCAAAATGCAGGCGTCCGATTCTCACACCCTATGGCTGAGAAGAGGGCAGCAGGGGAGAGGAGATGGAGCACGGGGTTCAAATCCTGCCTCTTCCACTGAACCGATCTAGAATCACGGCGACGCTCTCGCCTTTGTTTCCGTCTCCATTTCCTTCTGCATAAAACAGGGTTAATAGCACCTGTACTACAAGGCCCTGGGCAGGATCCACCGTGGAGGGGGAGTGACTGCCCTGCCACTCACTGAGACAAGGCACTGCCATGGCCGGAGCAGGCCAGCCACCTTTTCTGTCCCCTGTAACCTCCAGCACTAAGAGGGCAGGTCCCTGGCCCAGCATTACACAGACCAGGGAAGTCAAAGGTAGGACCTGAACCCAGTTCTTTGACCAATGCACTCAGAACAGACCCCGTCGCCCTCCCAGATGCCCCCAAACCCCACGGGGACCACCTGGAAAGTCACGCATCCCACAGGCAGGTACTTCCGATCCTCCAGCATGCTCAGGTACTCAGCCACCAGGGCAGCTGAGTGGACCAAGCACTGGGCAGCTTCGGCATGGTTGCTCCTCTCTGAGTGCTTGCCAGCCATGTTCTGCAGCCAGGTCAGACGCAGGTCTGGTGATGTTTGGTAGCCCTTGGCGATTCTAGTTGGGACAGAAATGCCACTGAGCTAGCGCCAGGCCACAGAGCTTCATGGGAAGACCTTCAGGAGACATGGAGTGCACCCGTCCAGGCCCCAGAGGTCAGTGCTGCACCATTCTCTTTGGCCATCCCCATGCCAGGAGCACCCTGGCCACCGACCTCCCCTCTCGCTTCCTGTCTCCTCTTCCCTCCACTGCCCAGGGCTGGTCTCAACAGGGCTGTCTGTCTGTCTGTTGTCTCTCCCCATCCTGATTAGGCTGTCCACTCCTCCTTCTATATCCCCAGCACACAATAGGTGCTTAACAACTGCAGACTGACTACTTCATTAAGGTGAGGATGAAGTCTGAGACGTGAGGAAAATACAGGAAAAAAAAGAGAAGGTGTCACCTCCGTGAAGGATTTGTCTGCCACCCGTGAGGATGCCACCAGGTCCCAAGTGTCTGGGCAAAAAACCCAACACCAACAACACTGAGTCCCACTGGCCCTGGGTTCAAATCTCAGTTACTACACTGACAAGTGGCCCACCCTGGGGTGGTGGTGGGGATGCCATCCTTTGTAAAATGAGGGGGCTGGACGAGGTGACCTCTGGGGTCCTAGAAGCCTGTCATCTGCAGAGTGGGGATGGCGGGGTCTGGGCTACCCGCCCACAAGACACTGGTGGGAGGAGATGAGCGTGAGCTGTGGCGGTGGGAGAAAAGGGAGCCCTGAGGGGGCTGGTGCTGGGGCTCAGCACTGCCCCCCACTCTGCCCTACCTGTACATGAGATCAATGAGCATCTCGGGGTCCTCTTGGTGTTCCTTCATCTTCACTGTGTCCGAGAGGATCATGTGTAGGTTGAAGACAAGATCCTGCACCTGAAGCCCAGAGACCACATCAGGGAGGCCTCCTCCATGGTGGCAGAGGTTGGCCACAGGTGCCCTATGCCCCTGTCCCTGGGACCACCCCAGTGCTATGTCCCAAGAGGGTCTAGATGCTGCCCAAATTTATGTGGAGAGGCCCAGAGGCAGGGCCGGGCTGGGTCAGCCACTGACCTGGTCTGGGAACGTGGTCTCACGCAGTTCTAGGTCCTCCTCAGCGTAGGTCAGGATGGTCTTCAAGGAGCGCCGCAGGAACTCCTCATTAAAGCTCTGCGATGTGCCCACCAGTGACGACAGAGACATGGTCACCTGCATCTTGACGCGGGCAAAATTCTGCAGCGAGACAAGGGTGGGCAGAGAGCATGCTGCTGTGGGACGGGCACACTCCTACTCAACACACATGCCCACCCCATGGGAGCACAGCTCACGCTCACCATGGCGGGGTAGCACCAGCCTGTGCGCACCCTCATCAGACGTTCACTGGACACTCGCCAAGGGATGGCTGACCCCACCCCCACTTGTCTGCCTCCTCATCCCAGTGGAACTGCTGCCAACAGCTCCTCTTCCTTTTGGCATGGCCAGGTTTTAGTGACTTTTCACTGTATTAGAATTAGAGGCCACAGAGTCATGCCTCTAAAGCTACTGCAAGCAGGGGCAGCCGGGATGCACAGAGCACAGTGTGCACAGAGTGCACAGAATGCCGGGTCTACAGTTCAAATTTGGCCACAGACACTTCCCAGCTATGTGACCCTGGGCAAGTCACTTCACCCTGTTTGTCTCAGTTTCCTCATCTGTAAAATGGGCTGGAGAAGGAAATGGCAAACCACTCAATATCTCTGACAAGAAAACTCTGGACACGGCTAATCAGCTGAACACCTGACCCAACTCCTCCATTTTACCAGTATGGAAACTGAGGCCCAGGCAGGCTGTGGGACTGCCCAGGGTCACCCAAGCAGTAAGTGGCAGAGGCAGGGTATGAACCTGGGGTCTGTGCACACGGAGCCAAGGCTCTTTCCACTGCCCACCCTGCCTTCTTCCTTTGGGCCCCTCACTCATTTTAGGACACCAGGCATTCTAAAGCACTACAAGGAAGTCTTCAGAAGCTCCCAGGAGGGGGATCCAGTGCACAGGCAGATGGCTGAGGGCAAGGGGCTTCCCCTGGACAGTGAGTCAAGGCAAGGCTGCTCCAGTTGGAGATTCTCCCTTTCTTGATCACCGTTTCCTTCTCGCCCCAAAACATCCTAGGAGCCTGGGGTGGTGCAAAGGTGTTGGCTACCACCAACACCGAGTACATCCGTCCCAGGCACCCAAACGACGTGCCATCAAGCGGTTCTCAGGCCGAGACCGTGAAAAGGAAAGACCGCCCCATGATTTCATGGAGCATGAGCAAGTTTCTCATTCAACAAAAGACAAGGAGGAATGACCCTCATGATAAGGACGGCTAATGTCTATGTACTGGCAGTGACCGAGGCAAAGAGACCCATCTGCAGCTACTAAGGAAATGCACTAAGACTCAAACTCAGGTCTTTCTGATCTCAAGCACTCAGCCCACCAGGCCATACTGCCTCCTTTGGGAACTGACATGGAAGAGGGGTTCCAATGCCACTTAAATCAGTGCTTGGAGGTGCCTGCCTCCAGCACAGCTCAGCCACAGCCGCCAGCTGAGTGGGAGGTGGGCAGCTGGCACTCTGGGGCAGGGAGGGGGTCTGCCCCTCTACCAGCAGGGCTTACGTTGCCAATCTCGAAGTTCTGCCTCATCAGGAGGTAAAGGGAGGCGCTGGCATGGGAGCGGATGGAGCTGACGCTGCTGCTGCAGTGGCGCAGGAGGCGCAGGCAGAGGTCCGCACACTGCTCTGTCTCCTCTTCAAAGAGCAGCTCAGGGAACTGTAAGGAAATGAGACTGTGATTGGAGAGGGGTACACTCCTGGCTCCAGCTTCACAGGAAGAGGAGGAAACACGCCAGTGCACAGCTTCCATTGATGATGCTCCCAGATGTCCTGTGCCCTCAGAACCTGAGAAAGTCTCCCATGCTGGGCTCCAGACCTTCGGGGGTTCATGTGCCCATCTGGCAGGGTGGTAGCAATGAGGGATCCCTTATCAGAAGAATGGTTTTTACAAAATACTCATAATCACAGGAAAAGCCAAAATTTCAGTTACAGTTCAGTGATATAATAAAGACGTAATTTTTTGACCCATCCAAGTTCATGGGCCTCTCAAGTCCATCCATAGGCTGCTTAGTACCCTAGCCATAGACCCCACTTTAAGAGCTGGTGTGCTAAAGGGGAATGGGTATAATGGGAGAATAAAACTCAAGAAACCCCAAGGTAAATCTAGCCATTAATTTCAATCTCTTCTACCCTTAAAACTTTTTACTTGGGTCTGGTCTGAGTTTCTTCTCTGCTACCAGAATCCCATCATTCCCCTGTGAAAGGAATCCCTTCATCCCTCTGGCACGTACAGAACACTGGCTAGGTGATGTGCAGGTTCACACACAAAATCCTGAAGCCTTGGAGGGAGTGAAGACAATGAGCCGCCCCGAGAAACAATTCTCTGAAAATGGTTGTAGGCTACCCACCTTGGAGACCAGGGCTCGCTGCGTGGCAAAGCAGTGCTGCAGGTAGAGGGCGCTCTGGTGGCAGGCCATGCTGTGCAGGAGCACCTTGAGCACGCCACCCAGGATGCTTTCTTTGGATTCTGCCAGGGAGACCGTCTGAAATACACAAACAAAACCACGGTGGAGAGACGTCAGCGACCCCAGAGATATGCCCTTGGTGGGATACTGCCTCTTACTGGGGCCCTCCACACCCTTAAAGGAGCTTTCCCTTCTGGGCAAGAAAACCAAGCCCTGAGGCTGAGGCTAAAACCATGCCCAACCTGTTCCCTGGCATGCCCCACTGTTCATGGCAGGGAAGGCGCCTGTGTATGAAGACATGCACAGACCTTTTCCTCTGGGGTTTCCCCTCACAGATAAGCAGGAAAGGGGGCACAGACAGAAGACCAGTGCCAAGGAACATCAGAAGTCCAAGTAGGGGAGATCACTGGCCAGAACAAGGTGAGTGAAA